>NC_086444.1:187934536-188621202 GCF_028390025.1 Pseudophryne corroboree | reverse complement strand
CTATTTTCTCTAGCATCCATAAGGGATATTGGGGACAGATTAGTATGATGGGGATGTCCCAAAGCTTCCAGAATGGGCGAGAACGTGCGGAGACATCTGCAGCACCGCCTGCCCAAACTGGGTATCCTCTTTGGCCAGGGTATCAAACTTGTAGAACTTCACAAATGTGTTCTTTCCTGACCAGGGAGCAGCTCGACATTGTTGTAGGGCCGAGACTCCACGGGCAGCCGCACAGAAAAAGCCCACCGATCATGTAGAGTGGGCCTTCAGAGACTGTGGAACAGGTAAGGCTGCCGACGCATAGGCCTGTTGGATAGTAAGCCTAATCCAACGAGCAATGGACTGCTTTGAAGCAGGGCAACCCTTTTTCCACGCATCATAGAGCACGAACAAGGAATCAGTCTTTCTGATCCGAGCCGTTCTCTTGACATCGATTTTTAAGGCTTGCACGGCATCCAATGCCTCCGGAGGAGCAGAAGTGTCAGAACTGGAGGGACTCACAATAGGTTGATTCAAGTGAAACGCGGAGACAACCTCCGGCAGGAACTGCTGTTCAGTCCGGAGCGCCGCTCTGTTCTTGTAAAAGACCAAGTACGGACTTTTGCACGACAAGGCCCCCAATTCTGAGACATGCCTAGCAGAAGCCAGGGCCAGTAACATCACCATTTTCCATGTGAGGTACTTACTGTATCATCTACCGTCGTCAGAGGTTCAAACCAGGAGGACTGTAGAAAGCATAACACTACATCCAGATCCCAAGGTGCCGTAGGCGGCACGAATGGAGGTTGTATGTGAAGCACCCCTGCAAGAAGGTCTGAACTTCCGGCAAGAGAGCCAACTTCTTCTGGAAGATGGAAAGCTTAAATCTGGACCTTAATGGATCCCAGACGTAAGCCTTTATCCACTCCAGCCTGCAGGAACCATGTGAACCTTCCCAAGTGGAATTCTGCAGAGGGATATGTGCGTTCCTTGCACCAAGAGACATATCTCCGCTAGATATGATGATAGTGTTTTGACGTCACAGGTTTTTTGGCTTGCACCATAGTGCAAATTACCTTTTTGTGAGCTGGGATGTTCCGCTCAACTTCCATGCCATCAAACGAAGCCGCCGTAAGTCCAGGTAGACAAACGGTCCTTGTTGAAGATCCCTTCTTAGTGGTAGAGGCCAAGGGTCCTCTACGGACATGTCCAGAAGAGCTGCGTACCACGCTCTTCTGGGCCAATCCGGGGAACTCAAGATTGCTTCCACACTTTGATGTCTGATCTGCTTGAGTACCCTTGGGATCAGCGGAATCGGAGGAAACAGGTAGACCAGCTGGTAAGGCCAAAGCGATGTCAGTGCAAGCACTGCGCTCGCCTGAGGGTCCCTGGTTCGTGAGCAATTGCAGCAAAGCTTATTGTTGAGACGAGAGGCCATCAAGTCGATCTGTGGGCACCCCCACCTGTCGATGATCTGTTGAAACACCTGAGGGTGTAGTCCCCACTCCCCCGGGTGGAGGTCATGGTGACTTAGGAAATCCGCTTGCCAGTTGTCCACTCCCGGAATGAAGATTGCGGACAGTGCTCTCGCATTTCTCTCTGCCCAGAGGAGTATTCTGGACACCTCTCGCCTGCAGGCCTTGCTTTTTGTCCCTCCTTGTCGATTGATGTACGCCACCACCGTGGCGTTGCTCAACTGCGCCTGGATCGCCTGATCTCGGAGTAGAGGGGATGCCTGAATCAGAGCATTGTGGATAGCCCGAAGTTCCAGAACGTTGATCGGAAGTAGGGCCTCCTGGGCAGACCACCTGCCCTGGAACTGCGCACCTTGGGTGACAGCTCTCCATCCTCTCAGACTTGCATCCGTCGTGAGGAGAATCCAATCCTGCATCTCAAAGCGTCGACCCTCCAACAGGTTGGAAGACTATAGCCACCACAGGAAAGAAATCCTGACCTGGGGTAACAGCCGAATCATCTGGTGCATCTGAAGATGGGAACTGGACCACTTGTTCAGGATGTCCAATTGGAACGGTCTAGCATGAAACCTTCCGAATTGAATCGCCTCGTACAAGGCCACCATCTTTCCCAACAATTTTATGCAAAGATGAATGGAGACTCGAGCAGGTCAGAGCACCATGCGACCCATTTCTTGAAGTGTTCTCACTTTTTCTTTTGGGAGGAACACTTTCTCTGCTACAGTATCCAGTAACATCCACAGAAACAGGAGCCACTGAGACGGTTCCAGGTGGGACTTCTGCAGATTGAGGATCCATCCGTGGTGAGACAGAAGTTGGATAGTGCGATCTATATGGAGCAATAGAAGCTCCCTGGAGTTCGCTTTTATCAGGAGATCATCCAGGTATGGAATTACATTGACCCTCTGGACCCTGAGCTGAAACATCATTTCTGCCATCACCTTCGTGAACACCCTCGGAGTTGTAGACAGGCCGAAGGGTAACACCTGAAACTGGTAGTGATAGTTCAGTAGGGCAAACCTCAGGTAGGCCTGATGAGGAGGCCAAATTGGGATATGTAGGTAAGCGTCCTTGATATCCAGGGACACTAGGAATTCCTGTTGTTCCAGGCCTGTGATCACTGCTCTCAAAGATTCCATCTTTAATTTGTAACCTTCAGGTAAGGATTCAAGGACTTCAGATTCAGAATGGGTCTTACAGACCCATCTGGTTTTGGTACTACGAACAGACTGGAGTAGTAACCCTGTCCTTGTTGCAGCAGGGACACTGGAACAATGACCTGGGACTGGACCAATTTGTTTATGGCCAGTAGTAGCGTACCACGCATACTTTCCAAAGCTGGTAAACCTGATTTGAAAAATTATTGGTGAGGAGAATAGTCAAACTCCAGCTTGTAACCCTGAGAGATAAGGTCCCTTACCCAAGCATCTTGGCAGGAACTGTCCCAGATGTGGCTGAAGTGACGTAACCGAGCTCCCACCACGAGATCCCCTCGGGGTGGGTGGGCACAGTCATGCTGAAGTCTTTGTGGAAGCAGAACTGGTGTTCTGGTCCTGAGATCTGGCGATGGCTAGTTTCTTACGGTTTCCCCCTGGAGCCTCTAGCTGCGTTGGAGGACCCTCTGGCCCTAGATTGAAATCTGGAGGACCAAAAGGACTGAGTAGATGGTCCCAGGTAGGTACGTCTAGCAGGTGGAGCCCCTGAAGGGAGAAACATTGATTTTCCAGCAGTAGCTTTGGAAATCCATGCGTCCAGTTCACCTCCAAAGAGCCATTCACCTGTGAAGGGAAGAGATTCCACATTACGTTTGAATTTAGCATCAGCAATCCACTGATGTAACCATATGGCTCTGTGCGCAGACACAGCCATAGCCGTGGTTCTAGCATTAATATTGCCAATCTCTTTAAGGGAGTCACAGAGAACTCTTGCCGTGTCCTGAATATGATTCAGGAAGGTAACAGTATTAACTGAGGTCATATCACCCGAGAGACCTTCTTTAATTTGATTAGCCCAGGAATTATTGCATGTGTCATCCAGGAACCTGCAATGACCGGTCTTTGAGCTACACCTGCAGCAGTGGAGATAGATTTCAGAGTGGTCTCAATTTTCCTATTTGCCGGGTCCTTTATCGTAAAGGAGCCCGGAGTACCGCCTTTTTGACACCCGATATTTTTCCAGGCTATTTTAAATAAGTCATCCAATTCCTTGGAATCAGGAAATGTGACTGTCATTTTGGTTTGTGGGACTGCTGAGTATTAGCATTCTCTAGGGGGATACCGAGTAGGGGTGGAATCCCCACTAATGGGGTCCACATCATCCTGTATATCATCATCAGTATCTGACAGGAGTGCAGGTAGAGCACATTTTTGTGCACCTGTAGTAGATAGGGGGGGGGATGTTTAGCAGTTAGACTTGCCACTGCTTATTGCAGGTCCTGAGTCTTATTTGCATTTGCAGTGAGTTTAGATGACATATCAGACATCTTACTTTTGATAGCCCCCACATTGATATCAGCATTCTGACATGGCTGACAACACTGCTCACATGATATGGAGCTAGATGAACTAGGAGAGAATCTAGCATTACATACACTGCATGACTTCTGTTTTACCATTGTGAATCAGAAAAACAGGTATAATACACATACAACACAGCCTGATATATATATATATATATATATATATATATATATATTACAAGCCTGCCCTATTGCATGTGAGAGGAGACACAGGAGAGAGGACCCCAGCGCTGCACAGCCCCAGTGAGGCTGTCAGCGTTTTTATTGTAAACACAGTGAGACTGTACTATGAAAAATCCCTCAGAGGGATTGTTATTGTGCACTAAAATAGTGGCTCTCACCCTCTACCAGCGATCCAGGGACTGTAATGGAGGAGCTGTGGAGGCTGCTGCTAGGCAGAGGGAGGTGCCAAAATGCAGCTGAGCCTGCTCTTGTGTAGCTCTGCCCCCGCCATGGCGCTGGAGCTA
The DNA here is from genome assembly GCF_028390025.1 of Pseudophryne corroboree. Taxonomy (NCBI): domain Eukaryota; kingdom Metazoa; phylum Chordata; class Amphibia; order Anura; family Myobatrachidae; genus Pseudophryne; species Pseudophryne corroboree. The sequence goes on along the minus strand of NC_086444.1, from coordinate 188,616,763 downwards.
CTGCTGTATATTTATACTGGCCATGTCTCCCTATGTGTGCAACCTTACATAAATGCTTGGCTCAACCATATTAGCCAGTCTCACGCAGATTCTATAGCGGGTCCCCCCCAGGAGGAACCCGTACGCCTCACCCGCGCAAACCGGGGGACCCCCCTAGTGGGGCCCCCGGTTGGTAATCACCACAGATGATCACCTTCAGGCAGTGTTAGGGGTGTTCGGCATGCTACGGCAGCTAAGGCGCCATGCCCCGCTGAACATACAACCACTCAGGACGGTGGTCCTGCAGCGGGGAAGCGGCTCTGCACCTCAAGAGGCCGGTGACCACCCCCCCTAACTCTCACGGTGCAGGTATGCTGTTGCCCAAACAGCATACTGAAAAAAATAAAACTTTTTAAAAGAAAGTGAAGAAAAACTGGAGATTGCAGAGTGTGCATCCTCTCCTGAGGGCACTTTTTTCTAAACTGAGCTGTAGGAGGAGGCATAGAGGGGGAGGAGCCAGCACACCCAGTTGAAGAAATTTAAAGTGCACTGGCTCCTTTGGACCCGTATATACCCCATCGTACTAATCTGTCCCCAATATCCCTTATGGATGCTAGAGAAATAACTATACATAGTATGAAGTTGCTGTATTATCAGTTTGCAGACCCTAACAAAACATTGTGGGTACAATGCAGTAGGTGGCCCTTATTGCAGTAGGTGGTGAAGGCTGCGCTAACCACTGTACTTAAAGTAGCCGCCACTGAGGACAAAGGGACACACCTCCCTTTAGTATCTTGGCAGTAGAACTTGGAGTACCTCTAGCGCTCACTTATGACCTTTCTAACTAATAAATAAAACACTTTTAAATATAAAATCATGTAATTTATTACTGTAAGCACATCAAAAGTATACGTAAAAATGTATATACAAATTCTTGCTAATACTGGCATACAAAACCGTAATAAAAACATACATAGTCAAACATATAACAATAATTCCAATACAGGTTGATGCTTTTTGCATTGAGGGGGGGGGGGGGGCACAGACTAAAGGAGCGGGTTAAAGTACTTTGCCCCACCAACTTTTAAATGATTACGCACACTGCATCCTTTGCATTGAATGCAATGGATGGTCGAAATCCCGTTTTGGGTAAGTGGAATAGTCCCAGAGTTGGTGTAATATTTAAACAGGGTCTCAGTAGAAGGTTTTAGTAGTGTACTCATCACTTTTTTGGTGGCCCGGAATAAGAAAGTCTGATATGGTTATTTCTGATTGAGAGCAGGATTTAAAATCAGAGGAAGAGGTATTTGCCAGCAAACAGTACAAACACTTGAACTGTGGAGTATCAGCATCCACCTCACTGTGCGCTCCTTGTTTCACCTATACAAGGCTTCTTTACTATCTTTACATTTATGAGTCAGGATCTGTTTATCTCATGGCAAAATAATTGTTGATATCAAATATATTAGGTACATTTTTATGAGATCATAGGCAACAAAAAAGCAGTAGCCCTGAGCCGATCAGATCTTAATAACAGTTATACAAATCAAGTTTCATTATCTTTAAGTAATCAATTCAAATCTCAAAGTGAAAGTATCTATTTCGAGCATCTGTAATTATATGTGGGTACACACGTTTAAACACATCTTTTGCATGGAATAGACAACAATTCAACCAAACATTTCATATGATCACAGAAGTACAAATATCAGAACTCGTTCAAACAATGAACAAAGATGAATGACCTTTGTGTTAAATATTGATATATGAACTGGCCAGTTAGTTTCTACACAAGCACAGAAATATTGTTGGTGGAGGATATAACAGAACAGAGAGCATAATGACTGTTACAGAAGAGTGGATAAATTGTAGGGACACGTGCTTACTGTATTTCAATTTAATCACATTTCCTGTTTGTATGTACTCAGCTTACTAAATATACAGCTTATTTGCATTTAACTAGAGCTATAGACTTCAATGAAATTAGATAGTGAACACTAATAGTAATACTTCCAAAATGATTTAAACATCAGGTCCAATTGTACATACAGTATTGTAGTTAATTACATATTTCATAAAAACAAATGATCATTTTTGTGGTCTAGGCCCCTAACTCCATTAGTTTAGTAGATGGAGCCTTTCTGCCAGAGAAAACATTTTAATAAACTCTCAATCAAAGTGTTCTTGAAATTAAGTAATCATGGCTTGAGTAGACATGTCTTTTAAGAAGAATTGTGCTAAATTTCAGTTACACAACACCATTCTCTATGTCTGGGAAACCCCTCAGGTCTTGGTTTCCTGAATATACCATAGTAAAATGCATACTGTGGAGACAAATTGCATTCCAATTTTAGACAATACAATATGTGAGGATCAAGTTTTATACAAATTGATGGTAAAAGCCTGGACACCTGACATAATGCCAATCTAGAACAAATGACTGAAGACTCAGGCAAGGAAGACCCAAAAGTAATATGGTTAGTAACCTTGGAAATAATAAAAAAAAAGTAGAACTCCAACTTACAAGTTATGGATTGGGTCTCAGGAAGATATAGTGCCACCAGAAATGTTACTGTTATTAGTGACTGTGAGGTAAATTAGTTGATCTAGAGTCTGGGTTGCAATGCTTCTTTGAAACCAAGAAAGAGGTAATAAAGTTCTGTCTCAGAGTCCAGGAAGGCAATATCTAGGATGGATTACCCTGGGGAGTATAGGGTAAGTGGAGTGATTACATTTGGTTTGGAGTAGTTAGATGATCCCAGCATAGACTCTCTTGAACCAAGATCTGTCCTTTTCCAGCCTCTTCAGACATATATTGATGATCTGATGCAGTACAATACAGAGACAGCTTATTCTCAATGGTATATCCAAAAATATACAGTAGAGGCACCCTGGAGAACAATTCAGCTTTGATCCTGTCAGACAATGTCTCTCAGAAGATAGCAACAAAAGCTCCATTGTTCTACTGAAGCATGGAGAATGGAAATAAACTACTGTATGTATTTTTCTGTGGTCTGAAATACATGATGGAGGTATAAAATGTTGGAAGCACCAGAGAGATCATTTCAAATGTTCTGCAATTTATCCAGAAATGCACAGGGTGATGCCCAAGAAAATGCTTATCCAGACATTAAAGACTGCGCAAATGCTGCTCTTGTATTCTCAGAGAAGTTCACAGGTAATAGTTCAAATTAATGTTGCATTGGTTTAAATAAATTAGGATTCCCATTACACATGGATGGTTTGCATCTTAGGACAAAGCATTGGATCATCTGCGACACCACTAGCTGGCTGCGTGACCCATGGGGTTGTGAAAGCCACCCACTGCAGCTCTAACCGAGAGGCCAGGAAATCTATATCATCCAATGGAGATCCTGGCCTTTTCTCTCCCCTCAATGGTGGAGACATGTATACATTTTGGGAAATGGAAACTGTTGCCGCCCCTAAATGACAGCAGTCAGCATGTTTAATATGGGTGACTAAACCTGTACAATAAATTCCAGAAAACCTAAATGTTACTATCAAAAAAACAAAAAACAAATACTGTTTTAACATTTTATTCAACATAAAGAAAAAGATAATATAAAGCAACATAGCATATGGATAAACTGGCATCATCAGCTATATCCCAAAATAGAATTGACTCTACATAAAAGAAAAATGCTGACTGTATCCCAAATATGTATCACAGTTTTGAATAGCTACAGTATGGAAAGCTTTAGGGAAGAACAACTATTGAAATTTAAATATAAAAGATTAATTCAATCTAACTTAATTGCAACTGTAACAGATTCATAGGTTAAAATTGTGTATAATAGGACAGTTTTCATGTATGTAAAATGTTTGTTAGCAATCTTCAAAGTTTTCATCATCATATATCCATCTTTTCTTGCCTTATTGCACAAGATGCTTGTAATGACTTAGACAACACAGGTAGTGATTCCTATACCTTAAATACATGTTCATGAATTGTGGGCCTCATTTGCATTGTAGCTGCATACAGATGAGTGGGTGGTCTTCTCTGTTTGCCAGCGGCCGGGCTCCCGACAACCAGCATACCACAGCTGGAATCCCGATCGCCGACATCTTTTCTCCCTCTTTGGGGTCCATGACCCCCTGGAGGGAGAATAGATAGCGTGACCGTGCCTGCAGCGTGGCGAGCCGGCAAGGGGCTTATTTGCGCTCGCCCAGCTGTCGGTATGCCGGCGGTCAGGATTCCGGTGCAGGTATGCTGGTCGCAGGGAGCCCGGCAGCCTGCATACCCTACTACACCCAGATGCGTTTATAGTGTTCTAGGTGCCTAGGATTAGTATTTTTATTGGAAAAGAATGAGTATGATGTAACAGATTAAACATAATGCTCTGTGGCACGAGACAATTTGCGGACTACTCATACTGGATCGCCACCTTTTTCCCAGATTAGGGACTAAGGGGGTTATTCAGAGATGAACGCAGATCGCTGCATACACAGCCAGATCTGTGTTCATCTCTGCACATGTTGGGGGCTGCTCAGCACAGGGCAAAGCCACCCAGCATGTGTACGGCTGCCTCCCCGATGTATGGTTGACCCCTGGTTGTGCTGTCAGCAGCCATTTTTTTGGGGAGCTGCTGCGTGTTACGTCACGCGGCCACCCCAAAGACAGTCCCAGCCCGCCCTTGTTTTCCTGGCGCTGCCCCTGCAATGCTGTAACTCCCCCCATGCAACGCCCATTCCTGTCAATCACATTGCGGCCGCATCCTTCAATTGAATACACATGGTGTACCAAACATGGCAATTTGGTGCAATTCCAGGATAGGTGTAAGTGGACACATCGGTAAAATACATTTTGTTAAGTAGGTGGTTTATAATATTATGTAAAATTTAATTTTCAGGAAGGTATTTGTACATTTCTGTGAGCAGACAATACAAAAATCTGTTGTCTGTTTCATGAAGGTTGAAATTTGTGCTTTTAATATTCTCTCAGCAAAAAAAATATTCCTCTGGGAGAGCTAAAAAATAAATATAAGGACAGTGAGGGCATTCTGGTTATCAAAGTGACATGATTCAGCTCCGAGAGTATAAATAAAAAGAAAAAGCAAGCTCTTTATTGATTTATGACACTGCGAATTTTAGAGTGATATCTGATAAGATGGTAGTAAAATATTGTGTGTTCTGGATTTAGAATAACAATGTTCAGCAAGCATTAGTGAAACAAGTCAATTGATTCAGAGCACATTTAGACCATATTAAATATGTATGATCAATAATAGCCTATAATGCAGGAATAAACTAATGTTACTAAAAAGTAAGCAGGCTTTAGAAAAAAAAAAATGGGCTTACGGTGACAAGAGGACTTTCAAAATAAAATGAAAGTAATGCTGGGTATACAACATGGACATGCAGTTGACAAGGTCCCACCATTTCGCTGACAGAGTCCGATTCAGGTAAGCATATAAACTTCCTGATTGGCCGCTCGATATGTCAGTCCTGCTATCCAGATGGCCGGGCACTTGACTTTTCCAACCCAGAAGTGACAGCAGTCCTTGCAACAAGTGTACAGGTGGCCAATGTATCACCTGTACACACAGCCAGATGTGCAAATATACAGTATCTGCAGATATACAGGGCACTGGATGTGCTGCAGAGCCTACATGATGGGGGTCATTCCGAGTTGATCGTAGCTGCCATCTTTTTTGATCGGAGCAGCTGCGTGTGATGTCACGCAGCCACCCCAATAACGCCACTACCATGCCCCCATTGGAATGTCGCCACACCCGCAATGCTCCATCTTGGAAATAGAGCGTTGGCTCTCCGCAAACACCCCTGCCTGGGCGCCCAGGATTGGACACAAGAATACAGGTTCCATTATTCATGGTGACCAAATTCCATACGGTCTGACTCCATTATACATGTCCTGTCTTTGAACGGTGACTTTTTCTAATTTTTTCACCCATGGTGTAAGACTAAAAACTGACCATCCCTTTCCTGTGGAGACCATTTTGTTGTATTAACTCATGATGCTGTGAATTACTAATTTATTTGCATATTGATTGTCCACTGCCTCTTACTCCATTGCATGTTCAATGGGTAGTCTAGGTGTAGTGCAGAAGTTGGATTTACACTTTATGTTGCTTCTACTTTGTCAGGATTCTGATTTAGTCTGTTCCCGGAGGGGGCACTAGTGGGTCAGTATTGGAATGACGTATGAAACGTGGAGACTGAATAAAGTCCTGCGCATATGCGCTAATGTTTAATAAACACAAAAGTCACAGAACAATAATATAATAATAGATGGTACGTAGCATTGGTAGTAGCAGAAATGAAATGATAAACGGTAACTGAATCCAAGGTAATGATAAAAAGTCTTTGGCAACACAGATATATCTTGGTGATAAGTTGATGGCTGAATGCAGAAGGTTTAAAGCAAATAAAGTCTCTGACAACAAAACGTGAAAATAACTTGATAACTGGATGCAAATGGTTTTAAGCAACATAAAGTCACTGGTAACACAAATGTGAAATAACCTGGTAGCTGGATGTAAACGGATTTGTAAATAATAATTGAAACAAAGCAAAATTCCGGTAACGTGGAATAACTTGATAAATGCAAATGGTTTAGAAAACAGAACTCCGGTAATACTTGCAAAAGCACACAGTCTCTGTAACATAAAAGTTCTTTAGCCAAGCAAGGCCCAGGCAGGAGACAGTCCTAACTCAGCATGCTTGTTAAGTGCTGGATGCAAGGCACAGAATGAAATGCTGGTAATAAGGTGCACAAGTTAGGCAATGAATAACACCTGAGGAGAGTCCCTTACTGCTGATGAACTGTGGCAGGCTGTGGCTGGAGTCTGGAACAAGCAGGAGAAATGCAGAATGATGAATGGAATGGAATGAAATGATGAGGGGAACCACTGTAGACTTGACACACCAAATGTGACTCATTGTCCAAGGCAATGAGAATGAGCCAGGAACTGGAGTTTATACCCCTTGCTCTGTGATGATTGGATGAATCTCTGTGAGAACACACCCTCCAGGATTGGGTGCCCAGATCAGCTGAGAGTTAACTGGAGTTGGTGATTAACCGGGAGAATAATTCTGTAGACAGTTAATGCAATGCACTGCTGGTTGCTGGCTGGGATCAGTAGTGCACCGGGAGTTAATGCTGTTTAACTAGAAGCACTGTGTACTCCAGGCTGCTGGCTCAAACCAGTGGCTACCAAAAGATAGAACTGGTTAGGTGGAGCACAGTGAGCTGCAGGAGACTGAAGACTGGAACTGCTGGGACCTGTAGTTCCACAGGTCCAATTCACAGGGAATACTCTGAAAACAGAGGACTGAAGCCAGGAGACGCCTGTTCACTGGAAGTGATGCAATGGAGAATGCGGATTCCTGACATACTTGTGTTGCGTCTTGAGTGACACTCCTTTGTATTCCCACACTGGAGCCACCTAGGGTGGTCATTCCGAGTTGTTCGCTCGCTAGCAGTTTTTAGCAGCCGTGCAAACACTATGCCACCTCCCACTGGGAGTGTACTTTAGCTTAGCAGAAGTGCGAACGAAAGGATCGCAGAGCGGCGGCAAAGTATTTTTGTGCTGTTTTAGAGTAGCTCAATACCTACTCAGCGCTTGCGATCACTTCAGACTGTTCAGTTCCTGTTTTGACGTCACAAACACGCCCTGCCACGCCTGCGTTTTTCCTGGCACGCCTGCGTTTTTCGAACACTCCCTGAAAACAGTCAGTTGACACCCAGAAATGCCCACTTCATGTCAATCATTCTGCGGCCAGCAGTGCGACTGAAAAGCTTCGCTAGACCCTGTATGAAACTACATCGTTCATTGTAATAGTATGTCGCACATGCGCAAAAGTGCCGTTTTTTTAGCCTCATCGCTGCACAGCAAACGAATGCAGCTAGCGATCAACTCGGAATGACCACCTAGGTCCCGGTAGTTCTACATACTCTCTTTTGTTGCTATTTCCTCCGTAACTCATACTGTATAGCACCACTGCTGCCCCCTTCCTTTCCAACTCTACCCATTAAAAAGTTTACATAGAAAAATCAGAAAGGAAAAATTAGAAGAGCTCTTTAAAGAGAAACGTGACTCCACTGAACTCCTAGATGACGGTCATGACCAGACTGGAACATGCCCACATCAAAGAGGGTAGGATTTGGTGGGAAATCATATCCCTGGAGAGGTACATTGCAGAGGAGATCATACCAAGGGGCCTCAGGATAGATAAATTACCCACCTTTATGAATAGATCTCCGACCTCTGAGAAAGAATGGCTACAGATCATCAATTCAACTCCAAGTCACTCATGAGACTGATAGTTAGGGAAAGGGGATAAGAACTCAAGGAACTAGAAATCCAAATAGATAATTTGGGCAGTACGGATGGTGTAATGGTTAGCATTACTGCCTCACAGCACTGAGGTCATGGGTTTGATTCCCACCATGGCCCTAACTGTGTGGAATTTGTATATTCTCCCCATACTTGCATGGGTTTCCTCCGGGTACTCTGGTTTCCTCCCACAATCCAAAAATATACTGGTAGGTTAATTGGATCCCAACAAAATTAACTCTAGCATAAATGTGTGTGACAAACCTATTAAGTCTAAAGGATTCTTCAGATGTGGCTCATGTCAGATGTGTAGAGCTTGCAACCATCACCAAACATGAATCTATGATTAACAAAACAAAATTATACTTTATCACCTGTGGCAGCAAGAATGTAGTGTAACATGTACTTGCAATAAACAGTATGTTGGGAGAACAATCCAAAAATTGAAAGAGAGGATGGGTGAACATCTGCGAAATGTAAAGAAAGTACTTGCCACCCATGAGTGTCAGCTCACTTTAAAAAGGACCACGAGTGCAACATAACGAAGTTGGTATATTTCTGTGGGATACAGTTGGTCCTCAATAATTGGAGGAAAAACAACATAGAGGAGAGACTAGCAAGGACAGAGATGCGGATTACAGTATTTTCGATCTAGGGACCTTACATCCTAAAGGTCTCAATCTTAACTCCCCTTCATTCCTTTGTGGTACGTTTACATGCAGACACTCCCTTGTCACCTATCCTACTGTCCGCCAGTTAGTACTAGCAGACACACTTTTTCATTGCCTGGCATTCTAAAAATAGAATGAAACCAGCTCCCTCTGAATACTAATGGAAGGACCAGAATTCCACAGTCCAATATTTATATTATCTTTATCACAAACTTTTTTGTTAAAAGTAGAACATGCTGTAATGTTTAATCCGGATGGGGATGCCCAGTCCTACATCTATGTGCTTATTATCACTGTTTTTAATGTATTTTACATGAGTACCACCAGTGATTCATAGGAAATGCCCACATGTTTATAAAGTATTTTATTACCAGACCTCGAACTGCAACTTCCGGGTATCTGGGTGCATATTCATGTGTTTTTAATGTATTGACATTTAGGTGCCATTAATCATTTATTGTGGCTTCCTGTTCGTGCTTATTCATGTGTTTTTAATGTATTTGGGTACCATTAATGGTTTATTGTGGCTGACACCACAATAACATTGATTTATTGCGGCTACCCCCATTTTTAATTCACTTGAATACTGAGTTGTGTTTATTATCCACCAGACCTCGAACTGCCATTACCACTAGTCTGGAATGCAAAGCCTCCCAAGATGCATGCAAATAATCTATACCCACCCAGTGGAACGCATATCGTTCCAGCCTTAGTGCTGTGGAACGCATGTCTATCCTGCCATTATCCATGCCACTGCCCGGCGTCATCACTACATGTGACTCTCTGTCACCATCCCGGCGCACCTCCTCCTCCCACTTCCGGGCACCACACACTCAGGGTCAGGAGGTCTGATGCCACTTCCGCTGGAAGTCTTATGCGTTCCACCTCAGACGAGTGGAACAAATTGCACTATTTAAAGTTTTACACACTCGTTTTCATCTCTGCTAACACCCATCTTAAACCATGGAGTTTACTATTCTCTACCGCAGGATTTTAGAGAGTCCAAACTGTTTTTCCATGGCCACCCACCCAGGATTTTATTCCATGGGTTAATTATCCCCTACCCCGCCCCTATTTAAAGGATATCCTGCCCTAGGGTATATAAACCAGCTCCCCAGCCCCAATTACACACCTTTAAAAAAGACAGCAAGGTCAGAATACATCGGTGAAGGGGCAAACAATACTGGACTACCTCAGTATGCATTCCCTGAAGTGAGGCAGTCCGGACACTATATTCCACTTCAGGTTATGTGCTTTGACATCTTCCTTTTGTAGTATACCAGTCCGTTATTGTTTTTAAGTGTTTGAAAGAACCTTTTTTTTTTTTCAAATAAATCTGTTTGAAACATACCACACTCCTTATAAGAAATCTTTATATATCTCCACCTACCTCTGGAATACCTAATGAGGCTTGGAGGAATGGTCAATCAGACCATCCGGGTACAGACTATAGAGGATACAGCTAAAGATACCTTTATATGTGAACAGCATTGCGTACATATGTGAGTATGTTACGAGCATTGTTTTTTTTTAAGAGGGGATTATAGTAAGGTTACCACCAGTGAGAATCGGTGTTCTCTTCGTCTCAAACTACTACACAGTTGGTCTACCTCTCTTTCCCCTCTCCTGAGGTACATATAGTACAGAAATCCTCATCTGAGGGCCAAGATTCACTACATATGGAACTGGGACCAAAAATACCTTCACATGAGGAGAACATCACCCTTATATGCGAGTATGGGGGGTCATTCCGAGTTGTTCGCTCTGTAAATTTCTTCGCATCGCAGCGATTTTCCGCTTAGTGCGCATGCGCAATGTCCGCACTGCGACTGCGCCAAGTAAATTTGCTATGCAGTTAGGAATTTTACTCACGGTTTTTTCTTCGTTCTGGTGATCGTAATGTGATTGACAGGAAGTGGGTGTTTCTGGGCAGAAACTGGCCGTTTTATGGGAGTGTGTGAAAAAACGCTACCGTTTCTGGGAAAAACGCGGGAGTGGCTGGAGAAACGGAGGAGTGTCTGGGCGAACGCTGGGTGTGTTTGTGACGTCAAACCAGGAACGACAAGCACTGAACTGATCGCACTGGCAGAGTAAGTTTCGAGTTACTCAGAAACTGCAGAGATGTCTTATCGCAATATTGCGAATCTTTCGTTCGCAATTTTAAGAAGCTAAGATTCACTCCTAGTAGGTGGCGGCTTAGCGTGTGCAAAGCTGCTAAAAGCAGCTTGCGAGCGAACAACTCGGAATGACCCCCATGGTACGAACACCGTTCCACCACCTTTTAAGACGTTATCCACAGAGAAATCCTTAGACCCCATTGTTCTGAAATAGAATTATGTGTATGAAAGAGGTGGGGTACCTTGATCAGGTCACTTACCAGCTATTAGAAGCAATAGGAGAGCTAGATTAACAAGTGCAGAATGGACTTCCTCCAGTTGCAACAGCCCCCTGGGAGTGACGCTGCAGTTTCTGAACGACATCATTCCTGAAATTGCTCCCCAGAATGCCTTGACTGATGACCAGTCCCCCCTGCTCCACTGGGCTATCTCTGCAATAAGGTCAGTGGGGGGTGGGAGGTAATGGTGGTGGGCATAATCACTTTACATGAGGTAGGAGGGGATGAGGAGGACCCAAAAATAGCTATTACTATATGGGGAGATTATATAATAAAAATAAACAAAATGACACACATAGGGACACATGGGGAAGGCGGTAGCACTAAACAGTGGGGGACAACAACGACATTGACACTGGGGTGAGGGGTTCTGCCACTGGGATCTATTACAACTAGAGGGGTGGGGGTAAATAAAGCTGGGATCTTTTGCCACTGGGGGGCCTATATCTGATGGGGGGTGGCAAGTGATTTTACAATGGAGGCCAATGAACATGGGGGTGGGGGTGTATTTTTTATTATTTATATATATTAAAAATACTTTTTAAGCTTTTTTAAAGAATAATATAATTGAGCGTTTTTTGACACAAAAAATGTCAGTTAAGTGGTTAAAACAAAATCAAGATGTGTGAGTATTCATTTTTTGGTTACAGATTGAGGATATTATTTTAAGGAATACATATAGGAAAAACGTTTCCTATAAAACTTGTTGCAATTTCACAAAAGCGGGAGTGTGACACTACAAAAGAAAATTTGCGCTACTCTATCGGCCCCAATGTCACCTTAAATACAAAAAAAAGTGAAAAACTGCTAGATTTTGCCAGGAAAACAGAACTACAGTTTTAATACCCATGATTTATGGCTACTCAGCTGGTGCCTGTTCATCATCATACTGCCATGATGATGGGCCTATTTTTACGTGGAGGCCCCAGGCTTTAGTTCCATCTTCTAAATTGTTAATCTGGCTCCATGAGACAGTGAACAATTACACACTTTTGTTTGCCTAATTTACACTTACTAAGGCACAAGCTTATCTACCCAACTTCACCTACCAGCAAATGCAAACCTTATCACATCTGGCAGAAGCTGTCATTTTAGACTACATACAGTACTGTAGTATCATATGGATGTTTGCAAATAGAAAAATTTGTGCAAACGGCGATATATGGTGCTGTGAATACTTGCATATTTATATATTTTTATATTTACTAACAAAAAAATATTGCAATGAGTTGACCTCAGTTATTGATAAAATATTTTTTTTTTTAATTATGTCTTTTAAAACTTGCCATTGATGATCTTTTGAAGTTATTGTTAAAACAGATAATACAATAATTTGAGACAATTAGAATATAAAGCTTTGAAACAATTGGAAAGGAATTCTGACTTATTCAGTGAAGCCATACATAATAACTATGGTAAAGTTGTATTAGGTAAAGCTAATTTGGTGGATATTTTCATTGAAGTAGTTGAAGATATTTCTATGTGGAAAAAACTTCCAGAAATTGGGCTTGGGCAACACTTTTATCTTCATATGGTTCTTTCTCTTTACCGTGTTCCCATGGCATTAGTTTGAGTGAATACAATCTTGTCTGACACGGTCAGTAACAGAACGCACCAAGGATGTCCCCTCTCACCTTTAGTGTTTGTCCTTTGTATGTACAGTAGGCCCTATCAAGGGTAATCAGAGCTAATCCAAATGTTTCTGTATTGAAGGTCAGCTCTTTTGGTTACCATCTTGCTCTCTTTGCAGACGACATATTGTCTTAGGTAACAAATCTCATCACATATTTTACTAATTTGTAACAGGAATTCAAGTGTTTTGGCTACCTGTCTAAATTTAACATGAGCTATTCCAACTCCACTGCTCTGAATTAATTCTCCGCTCTCAGCAAGTGCCCAACAAGCATTCTGAGTTTATGGAAACCTGGTTTACCTGGACTGACTTAAAGAGTTCACCTGCATATGAAGAACTGGTTCCAAAATCCTAAATGCTTTTTTGACCACCCTAGTGGTAGACTCTACACCTTTTGTCCCTCTTTGTGTCTTTAGTGATCTTCAACTCCCCACTATGTTCCTGAATTGTGTCTTTCTTTCTTTTGTTGTTTGCTTCACTACTTTTTACATTAATTCTTTATCTTTCATGTGCTCAATATGACACATGTGTAATCTACTTCTTTATGTTATTTTACTGTTTTGGTTATGTAGAATTACCTACTCTCTTTAAATTGTATTTATACCCTGTGTTGTAAACTTTTTGAAAACTAAATAATTTATAAAAAAACAAAACAAAAAAACTTCCAGGCAATTTGATAGGAATTTATATATAGATATATATAATAATTTCTATTATATAATTTGTTATCATTTTTAATACATGCCTACTCTCCACTTGTGTTATTTGTAGAATGAAATTGGAGTTCTCCATTTTACAAAGCAAGTTTATTCTGCCCGCTAATTTAAACATGAACTGTTTGGGGTCCTGCGGAGCGAGTTTGAGAACTTTTTCTAGAGGAAAGTTAATTTGTCCAGGCAATAAGAAATAAATTAAGCCAGTATTTTAAAAGGAGAGTACAATTTTAAATTTGTGAATGTGCTGTTCCTAAAGTGGAGTAGTTGAATGTGATGTGACATCTTTACTATTTCCTCCTGGCACATTTTTCAAAGTATCTGCAAACCACATAACTAAGAGCAGACTGATTTTATAATGGGCCCTACACACTTGTTGACCCGCTGCCGAGCTGCCCGACTGCCGGAGGAGTGAAGTTTCTTCACTCCCCCGTCACCCGGCTCCATAGCAGTCAGTGCTAAAAGTGGTCCTAGAGAGGTGGTGGAACTCACCTCCCCCCCGTTCCCCTGGGGTGCCACATCACTAGCCCCTCCCCCTTTACCCACCTGACAGATGCCACACCCCTAGCCCCTCCCCTTCTTGCAAAACATTAATCTTTTTCTGCTCTGCTCTGACAGTCTCTCCATTGGCTTCCTGTATGTTATTGATTGACATATAAAATACCTCTACTGACACATAATTCCATTAACATAACTACACCAACATGCATCTCTTATCTTACAATATCTCCCAGCTCACTCTTCCATTATGTCTCCCCCTGACACAGCTCACCCGTTAACACAGCTCTCCCCCTGGACCACTTATCCCTGACACAGCTCACCCCCTGAACCACTTATCCCTGACACAGCTCTACCCCTGACGCAGCTCACCCCGACACAGCTCACCCCTTGGACCACATATCTCTGACACAGCTCACCTTCTTGACCACTTATCCCTGACATAGCTCTATCCCTGATGCAGCTCACCCCCTGGACCACTTATCCCTGACATAGCTCTATCCCTGATGCAGCTCACCCCCTGGACCACTTATCCCTGACATAGCTCTACCCCTGACGCAGCTCACCCCGACACAGCTCACCCCCTGGACCACTTATCCCTGACATAGCTCTACCCCTGACACAGCTCAACCCCTGACCCAGCTCATCCCTCATGTATCAGTCTTGCAACGAGTCTTCCCTAAGGTGAACCCTCACACCATGCATCTTCCTGTATGTGCCACCCCACATCGTGTCTTCCCTCACGGCCCTCTCTTTCTTACTTTTTTCTACACTCCAGTACATGGCACCCCCGTGGGCCACTTCTGATGTCTCCGGCGGCTCCTCTCCTCTGTTCACACCACGGCAGGGTAGACTGATGAAAGCAATGCCATTGGAGGGGTATTGGCTGGGGGAGGCGCTGCGCCTCCCACATTGACAGAGAAGGCGGGCAGCGCTAGGAGGGGGCGGCACTGGGACTAGGAGGCAGGCGTCGCTAAGAGGTGGGCGGTGCTAGGAGGCGGGTGGCGCTAGACAGTTCAACCAGGAACTGCTACAAAGTGGCCAGGAAAGGTGGGCTGGTGGAGGCGGATTGCGTTCTGCCTCCAAATATATGTGTCGGAACGCAGTTCCGCCCCACTTTAACCCCATGATAGCAGTGCATGCTAATATGGACAAGATTGTCCATATTGGCATGCATGCATAAGCGATGGGGCACCAATGATGAATGTGCACGGGGCCGCGCATTGTTAATCGTTGGTGCCTACACACTGAACGATATGAATGAGAACGTTCATATCGTTCAGTGTTATCTGCCAGTGTGTAGGGCCCATAAGGGTATTTACAAAGATCATGAGAAGGATGGTCATCTTGAAATGGTGTTCTGTAGATGGACTAGTTGGGGCACTTACACACAGAGAAGCACTGCAAATCAGCACTGCAAATTGTGGTTGGCAAATGATCCTTAAAGTATATTAAAAAGGGGGAGAAAATATGGAATGTTCTCAAACTACCACCTAGTGAACCTGTAGAGTCCATGGCAAAGCAACCATTTTGGACCGGCAGTCAGCTGTTGAGTCTCAGGGGTAAATTTACTAAGAAGGATTTTTTATTTAAGATGGGATGTTGCCCATAGCAACCAATCAGATTCTACTACTCATTTATCTAACACCTTCTAAAAGATAATACCTGGAACTTGATTGGTTGCTATGGGCAACATCCAATCTTAAATAGAACTCCCATCTTAGTAAATGTACCCGTCAGAGTGTTCCAGTGGTGCTACACAACATTAAGGGTTATATTTCTTCACAATTATATATGATTTCACATTCGTCTGGGTCTCTTGTCATTTTTGGAGAAACTGTTTTATTGTTATTTTGTTGAACATTATTGTTATTGTCATATTTGCCAATGATTTTATTTTTACTACATCAGATGGCATGACATACCGTATTTTCACACTGAACACGTCCAGATAATGACCAGATACAAAAGCGCAAAAGTAGTGTGGAATTCACTATGGACAACAAATATTATGATCAGAGAGATGAAAAGCAGAAAGAGAAATCCCATGATGGAAAAATTCAGTAACAGCATGTTCATGCAAATACACCTTATTCAGACCAGCAATTATGCGTATATGCCTGTTCAGAGGTGTCTTTTCTGCACCTGCTACAGTATAGTGCAGTTTCAAATATACTGAGGATGTTGCAAAACTATGTGTGCAGCACCCAAAATGTGCTTACTGGCTCTGTTCTCAGCTGGTTTCTGCACTGCTCCCTTGCGCTTCATGCTGAATATGTCGCCAGTGTTTCTTTCCCTTCCTATCTGGTGCACTGTGACTGCTGACATAATAGACATTCAGTTCAAATGAGGTTTCCCATTATAAACCTCACACTGACAGCAGAGTAATAGGCTCACAACCTTGCTCCAGTTGTTATGATTCTTCAGTTACTGTGATTCTGTATGTATTCTAGGATTGTACACAACATATTATCGCTTGATCTACATGGCGTCCAAGAACTCCTGTGTATGACCCTTGCATTCCCAGTGACTATACTCTTCTGAGAGCACCAAGTGTTCAACTCTTGATTTTGACTCTCATCAGCTACTAATTTGTAGGTATACTGCACCATTCTCACTGTGCAACATTACTTGGCTTACTAATCCTTCCTTGTGTTATATTTTACTAAAAATTGTGTGTGTACTCAGTGCTGTACCTACAGATAGGTCATTGCTGAAGTCGCACCAAAACAGCCTCTATTGGCATGCCAGGTCCCATGAGACGCTGCTTAGGATCCTTGAGAGAGGCCATGATTCGCTGAAATATGTTGGCAGAAAAGACCTACGGGTGCGTGTCGAACCTTGCTTACCACTGAATTCCACTACCAATTGTCTGAGTATCCAGCACAGACTCGGAGATGTTCCACCACACCTCCATTAGAGACTGCAGGAACTCATGGGACTGTGCAAACCACTGGTAAGCTGTAGCAAAGCAGGATGCCGCATCTGCACACCCAACAGATCCACCAAAGTCTATTATACCCTGAACAATACACGAGGGTAAGGGAGACATATGTTCTTGTAAAACATATGGAGAGGGGCCCCATAGGAGTCCACTCACTGTCACATAGCATCAGGAATATTACTCCTTGGACTTTACACCTAAGGATGAGGGACACATATTAATCTGTAATACCACATGGAGAGAGACCCCCTACCACCTAGGCTGCCATAATACAAGTGATTTAGGGAGACAGACACAAAATATCATATAAAGAAAGGAACTCTTAAGGAGCTGACTTACCAGACAGTCAACCATCTCAACAAGTGGCACACTCCCAGTGTGAAATGAACTAGTACAGTGACACAAGAGGGGCTTAACATACAGTAGGAACTCACTCATCCCCAGGGTAACCAATGATCCAATTCCTACCATTATGGTTGTCTCATAAAATTTGTTTTAAGGGACACATACTGGACATATAATATATCGTACAGAAAGCCCACTAATGGAACAATCCCATTTCCCAAGCAACCATCATCACCATTATAATGATACCAACACTCGCTGCATTTGCCAGAAGCACTGTGCTACCCTGAGAGCAAGTACACATAACTACAGA
The DNA here is from genome assembly GCF_028390025.1 of Pseudophryne corroboree. Taxonomy (NCBI): domain Eukaryota; kingdom Metazoa; phylum Chordata; class Amphibia; order Anura; family Myobatrachidae; genus Pseudophryne; species Pseudophryne corroboree. Next base: position 188,598,954 of record NC_086444.1, on the reverse strand, counting down.
CTCCTGTGATTTAGCTGAATTCAGCTCAAACCATATCTCACACTATGTCAGACTCTTTCACACACACCAACAACACATAGGTGCAGAGCCTTGTACACAACCAATTATTGCTATCTAGACTCACGAGATGAGACATCTTGAGTACCCAGCAGTTGCAGTCCACATAATCAGGTCAGTCCGAGCGCTGATCATGCCACCCAGGAATACTGTTTATATTTTACTAGCCTATCATGCTAGGAACTACTGCAGGGGGGCACAACCTGCAAACAAAGTTCAGCAAAAACCTGAATCTATAACCGGTATGTTACACTCTGTGCCAGTCTCTCAAGTAGTGCTCATTCTACTAGAATTATTCTAGCTTATACAGTACAAGAACACAGAATCTTCCACATATTTGTGACACTAGGTGCATGTGTTGTCCATGCAGATTTGACCACATCTGGAGATGTGTAGGGCTCTGCATAATTGCAACAATACAAAGTTTTTGCATCTATTACTTTTTTTTTTGTAATATGAGGTCATTGTGCTACCAACTCTGCATCATCCCCTTAACCTGTTATAAACCACGTATTTTATAAATGATGAGGGTTATGCTCTGAAGTACAACTGTCTTCAGAATGAAATGGAAAAAGGCACATGCTCTAGTTTTATATAGCTTTTGAATTACAAATCTGCTATGCAGTATGCTTTAGAACAGCCAAGAGTTAAACAGAAGTTGACATTGATTTGCTAGGAGAGTGACAAAGCTGCCAGGATCCATTTAATGTAGAAGTTTGGAGAAATGTTTGCAAATTGTACAATATGCTAAAGGGTCATTTAAATGTGTACAGTGAACTTTTTATGAATAATTTAGCATTATATGCCCAAGCTATGTAGGTTAAAAAAAAAGTTTATTGCAAATTCCATAGCATAAATATTTTATGCTTTTGGGTAATACATGGATAGTGACAATTAGAAACTAAATTATAAATCTTAGTTTCTGAAAAAATACCCATAAAATAAGGGTGCCCCATAAAATGCTTACAAGTTCAATTTTTCTTCTAAGCAAACATCATATTCATAATTATGAAAGTGAAAACCCAGCTGTGTCCCTAAAGAGCGTGTATGTTTTTAATTAAACTCATCCACATCAAATTGTGTGCAACACTCCATCAGGTAAGCTGTAGCATTAGTATCTAAGTATGCAGTTAGTTACAATTACATATACTGAAAGTCATTATGTTTAAGTGATAATTAGAATGATGCAGAAAAATATAGAACAGTTACATTGTTAAGACATTAACTAGGAGATTTTCCATTACTTAGTGACAAGCCAAGCAGCTGCAGTTCCCTTTATCAGCTCTTTTTCTGCTGCCAACACCTTTTGTACTGCTGCTCTCTTCTGTGTCTTAACCCCTTACAAGACACAAGTAATGCTTAACTATGTATAAACAGATTCAGTATGCTATCCTGGCTGTCGGGATCCCATCATTCAGTAGAGCGAGGCCGGGATTCCTACAGCCGGAATTCCGGCGGCGAGCACAGTGTCCCCTCGTGTGTTTGTTGCGTTCGCCACGCTTCAGACCCAGTGGCGACCTTAGGGCACCACAGGTTTATATTCCCCCATGGGTGGTGGCGTGGACCACCACCCGAGTGGGGATTCTGACCACCGGTAATTTAACCGTGTGACGGGATTCCAGCATCATAACCTGACAGCCGGCAAAATAAATGCCTCCCGTATAAACGACTGTAACTAATGCCTGCATTAACAGGGAGTTCTTCTGAAGAAATCTCTTATATATACTGTATGGTGAGTTCTGATGTCATCACTTCAGTGTTTATTAGGGAAGCTTTCATATTATAAGCAATAATGCACACCCTACTGTAACTTATTATGTATATTAAAAACATGGCTGTGACTAGGGATAGGCAAATGGTGCCACTGTCCAGGGCACAGGACTAAGGATGTGGCATTGATGCTGCCCTGTGGCACCTTTATTCAGCATGCAGGGTACTGCACCTGGAACAGCACCCTGCAGCCTAGAAAACCACTGCCTAGAACATATGCAGGAGGCTCTGGGTGCTTAGCATCCCCTAGTCCTGGCAACGTGCATCCTAAGGATGTTCCAAGAGCTTAGCTTTTCCCCCTGGTAGGGATGAGAATCATTTGATGTTTATCTGAGCCTATGGACAAGTATACAAAATTGCTGTCAAACTATATGCGCAAATCCTATAGATATATTGGTCAGATTATTCCGATGGCCAATGTTTAACCCTGCGATGGTGAAGACCCAATGTTGCCTCACCATTGCTAGGTTTGTCACCAAAATGTCCAATGTATTTTGGCGGTGCAGGCAGCAGGTGATGTGATTGGTTCTGCAAGATGGACCTAAGTGACTGAAGGGGTGTACTGCCATGATGAGCTCTCACTCAGTCTCTGTGTGCGTGTGTCTGCTCTGGCTACTGGCAGCTGCACAGTAGTACTTTGGACAGCTCTCCTGTCAAGTGTACAGTAATATTATGGACAGTAACACTGTTGGCGATGGGACTTTAGCAGCTTGGCTGTAGGGTAGGCTGGTCTACCCAGCTGTTCTCAGGTCCACCATGCTGGCTGCTCTGCAGCCGGCTTTTTGGTGCTGTTGTCATTGATTGTTGGACTGTTAGTAATCTGTTATATTTGGCCTGTGTAGTCCTGGTGGGGGGCTGCTGCCTGGAATCAGCTCATTCTCTTCTGTATTATTTACCAGCAAGTAGTTAATCTGCCTTAGTAGTTGCACCTGTTGTGCAGGTATGTAAATCCCCTCCTTGAGACAGTGGAGTGCTGGTAATTTTATTCCTGTGCCATTCTTGGGTTCTACCTCTGTAGTTACTGATAGTGTCCTCTCTGACGTGTCAGTTCTACCTTGGTGTCTGATCTCCATGTCTTACTCCCAATGATACTTGCTTACCCTGTGCCTTCACTAGCTCTCCTGAACCTGTTCAGTTTCTGATTCCTGGTTCCTTTTGTATCCTCATCAAGAAAGTTATCCGGGACATTGGTCACATTGCTCTGCATCTCAGTGTTCAGTCCGGGACTTGGTTTATTATTTATTACACCTGCATCTCAGCATTCAATTAATCAGTCATCCTGGTCTTGGGTTGTGATTTATTATACCAGCTATTTGGGACTATTTATTATTCCATTAGCTACACACACGTTTTTTCCCATTACTTTAACGCTGCTCCCTGATACGAGAGTCTATGAAGATGTGTCTGCCTCATCTTGGGCTGACAGATTATGAAAGACAATCCCTGCAGGGGGTCAGAGGTCTCAATGGCAGGATTATTGTTGCCTGTCAGAACATCCTGAGCAAGGAATTTAACATACAAGGCTAGCAATCCTCATGAAGTAGAGGGTATGGCTCCTACGACTCCGTCTCTGGGCTATAAATACAGATACACCCAGAAATGGATCACAAGCACTGGTTTGTGTCCTGTTTTCGGAATGAACAAATACAAAGTGCGGGCAGTGATAAATGGTGGCTTACCCCATGTGCCAGCAAACAACTGCAAGACCTCTATGGGACTGTTGTTCCAAAAGATACGCTGAAAAACATCAAAATCCTGGACGTGGAGCATCAGGGGCCGGGCACATTGGACTGTGCAGTATACAGTATACTATAGCAACTGTTGTGGAGCTCCTCTTCACCGGCGATGTGCCCATCTGCATCTACAACTATACATTAATGAGGTCACATCTCATACAGTGCCTGGAGACTGGAAAATTCACACCATCTCCAAAAACTGGGAAAAGAAAATGCTGCGAAGAGTATAACAGTAACAAACGGAGGCGATTAGTTGCAGCCTAGAAACTGGAAAATTTATACTACTTCCAGAAACTACGAAAATAAAACAATGCTCTGAAGAGTATGAAAGTAACAAACAGAGGAAACTTTATCCGGCTTTTATTAGATGCAGCTTCACATCAACTCCCAGGTGAAACTTTGGACTAATTTGTCTGCAACCCGTCCATGATGTATGCTGAACTTTGTTCACCTGCCTGATAATTGCCGAGTCACGTCTGTATATATGTATTCTTCTATATAATTATGTCTGTATACTGCTCGCCTATGTTTGTATTTTAGCTTTGAACTGTATCCTGAGTTTAGTTTGCGTACTCTTCAGCCTTCGTATGCTCTATCTAACCTTGCATACATATGTGCTCTGAATAATAATCCTTTAATACACATGCATCTCGCTCTGTATCAGTAGTTGAGTTTCTGCACATTGTGCAGTGTCTAACATAGCGAGACCTTGGTCAGCTAATCAGCAGCAGCACACAGGGCATGGGAATAGGCTGACAACTATTGGTAATTGCGCATTAAATAACAGTATCAGTCACTTGCTGCATGCGTGTGTCAATCAGGAGTGACATCATCACAGTGAGGAGCAGGGCAGAGTAGAGGGAGGTAGAGGGGGCAGAGTATGAAGGATAAAGAAGATTTGAAGAGAGAACAAAATAAAGGCAGAGTGAGTGAGGTCTGAAGGAGGGGACCGATCAGAAGAAATTATTGAATTGAGAGAAGAGACTATGAAACAGTGTAAGAACAGGAGCATTGTGTGCAATATTTTTAGAGGAGGTCGGAGGACTTGGAGACGAGAGGACTGTCACAACCTGTGCAGTTCCTCGTCCCTGCCTTGAGGTGTCACTTTGTCTGAGGTATGTCTAAGATACACCACCGTGGCTAGTCTGTGATCTTGCAACCCTGATTACCTATTAGGCAGCTGTGGGCTGCACCTAGGGACTAGCTATTTACAGTATGTATACTCTGTGCAGTAATCAGTGTCAGTTCTACCTTGTTGTCTGATCTCCAGGTCATATCACCAATGATACCTGCTTTCACTGTGCCTTCACCAGCTCTCCTGAACTTGTTCAGCTTATGATTCCTGCTTCATCTTGTATCCTCATCAAGTAAGTTATCTGGGACATTGCTCAGCATCCCAGTGTTTAGTCCAGGACTTGGTTTATTATTTATTTCACAGGCATCTTAGTGCTCAATTAATCAGTCATCCTATTATTTCATTAGCTACACACATTTTTCCATTGCTTTAACGCTGCTCCCTGATACAAGAGTCTATGAAGATGTGTCTGCCTCATCTTGGGCTCACAGATTACGAAAGACAATCCCTGCAGGGCGTCAGAGGTCTTAATGGCAGGATTATTGATGCCTGTCAGAACATCCTGAGCAAGCAATTTGATACAGAAGGCTAGCAATCCTCATGGAATGGAGGGTATGGCTCCTACGACTCCATCTCTGGGCCAGCAATACAGATACACTCAGAAATGGATCACAAGCACTGGTTTGTGTCCTGTTTTCGGAATGAACACATACAAATTGCGGACAGTGATAAATGGTGGCTTACCCCATGTGCCAGCAAACAACTGCAAGACCTCTATGAGACTGTTGTTCCAAAATATACGCTGAAAAACATCAAAATCCTGGACGTGGAGCATCAGGGGCCGGGCACATTGGACTGTGCAGTATACAGTATGCTATAGCGACTGCTGTGGAGCTCCTCTTAACTGGCGATGTGCCCATCTGCACCTACATCTATACATTAATGAGGTCACATCTCATACAGTGCCTGGAGACTGGAAAATTCACACCATCTCCAAAATCTGGGAAAAGAAAACGCTGTGAAGGGTATAACAGTAACAAACGGAGGTGACTTAAACCAGCTTTTATTAGGGCAACCTAGAAACTGGAAAATTTACACCACTTCCAGAAACTAGGAAAAGAAAACAACGCTCTGAATAGTATGAACGTAACAAACAGAGGAAAGTTGATCTGACTTTTATTAGATGGCGCTCCACATCAAATCCCATGTGAAGTTGTATTACCCTGATTGGACTCCAAAATAGTGTTGAGGAGTCAGGCACCTCCAAAATAGTGGCTATGCCCCGGCAGTCTCTGGTCCCTGTGTGAGTGTCTGGATCGGCTTGTGCAGATCTCAGAATTGGAATGAAAACCCAATGCCCATGCAATATAGTACCTAGGACAGGATACTGGGTGAATAATCCATTCACACATCTGTTATGATACAGTAGTGCTGTGTGCTCTCCAATCTCCTGATAAAAGTAGTCAGCCAGCTGAATTATCAGGAGCCCGCATACAAAACGCAGAAACTGGAGATGTGAGCACATAAAAATCAATAACAATGTGATTGTAAAACAATTACAGTCAGATTATTCTGCAGCATTACTGGTTCCAGCCAGCAAACTCCAGTTACATCTACAGTCACATTACTTTGCAGCACTACTGGTCCCAGCCAGTAAAGTCTAGTAGCTCCTCCAGCTATCAACAAATGGTCATAAAGTGCCTACCTGGATCTTGTTACCAGTTGCTTAGCTACCTGCTTAAACATTGCACTACCTTGTATGACAATAAACCTGTTTCACCTTAACCATAATCCAGTGAGTGTGTTTATATAGAAAATTATCCACGTGAAGTGTAACAAGAACATTAAGGTACTGTACTACTACTATCAACAACATGAGCAGCCACATTGCCAGTAATAAAGTACAAAACACAACACTTCTTCATTAGTCTTTCACTAATGCTAAAAAATAAACACCACCCAGCAGTTATATTGTGGAAACACTTTAATAGGAAAGCTGATGAGCACAAGACATCTATTTGCAGATACTGGACCAAGCAAATTATAACATGTGGAAAGATATCTACTTTAAAGTGTGACTTTGAGAACAAACACTACAGACTCCTGCACTATGTTCATCTACAGGAAAAAAGAGAGACTAGAGACCACACTTGTTACCACAAGTAACAGACTCTGGAAAAGGCTCTATTGCAGCAGCTGATATAAATGATAACACCCTAGAACAAGAACTGTCTGACTCACAGGTAAACCCATCCCACATGAGGCAGAACACAATGGTGAATGCCTTAAAAAACTAGAATCTTTTAAAGATGGTGGAACTAATAGTACCAGACTAATCAAGGGTATTGTTACTGTAAGGACAGACAACAATTCAATACTGTGGAAGATTATGAATTCAAATGTGTATTAAAAATTGTGACTCCCCATTATTATTATTATCATCCTTTATTTATATGGCGCCACAAGGGTTCCGATATTATAAACCTCCGACTTTTAAAAATAGGAAAAAATGTCACAGAAAAACATGACCTAAGTAAAAGTATGTGGGAAAAAATAGTTAACAAAACTTGTACCTTTGCAACAGATATTTGGTCAAACAACCAAATGCTAAAACATACCGGCAATAACCTGGCTAATAAGCTACTAGAATTTAGCAGTGAGAGGAAAATAAGTCCACAAACAGACGCTGTAACAGCTGTAGTAACAAATAATGGTACAAATAAAAAAAGTGCAATGGAAAAAGCATTTGAAGAATCAAACAGTCTCTGTTTCACCCACACTTTTAATTGTGTGGTGGAAAAATGACATTATAAAATTGTGCAACCATTCCTTGTGAAACCAAAACAATTGCTGCTTGACTCAAGCACCAGGTCATATTCAATTAGCCATGTTAACCCATTCTGCAATTTACACAGGCAGGCACATTTTTTTTGCCATCCAACTAGCTGTACAAGATAATCAGCATTAACATTCAATGGGATGTAACACAGTATTTTTCTAGCATCCCCTGAGCATGTGAAAAAATTGGGAAAATAGATATTTTAAGATAAAAAGTAGGGACATGACTGACATACAGTACCCCCTAATGATTAATTTGGCACATTAGTTTTTAATTGGTTTCATTTGGACAATAATTATTTATTTGTAGAAAAACACTTTATCATTTTTAAACTGTTCTTAAAAATGCAGACATCAACCATTGGAAACCTTTTAAGAGTCTGAAATATTTTGTAATTGGCCAATAATAAACCTCTCTACAGTATACTGTTAGCCAATATTTATTTGCACTTTTTTAGGGTACAGGCTTATTTACCAATTTTTCTCCACTTAACACAGCCACTAATAACCAAAATTACTGCACTTGTCGTGATTTGGTAGAACATAGAGATGTGCTAAGTGAAATTATCACACAATAGGAATGTTCAATCAAGTTGCAGTCCACAAACATTTTATCATAGCTGGTTGAATATGCACCACAGTGTTGTAGACAGTGATGAGCTAAGAAAGTTGGATAATATAAGGGTGATCCAAACTGTTCCCATGAGGTGGAACTCTACATACTATACGTTAAAGCAGCTGATAGAGCTGAGACTTCAAATGAAGCAACCCGTCAAATACCCCCCTCCATGGTAAAGGGATCTGAATTAGAAGTTAAGAGATATTGGAGAAGTTTGAAGCAGCAACATCACTGATCTGTGGGAAACACTATTAGCATGGGCTACAGGTTATACCATAATCTCGACTAAACTGGAGAAAATGAAGCAAAGCAAAGAAACTTCAAAGGCCATTTGAAAGCTAGCAATTGCTGGTATGAAGAAATGATTTGGCAAAATGTAACGTGTTTATACTAGTTATTACCACAAGAATGTATTTGAAAGTACAGTGCATTTCTGCTCTGTGGCTAGTTTGGTGAGGTTTACCTACTAAACGCTTCACATTGCTAGTGTGCTTTTCTTTGTTTCTTGCCTTGCCAGAACAATGCCGATTATGAATTCATTTATATTGATCTGGGGAAGAATGGCCGAGCCTCAGATGGGGGCTCCTTAAAGGACACCATATTTTATGAAAGGCTCTTATCCAATCAGCTGCATAAACCTGAGGCAGAGTCTTGCAAAAACGGGATGAACTTTGTTTTTGTTTCCGATGAAGCCTTTGCTCTTCATGAGCATATCCTAAAGCCCTTTCCACAAAGAAACCTCACCCACGAGAAGCGGATCTTTAACTATCGCCTGTCTCGGGCCCGGCGCGTAGTGGTGAATGCATTCGGGATCTTGAGCAGGCGATTTCGAATCTTTAACTCTGCGATAGATTTGCGGGTGGACAAGATTACCTGGATTGTGTATGGCTGTTGTGCTATGCACAATTATCCTCTGCGGAAAAAAACCCAATCAAGGCCTCAACCTGTTGCTGTTCCTGATGGCAATCCACAGAACACAGGCTCTCTCATGTGGGATGGCGTGGAAACCCCAGCTGGACACACCACCCAATCTTCCAATGCCAAGGCCAAAAAGGTCCGAGAAGAATACATGGCCTATTTTAATGGAGTGGGGGCAGTGGACTGGCAGGAAGATGAAATTTAATAAATGTTCTTTTGAGGTTATTGTCTGAATAAATTGTGTCTGCTAAAAATGTCTTGTGGAGGTGTTTTATATTTGTAGGTGTAAATGTGGGATGTTGCCTATTAGTAATATGGGTAAAAGTTAACCCTTGAACAAGGTATAGGGAATAAGGGGGATATTTACTAGTCTTGGAAAGAAATCCAAATGATGAAGCTCAAGTAACAGCCTTACAGCACAGTCACAACCATGTCACAGGGTGATGACCAAAAATTAGTTATCGTTTTGGCTGGTACTTTATCTTCATCCCTTTAGGTAAGTGTAGCTAGAAGTTTGGGCAGTATATATTATGATACAGGGTGTATATTATACACACACAAATATATATATATATATATATATATATATATATATATATATATATATATATATATATAACACACAAACAAATACTGCCGGCAGTCACTGTTATGTGACAACCTGCTCCGGTGCCATATCAGTTTTTCAATATACCCATATAATGAAGACACTCATGGTTAATGCAAAATCCAGCGTATTAAGAACGAGTACTTTCGGGGACTGCACCCTGTCATCAGGACCACGCCAGTACAAGAGACTGTTTCATGTACTGGTGTGGTCCTGATGACGGGGCGCAGAACCTGATATTACTCGACCTTAATACACAGGATTTTGCTTTCCCAATGTCTCCTGAGTGCCTTCATTATATGGAGTTATAGATAGATATAAAGTAGCTTATGGTCCTGTACACCCATTAAACCCAAAAACTGTGCACGGTGCCTCCAAAAACTAAATTTATAGCATATCCAAAACAGTTTGGCACTCCCGGCTATAGAAATTGACACTTGACAGTGATAACTGATATCAATTGATTGAAACGTTGATACCAGATACCACAGTGTCAAGTGTCGTTTTTCTTTATCTGGGAGAGCCTGACTCTCCTGGGCCTCCTCTTCTATAAAACTGGAGACCTTACCCGCGGCTCTTGCTGTATAATTAACTGAATTTGGTCATATTACCACATCGTCGGTTTATAGACCTCATCAGTCCCGGCTCCGGATCGCTGTGAATCCTGCACATTCTTGAGTTCCTTGACGAAGACTGTTCGGAAATTTGCGATTTTTTTCTTCACCCAAGGCACATCAGCCACTGAGTTTCTGCATCTCAGTATTCAATTAATCAGTCATCCTGGCCTTGAGTTGTGATTTATTATACCAGTTATTTGGGACTATTTATTATTCCATTAGCTACACACACGTTTTTTCCATTGCTTTAACGCTGCTCCCTGATACAAGAGTCTATGAAGATGTGTCTGCCTCATCTTGGGCTCACAGATTACGAAAGACAATCCCTGCAGGGCGTCAGAGGTCTTAATGGCAGGATTATTGATGCCTGTCAGAACATCCTGAGCAAGCAATTTGACATAGAAGGCTAGCAATCCTCATGGAATGGAGGGTATGGCTCCTACGACTCCGTCTCTGGGCCAGCAATACAGATACACTCAGAAATGGATCACAAGCACTGGTTTGTGTCCTGTTTTCGGAATGAACACATACAAATTGCGGACAGTGATAAATGGTGGCTTACCCCATGTGCCAGCAAACAACTGCTAGACCTCTATGAGACTGTTGTTCCAAAATATACGCTGAAAAACATCAAAATCCTGGACATGGAGCATCAGGGGCCGGGCACATTGGACTGTGCAGTATACAGTATGCTATAGCGACTGCTGTGGAGCTCCTCTTAACTGGCGATGTGCCCATCTGCACCTACATCTATACATTAATGAGGTCACATCTCATACAGTGCCTGGAGACTGGAAAATTCACACCATCTCCAAAATCTGGGAAAAGAAAACGCTGTGAAGGGTATAACAGTAACAAACGGAGGTGACTTAAACCAGCTTTTATTAGGGCAACCTAGAAACTGGAAAATTTACACCACTTTCAGAAACTAGGAAAAGAAAAACGCTCTGAAGAGTATGAACGTAACAAATAGAGGAAAGTTGATCTAGATGGAGCTCCACATCAAATCCCACGTGAAGTTGTATTACCTTGATTGGACTCCAAAATAGTGATGAGGAGTCAGGCACCTCCAAAACAGTGGCTATGCCCCGGCAGTCTCTGGTCCCTGTGTGAGTGTCTGGATCGGCTTGTGCAGATCTCAGAATTGGAATGAAAACCCAATGCCCATGCAATATAGTACCTAGGACAGGATACTGGGTGAATAATCCATTCACACATCTGTTATGATACAGTAGTGCTGTGTGCTCTAGTCTCCTGATAAAAGTAGTCAGCCAGCTGAATTATCAGGAGCCCGCATACAAAACGCAGAAACTGGAGATGTGAGCACATAAAAATCAATAACAATGTGATTGTAAAACAATTACAGTCAGATTATTCTGCAGCATTACTGGTTCAAGCCAGCAAAATCCAGTTACATCTACAGCCACATTACTTTGCAGCACTACTGGTCCCAGCCAGTAAAGTCTAGTAGCTCCTCCAGCTATCAAGAAATGGTCATTAAGTGCCTACCTGGATCTTGTTACCAGTTGCTTAGCTACCTGCTTAAACATTGCACTACCTTGTATGACAATAAACCTTTTTCACCTTAACCATAATCCAGTGAGTGTGTTTATATAGAAAATTATCCACGTGAAGTGTAACAAGAACATTAAGGTACTGTACTACTACTATCAACAACATGAGCAGCCACACTGCCGGTAATAAAGCACAAAACACAACACTTCTTCATTAGTCTTTCACTAATGCTAAAAAATAAACACCACCCAGCAGTCATATTGTGGAAACACTTTAATAGGAAAGCTGATGAGCACAAGACATCTATTTGCAGATACTGGACCAAGCAAATTATAACATGTGGAAAGATATCTAATTTAAAGTGTGACTTTGAGAACAAACACTACAGACTCCTGCACTATGTTCATCTACAGGAAAAAAGAGAGACTGGAGACCACACTTGTTACCACAAGTATCAGACTCTGGAAAAGGCTCTATTGCAGCAGCTGATATAAATGATAACACCCTAGAACAAGAACTGCCTGACTCACAGGTAAACCCAACCCACATGAGGCAGAACACAATGGTGAATGCCTTAAAAAACTAGAATCTTTTAAAGATGGTGGAACTAATAGTACCAGACTAATCAAGGGTATTGTTACTGTAAGGACAGACAACAATTCAATACTGTGGAAGATTATGAATTCAAATGTGTATTAAAAATTGTGACTCCCCATTATTATTATCATCCTTTATTTATATGGCGCCACAAGGGTTCCGATATTATAAACCTCCGACTTTTAAAAATAGGAAAACATGTCACAGAAAAACATGACCTAAGTAAAAGTATGAGGGAAAAAATAGTTAACAAAACTTGTACCTTTGCAACAGATATTTGGTCAAACAACCAAATGCTAAAACATACCGGCAATAACCTGGCTATTAAGCTACTAGAATTTAGCAGTGAGAGGAAAATTAGTCCACAAACAGAAGCTGTAACAGCTGTAGTAACAAATAATGGTACAAATAAAAAAAGTGCAATGGAAAAAGCATTTGAAGAATCAAACAGTCTCTGTTTCACCCACACTTTTAATTGTGTGGTGGAAAAATGACATTATAAAATTGTGCAACCATTCCTTGTGAAACCAAAACAATTGCTGCTTGACTCAAGCACCAGGTCATATTCTATTAGCCATGTTAACCCATTCTGCAATTTACACAGGCAGGCACAATTTTTTTGCCATCCAACTAGCTGTACAAGATAATCAGCATTAACATTCAATGGGATTTAACACAGTATTTTTCTAGCATCCCCTGAGCATGTGAAAAAATTGGGAAAATAGATATTTTGAGATAAAAAGTAGGGACATGATTGACATACAGTACCCCCTAATGATTAATTTGGCACATTAGTTTTTAATTGGTTTCATTTGGACAATAATTATTTATTTGTAGAAAAACACTATCATTTTTAAACTGTTCTTAAAAATGCAGACATCAACCATTGGAAACCTTTTAAGAGTCTGAAATATTTTGTAATTGGCCAATAATAAACCTCTCTACAGTATACTGTTAGCCAATATTTATTTGCACTTTTTTAGGGTACAGGCTTATTTACCAATTTTTCTCCACTTAACACAGCCACTAATAACCAAAATTACTGCACTTGTCGTGATTTGGTAGAACATAGAGATGTGATAAGTGAAATTATCACACAATAGGAATGTTCAATCAAGTTGCAGTCCACAAACATTTTATCATAGCTGGTTGAATATGCACCACAGTGTTGTAGACAGTGATGAGCTAAGAAAGTTGGATAATATAAGGGTGATCCAAACTGTTCCCATGAGGTGGAACTCTACATACTATACGTTAAAGCAGCTGATAGAGCTGAGACTTCAAATGAAGCAACCCGTCAAATACCCCCCTCCATGGTAAAGGGATCTGAATTAGAAGTTGTTAAGAGATATTGGAGAAGTTTGAAGCAGCAACATCACTGATCTGTGGGAAACACTATTAGCATGGGCTACAGGTTTATACCATAATCTCGACTAAACTGGAGAAAATGAAGCAAAGCAAAGAAATTTCAAAGGCCATTTGAAAGCTAGCAATTGCTGGCATGAAGAAATGATTTGGCAAAATTTAACGTGTTTTTACTAGTTATTACCACAAGAATTTATTTGAAAGTACAGTGCATTTTTGCTCTGTGGCTATTTTGGTGAGGTTTACCTACTAAACGCTTCACATTGCTAGTGTGCTTTTCTTTGTTTCTTGCCTTGCCAGAACAATGCCGATTATGAATTCATTTATATTGATCTGGGGAAGAATGGCCGAGCCTCAGATGGGGGCTCCTTAAAGGACACCATATTTTATGAAAGGCTCTTATCCAATCAGCTGCATAAACCTGAGGCAGAGTCTTGCAAAAACGGGATGAACTTTGTTTTTGTTGCCGATGAAGCCTTTGCTCTTCATGAGCATATCCTAAAGCCCTTTCCACAAGAAACCTCACCCACGAGAAGCGGATCTTTAACTATCGCCTGTCTCGGGCCCGGCGCGTAGTGGAGAATGCATTCGGGATCTTGAGCAGGCGATTTTGAATCTTTAACTCTGCGATAGATTTGCGGGTGGACAAGATTACCTGGATTGTGTATGGCTGTTGTGCTATGCACAATTATCCTCGGCGGCAAAAATCCCAATCAAGGCCTCAACCTGTTGCTGTTCCTGGTGGCAATCCACAGAACACAGGCTCTCTCATGTGGGATGGCGTGGAAACCCCAGCTGGACACACCACCCAATCTTCCAATGCCAAGGCCAAAAAGGTCCGAGAAGAATACATGGCCTATTTTAATGGAGTGGGGGCAGTGGACTGGCATGAAGATGAAATTTAATAAATGTTCTTTTGAGGTTATTGTCTGAATAAATTGTGTCTGCTAAAAATGTCTTGTGGAGGTGTTTTATATTTGTAGGTGTAAATGTGGGATGTTGCCTATTAGTAATATGGGTAAAAGTTAACGCTTGAACAAGGTATAGGGAATAAGGGGGATATTTACTAGTCTTGGAAAGAAATCCAAATGATGAAGCTCAAGTAACAGCCTTACAGCACAGTCACAACCATGTCACAGGTTGATGACCAAAAATGAGTTATCGTTTTGGCTGGTACTTTATCTTCATCCCTTTAGGTAAGTGTAGCTAGAAGTTTGGGCAGTATATATTATGATACAGGGTGTATATTATACACGCACACAAATATATATATATATATATATAAACACACACACACATACTGCCGGCAGTCACTGTTATGTGACAACCTGCTCCGGTGCCATATCAGTTTTTCAATATACCCATATAATGAAGACACTCATGGTTAATGCAAAATCCAGCGTATTAAGAACGAGTACTTTCGGGGACTGCACCCTGTCATCAGGACCACGCCAGTACAAGAGACTGTTTCATGTACTGGTGTGGTCCTGATGACGGGGCGCAGAACCTGATATTACTCGACCTTAATACACAGGATTTTGCTTTCCCAATGTCTCCTGAGTGCCTTCATTATATGGAGTTATAGATAGATATAAAGTAGCTTATGGTCCTGTACACCCATTAAACCCAAAAACTGTGCACGGTGCCTCCAAAAACTAAATTCATAGCATATCCAAAACAGTTTGGCACTCCCGGCTATAGAAATTGACACTTGACAGTGATAACTGATATCAATTGATTGAAACGTTGATACCAGATACCACAGTGTCAAGTGTCGTTTTTCTTTATCTGGGAGAGCCTGACTCTCCTGGGCCTCCTCTTCTATAAAACTGGAGACCTTACCCGCGGCTCTTGCTGTATAATGAACTGAATTTGGTCATATTACCACAGCGTCGGTTTATAGACCTCATCAGTCCCGGCTCCGGATTGCTGTGAATCTTGCACATTCTTGAGTTCCTTGACGAAGACTGTTCGGAAATTTGCGATTTTTTTCTTCACCCAAGGCACATCAGCCACTGAGTTTCTGCATCTCAGTATTCAATTAATCAGTCATCCTGGCCTTGAGTTGTGATTTATTATACCAGCTATTTGGGACTATTTATTATTCCATTAGCTACACACACGTTTTTTCCATTGCTTTAACGCTGCTCCCTGATACAAGAGTCTATGAAGATGTGTCTGCCTCATCTTGGGCTCACAGATTACGAAAGACAATCCCTGCAGGGCGTCAGAGGTCTTAATGGCAGGATTATTGATGCCTGTCAGAACATCCCGAGCAAGCAATTTGACATAGAAGGCTAGCAATCCTCATGGAGTGGAGGGTATGACTCCTACGACTCCGTCTCTGGGCCAGCAATACAGATACACTCAGAAATGGATCACAAGCACTGGTTTGTGTCCTGTTTTCGGAATGAACACATACAAATTGCGGACAGTGATAAATGGTGGCTTACCCCATGTGCCAGCAAACAACTGCAAGACCTCTATGAGACTGTTGTTCCAAAATATACGCTGAAAAACATCAAAATCCTGGACATGGAGCATCAGGGGCCGGGCACATTGGACTGTGCAGTATACAGTATGCTATAGCGACTGCTGTGGAGCTCCTCTTAACTGGCGATGTGCCCATCTGCACCTACATCTATACATTAATGAGGTCACATCTCATACAGTGCCTGGAGACTGGAAAATTCACACCATCTCCAAAATCTGGGAAAAGAAAACGCTGTGAAGGGTATAACAGTAACAAACGGAGGTGACTTAATCCAGCTTTTATTAGTTGCAACCTAGAAACTGGAAAATTTACACCACTTCCAGAAACTAGGAAAAGAAAACAACGCTCTGAAGAGTATGAACGTAACAAACAGGGGAAAGTTGATCTAGATGGAGCTCCACATCAAATCCCACGTGAAGTTGTATTACCTTGATTGGACTCCAAAATAGTGATGAGGAGTCAGGCACCTCCAAAATAGTGGCTATGCCCCGGCAGTCTCTGGTCCCTGTGTGAGTGTCTGGATCGGCTTGTGCAGATCTCAGAATTGGAATGAAAACTCAATGCCCATGCAATATAGTACCACGGACAGGATACTGGGTGAATAATCCATTCACACATCTGTTATGATACAGTAGTGCTGTGTGCTCTCCAATCTCCTGATAAAAGTAGTCAGCCAGCTGAATTATCAGGAGCCCACATACAAAACGCAGAAACTGGAGATGTGAGCACATAAAAATCAATAACAATGTGATTATAAAACAATTACAGTCAGATTATTCTGCAGCATTACTGGTTCAAGCCAGCAAACTCCAGTTACAGCTACAGCCACGTTACTTTGCAGCACTACTGGTCCCAGCCAGTAAAGTCTAGTAGCACCTCCAGCTATCAACAAACGGTCATTAAGTGCCTACCTGGATCTTGTTACCAGTTGCTTAGCTACCTGCTTAAACATTGCACTACCTTGTATGACAATAAACCTTTTTCACCTTAACCATAATCCAGTGAGTGTGTTTATATAGAAAATTATCCACGTGAAGTGTAACAAGAACATTAAGGTACTGTACTACTACTATCAACAACATGAGCAGCCACATTGCCAGTAATAAAGTACAAAACACAACACTTCTTCATTAGTCTTTCACTAATGCTAAAAAATAAACACCACCCAGCAGTCATATTGTGGAAACACTTTAATAGGAAAGCTGATGAGCACAAGACATCTATTTGCAGATACTGGACCAAGCAAATTATAACATGTGGAAAGATATCTAATTTAAAGTGTGACTTTGAGAACAAACACTACAGACTCCTGCACTATGTTCATCTACAGGAAAAAAGAGAGACTGGAGACCACACTTGTTACCACAAGTATCAGACTCTGGAAAAGGCTCTATTGCAGCAGCTGATATAAATGATAACACCCTAGAACAAGAACTGCCTGACTCACAGGTAAACCCAACCCACATGAGGCAGAACACAATGGTGAATGCCTTAAAAAACTAGAATATTTTAAAGATGGTGGAACTAATAGTACCAGACTAATCAAGGGTATTGTTACTGTAAGGACAGACAACAATTCAATACTGTGGAAAATTATGAATTCAAATGTGTATTAAAAACTGTGACTCCCCATTATTATTATTATCATCCTTTATTTATATGGCGCCACAAGGGTTCCGATATTATAAACCTCCGACTTTTAAAAATAGGAAAAAATGTCACAGAAAAACATGACCTAAGTAAAAGTATGAGGGAAAAAATAGTTAACAAAACTTGTACCTTTGCAACAGATATTTGATCAAACAACCAAATGCAAAAACATACCGGCAATAACCTGGCTAATAAGCTACTAGAATTTAGCAGTGAGAGGAAAATAAGTCCACAAACAGAAGCTGTAACAGCTGTAGTAACAAATAATGGTACAAATAAAAAAAGTGCAATGGAAAAAGCATTTGAAGAATCAAACAGTCTCTGTTTCACCCACACTTTTAATTGTGTGGTGGAAAAATGACATTATAAAATTGTGCAACCATTCCTTGTGAAACCAAAACAATTGCTGCTTGACTCAAGCACCAGGTCATATTCAATTAGCCATGTTAACCCATTCTGTAATTTACACAGGCAGGCACAATTTTTCTGCCATCCAACTAGCTGTACAAGATAACCAGCATTAACATTCAATGGGATTTAACACAGTATTTTTCTTGCATCCCCTGAGCAAGTGAAAAAATTGGGAAAATAGATATTTTGAGATAAAAAGTAGGGACATGATTGACACACAGTACCCCCTAATGATTAATTTGGCACATTAGTTTTTAATTGGTAACTGCGCTTGTCATGATTTGGTAGGACATAGAGATGTGCTAAGTGAAATTATCACACAATCAAGTCGCAGTCCACAAACATTTTACCATAGCTGGTTGAATATGCACCACAGTGTTGTAGTCAGTGATGAGCTAAGAAAGTTGGATAATATGAGGATGATCCAAACTGTCCCCATGAAGTGGAACTCTACATACTATATGTTAAAGAAGCTGATAGAGCTGAGACTTCAAATTAAAGAACCCATCACATGCCCCCCTCCATGGTAAAGGCATCTGAATTAGAAGTTGTTAAAAGATATTGGAGAAGTTTGAAGCAGCAACATCACTGATCTGTGGGAAACACTATTAACCAGTAGCATGGGCTACAGGTTCTACCATAATCCCGACTAAACTGGAGAAAATGAAGCCAAGCAAAGAAACTTCAAAGGCCATTTTAAAGCTAGCAATTGCTGGTATGAAGAAATGATTTGGCAAAATGTAACGTGTTTTTACTAGTTATTGCCACAAGAAGTATTTGAAAGTACAAATAAAAGCTCTAGCTCCTTCTCTGATAGCTATGGTAAATTAAAATAGATACTTTAATTAGCTATAAAATATTTTACATTTATTATAAACACAGCTCAAATTTCTTTATTTCAGATGTACTATATGTCTCCAAACATCAGTCTCTTCAGCAACCATGACATAGTCTTTCAAATATCCTGTCCAAAGACCATCCATGACAGAAATGCAACGCTATGCTTATCATTATCCTTTATGTATATGGCACCACAAGTGTTCTTCTCACTAAATTCAAGAGAGAATACCCGCACCAAGATCATTTTATTATTAAAAATATATTTTCAAATAAGGGGGGTTCATTGTTATCTTACATGTATCAATATGTTTATGTATATGCTTGGACAACTATTAAATGTGCCACCTACTTGTTCAAATAAATAAACAATATTAAAAAAGAGAAAGACAGAAACCAGCTTCAAAGTTAGGTGCACTCCCCCTTTTCTTTAAAATGACCTTTTATTAGATATACTCTAAAAAATGGAATCCAAACTGGTTCAAATGCTTATTAATACTTGTGTATATAATATTGTACTTTGCCTAGTATATCTATATCATAATGTTTTTGAAGCAATAAAAAAAATATACAATAAAGAATACTACAAGGGTACTGTAATACCTTACAAAGCACAAACAAAAACAGTATGAACAAAAAAAATAAAATAAAACAATTGTGTATATTGTACTGAATATAGAATATTTGCAATTTTCCTGGAAATGTGACATGAAAGTTAAAAACCCTGAGACAAAGTATATGAAAAGGTCTCTGAATTGCATCTGATACTTCGCTATTTCTTAATGAACAACTGAAGTATAGCTTTGCTATTGCAAATGCCAATTTAGTCATGATTGCCGTATCTTGTAACAGGTGCTCCACCAGACAAAATTGTGGAGAACCCACTAAGATTCTGAAGGCTGTTGGAACCAGCCCTACCCAAATATGACCAAAAATAAAGAGACAATGTTCAACAACTGTGGCCCACTTTAGTTGTTTCAAAAAGTCTGTTCTCTAAGACTGGTGAAAGTAAAACTAAGAATATAATAAAGCGGAGGCTGCTTTCAAAATTACTATTTTTGCACAGTTCTGATGAGAGAATTTGGGGGCCAATATAAGTGCACTTGACTGGACTGGAGTTCCTCCACCACATTAATTTCCAGATAATTGTTCCAATATTCTACTCTCACATTGGATTGTTTGTACACTCTGTGTTAGGAGACATATAATTAATTTACCACAATAGTATGAGTACAATAGTATACTCCTATATGTGTGTTCTGTATGTACAGTGTGTGTTATTTTATAAAGTATGTTCAACTTCTTAGCTTTTTGCTACCGTTACAAATCACGTTTTAGAAAACACCTGAAAATACACCTGTGTGAGCAGCAGTGAGTTAGTTTAAAGTTTAAACAGTTAATGTTTTGGTTTTTTTTTTAGTTTGTTTCTTTGATGACCAGTTTGAGTTATAAAAAAAAAAACATGTTTTACTACAAAAAATGCTGTACATACTGTACATCTTTATATATCTATATAATTGTTGCACTATTTGTATAGTATACATAGATAGTGTGCCAATCAGGGGGTCAGGGGCTGTCTCCTGGGGTAGATGAATGCACTTCCTTACAGCAGCCCAAACATAGACACACCAGTCCAGGGTGTTAGGTGCAAATAGCCTCAGCTATTTATTTATTTTTGCAGCCAAAATAAAACAAAACAAATATAAATCCTAGCCCATCTGGGCAATAACTATACACCAGAGTTTCCTCTGTGTGTGAGAAGGACCTACTGCAGCACACACTACAGGCAGTAATGCTGTCTTAGGGTGTGTACACACGGTGAGATTCTGGCTATGTGCAATTCTGACTATGTGATGTCCCCTGAACTCCCTGGAGGCCAGCACCACCGATTTTGACTAACTTTTCTTGAGATATGGACTATGTGTGCTTGCAATTTTGGTTATGTGGGATTTTGGCTTATGTGAGATTTTGACTAAACTCATTATAATAGTGGGATGACATTACTGGGTTGGGGGAGTGTCTTTTTCTGTCAAGTAAATACTGTCAGCCATTTTAAAACAGTGCATTTCTGCTCTGTGGCTAGTTTGGTGAGGTTGGGTGGTATTCATGTGACTGCCGGTCAGCTGACCGACAGTCACATGACCTCCTCCACCAGCCCGACGGGTCACTGTCCCGATGGTTGGCATGCCGACCAACAGGGACTATTTCCACTTGTGGGTGTCCACGACACCCATAGAGTGGGAATAGAACCCGTGGCAACCGCAGGTCGCCACCGAGCCCGCAAGGGGCTTGCTGCACTCACCCCTCCCCGCCGGGATCCCAGCGTCGGTATGCTGCCGGGATCCCGGCGTCGGTAAGCTGACCGGCGGTACTACACCCGGTGAGGTTTACCTACTAAACGCTTCACATTGCTAGTGTGCTTTTCTTTGTTTCTTGCCTTGCCAGAACAATGGCGATTATGAATTCATTTATATTGATGTGGGGAAGAATGGCCGAGCCTCAGATGGGGGCTCCTTAAAGGACACCATATTTTATGAAAGGCTCTTATCCAATCAGCTGCATTTACCTGAGGCAGAGTCTTGCAAAAACGGGATGAACTTTGTTTTCGTTGCCGATGAAGCCTTTGCTCTTCATGAGCATATCAAAAAGCCCTTTCCACAAAGAAACCTCACCCATGAGAAGCGGATCTTTAACTATCGCCTATCTCGGGACCGGCGCGTAGTGGAGAATGCATTCGGGATCTTGAGCAGGCGATTTCGAATCTTTAACTCTGAGATAGATTTGCGGGTGGACAAGATTACCTGGATTGTGTATGGCTGTTGTGCTATGCACAATTATCCTCTGCGGAAAAAAACCCAATCAAGGCCTCAACCTGTTGCTGTTCCTGGTGGCAATCCACAGAACACAGGCTCTCTCATGTGGGATGGCGTGGAAACCCCAGCTGGACACACCACCCAATCTTCCAATGCCAAGGCCAAAAAGGTCAGAGAAGAATACATGGCCTTTTAATGGAGTGGGGGCAGTGGACTGGCAGGAAGATGAAATTTAATAAATGTTCTTTTGAGGTTAATGTCTGAATAAATTGTGTCTGCTAAAAATGTCTTGTGGAGGTGTTTTATATTTGTAGGTGTAAATGTGGGATGTTGCCTATTAGTAATATAGGTAAAAGTTAACCCTTGAACAAGGTATAGGGAATAAGGGGGATATTTACTAGTTTTGGAAAGAAATCCAAATGATGAAGCTCAAGCAACAGCCTTACAGCACAGTCACAACCATGTCACAGGTTGATCACCAAAAATGAGTTATCGTTTTGGCTGGTACTTTATCTTCATCCCTTTAGGTAAGTGTAGCTAGAAATTTGGGCAGTATATATTATGATATAGGGTGTATATTATACACACACACAAATACATATATATATATATATAAACAAACACACACACACACACACACACACACACACACACACAAACACATACTGCCAGCAGTCACTGTTATGTGACAACCTGCTCCGATGCCATATTAGTTTTTCAATATACCCATATAATGAAGACACTCATGGTTAATGCAAAATCCAGCGTATTAAGAACGAGTACTTTCGGGGACTGCACCCTGTCATCAGGACCACGCCAGTACAAGAGACTGTCTCATGTACTGGTGTGGTCCTGATGACGGGGCGAAGACCCCGATATTACTCGACCTTAATACACAGGATTTGCTTTCCCAATGTCTTCTGAGTGCCTTCATTATATGGAGTTATAGATAGATATAAAGTAGCTTATGGTCCTGTACTCTCATTAAACCCAAAAACTGTGCACGGTGCCTCCACAAACTATATTCATAGCATATCCAAAACAGTTTGGCACTCCCGGCTATAGAAATCGACACTTGACAGTGATAACTGATATCAATTGATTGAAACGTTGATACCAGATACCACAGTGTCAAGTGTCGTTTTTCTTTATCTGGGAGAGCCTGACTCTCCTGGGCCTCCTCTTCTACAAGAACTGGAGACCTTACCCGCAGCTTTTGCTCTATAATGAACTGATTTGGTCATAGTACCACAGTGTCGGTTTATAGACCTCATCAGTCCCGGCTCCGGATCGCTGTGAATCCTGCACCTTCTTGTGTTCCTTGATGAAGACTGTTCGAAAATTTGCGATTTTTTTCTTCACCCAAGGCACATCAGCCACTGAGTTTCTGCATCTCAGTATTCAATTAATCAGTCATCCTGGCCTTGGGTTGTGATTTATTATACCAGCTATTTGGGACTATTTATTATTCCATTAGCTACACACACGGTTTTTCCATTGCTTTAACGCTGCTCCCTGATACAGGAGTCTATGAAGATGTGTCTGCCTCATCTTGGGCTCACAGATTACGAAAGACAATCCCTGCAGGGCGTCAGAGGTCTTAATGGCAGGATTATTGATGCCTGTCAGAACATCCTGAGCAAGCAATTTGATACAGTAGGCTAGCAATCCTCATGGAATGGAGGGTATGGCTCCTACGACTCCATCTCTGGGCCAGCAATACAGATACACTCAGAAATGGATCACAAGCACTGGTTTGTGTCCTGTTTTCGGAATGAACACATACAAATTGCGGACAGTGATAAATGGTGGCTTACCCCATGTGCCAGCAAACAACTGCAAGACCTCTATGAGACTGTTGTTCCAAAAGATACGCTGAAAAACATCAAAATCCTGGACAGGGAGCATCAGGGGCCGGGCACATTGGACTGTGCAGTATACAGTATGCTATAGCAACTGTTGTGGAGCTCCTCTTCACTGGCGATGTGCCCATCTGCATCTACAACTATACATTAATGAGGTCAACAAACGGAGGTGACTTAATCCAGCTTTTATTAGTTGCAACCTAGAAACTGGAAAATTTACACCACTTTCAGAAACTAGGAAAAGAAAACAACGCTCTGAAGAGTATGAACGTAACAAACAGAGGAAAGTTGATCTAGATGGAGCTCCACATCAAATCCCACGTGAAGTCGTATTACCTTGATTGGACTCCAAAATAGTGATGAGGAGTCAGGCACCTCCAAAACAGTGGCTATGCCCCGGCAGTCTCTGGTCCCTGTGTGAGTGTCTGGATCGGCTTGTGCAGATCTCAGAATTGGAATGAAAACCCAATGCCCATGCAATATAGTACCACGGACAGGATACTGGGTGAATAATCCATTCACACATCTGTTATGATACAGTAGTGCTGTGTGCTCTCCAATCTCCTGATAAAAGTAGTCAGCCAGCTGAATTATCAGTAGCCCGCATACAAAACGCAGAAACTGGAGATGTGAGCACATAAAAATCAATAACAATGTGATTGTAAAACAATTACAGTCAGATTATTCTGCAGCATTACTGGTTCAAGCCAGCAAAATCCAGTTACAGCAACATTACTTTGCAGCACTACTGGTCCCAGCCAGTAAAGTCTAGTAGCACCTCCAGCTATCAACAAACGGTCATTAAGTGCCTACCTGGATCTTGTTACCAGTTGCTTAGCTACCTGCTTAAACATTGCACTACCTTGTATGACAATAAACCTGTTTCACCTTAACCATAATCCAGTGAGTGTGTTTATATAGAAAATTATCCACGTGAAGTGTAACAAGAACATTAAGGTACTGTACTACTACTATCAACAACATGAGCAGCCACATTGCCAGTAATAAAGTACAAAACACAACACTTCTTCATTAGTCTTTCACTAATGCTAAAAAATAAACACCACCCAGCAGTCATATTGTGGAAACACTTTAATAGGAAAGCTGATGAGCACAAGACATCTATTTGCAGATACTGGACCAAGCAAATTATAACATGTGGAAAGATATCTAATTTAAAGTGTGACTTTGAGAACAAACACTACAGACTCCTGCACTATGTTCATCTACAGGAAAAAAGAGAGACTGGAGACCACACTTGTTACCACAAGTATCAGACTCTGGGAAAGGCTCTATTGCAGCAGCTGATATAAATGATAACACTCTAGAACAAGAACTGCCTGACTCACAGGTAAACCCAACCCACATGAGGCAGAACACAATGGTGAATGCCTTAAAAAACTAGAATCTTTTAAAGATGGTGGAACTAATAGTACCAGACTAATCAAGGGTATTGTTACTGTAAGGTCAGACAACAATTCAATACTGTGGAAGATTATGAATTCAAATGTGTATTAAAAATTGTGACTCCCCATTATTATTATTATCATCCTTTATTTATATGGCGCCGCAAGGGTTCCGATATTATAAACCTCCGACTTTTAAAAATAGGAAAAAATTTCACAGAAAAACATGACCTAAGTAAAAGTATGAGGGAAAAAATAGTTAACAAAACTTGTACCTTTGCAACAGATATTTGGTCAAGCAACCAAATGCAAAAACATACCTGCAATAACCTGGCTAATAAGCTACTAGAATTTAGCAGTGAGAGGAAAATAAGTCCACAAACAGAAGCTGTAACAGCTGTAGTAACAAATAATGGTACAAATAAAAAAAAGTGCAATGGAAAAAGCATTTGAAGAATCAAACAGTCTCTGTTTCACCCACACTTTTAATTGTGTGGTGGAAAAATGACATTATAAAATTGTGCAACCATTCCTTGTGAAACCAAAACAATTGCTGCTTGACTCAAGCACCAGGTCATATTCAATTAGCCATGTTAACCCATTCTGCAATTTACACAGGCAGGCACAATTTTTTTGCCATCCAACTAGCTGTACAAGATAATCAGCATTAACATTCAATGGGATTTAACACAGTATTTTTCTAGCATCCCCTGAGCATGTGAAAAAATTGGGAAAATAGATATTTTAAGATAAAAAGTAGGGACATGATTGACATACAGTACCCCCTAATGATTAATTTGGCACATTAGTTTTTAATTGGTTTCATTTGGACAATAATTATTTATTTGTAGAAAAACACTATCATTTTTAAACTGTTCTTAAAAATGCAGACATCAACCATTGGAAACCTTTTAAGAGTCTGAAATATTTTGTAATTGGCCAATAATAAACCTCTCTACAGTATACTGTTAGCCAATATTTATTTGCACTTTTTTAGGGTACAGGCTTATTTACCAATTTTTCTCCACTTAACACAGCCACTAATAACCAAAATTACTGCACTTGTCGTGATTTGGTAGAACATAGAGATGCGCTAAGTGAAATTATCACACAATAGGAATGTTCAATCAAGTTGCAGTCCACAAACATTTTATCATAGCTGGTTGAATATGCACCACAGTGTTGTAGACAGTGATGAGCTAAGAAAGTTGGATAATATAAGGGTGATCCAAACTGTTCCCATGAGGTGGAACTCTACATACTATACGTTAAAGCAGCTGATAGAGCTGAGACTTCAAATGAAGCAACCCGTCAAATACCCCCCTCCATGGTAAAGGGATCTGAATTAGAAGTTGTTAAGAGATATTGGAGAAGTTTGAAGCAGCAACATCACTGATCTGTGGGAAACACTATTAGCATGGGCTACAGGTTTATACCATAATCTCGACTAAACTGGAGAAAATGAAGCAAAGCAAAGAAATTTCAAAGGCCATTTGAAAGCTAGCAATTGCTGGCATGAAGAAATGATTTGGCAAAATTTAACGTGTTTTTACTAGTTATTACCACAAGAATTTATTTGAAAGTACAGTGCATTTTTGCTCTGTGGCTATTTTGGTGAGGTTTACCTACTAAACGCTTCACATTGCTAGTGTGCTTTTCTTTGTTTCTTGCCTTGCCAGAACAATGCCGATTATGAATTCATTTATATTGATCTGGGGAAGAATGGCCGAGCCTCAGATGGGGGCTCCTTAAAGGACACCATATTTTATGAAAGGCTCTTATCCAATCAGCTGCATAAACCTGAGGCAGAGTCTTGCAAAAACGGGATGAACTTTGTTTTTGTTGCCGATGAAGCCTTTGCTCTTCATGAGCATATCCTAAAGCCCTTTCCACAAGAAACCTCACCCACGAGAAGCGGATCTTTAACTATCGCCTGTCTCGGGCCCGGCGCGTAGTGGAGAATGCATTCGGGATCTTGAGCAGGCGATTTCGAATCTTTAACTCTGCGATAGATTTGCGGGTGGACAAGATTACCTGGATTGTGTATGGCTGTTGTGCTATGCACAATTATCCTCGGCGGCAAAAATCCCAATCAAGGCCTCAACCTGTTGCTGTTCCTGGTGGCAATCCACAGAACACAGGCTCTCTCATGTGGGATGGCGTGGAAACCCCAGCTGGACACACCACCCAATCTTCCAATGCCAAGGCCAAAAAGGTCCGAAAAGAATACATGGCCTATTTTAATGGAGTGGGGGCAGTGGACTGGCATGAAGATGAAATTTAATAAATGTTCTTTTGAGGTTATTGTCTGAATAAATTGTGTCTGCTAAAAATGTCTTGTGGAGGTGTTTTATATTTGTAGGTGTAAATGTGGAATGTTGCCTATTAGTAATATGGGTAAAAGTTAACGCTTGAACAAGGTATAGGGAATAAGGGGGATATTTACTAGTCTTGGAAAGAAATCCAAATGATGAAGCTCAAGTAACAGCCTTACAGCACAGTCACAACCATGTCACAGGTTGATGACCAAAAATGAGTTATCGTTTTGGCTGGTACTTTATCTTCATCCCTTTAGGTAAGTGTAGCTAGAAGTTTGGGCAGTATATATTATGATACAGGGTGTATATTATACACGCACACAAATATATATATATATATATATATAAACACACACACACATACTGCCGGCAGTCACTGTTATGTGACAACCTGCTCCGGTGCCATATCAGTTTTTCAATATACCCATATAATGAAGACACTCATGGTTAATGCAAAATCCAGCGTATTAAGAACGAGTACTTTCGGGGACTGCACCCTGTCATCAGGACCACGCCAGTACAAGAGACTGTTTCATGTACTGGTGTGGTCCTGATGACGGGGCGCAGAACCTGATATTACTCGACCTTAATACACAGGATTTTGCTTTCCCAATGTCTCCTGAGTGCCTTCATTATATGGAGTTATAGATAGATATAAAGTAGCTTATGGTCCTGTACACCCATTAAACCCAAAAACTGTGCACGGTGCCTCCAAAAACTAAATTCATAGCATATCCAAAACAGTTTGGCACTCCCGGCTATAGAAATTGACACTTGACAGTGATAACTGATATCAATTGATTGAAACGTTGATACCAGATACCACAGTGTCAAGTGTCGTTTTTCTTTATCTGGGAGAGCCTGACTCTCCTGGGCCTCCTCTTCTATAAAACTGGAGACCTTACCCGTGGCTCTTGCTGTATAATGAACTGAATTTGGTCATATTACCACAGCGTCGGTTTATAGACCTCATCAGTCCCGGCTCCGGATTGCTGTGAATCTTGCACATTCTTGAGTTCCTTGACGAAGACTGTTCGGAAATTTGCGATTTTTTTCTTCACCCAAGGCACATCAGCCACTGAGTTTCTGCATCTCAGTATTCAATTAATCAGTCATCCTGGCCTTGAGTTGTGATTTATTATACCAGCTATTTGGGACTATTTATTATTCCATTAGCTACACACACGTTTTTTCCATTGCTTTAACGCTGCTCCCTGATACAAGAGTCTATGAAGATGTGTCTGCCTCATCTTGGGCTCACAGATTACGAAAGACAATCCCTGCAGGGCGTCAGAGGTCTTAATGGCAGGATTATTGATGCCTGTCAGAACATCCCAAGCAAGCAATTTGACATAGAAGGCTAGCAATCCTCATGGAGTGGAGGGTATGACTCCTACGACTCCGTCTCTGGGCCAGCAATACAGATACACTCAGAAATGGATCACAAGCACTGGTTTGTGTCCTGTTTTCGGAATGAACACATACAAATTGCGGACAGTGATAAATGGTGGCTTACCCCATGTGCCAGCAAACAACTGCAAGACCTCTATGAGACTGTTGTTCCAAAATATACGCTGAAAAACATCAAAATCCTGGACATGGAGCATCAGGGGCCGGGCACATTGGACTGTGCAGTATACAGTATGCTATAGCGACTGCTGTGGAGCTCCTCTTAACTGGCGATGTGCCCATCTGCACCTACATCTATACATTAATGAGGTCACATCTCATACAGTGCCTGGAGACTGGAAAATTCACACCATCTCCAAAATCTGGGAAAAGAAAACGCTGTGAAGGGTATAACAGTAACAAACGGAGGTGACTTAATCCAGCTTTTATTAGTTGCAACCTAGAAACTGGAAAATTTACACCACTTCCAGAAACTAGGAAAAGAAAACAACGCTCTGAAGAGTATGAACGTAACAAACAGGGGAAAGTTGATCTAGATGGAGCTCCACATCAAATCCCACGTGAAGTTGTATTACCTTGATTGGACTCCAAAATAGTGATGAGGAGTCAGGCACCTCCAAAATAGTGGCTATGCCCCGGCAGTCTCTGGTCCCTGTGTGAGTGTCTGGATCGGCTTGTGCAGATCTCAGAATTGGAATGAAAACTCAATGCCCATGCAATATAGTACCACGGACAGGATACTGGGTGAATAATCCATTCACACATCTGTTATGATACAGTAGTGCTGTGTGCTCTCCAATCTCCTGATAAAAGTAGTCAGCCAGCTGAATTATCAGGAGCCCACATACAAAACGCAGAAACTGGAGATGTGAGCACATAAAAATCAATAACAATGTGATTATAAAACAATTACAGTCAGATTATTCTGCAGCATTACTGGTTCAAGCCAGCAAACTCCAGTTACAGCTACAGCCACATTACTTTGCAGCACTACTGGTCCCAGCCAGTAAAGTCTAGTAGCACCTCCAGCTATCAACAAACGGTCATTAAGTGCCTACCTGGATCTTGTTACCAGTTGCTTAGCTACCTGCTTAAACATTGCACTACCTTGTATGACAATAAACCTTTCACCTTAACCATAATCCAGTGAGTGTGTTTATATAGAAAATTATCCACGTGAAGTGTAACAAGAACATTAAGGTACTGTACTACTACTATCAACAACATGAGCAGCCACATTGCCAGTAATAAAGTACAAAACACAACACTTCTTCATTAGTCTTTCACTAATGCTAAAAAATAAACACCACCCAGCAGTCATATTGTGGAAACACTTTAATAGGAAAGCTGATGAGCACAAGACATCTATTTGCAGATACTGGACCAAGCAAATTATAACATGTGGAAAGATATCTAATTTAAAGTGTGACTTTGAGAACAAACACTACAGACTCCTGCACTATGTTCATCTACAGGAAAAAAGAGAGACTGGAGACCACACTTGTTACCACAAGTATCAGACTCTGGAAAAGGCTCTATTGCAGCAGCTGATATAAATGATAACACCCTAGAACAAGAACTGCCTGACTCACAGGTAAACCCAACCCACATGAGGCAGAACACAATGGTGAATGCCTTAAAAAACTAGAATCTTTTAAAGATGGTGGAACTAATAGTACCAGACTAATCAAGGGTATTGTTACTGTAAGGACAGACAACAATTCAATACTGTGGAAAATTATGAATTCAAATGTGTATTAAAAACTGTGACTCCCCATTATTATTATTATCATCCTTTATTTATATGGCGCCACAAGGGTTCCGATATTATAAACCTCCGACTTTTAAAAATAGGAAAAAATGTCACAGAAAAACATGACCTAAGTAAAAGTATGAGGGAAAAAATAGTTAACAAAACTTGTACCTTTGCAACAGATATTTGATCAAACAACCAAATGCAAAAACATACCGGCAATAACCTGGCTAATAAGCTACTAGAATTTAGCAGTGAGAGGAAAATAAGTCCACAAACAGAAGCTGTAACAGCTGTAGTAACAAATAATGGTACAAATAAAAAAAGTGCAATGGAAAAAGCATTTGAAGAATCAAACAGTCTCTGTTTCACCCACACTTTTAATTGTGTGGTGGAAAAATGACATTATAAAATTGTGCAACCATTCCTTGTGAAACCAAAACAATTGCTGCTTGACTCAAGCACCAGGTCATATTCAATTAGCCATGTTAACCCATTCTGTAATTTACACAGGCAGGCACAATTTTTCTGCCATCCAACTAGCTGTACAAGATAACCAGCATTAACATTCAATGGGATTTAACACAGTATTTTTCTTGCATCCCCTGAGCAAGTGAAAAAATTGGGAAAATAGATATTTTGAGATAAAAAGTAGGGACATGATTGACACACAGTACCCCCTAATGATTAATTTGGCACATTAGTTTTTAATTGGTAACTGCGCTTGTCATGATTTGGTAGGACATAGAGATGTGCTAAGTGAAATTATCACACAATCAAGTCGCAGTCCACAAACATTTTACCATAGCTGGTTGAATATGCACCACAGTGTTGTAGTCAGTGATGAGCTAAGAAAGTTGGATAATATGAGGATGATCCAAACTGTCCCCATGAGGTGGAACTCTACATACTATATGTTAAAGAAGCTGATAGAGCTGAGACTTCAAATTAAAGAACCCATCACATGCCCCCCTCCATGGTAAAGGCATCTGAATTAGAAGTTGTTAAAAGATATTGGAGAAGTTTGAAGCAGCAACATCACTGATCTGTGGGAAACACTATTAACCAGTAGCATGGGCTACAGGTTCTACCATAATCCCGACTAAACTGGAGAAAATGAAGCCAAGCAAAGAAACTTCAAAGGCCATTTTAAAGCTAGCAATTGCTGGTATGAAGAAATGATTTGGCAAAATGTAACGTGTTTTTACTAGTTATTGCCACAAGAAGTATTTGAAAGTACAAATAAAAGCTCTAGCTCCTTCTCTGATAGCTATGGTAAATTAAAATAGATACTTTAATTAGCTATAAAATATTTTACATTTATTATAAACACAGCTCAAATTTCTTTATTTCAGATGTACTATATGTCTCCAAACATCAGTCTCTTCAGCAACCATGACATAGTCTTTCAAATATCCTGTCCAAAGACCATCCATGACAGAAATGCAACGCTATGCTTATCATTATCCTTTATGTATATGGCACCACAAGTGTTCTTCTCACTAAATTCAAGAGAGAATACCCGCACCAAGATCATTTTATTATTAAAAATATATTTTCAAATAAGGGGGGTTCATTGTTATCTTACATGTATCAATATGTTTATGTATATGCTTGGACAACTATTAAATGTGCCACCTACTTGTTCAAATAAATAAACAATATTAAAAAAGAGAAAGACAGAAACCAGCTTCAAAGTTAGGTGCACTCCCCCTTTTCTTTAAAATGACCTTTTATTAGATATACTCTAAAAAATGGAATCCAAACTGGTTCAAATGCTTATTAATACTTGTGTATATAATATTGTACTTTGCCTAGTATATCTATATCATAATGTTTTTGAAGCAATAAAAAAAATATACAATAAAGAATACTACAAGGGTACTGTAATACCTTACAAAGCACAAACAAAAACAGTATGAACAAAAAAAATAAAATAAAACAATTGTGTATATTGTACTGAATATAGAATATTTGCAATTTTCCTGGAAATGTGACATGAAAGTTAAAAACCCTGAGACAAAGTATATGAAAAGGTCTCTGAATTGCATCTGATACTTCGCTATTTCTTAATGAACAACTGAAGTATAGCTTTGCTATTGCAAATGCCAATTTAGTCATGATTGCCGTATCTTGTAACAGGTGCTCCACCAGACAAAATTGTGGAGAACCCACTAAGATTCTGAAGGCTGTTGGAACCAGCCCTACCCAAATATGACCAAAAATAAAGAGACAATGTTCAACAACTGTGGCCCACTTTAGTTGTTTCAAAAAGTCTGTTCTCTAAGACTGGTGAAAGTAAAACTAAGAATATAATAAAGCGGAGGCTGCTTTCAAAATTACTATTTTTGCACAGTTCTGATGAGAGAATTTGGGGGCCAATATAAGTGCACTTGACTGGACTGGAGTTCCTCCACCACATTAATTTCCAGATAATTGTTCCAATATTCTACTCTCACATTGGATTGTTTGTACACTCTGTGTTAGGAGACATATAATTAATTTACCACAATAGTATGAGTACAATAGTATACTCCTATATGTGTGTTCTGTATGTACAGTGTGTGTTATTTTATAAAGTATGTTCAACTTCTTAGCTTTTTGCTACCGTTACAAATCACGTTTTAGAAAACACCTGAAAATACACCTGTGTGAGCAGCAGTGAGTTAGTTTAAAGTTTAAACAGTTAATGTTTTGGTTTTTTTTTTAGTTTGTTTCTTTGATGACCAGTTTGAGTTATAAAAAAAAAAACATGTTTTACTACAAAAAATGCTGTACATACTGTACATCTTTATATATCTATATAATTGTTGCACTATTTGTATAGTATACATAGATAGTGTGCCAATCAGGGGGTGAGGGGCTGTCTCCTGGGGTAGATGAATGCACTTCCTTACAGCAGCCCAAACATAGACACACCAGTCCAGGGTGTTAGGTGCAAATAGCCTCAGCTATTTATTTATTTTTGCAGCCAAAATAAAACAAAACAAATATAAATCCTAGCCCATCTGGGCAATAACTATACACCAGAGTTTCCTCTGTGTGTGAGAAGGACCTACTGCAGCACACACTACAGGCAGTAATGCTGTCTTAGGGTGTGTACACACGGTGAGATTCTGGCTATGTG
This sequence comes from Pseudophryne corroboree, assembly GCF_028390025.1. Lineage (NCBI taxonomy): Eukaryota > Metazoa > Chordata > Amphibia > Anura > Myobatrachidae > Pseudophryne > Pseudophryne corroboree. Next base: position 188,565,156 of record NC_086444.1, on the reverse strand, counting down.
CAATTCTGACTATGTGATGTCCCCTGAACTCCCTGGAGGCCAGCACCACCGATTTTGACTAACTTTTCTTGAGATATGGACTATGTGTGCTTGCAATTTTGGTTATGTGGGATTTTGGCTTATGTGAGATTTTGACTAAACTCATTATAATAGTGGGATGACATTACTGGGTTGGGGGAGTGTCTTTTTCTGTCAAGTAAATACTGTCAGCCATTTTAAAACAGTGCATTTCTGCTCTGTGGCTAGTTTGGTGAGGTTGGGTGGTATTCATGTGACTGCCGGTCAGCTGACCGACAGTCACATGACCTCCTCCACCAGCCCGACGGGTCACTGTCCCGATGGTTGGCATGCCGACCAACAGGGACTATTTCCACTTGTGGGTGTCCACGACACCCATAGAGTGGGAATAGAACCCGTGGCAACCGCAGGTCGCCACCGAGCCCGCAAGGGGCTTGCTGCACTCACCCCTCCCCGCCGGGATCCCAGCGTCGGTATGCTGCCGGGATCCCGGCGTCGGTAAGCTGACCGGCGGTACTACACCCGGTGAGGTTTACCTACTAAACGCTTCACATTGCTAGTGTGCTTTTCTTTGTTTCTTGCCTTGCCAGAACAATGGCGATTATGAATTCATTTATATTGATGTGGGGAAGAATGGCCGAGCCTCAGATGGGGGCTCCTTAAAGGACACCATATTTTATGAAAGGCTCTTATCCAATCAGCTGCATTTACCTGAGGCAGAGTCTTGCAAAAACGGGATGAACTTTGTTTTCGTTGCCGATGAAGCCTTTGCTCTTCATGAGCATATCAAAAAGCCCTTTCCACAAAGAAACCTCACCCATGAGAAGCGGATCTTTAACTATCGCCTATCTCGGGCCCGGCGCGTAGTGGAGAATGCATTCGGGATCTTGAGCAGGCGATTTCGAATCTTTAACTCTGAGATAGATTTGCGGGTGGACAAGATTACCTGGATTGTGTATGGCTGTTGTGCTATGCACAATTATCCTCTGCGGAAAAAAACCCAATCAAGGCCTCAACCTGTTGCTGTTCCTGGTGGCAATCCACAGAACACAGGCTCTCTCATGTGGGATGGCGTGGAAACCCCAGCTGGACACACCACCCAATCTTCCAATGCCAAGGCCAAAAAGGTCAGAGAAGAATACATGGCCTTTTAATGGAGTGGGGGCAGTGGACTGGCAGGAAGATGAAATTTAATAAATGTTCTTTTGAGGTTAATGTCTGAATAAATTGTGTCTGCTAAAAATGTCTTGTGGAGGTGTTTTATATTTGTAGGTGTAAATGTGGGATGTTGCCTATTAGTAATATAGGTAAAAGTTAACCCTTGAACAAGGTATAGGGAATAAGGGGGATATTTACTAGTTTTGGAAAGAAATCCAAATGATGAAGCTCAAGCAACAGCCTTACAGCACAGTCACAACCATGTCACAGGTTGATCACCAAAAATGAGTTATCGTTTTGGCTGGTACTTTATCTTCATCCCTTTAGGTAAGTGTAGCTAGAAATTTGGGCAGTATATATTATGATATAGGGTGTATATTATACACACACACAAATACATATATATATATATATATAAACAAACACACACACACAAACACATACTGCCAGCAGTCACTGTTATGTGACAACCTGCTCCGATGCCATATTAGTTTTTCAATATACCCATATAATGAAGACACTCATGGTTAATGCAAAATCCAGCGTATTAAGAACGAGTACTTTCGGGGACTGCACCCTGTCATCAGGACCACGCCAGTACAAGAGACTGTCTCATGTACTGGTGTGGTCCTGATGACGGGGCGAAGACCCCGATATTACTCGACCTTAATACACAGGATTTGCTTTCCCAATGTCTTCTGAGTGCCTTCATTATATGGAGTTATAGATAGATATAAAGTAGCTTATGGTCCTGTACTCTCATTAAACCCAAAAACTGTGCACGGTGCCTCCACAAACTATATTCATAGCATATCCAAAACAGTTTGGCACTCCCGGCTATAGAAATCGACACTTGACAGTGATAACTGATATCAATTGATTGAAACGTTGATACCAGATACCACAGTGTCAAGTGTCGTTTTTCTTTATCTGGGAGAGCCTGACTCTCCTGGGCCTCCTCTTCTACAAGAACTGGAGACCTTACCCGCAGCTCTTGCTCTATAATGAACTGATTTGGTCATAGTACCACAGTGTCGGTTTATAGACCTCATCAGTCCCGGCTCCGGATCGCTGTGAATCCTGCACCTTCTTGTGTTCCTTGATGAAGACTGTTCGAAAATTTGCGATTTTTTTCTTCACCCAAGGCACATCAGCCACTGAGTTTCTGCATCTCAGTATTCAATTAATCAGTCATCCTGGCCTTGGGTTGTGATTTATTATACCAGCTATTTGGGACTATTTATTATTCCATTAGCTACACACACGGTTTTTCCATTGCTTTAACGCTGCTCCCTGATACAGGAGTCTATGAAGATGTGTCTGCCTCATCTTGGGCTCACAGATTACGAAAGACAATCCCTGCAGGGCGTCAGAGGTCTTAATGGCAGGATTATTGATGCCTGTCAGAACATCCTGAGCAAGCAATTTGATACAGTAGGCTAGCAATCCTCATGGAATGGAGGGTATGGCTCCTACGACTCCATCTCTGGGCCAGCAATACAGATACACTCAGAAATGGATCACAAGCACTGGTTTGTGTCCTGTTTTCGGAATGAACACATACAAATTGCGGACAGTGATAAATGGTGGCTTACCCCATGTGCCAGCAAACAACTGCAAGACCTCTATGAGACTGTTGTTCCAAAAGATACGCTGAAAAACATCAAAATCCTGGACAGGGAGCATCAGGGGCCGGGCACATTGGACTGTGCAGTATACAGTATGCTATAGCAACTGTTGTGGAGCTCCTCTTCACTGGCGATGTGCCCATCTGCATCTACAACTATACATTAATGAGGTCAACAAACGGAGGTGACTTAATCCAGCTTTTATTAGTTGCAACCTAGAAACTGGAAAATTTACACCACTTTCAGAAACTAGGAAAAGAAAACAACGCTCTGAAGAGTATGAACGTAACAAACAGAGGAAAGTTGATCTAGATGGAGCTCCACATCAAATCCCATGTGAAGTCGTATTACCTTGATTGGACTCCAAAATAGTGATGAGGAGTCAGGCACCTCCAAAACAGTGGCTATGCCCCGGCAGTCTCTGGTCCCTGTGTGAGTGTCTGGATCGGCTTGTGCAGATCTCAGAATTGGAATGAAAACCCAATGCCCATGCAATATAGTACCACGGACAGGATACTGGGTGAATAATCCATTCACACATCTGTTATGATACAGTAGTGCTGTGTGCTCTCCAATCTCCTGATAAAAGTAGTCAGCCAGCTGAATTATCAGTAGCCCGCATACAAAACGCAGAAACTGGAGATGTGAGCACATAAAAATCAATAACAATGTGATTGTAAAACAATTACAGTCAGATTATTCTGCAGCATTACTGGTTCAAGCCAGCAAAATCCAGTTACAGCAACATTACTTTGCAGCACTACTGGTCCCAGCCAGTAAAGTCTAGTAGCACCTCCAGCTATCAACAAACGGTCATTAAGTGCCTACCTGGATCTTGTTACCAGTTGCTTAGCTACCTGCTTAAACATTGCACTACCTTGTATGACAATAAACCTGTTTCACCTTAACCATAATCCAGTGAGTGTGTTTATATAGAAAATTATCCACGTGAAGTGTAACAAGAACATTAAGGTACTGTACTACTACTATCAACAACATGAGCAGCCACATTGCCAGTAATAAAGTACAAAACACAACACTTCTTCATTAGTCTTTCACTAATGCTAAAAAATAAACACCACCCAGCAGTCATATTGTGGAAACACTTTAATAGGAAAGCTGATGAGCACAAGACATCTATTTGCAGATACTGGACCAAGCAAATTATAACATGTGGAAAGATATCTAATTTAAAGTGTGACTTTGAGAACAAACACTACAGACTCCTGCACTATGTTCATCTACAGGAAAAAAGAGAGACTGGAGACCACACTTGTTACCACAAGTATCAGACTCTGGGAAAGGCTCTATTGCAGCAGCTGATATAAATGATAACACTCTAGAACAAGAACTGCCTGACTCACAGGTAAACCCAACCCACATGAGGCAGAACACAATGGTGAATGCCTTAAAAAACTAGAATCTTTTAAAGATGGTGGAACTAATAGTACCAGACTAATCAAGGGTATTGTTACTGTAAGGTCAGACAACAATTCAATACTGTGGAAGATTATGAATTCAAATGTGTATTAAAAATTGTGACTCCCCATTATTATTATCATCCTTTATTTATATGGCGCCGCAAGGGTTCCGATATTATAAACCTCCGACTTTTAAAAATAGGAAAAAATTTCACAGAAAAACATGACCTAAGTAAAAGTATGAGGGAAAAAATAGTTAACAAAACTTGTACCTTTGCAACAGATATTTGGTCAAACAACCAAATGCAAAAACATACCTGCAATAACCTGGCTAATAAGCTACTAGAATTTAGCAGTGAGAGGAAAATAAGTCCACAAACAGAAGCTGTAACAGCTGTAGTAACAAATAATGGTACAAATAAAAAAAAGTGCAATGGAAAAAGCATTTGAAGAATCAAACAGTCTCTGTTTCACCCACACTTTTAATTGTGTGGTGGAAAAATGACATTATAAAATTGTGCAACCATTCCTTGTGAAACCAAAACAATTGCTGCTTGACTCAAGCACCAGGTCATATTCAATTAGCCATGTTAACCCATTCTGCAATTTACACAGGCAGGCACAATTTTTTTGCCATCCAACTAGCTGTACAAGATAATCAGCATTAACATTCAATGGGATTTAACACAGTATTTTTCTAGCATCCCCTGAGCATGTGAAAAAATTGGGAAAATAGATATTTTAAGATAAAAAGTAGGGACATGATTGACATACAGTACCCCCTAATGATTAATTTGGCACATTAGTTTTTAATTGGTTTCATTTGGACAATAATTATTTATTTGTAGAAAAACACTATCATTTTTAAACTGTTCTTAAAAATGCAGACATCAACCATTGGAAACCTTTTAAGAGTCTGAAATATTTTGTAATTGGCCAATAATAAACCTCTCTACAGTATACTGTTAGCCAATATTTATTTGCACTTTTTTAGGGTACAGGCTTATTTACCAATTTTTCTCCACTTAACACAGCCACTAATAACCAAAATTACTGCACTTGTCGTGATTTGGTAGAACATAGAGATGTGCTAAGTGAAATTATCACACAATAGGAATGTTCAATCAAGTTGCAGTCCACAAACATTTTATCATAGCTGGTTGAATATGCACCACAGTGTTGTAGACAGTGATGAGCTAAGAAAGTTGGATAATATAAGGGTGATCCAAACTGTTCCCATGAGGTGGAACTCTACATACTATACGTTAAAGCAGCTGATAGAGCTGAGACTTCAAATGAAGCAACCCGTCAAATACCCCCCTCCATGGTAAAGGGATCTGAATTAGAAGTTGTTAAGAGATATTGGAGAAGTTTGAAGCAGCAACATCACTGATCTGTGGGAAACACTATTAGCATGGGCTACAGGTTTATACCATAATCTCGACTAAACTGGAGAAAATGAAGCAAAGCAAAGAAATTTCAAAGGCCATTTGAAAGCTAGCAATTGCTGGCATGAAGAAATGATTTGGCAAAATTTAACGTGTTTTTACTAGTTATTACCACAAGAATTTATTTGAAAGTACAGTGCATTTTTGCTCTGTGGCTATTTTGGTGAGGTTTACCTACTAAACGCTTCACATTGCTAGTGTGCTTTTCTTTGTTTCTTGCCTTGCCAGAACAATGCCGATTATGAATTCATTTATATTGATCTGGGGAAGAATGGCCGAGCCTCAGATGGGGGCTCCTTAAAGGACACCATATTTTATGAAAGGCTCTTATCCAATCAGCTGCATAAACCTGAGGCAGAGTCTTGCAAAAACGGGATGAACTTTGTTTTTGTTGCCGATGAAGCCTTTGCTCTTCATGAGCATATCCTAAAGCCCTTTCCACAAGAAACCTCACCCACGAGAAGCGGATCTTTAACTATCGCCTGTCTCGGGCCCGGCGCGTAGTGGAGAATGCATTCGGGATCTTGAGCAGGCGATTTCGAATCTTTAACTCTGCGATAGATTTGCGGGTGGACAAGATTACCTGGATTGTGTATGGCTGTTGTGCTATGCACAATTATCCTCGGCGGCAAAAATCCCAATCAAGGCCTCAACCTGTTGCTGTTCCTGGTGGCAATCCACAGAACACAGGCTCTCTCATGTGGGATGGCGTGGAAACCCCAGCTGGACACACCACCCAATCTTCCAATGCCAAGGCCAAAAAGGTCCGAGAAGAATACATGGCCTATTTTAATGGAGTGGGGGCAGTGGACTGGCATGAAGATGAAATTTAATAAATGTTCTTTTGAGGTTATTGTCTGAATAAATTGTGTCTGCTAAAAATGTCTTGTGGAGGTGTTTTATATTTGTAGGTGTAAATGTGGAATGTTGCCTATTAGTAATATGGGTAAAAGTTAACGCTTGAACAAGGTATAGGGAATAAGGGGGATATTTACTAGTCTTGGAAAGAAATCCAAATGATGAAGCTCAAGTAACAGCCTTACAGCACAGTCACAACCATGTCACAGGTTGATGACCAAAAATGAGTTATCGTTTTGGCTGGTACTTTATCTTCATCCCTTTAGGTAAGTGTAGCTAGAAGTTTGGGCAGTATATATTATGATACAGGGTGTATATTATACACGCACACAAATATATATATATATATATATATATATATATATATAAACACACACACACATACTGCCGGCAGTCACTGTTATGTGACAACCTGCTCCGGTGCCATATCAGTTTTTCAATATACCCATATAATGAAGACACTCATGGTTAATGCAAAATCCAGCGTATTAAGAACGAGTACTTTCGGGGACTGCACCCTGTCATCAGGACCACGCCAGTACAAGAGACTGTTTCATGTACTGGTGTGGTCCTAATGACGGGGCGCAGAACCTGATATTACTCGACCTTAATACACAGGATTTTGCTTTCCCAATGTCTCCTGAGTGCCTTCATTATATGGAGTTATAGATAGATATAAAGTAGCTTATGGTCCTGTACACCCATTAAACCCAAAAACTGTGCACGGTGCCTCCAAAAACTAAATTCATAGCATATCCAAAACAGTTTGCCACTCCCGGCTATAGAAATTGACACTTGACAGTGATAACTGATATCAATTGATTGAAACGTTGATACCAGATACCACAGTGTCAAGTGTCGTTTTTCTTTATCTGGGAGAGCCTGACTCTCCTGGGCCTCCTCTTCTATAAAACTGGAGACCTTACCCGCGGCTCTTGCTGTATAATGAACTGAATTTGGTCATATTACCACAGCGTCGGTTTATAGACCTCATCAGTCCCGGCTCCGGATTGCTGTGAATCTTGCACATTCTTGAGTTCCTTGACGAAGACTGTTCGGAAATTTGCGATTTTTTTCTTCACCCAAGGCACATCAGCCACTGAGTTTCTGCATCTCAGTATTCAATTAATCAGTCATCCTGGCCTTGAGTTGTGATTTATTATACCAGCTATTTGGGACTATTTATTATTCCATTAGCTACACACACGTTTTTTCCATTGCTTTAACGCTGCTCCCTGATACAAGAGTCTATGAAGATGTGTCTGCCTCATCTTGGGCTCACAGATTACGAAAGACAATCCCTGCAGGGCGTCAGAGGTCTTAATGGCAGGATTATTGATGCCTGTCAGAACATCCTGAGCAAGCAATTTGACATAGAAGGCTAGCAATCCTCATGGAGTGGAGGGTATGACTCCTACGACTCCGTCTCTGGGCCAGCAATACAGATACACTCAGAAATGGATCACAAGCACTGGTTTGTGTCCTGTTTTCGGAATGAACACATACAAATTGCGGACAGTGATAAATGGTGGCTTACCCCATGTGCGAGCAAACAACTGCAAGACCTCTATGAGACTGTTGTTCCAAAATATACGCTGAAAAACATCAAAATCCTGGACATGGAGCATCAGGGGCCGGGCACATTGGACTGTGCAGTATACAGTATGCTATAGCGACTGCTGTGGAGCTCCTCTTAACTGGCGATGTGCCCATCTGCACCTACATCTATACATTAATGAGGTCACATCTCATACAGTGCCTGGAGACTGGAAAATTCACACCATCTCCAAAATCTGGGAAAAGAAAACGCTGTGAAGGGTATAACAGTAACAAACGGAGGTGACTTAATCCAGCTTTTATTAGTTGCAACCTAGAAACTGGAAAATTTACACCACTTCCAGAAACTAGGAAAAGAAAACAACGCTCTGAAGAGTATGAACGTAACAAACAGGGGAAAGTTGATCTAGATGGAGCTCCACATCAAATCCCACGTGAAGTTGTATTACCTTGATTGGACTCCAAAATAGTGATGAGGAGTCAGGCACCTCCAAAATAGTGGCTATGCCCCGGCAGTCTCTGGTCCCTGTGTGAGTGTCTGGATCGGCTTGTGCAGATCTCAGAATTGGAATGAAAACTCAATGCCCATGCAATATAGTACCACGGACAGGATACTGGGTGAATAATCCATTCACACATCTGTTATGATACAGTAGTGCTGTGTGCTCTCCAATCTCCTGATAAAAGTAGTCAGCCAGCTGAATTATCAGGAGCCCACATACAAAACGCAGAAACTGGAGATGTGAGCACATAAAAATCAATAACAATGTGATTATAAAACAATTACAGTCAGATTATTCTGCAGCATTACTGGTTCAAGCCAGCAAACTCCAGTTACAGCTACAGCCACATTACTTTGCAGCACTACTGGTCCCAGCCAGTAAAGTCTAGTAGCACCTCCAGCTATCAACAAACGGTCATTAAGTGCCTACCTGGGTCTTGTTACCAGTTGCTTAGCTACCTGCTTAAACATTGCACTACCTTGTATGACAATAAACCTTTTTCACCTTAACCATAATCCAGTGAGTGTGTTTATATAGAAAATTATCCACGTGAAGTGTAACAAGAACATTAAGGTACTGTACTACTACTATCAACAACATGAGCAGCCACATTGCCAGTAATAAAGTACAAAACACAACACTTCTTCATTAGTCTTTCACTAATGCTAAAAAATAAACACCACCCAGCAGTCATATTGTGGAAACACTTTAATAGGAAAGCTGATGAGCACAAGACATCTATTTGCAGATACTGGACCAAGCAAATTATAACATGTGGAAAGATATCTAATTTAAAGTGTGACTTTGAGAACAAACACTACAGACTCCTGCACTATGTTCATCTACAGGAAAAAAGAGAGACTGGAGACCACACTTGTTACCACAAGTATCAGACTCTGGAAAAGGCTCTATTGCAGCAGCTGATATAAATGATAACACCCTAGAACAAGAACTGCCTGACTCACAGGTAAACCCAACCCACATGAGGCAGAACACAATGGTGAATGCCTTAAAAAACTAGAATCTTTTAAAGATGGTGGAACTAATAGTACCAGACTAATCAAGGGTATTGTTACTGTAAGGACAGACAACAATTCAATACTGTGGAAGATTATGAATTCAAATGTGTATTAAAAACTGTGACTCCCCATTATTATTATCATCCTTTATTTATATGGCGCCACAAGGGTTCCGATATTATAAACCTCCGACTTTTAAAAATAGGAAAAAATGTCACAGAAAAACATGACCTAAGTAAAAGTATGAGGGAAAAAATAGTTAACAAAACTTGTACCTTTGCAACAGATATTTGATCAAACAACCAAATGCAAAAACATACCGGCAATAACCTGGCTAATAAGCTACTAGAATTTAGCAGTGAGAGGAAAATAAGTCCACAAACAGACGCTGTAACAGCTGTAGTAACAAATAATGGTACAAATAAAAAAAGTGCAATGGAAAAAGCATTTGAAGAATCAAACAGTCTCTGTTTCACCCACACTTTTAATTGTGTGGTGGAAAAATGACATTATAAAATTGTGCAACCATTCCTTGTGAAACCAAAACAATTGCTGCTTGACTCAAGCACCAGGTCATATTCAATTAGCCATGTTAACCCATTCTGTAATTTACACAGGCAGGCACAATTTTTCTGCCATCCAACTAGCTGTACAAGATAACCAGCATTAACATTCAATGGGATTTAACACAGTATTTTTCTTGCATCCCCTGAGCAAGTGAAAAAATTGGGAAAATAGATATTTTAAGATAAAAAGTAGGGACATGATTGACACACAGTACCCCCTAATGATTAATTTGGCACATTAGTTTTTAATTGGTAACTGCGCTTGTCATGATTTGGTAGGACATAGAGATGTGCTAAGTGAAATTATCACACAATCAAGTCGCAGTCCACAAACATTTTACCATAGCTGGTTGAATATGCACCACAGTGTTGTAGTCAGTGATGAGCTAAGAAAGTTGGATAATATGAGGATGATCAAAACTGTCCCCATGAGGTGGAACTCTACATACTATATGTTAAAGAAGCTGATAGAGCTGAGACTTCAAATTAAAGAACCCATCACATGCCCCCCTCCATGGTAAAGGCATCTGAATTAGAAGTTGTTAAAAGATATTGGAGAAGTTTGAAGCAGCAACATCACTGATCTGTGGGAAACACTATTAACCAGTAGCATGGGCTACAGGTTCTACCATAATCCCGACTAAACTGGAGAAAATGAAGCCAAGCAAAGAAACTTCAAAGGCCATTTTAAAGCTAGCAATTGCTGGTATGAAGAAATGATTTGGCAAAATGTAACGTGTTTTTACTAGTTATTGCCACAAGAAGTATTTGAAAGTACAAATAAAAGCTCTAGCTCCTTCTCTGATAGCTATGGTAAATTAAAATAGATACTTTAATTAGCTATAAAATATTTTACATTTATTATAAACACAGCTCAAATTTCTTTATTTCAGATGTACTATATGTCTCCAAACATCAGTCTCTTCAGCAACCATGACATAGTCTTTCAAATATCCTGTCCAAAGACCATCCATGACAGAAATGCAACGCTATGCTTATCATTATCCTTTATGTATATGGCACCACAAGTGTTCTTCTCACTAAATTCAAGAGAGAATACCCGCACCAAGATCATTTTATTATTAAAAATATATTTTCAAATAAGGGGGGTTCATTGTTATCTTACATGTATCAATATGTTTATGTATATGCTTGGACAACTATTAAATGTGCCACCTACTTGTTCAAATAAATAAACAATATTAAAAAAGAGAAAGACAGAAACCAGCTTCAAAGTTAGGTGCACTCCCCCTTTTCTTTAAAATGACCTTTTATTAGATATACTCTAAAAAATGGAATCCAAACTGGTTCAAATGCTTATTAATACTTGTGTATATAATATTGTACTTTGCCTAGTATATCTATATCATAATGTTTTTGAAGCAATAAAAAAAATATACAATAAAGAATACTACAAGGGTACTGTAATACCTTACAAAGCACAAACAAAAACAGTATGAACAAAAAAAATAAAATAAAACAATTGTGTATATTGTACTGAATATAGAATATTTGCAATTTTCCTGGAAATGTGACATGAAAGTTAAAAACCCTGAGACAAAGTATATGAAAAGGTCTCTGAATTGCATCTGATACTTCGCTATTTCTTAATGAACAACTGAAGTATAGCTTTGCTATTGCAAATGCCAATTTAGTCATGATTGCCGTATCTTGTAACAGGTGCTCCACCAGACAAAATTGTGGAGAACCCACTAAGATTCTGAAGGCTGTTGGAACCAGCCCTACCCAAATATGACCAAAAATAAAGAGACAATGTTCAACAACTGTGGCCCACTTTAGTTGTTTCAAAAAGTCTGTTCTCTAAGACTGGTGAAAGTAAAACTAAGAATATAATAAAGCGGAGGCTGCTTTCAAAATTACTATTTTTGCACAGTTCTGATGAGAGAATTTGGGGGCCAATATAAGTGCACTTGACTGGACTGGAGTTCCTCCACCACATTAATTTCCAGATAATTGTTCCAATATTCTACTCTCACATTGGATTGTTTGTACACTCTGTGTTAGGAGACATATAATTAATTTACCACAATAGTATGAGTACAATAGTATACTCCTATATGTGTGTTCTGTATGTACAGTGTGTGTTATTTTATAAAGTATGTTCAACTTCTTAGCTTTTTGCTACCGTTACAAATCACGTTTTAGAAAACACCTGAAAATACACCTGTGTGAGCAGCAGTGAGTTAGTTTAAAGTTTAAACAGTTAATGTTTTGGTTTTTTTTTTAGTTTGTTTCTTTGATGACCAGTTAGAGTTATCAAAAAAAAACATGTTTTACTACAAAAAATGCTGTACATACTGTACATCTTTATACAGTATATCTATATAATTGTTGCACTATTTGTATAGTATACATAGATAGTGTGCCAATCAGGGGGTGAGGGGCTGTCTCCTGGGGTAGATGAATGCACTTCCTTACAGCAGCCCAAACATAGACACACCAGTCCAGGGTGTTAGGTGCAAATAGCCTCAGCTATTTATTTATTTTTGCAGCCAAAATAAAACAAAACAAATATAAATCCTAGCCCATCTGGGCAATAACTATACACCAGAGTTTCCTCTGTGTGTGAGAAGGACCTACTGCAGCACACACTACAGGCAGTAATGCTGTCTTAGGGTGTGTACACACGGTGAGATTCTGGCTATGTGCAATTCTGACTATGTGATGTCCCCTGAACTCCCTGGAGGCCAGCACCACCGATTTTGACTAACTTTTCTTGAGATATGGACTATGTGTGCTTGCAATTTTGGTTATGTGGGATTTTGGCTTATGTGAGATTTTGACTAAACTCATTATAATAGTGGGATGACATTACTGGGTTGGGGGAGTGTCTTTTTCTGTCAAGTAAATACTGTCAGCCATTTTAAAACAGTGCATTTCTGCTCTGTGGCTAGTTTGGTGAGGTTGGGTGGTATTCATGTGACTGCCGGTCAGCTGACCGACAGTCACATGACCTCCTCCACCAGCCCGACGGGTCACTGTCCCGATGGTTGGCATGCCGACCAACAGGGACTATTTCCACTTGTGGGTGTCCACGACACCCATAGAGTGGGAATAGAACCCGTGGCAACCGCAGGTCGCCACCGAGCCCGCAAGGGGCTTGCTGCACTCACCCCTCCCCGCCGGGATCCCAGCGTCGGTATGCTGCCGGGATCCCGGCGTCGGTAAGCTGACCGGCGGTACTACACCCGGTGAGGTTTACCTACTAAACGCTTCACATTGCTAGTGTGCTTTTCTTTGTTTCTTGCCTTGCCAGAACAATGGCGATTATGAATTCATTTATATTGATGTGGGGAAGAATGGCCGAGCCTCAGATGGGGGCTCCTTAAAGGACACCATATTTTATGAAAGGCTCTTATCCAATCAGCTGCATTTACCTGAGGCAGAGTCTTGCAAAAACGGGATGAACTTTGTTTTCGTTGCCGATGAAGCCTTTGCTCTTCATGAGCATATCAAAAAGCCCTTTCCACAAAGAAACCTCACCCATGAGAAGCGGATCTTTAACTATCGCCTATCTCGGGCCCGGCGCGTAGTGGAGAATGCATTCGGGATCTTGAGCAGGCGATTTCGAATCTTTAACTCTGAGATAGATTTGCGGGTGGACAAGATTACCTGGATTGTGTATGGCTGTTGTGCTATGCACAATTATCCTCTGCGGAAAAAAACCCAATCAAGGCCTCAACCTGTTGCTGTTCCTGGTGGCAATCCACAGAACACAGGCTCTCTCATGTGGGATGGCGTGGAAACCCCAGCTGGACACACCACCCAATCTTCCAATGCCAAGGCCAAAAAGGTCCGAGAAGAATACATGGCATTTTAATGGAGTGGGGGCAGTGGACTGGCAGGAAGATGAAATTTAATAAATGTTCTTTTGAGGTTAATGTCTGAATAAATTGTGTCTGCTAAAAATGTCTTGTGGAGGTGTTTTATATTTGTAGGTGTAAATGTGGGATGTTGCCTATTAGTAATATAGGTAAAAGTTAACCCTTGAACAAGGTATAGGGAATAAGGGGGATATTTACTAGTTTTGGAAAGAAATCCAAATGATGAAGCTCAAGCAACAGCCTTACAGCACAGTCACAACCATGTCACAGGTTGATCACCAAAAATGAGTTATCGTTTTGGCTGGTACTTTATCTTCATCCCTTTAGGTAAGTGTAGCTAGAAATTTGGGCAGTATATATTATGATATAGGGTGTATATTATACACACACACAAATACATATATATATATATATATATATATATACACACACACACACACACACACACACACAAAAACACATACTGCCAGCAGTCACTGTTATGTGACAACCTGCTCCGATGCCATATTAGTTTTTCAATATACCCATATAATGAAGACACTCATGGTTAATGCAAAATCCAGCGTATTAAGAACGAGTACTTTCGGGGACTGCACCCTGTCATCAGGACCACGCCAGTACAAGAGACTGTCTCATGTACTGGTGTGGTCCTGATGACGGGGCGAAGACCCCGATATTACTCGACCTTAATACACAGGATTTGCTTTCCCAATGTCTTCTGAGTGCCTTCATTATATGGAGTTATAGATAGATATAAAGTAGCTTATGGTCCTGTAGTCTCATTAAACCCAAAAACTGTGCACGGTGCCTCCACAAACTATATTCATAGCATATCCAAAACAGTTTGGCACTCCCGGCTATAGAAATCGACACTTGACAGTGATAACTGATATCAATTGATTGAAACGTTGATACCAGATACCACAGTGTCAAGTGTCGTTTTTCTTTATCTGGGAGAGCCTGACTCTCCAGGGCCTTCTCTTCTACAAGAACTGGAGACCTTACCCGCAGCTCTTGCTCTATAATGAACTGATTTGGTCATAGTACCACAGTGTCGGTTTATAGACCTCATCAGTCCCGGCTCCGGATCGCTGTGAATCCTGCACCTTCTTGTGTTCCTTGATGAAGACTGTTCGAAAATTTGCGATTTTTTTCTTCACCCAAGGCACATCAGCCACTGAGTTTCTGCATCTCAGTATTCAATTAATCAGTCATCCTGGCCTTGGGTTGTGATTTATTATACCAGCTATTTGGGACTATTTATTATTCCATTAGCTACACACACGGTTTTTCCATTGCTTTAACGCTGCTCCCTGATACAAGAGTCTATGAAGATGTGTCTGCCTCATCTTGGGCTCACAGATTACGAAAGACAATCCCTGCAGGGCGTCAGAGGTCTTAATGGCAGGATTATTGATGCCTGTCAGAACATCCTGAGCAAGCAATTTGATACAGTAGGCTAGCAATCCTCATGGAATGGAGGGTATGGCTCCTACGACTCCATCTCTGGGCCAGCAATACAGATACACTCAGAAATGGATCACAAGCACTGGTTTGTGTCCTGTTTTCGGAATGAACACATACAAATTGCGGACAGTGATAAATGGTGGCTTACCCCATGTGCCAGCAAACAACTGCAAGACCTCTATGAGACTGTTGTTCCAAAAGATACGCTGAAAAACATCAAAATCCTGGACATGGAGCATCAGGGGCCGGGCACATTGGACTGTGCAGTATACAGTATGCTATAGCAACTGTTGTGGAGCTCCTCTTCACTGGCGATGTGCCCATCTGCATCTACAACTATACATTAATGAGGTCAACAAACGGAGGTGACTTAATCCAGCATTTATTAGTTGCAACCTAGAAACTGGAAAATTTACACCACTTTCAGAAACTAGGAAAAGAAAACAACGCTCTGAAGAGTATGAACCTAACAAACAGAGGAAAGTTGATCTAGATGGAGCTCCACATCAAATCCCATGTGAAGTCGTATTACCTTGATTGGACTCCAAAATAGTGATGAGGAGTCAGGCACCTCCAAAACAGTGGCTATGCCCCGGCAGTCTCTGGTCCCTGTGTGAGTGTCTGGATCGGCTTGTGCAGATCTCAGAATTGGAATGAAAACCCAATGCCCATGCAATATAGTACCACGGACAGGATACTGGGTGAATAATCCATTCACACATCTGTTATGATACAGTAGTGCTGTGTGCTCTCCAATCTCCTGATAAAAGTAGTCAGCCAGCTGAATTATCAGTAGCCCGCATACAAAACGCAGAAACTGGAGATGTGAGCACATAAAAATCAATAACAATGTGATTGTAAAACAATTACAGTCAGATTATTCTGCAGCATTACTGGTTCAAGCCAGCAAAATCCAGTTACAGCAACATTACTTTGCAGCACTACTGGTCCCAGCCAGTAAAGTCTAGTAGCACCTCCAGCTATCAACAAACGGTCATTAAGTGCCTACCTGGATCTTGTTACCAGTTGCTTAGCTACCTGCTTAAACATTGCACTACCTTGTATGACAATAAACCTGTTTCACCTTAACCATAATCCAGTGAGTGTGTTTATATAGAAAATTATCCACGTGAAGTGTAACAAGAACATTAAGGTACTGTACTACTACTATCAACAACATGAGCAGCCACATTGCCAGTAATAAAGTACAAAACACAACACTTCTTCATTAGTCTTTCACTAATGCTAAAAAATAAACACCACCCAGCAGTCATATTGTGGAAACACTTTAATAGGAAAGCTGATGAGCACAAGACATCTATTTGCAGATACTGGACCAAGCAAATTATAACATGTGGAAAGATATCTAATTTAAAGTGTGACTTTGAGAACAAACACTACAGACTCCTGCACTATGTTCATCTACAGGAAAAAAGAGAGACTGGAGACCACACTTGTTACCACAAGTATCAGACTCTGGAAAAGGCTCTATTGCAGCAGCTGATATAAATGATAACACTCTAGAACAAGAACTGCCTGACTCACAGGTAAACCCAACCCACATGAGGCAGAACACAATGGTGAATGCCTTAAAAAACTAGAATCTTTTAAAGATGGTGGAACTAATAGTACCAGACTAATCAAGGGTATTGTTACTGTAAGGACAGACAACAATTCAATACTGTGGAAGATTATGAATTCAAATGTGTATTAAAAATTGTGACTCCCCATTATTATTATCATCCTTTATTTATATGGCGCCGCAAGGGTTCCGATATTATAAACCTCCGACTTTTAAAAATAGGAAAAAATGTCACAGAAAAACATGACCTAAGTAAAAGTATGAGGGAAAAAATAGTTAACAAAACTTGTACCTTTGCAACAGATATTTGGTCAAACAACCAAATGCAAAAACATACCTGCAATAACCTGGCTAATAAGCTACTAGAATTTAGCAGTTAGAGGAAAATAAGTCCACAAACAGAAGCTGTAACAGCTGTAGTAACAAATAATGGTACAAATAAAAAAAAGTGCAATGGAAAAAGCTTTTGAGGAATCAAACAGTCTCTGTTTCACCCACACTTTTAATTGTGTGGTGGAAAAATGACATTATAAAATTGTGCAACCATTCCTTGTGAAACCAAAACAATTGCTGCTTGACTCAAGCACCAGGTCATATTCAATTAGCCATGTTAACCCATTCTGAAATTTACACAGGCAGGCACAATTTTTTTGCCATCCAACTAGCTGTACAAGATAACCAGCATTAACATTCAATGGGATTTAACACAGTATTTTTCTTGCATCCCCTGAGCAAGTGAAAAAATTGGGAAAATAGATATTTTGAGATAAAAAGTAGGGACATGATTGACATACAGTACCCCCTAATGATTAATTTGGCACATTAGTTTTTAATTGGTTACTGCGCTTGTCATGATTTGGTAGAACATAGAGACGTGCTAAGTGAAATTATCACACAATCAAGTCGCAGTCCACAAACATTTTACCATAGCTGGTTGAATATGCACCACAGTGTTGTAGTCAGTGATGAGCTAAGAAAGTTGGATAATATGAGGATGATCCAAACTGTTCCCATGAGGTGGAACTCTACATACTATATGTTAAAGAAGCTGATAGAGCTGAGACTTCAAATGAAAGAACCCATCACATGCCCCCCTCCATGGTAAAGGCATCTGAATTAGAAGTTGTTAAGAGATATTGGAGAAGTTTGAAGCAGCAACATCACTGATCTGTGGGAAACACTATTAACCAGTAGCATGGGCTACAGGTTCTACCATAATCCCGACTAAACTGGAGAAAATGAAGCCAAGCAAAGAAACTTCAAAGGCCATTTTAAAGCTAGCAATTGCTGGTATGAAGAAATGATTTGGCAAAATGTAACGTGTTTTTACTAGTTATTGCCACAAGAATGTATTTGAAAGTACAAGTAAAGGCTCTAGCTCCTTCTCTGATAGCTATGGTAAATTAAAATAGATACTTTAATTAGCTATAAAATATTTTACATTTATTATAAACACAGCTCAAATTTCTTTATTTCAGATGTACTATATGTCTCCAAACATCAGTCTCTTCAGCAACCATGACAAAGTCTTTCAAATATCCTGTCCAAAGACCATCCATGACAGAAATGCAACGCTATGCTTATCATTATCCTTTATGTATATGGCACCACAAGTGTTCTTCTCACTAAATTCAAGAGAGAATACCCGCACCAAGATCATTTTATTATTAAAAATATATTTTCAAATAAGGGGGGTTCATTGTTATCTTACATGTATCAATATGTTTATGTATATGCTTGGACAACTATTAAATGTGCCACCTACTTGTTCAAATAAATAAACAATATTAAAAAAGAGAAAGACAGAAACCAGCTTCAAAGTTAGGTGCACTCCCCCTTTTCTTTAAAATGACCTTTTAGTAGATATACTCTAAAAAATGGAATCCAAACTGGTTCAAGTGCTTATTAATACTTGTGTATATAATATTGTACTTTGCCTAGTATATCTATATCGTAATGTTTTTGAAGCAATAAAAAAAAATATACAATAAAGAATACTACAAGGGTACTGTAATACCTTACAAAGCACAAACAAAAACAGTATGAACAAAAAAATAAAATATAACAATTGTGTATATTGTACTGAATATTACTGCATATAGAATATTTGCAATTTTCCTGGAAATGTGACATGAAAGTTAAAAACCCTGAGACAAAGTATATGAAAAGGTCTCTGAATTGCATCTGATACTTAGCTATTTCTTAATGAACAACTGAAGTATAGCTTTGCTATTGCAAATGCCAATTTAGTCATGATTGCCGTATCTTGTAACAGGTGCTCCACCAGACAAAATTGTGGAGAACCCACTAAAGGGCCCTACTCACTGGCCGACCCGCCGCTGAGCTGCCTGACGGCGGATACGGCCGACGAGCGACCCGGCGGCGGGGGGGGCAGTGACGGGGGGAGTGAAGTTTCTTCACTCCCCCCGTCACTCGGCTGCATTGAAGTGCAGGCAAATATGGACGAGATCGTCCATATTGGCCTGCATGCACATCCGACGGGAGACCAGCGATGAACGAGCGCGGGGCCGCGCATCGTTCATCGCTGGAGTCTCCACACTGAAAGATATGAACGAGTTCTCGTTCATTTATGAACGAGATCGTTCATATCTTTCTGAAAATCGGCCAGTGTGTAGGGCCTATAAGAGTCTGAAGGCTGTTGGAACCAGCCCTACCCAAATATGACCAAAAATAAAGAGACAATGTTCAACAACTGTGGCCCACTTCAGTTAATTCAAAAAGTCTGTTCTCTAAGACTGGTGAAAGTAAAACTAAGAATATAATAAAGCGGAGGCTGCTTTCAAAATTACTATTTTTGCATAGTTCTGATGAGAGAATTTGGGGGCCAATATAAGTGCACTTGACTGGACTGGAGTTCCTCCACCACATTAATTTCCAGATAATTGTTCCAATATTCTACTCTCACATTGGATTGTTTGTACACTCTGTGTTAGGAGACATATAATTAATTTACCACAATAGCATGAGTACAATAGTATACTCCTATATGTGTGTTCTGTATGTACAGTGTTTGTTATTTTATAAAGTATGTTCAACTTCTTAGCTTTTTGCTACCGTTACAAATCACGTTTTAGAAAACACCTGAGAATACACCTGTGTGAGCAGCAGTGAGTTAGTTTAAACAGTTAATGTTTTGGGTTTTTTTTTTAGTTTGTTTCTTTGATGACCAGTTTGAGTTATAAAAAAAAACATGTTTTACTACAAAAAATGCTGTACATACTGTACATCTTTATATATCTATATAATTGTTGCACTATTTGTATAGTATACATAGATAGTGTGCCAATCAGGGGGTGAGGGGCTGTCTCCTGGGGTAGATGAATGCACTTCCTTACAGCAGCCCAAACATGGACACACCAGTCCAGGGTGTTAGGTGCAAATAGCCTCAGCTATTTATTTTTTTTTGCAGCCAAAATAAAACAAAACAAATATAAATCCTAGCCCATCTGGGCAATAACTATACACCAGAGTTTCCTCTATGTGTGAGAAGGACCTACTGCAGCACACACTACAGGCAGTAATGCTGTCTTAGGGTGTGTACACACAGTGAGATTCTGGCTATGTGCGATTCTGACTATGCGATTTCCCCTGAACTCCCTGGAGGCCAGCACCACCGATTTTGACTAACTTTTCTTAAGATATGGACTATGTGTGCTTGCAATTTTGGTTATGTGGGATTTTGGCTTATGTGAGATTTTGACTAAACTCATTATAATAGTGGGATGACATTACTGGGTTGGGGGAGTGTCTTTTTCTGTCAAGTAAATACTGTCAGCCATTTTAAAACAGTGCATTTCTGCTCTGTGGCTAGTTTGGTGAGGTTGGGTGGTATTCATATGACCGCCGGTCAGCTGACCGACAGTCACATGACCTCCTCCACCAGCCCGACGGGTCACTGTCCCGATGGTTGGCATGCCGACCAACAGGGACTATTTCCACTCGTGGGTGTCCACGACACCCATAGAGTGGGAATAGAACCCGTGGCGACCGCAGGTCACCACCGAGCCCGCAGCGTGGCGAGCGCAGCGAGCCTGCAAGGGGCTTGCTGCACTCGCCCCTCCCCGCCGGGATCCCAGCGTCGGTATGCTGTCGGGATCCCGGCGTCGGTAAACTGACCGGCGGTCAGGAGACCGCCGGTCAGCCGTACTACACCCGGTGAGGTTTACCTACTAAACGCTTCACATTGCTAGTGTGCTTTTCTTTGTTTCTTGCCTTGCCAGAACAATGCCGATTATGAATTCATTTATATTGATGTGGGGAAGAATGGCCGAGCCTCAGATGGGGGCTCCTTAAAGGATACCATATTTTATGAAAGGCTCTTATCCAATCAGCTGCATTTACCTGAGGCAGAGTCTTGCAAAAACGGGATGAACTTTGTTTTCGTTGCTGAAGAAGCCTTTGCTCTTCATGAGCATATCATAAAGCCCTTTCCACAAAGAAACCTCACCCATGAGAAGCGGATCTTTAACTATCGCCTGTCTCGGGCCCGGCGCGTAGTGGAGAATGCATTCGGGATCTTGAGCAGGCGATTTCGAAATCTTTAACTCTGCGATAGATTTGCGGGTGGACAAGATTACCTGGATTGTGTATGGCTGTTGTGCTATGCACAATTATCCTCGGCGGAAAAAAACCCAATCAAGGCCTCAACCTGTTGCTGTTCCTGGTGGCAATCCACAGAACACAGGCTCTCTCATGTGGGATGGTGTGGAAACCCCAGCTGGACACACCACCCAATCTTCCAATGCCAAGGCCAAAAAGGTCCGAGAAGAATACATGGCCTATTTTAACGAAGTGGGGGCAGTGGACTGGCAGGAAGATGAAATTTAATAAATGTTCTTTTGAGTAATGTCTGAATAAATTGTGTCTGCTAAACATGTCTTGTGGAGGTGTTTATATTTGTAGGTGTAAATGTGGGATGTTGCCTATTAGTAATATGGGTAAAAGTTAACCCTTGAAAAAGGTATAGGGAATAAGGGGGATATTTACTAGTCTTGGAAAGGAATCCAAATGATGAAGCTCAAGCAACAGCCTTACAGCACAGTCACAACCATGTCACAGGGTGATGACCAAAAATTAGTTATCGTTTTGGCTGGTACTTTATCTTCATCCCTTTAGGTAAGTGTAGCTAGAAGTTTGGGCAGTATATATTATGATACAGGGTGTATATTATACACACACAAATATATATATATATATATATAAACACACACACACACACACACTGCCAGCAGTCACTGTTATGTGACAACCTGCTCCGGTGCCATATCAGTTTTTCAATATACCCAAATAATGAAGACACTCATGGTTAATGCAAAATCCAGCGTATTAAGAACGAGTACTTTCGGGGACTGCACCCTGTCATCAGGACCACGCCAGTACAAGAGACTGTCTCATGTACTGGTGTGGTCCTGATGACGGGGCGCAGCACCCGATATTACTCGACCTTAATACACAGGATTTGCTTTCCCAATGTCTCCTGAGTGCCTTCATTATATGGAGTTATAGATATATATATATATATATAAAGTAGCTTATGGTCCTGTACTCCCATTAAACCCAAAAACTGTGCACGGTGCCTCCACAAACTATATTCATAGCATATCCAAAACGGTTTGGCACTCCCAGCTATAGAAATCGACACTTGACAGTGATAACTGATATCAATTGATTGAAACGTTGATACCAGATACCACAGTGTCAAGTGTCGTTTTTCTTTATCTGGGAGAGCCTGACTCTCCTGGGCCTCCTCTTCTACAAGAACTGTAGACCTTACCCGCGGCTCTTGCTCTATAATGAACTGAATTTGGTCATAGTACCACAGCGTCGGTTTATAGACCTCATCAGTCCCGGCTCCGGATCACTGTGAATCCTGCACCTTCTTGTGTTCCTTGATGAAGACTGTTCGGAAATTTGCGATTTTTTTCTTCACCCTAGGCACATCAGCCACTGAGTTTCTGCATCTCAGTATTCAATTAATCAGTCATCCTGGCCTTGGGTTGTGATTTATTATACCAGCTATTTGGGACTATTTATTATTCCATTAGCTACACACACGTTTTTTCCATTGCTTTAACGCTGCTCCCTGATACAAGAGTCTATGAAGATGTGTCTGCCTCATCTTGGGCTCACACATTACGAAAGACAATCCCTGCAGGGCGTCAGAGGTCTTAATGGCAGGATTATTGATGCCTGTCAGAACATCCTGAGCAAGCAATTTGACATAGAAGGCTAGCAATCCTCATGGAATGGAGGGTATAGCTCCTACGACTCCGTCTCTGGGCCAGCAATACAGATACACTCAGAAATGGATCACAAGCACTGGTTTGTGTCCTGTTTTCAGAATGAACACATACAAATTGCGGACAGTGATAAATGGTGGCTTACCCCATGTGCCAGCAAACAACTGCAAGAGACTGTTGTTCCAAAATATACGCTGAAAAAACATCAAAATCCTGGACATGGAGCATCAGGGTCCGGGCACATTGGACTGTGCAGTATACAGTATGCTATAGTGACTGTTGTGGAGCTCCTCTTCACCGGCGATGTGCCCATCTGCATCTACAACTATACATTAATGAGGTCACATCTCATACAGTGCCTGGAGACTGGAAAATTCACACCATTTCCAGAATCTTGGAAAAGAAAACGCTGTGAAGGGTATAACAGTAACAAACGGAGGTGACTTAATCCAGCTTTTATTAGTTGCAACCTAGAAACTGGAAAATTTACACCACTTCCAGAAACTAGGAAAAGAAAACAACGCTCTGAAGAGTATGAACGTAACAAACAGAGGAAAGTTGATCTAGATGGAGCTCCACATCAAATCCCATGTGAAGTCGTATTACCTTGATTGGACTCCAAAATAGTGATGAGGAGTCAGGCACCTCCAAAACAGTGGCTATGCCCCGGCAGTCTCTGGTCCCTGTGTGAGTGTCTGGATCGGCTTGTGCAGATCTCAGAATTGGAATGAAAACCCAATGCCCATGCAATATAGTACCTAGGACAGGATACTGGGTGAATAATCCATTCACACATCTGTTATGATACAGTAGTGCTGTGTGCTCTCCAATCTCCTGATAAAAGTAGTCAGCCAGCTGAATTATCAGGAGCCCGCATACAAAACGCAGAAACTGGAGATGTGAGCACATAAAAATCAATAACAATGTGATTGTAAAACAATTACAGTCAGATTATTCTGCAGCATTACTGGTCCCAGCCAGCAAACTCCAGTTACAGCTACAGCCACATTACTTTGCAGCACTACTGGTCCCAGCCAGTAAAGTCTAGTAGCACCTCCAGCTATCAACAAACGGTCATTAAGTGCCTACCTGGATCTTGTTACCAGTTGCTTAGCTACCTGCTTAAACATTGCACTACCTTGTATGACAATAAACCTGTTTCACCTTAACCATAATCCAGTGAGTGTGTTTATATAGAAAATTATCCACGTGAAGTGTAACAAGAACATTAAGGTACTGTACTACTACTACTACTACTATCAACAACATGAGCAGCCACATTGCCAGTAATAAAGTACAAAACACAACACTTCTTCATTAGTCTTTCACTAATGCTAAAAAATAAACACCACCCAGCAGTCATATTGTGGAAACACTTTAATAGGAAAGCTGATGAGCACAAGACATCTATTTGCAGATACTGGACCAAGCAAATTATAACATGTGGAAAGATATCTAATTTAAAGTGTGACTTTGAGAACAAACACTACAGACTCCTGCACTATGTTCATCTACAGGAAAAAAGAGAGACTGGAGACCACACTTGTTACCACAAGTATCAGACTCTGGAAAAGGCTCTATTGCAGCAGCTGATATAAATGATAACACCCTAGAACAAGAACTGCCTGACTCACAGGTAAACCCAACCCACATGAGGCAGAACACAATGGTGAATGCCTTAAAAAACTAGAATCTTTTAAAGATGGTGGAACTAATAGTACCAGACTAATCAAGGGTATTGTTACTGTAAGGACAGACAACAATTCAATACTGTGGAAGATTATGAATTCAAATGTGTATTAAAAATTGTGACTCCCCATTATTATTATCATCCTTTATTTATATGGCGCCACAAGGGTTCCGATATTATAAACCTCCGACTTTTAAAAATAGGAAAAAATGTCACAGAAAAACATGACCTAAGTAAAAGTATGAGGGAAAAAATAGTTAACAAAACTTGTACCTTTGCAACAGATATTTGATCAAACAACCAAATGCAAAAACATACCGGCAATAACCTGGCTAATAAGCTACTAGAATTTAGCAGTGAGAGGAAAATAAGTCCACAAACAGAAGTTGTAACAGCTGTAGTAACAAATAATGGTACAAATAAAAAAAGTGCAATGGAAAAAGCATTTGAGGAATCAAACAGTCTCTGTTTCACCCACACTTTTAATTGTGTGGTGGAAAAATGACATTATAAAATTGTGCAACCATTCCTTGTGAAACCAAAACAATTGCTGCTTGACTCAAGCACCAGGTCATATTCAATTAGCCATGTTAACCCATTCTGCAATTTACACAGGCAGGCACAATTTTTTTGCCATCCAACTAGCTGTACAAGATAACCAGCATTAACATTCAATGGGATTTAACACAGTATTTTTCTTGCATCCCCTGAGCAAGTGAAAAAATTGGGAAAATAGATATTTTGAGATAAAAAGTAGGGACATGATTGACATACAGTACCCCTAATGATTAATTTGGCACATTAGTTTTTAATTGGTTACTGCGCTTGTCATGATTTGGTAGAACATAGAGATGTGCTAAGTGAAATTATCACACAATCAAGTCGCAGTCCACAAACATTTTGCCATAGCTGGTTGAATATGCACCACAGTGTTGTAGTCAGTGATGAGCTAAGAAAGTTGGATAATATGAGGATGATCCAAACTGTTCCCATGAGGTGGAACTCTACATACTATATGTTAAAGAAGCTGATAGAGCTGAGACTTCAAATTAAAGAACCCATCACATGCCCCCCTCCATGGTAAAGGTATCTGAATTAGAAGTTGTTAAGAGATATTGGAGAAGTTTGTAGCAGCAACATCACTGATCTGTGGGAAACACTATTAACCAGTAGCATGGGCTACAGGTTCTACCATAATCCCGACTAAACTGGAGAAAATGAAGCCAAGCAAAGAAACTTCAAAGGCCATTTTAAAGCTAGCAATTGCTGGCATGAAGAAAAGATTTGGCAAAATGTAACGTGTTTTTACTAGTTATTGCCACAAGAATGTATTTGAAAGTACAAGTAAAGGCTCTAGCTCCTTGTCTGATAGCTATGGTAAATTAAAATAGATACTTTAATTAGCTATAAAATATTTTACGTTATAAACACAGCTCAAATTTCTTTATTTCAGATGTACTATATGTCTCCAAACATCAGTCTCTTCAGTAACCATGACATAGTCTTTCAAATATCCTGTCCAAAGACCATCCATGACAGAAATGCAACGCTATGCTTATCATTATCCTTTATGTATATGGCACCACAAGTGTTCTTCTCACTAAATTCAAGAGAGAATACCCGCACCAAGATCATTTTATTATTAAAAATATATTTTCAAATAAGGGGGTTGAAGGGGGGTTCATTGTTATCTTACATGTATCAATATGTTTATGTATATGCTTGGACAACTATTAAATGTGCCACCTACTTGTTCAAATAAATAAACAATATTAAAAAAGAGAAAGACAGAAACCAGCTTCAAAGTTAGGTGCACTCCCCCTTTTCTTTAAAATGACCTTTTATTAGATATACTCTAAAAAATGGAATCCAAACTGGTTCAAATGCTTATTAATACTTGTGTATATAATATTGTACTTTACCTAGTATATCTATATCATAATGTTTTTGAAGCAATAAAAAAATATACAATAAAGAATACTACAAGGGTTCTGTAATACCTTACAAAGAACAAACAAAAACAGTATGAACAAAAAGTCTGTTCTCTAAGACTGGTGAAAGTAAAACTAAGAATATAATAAAGAGGAGGCTGCTTTCAAAATTCCTATTTTTGCACAGTTCTGATGAGAGAATTTGGGGCCCAATATAAGTGCACTTGACTGGACTGGAGTTCCTCCACCACATTAATTTCCAGATAATTGTTCCAATATTCTACTCTCACATTGGATTGTTTGTACACTCTGTGTTAGGAGACATATAATTAATTTACCACAATAGTATGAGTACAATAGTATACTCCTATATGTGTGTTCTGTATTTAGTGTTTGTTATTTTATAAAGTATGTTCAACTTCTTAGCTTTTTGCTACCGTTACAAATCACGTTTTAGAAAACACCTGAAAATACACCTGTGTGAGCAGCAGTGAGTTAGTTTAAACAGTTAATGTTTTGGTTTTTTTGTTTTAGTTTGTTTCTTTGATGACCAGTTTGAGTTATCAAAAAAAACATGTTTTACTACAAAAAATACTGTACATACTGTACATTTTTATACAGGTTGAGTATCCCATATCCAAAATGCTTGGGACCAGAGGTATTTTGGATATCGGATTTTTCCGTATTTTGGAATAATTAGATACCATAATGAGATATCATGGTGATGGGACCTAAATCTAAGCACAGAATGCTTTTATGTATCATATACACCTTATACAAACAGCCTGAAGGTAATTTTAGCCAATATTTTTTATAACATTGTGCATTAAACAAAGTGTGTGTACATACACACAATTCATTTATGTTTCATATACACCTTATATACACAGCCTGAAGGTCATTTAATACAATATTATTAATAACTTTGTGTATTAAACAAAGTTTGTGTACATAGAGCCATCAGAAAAC
The DNA here is from genome assembly GCF_028390025.1 of Pseudophryne corroboree. Lineage (NCBI taxonomy): Eukaryota > Metazoa > Chordata > Amphibia > Anura > Myobatrachidae > Pseudophryne > Pseudophryne corroboree. The sequence continues at coordinate 188,537,236 of NC_086444.1, read as the reverse complement.
AAAGGTTTCACTATCTCACTCAAAAAAGTCCGTATTTCGGAATATTCCGTATTTTGGAATATATGGATATGGGATACTCAACCTGTATATCTATATAATTGTTGCACTATATGTATAGTATACATAGATAGTGTGCCAATCAGGGGGTGAGGGGCTGTCTCCTGGGGTAGATGAATGCACTTCCTTACAGCAGCCCAAACATAGACACACCAGTCCAGGGTGTTAGGTGCAAATAGCCTCAGCTATTTATTTTTTTTGCAGCCAAAATAAAACAAAACAAATATAAATCCTAGCCCATCTGGGCAATAACTATACACCAGAGTTTCCTCTGTGTGTGAGAAGGACCTACTGCAGCACACACTACAGGCAGTAATGCTGTCTTAGGGTGTGTACACATGGTGAGATTCTGGCTATGTGCGATTCTGACTATGCGATTTCCCCTGAACTCCCTGGAGCCAGCACCACCGATTTTGACTAACTTTTCTTGAGATATGGACTATGTGTGCTTGCAATTTTGGTTATGTGGGATTTTGGCTTATGTGAGATTTTAACTAAACTCATTATAATAGTGGGATGACATTACTGGGTTGGGGGAGTGTCTTTTTCTGTCAAGTAAATACTGTCAGCCATTTTAAAACAGTGCATTTCTGCTCTGTGGCTAGTTTGGGGAGGTTGGGTGGTATTCATATGACCGCCGGTCAGCTGACCGACAGTCACATGACCTCCTCCACCAGCCTGACGGGTCACTGTCCCGATGGTTGGCATGCTGACCAACAGGGACTATTTCCACTCGTGGGTGTCCACGACACCCATAAAGTGGGAATAGAACCCGTGGCGACCGCAGGTCGCCACCGAGCACGCAGCGTGGCGAGCGCAGCGAGCCTGCAAGGGGCTTGCTGCACTCGCCCCTCCCCGCCGGGATCCCAGCGTCGGTATGCTGCCGGGATCCCGGCGTCGGTAAACTGACCGGCGGTCAGGAGACCGCCGGTCAGCCGTACTACACCCGGTGAGGTTTACCTACTAAACGCTTCACATTGCTAGTGTGCTTTTCTTTGTTTCTTGCCTTGCCAGAACAATGCCGATTATGAATTAATTTATATTGATGTGGGGAAGAATGGCCAAGCCTCAGATAGGGGCTCCTTAAAGGACACCATATTTTATGAAAGGCTCTTATCCAATCAGCTGCATTTACCTGAGGCAGAGTCTTGCAAAAACGGGATGAACTTTGTTTTCGTTGCCGATGAAGCCTTTGCTCTTCATGAGCATATCATAAAGCCCTTTCCACAAAGAAACCTCACCCATGAGAAGCGGATCTTTAACTATCGCCTGTCTCGGGCCCGGCGCGTAGTGGAGAATGCATTCGGGATCTTGAGCAGGCGATTTCGAATCTTTAACTCTGCGATAGATTTGCGGGTGGACAAGATTACCTGGAATGTGTATGGCTGTTGTGCTATGCACAATTATCCTCGGGGGAAAAAAACCCAATCAAGGCCTCAACCTGTTGCTGTTCCTGGTGGCAATCCACAGAACCTCTCATGTGGGATGGCGTGGAAACCCCAGCTGGACACACCACCCAATCTTCCAATGCCAAGGCCAAAAAGGTCCGAGAAGAATACATGGCCTATTTTAATGGAGTGGGGGCAGTGGACTGGCAGGAAGATGAAATTTAATAAATGTTCATTTGAGGTTAATGTCTGAATAAATTGTGTCTGCTAAAAATGTCTTGTGGAGGTGTTTTATATTTGTAGGTGTAAATGTGGGATGTTGCCTATTAGTAATATGGGTAAAAGTTAACCCTTGAACAAGGTATAGGGAATAAGGGTGATATTTACTAGTCTTGGAAAGAAATCCAAATGATGAAGCTCAAGCAACAGCCTTACAGCACAGTCACAACCATGTCACAGGTTGTTGACCAAAAATGAGTTATCGTTTTGGCTGGTACTTTATCTTCATCCCTTTAGGTAAGTGTAGCTAGAAGTTTGGGCAGTATATATTATGATACAGGGTGTATATTATACACACACAAATATATATATATATATATATATATAAACACACACACACACTGCCAGCAGTCACTGTTATGTGACTACATGCTCCGGTGCCATATCAGTTTTTCAATATACCCATATAATGAAGACACTCATGGTTAATGCAAAATCCAGCGTATTAAGAACGAGTACTTTCGGGGACTGCACCCTGTCATCAGGACCACACCAGTACAAGAGACTGTCTCATGTACTGGTGTGGTCCTGATGACGGGGCGCAGACCCCGATATTACTCGACCTTAATACACAGGATTTGCTTTCCCAATGTCTCCTGAGTGCCTTCATTATATGGAGTTATAGATCTATATAAAGTAGCTTATGGTCCTGTACTCCCATTAAACCCAAAAACTGTGCACGGTGCCTCCACAAACTATATTCATAGCATATCCAAAACAGTTTGGCACTCCCGGCTATAGAAATCGACACTTGACAGTGATAACTGATATCAATTGATTGAAACGTTGATACCAGATACCACAGTGTCAAGTGTCATTTTTCTTTATCTGGGAAAGCCTGACTCTCCTGGGCCTCCTCTTCTACAAGAACTGGAGACCTTACCCGCGGCTCTTGCTCTATAATGAACTGAATTTGGTCATAGTACCACAGCGTCGGTTTATAGACCTCATTCAGTCCCGGCTCCGGATCGCTGTGAATCCTACACCTTCTTGTGTTCCTTGATGAAGACTGTTCGAAAATTTGCTAATTTTTTCTTCACCCAAGGCACATCAGCCACTGAGTTTCTGCATCTCAGTATTCAATTAATCAGTCATCCTGGCCTTGGGTTGTGATTTATTATACCAGCTATTTGGGACTATTTATTATTCTATTAGCTACACACACGTTTTTTCCATTGCTTTAACGCTGCTCCCTGATACAAGAGTCTATGAAGATGTGTCTGCCTCATCTTGGGCTCACAGATTACGAAAGACAATCCCTGCAGGGCGTCAGAGGTCTTAATGGCAGGATTATTGATGCCTGTCAGAACATCCTGAGCAAGCAATTTGACATAGAAGGCTAGCAATCCTCATGGAATGGAGGGTATGGCTCCTACGACTCCATCTCTGGGCCAGCAATACAGATACACTCAGAAATGGATCACAAGCACTGGTTTGTGTCCTGTTTTCGGAATGAACACATACAAATTGCGGACAGTGATAAATGGTGGCTTACCCCATGTGCCAGCAAACAACTGCAAGACCTCTATGAGACTGTTGTTCCAAAAGATACGCTGAAAAACATCACAATCCTGGACATGGAGCATCAGGGGCCGGGCACATTGGACTGTGCAGTATACAGTATGCTATAGCGACTGTTGTGAAGCTCCTCTTCACTGGCGATGTGCCCATCTGCATCTACAACTATACATTAATGAGGTCACATCTCATACAGTGCCTGGAGACTGGAAAATTCACACCATTTCCAAAATCTGGGAAAAGAAAACGCTGTGAAGGGTATAACAGTAACAAACGGAGGTGACTTAATCCAGCTTTTATTAGTTGCAACCTAGAAACTGGAAAATTTACACCACTTTCAGAAACTAGGAAAAGAAAACAACGCTCTGAAGAGTATGAACGTAACAAACAGAGGAAAGTTGATCTAGATGGAGCTCCACATCAAATCCCATCTGAAGTCGTATTACCTTGATTGGACTCCAAAATAGTGATGAGGAGTCAGGCACCTCCAAAACAGTGGCTATGCCCCGGCAGTCTCTGGTCCCTGTGTGAGTGTCTGGATCGGCTTGTGCAGATCTCAGAATTGGAATGAAAACCCAATGCCCATGCAATATAGTACCTAGGACAGGATACTGGGTGAATAATCCATTCACACATCTGTTATGATACAGTAGTGCTGTGTGCTCTCCAATCTCCTGATAAAAGTAGTCAGCCAGCTGAATTATCAGGAGCCCGCATACAAAACGCAGAAACTGGAGATGTGAGCACATAAAAATCAATAACAATGTGATTGTAAAACAATTACAGTCAGATTATTCTGCAGCATTACTGGTCCCAGCCAGCAAACTCCAGTTACAGCAACAGCCACATTACTTTGCAGCACTACTGGTCCCAGCCAGTAAAGTCTAGTAGCACCTCCAGCTATCAACAAATGGTCATTAAGTGCCTACCTGGATCTTGTTACCAGTTGCTTAGCTACCTGCTTAAACATTGCACTACCTTGTATGACAATAAACCTGTTTCACCTTAACCATAATCCAGTGAGTGTGTTTATATAGAAAATTATCCACGTGAAGTGTAACAAGAACATTAAGGTACTGCACTACTACTATCAACAACATGAGCAGCAACACTGCCAGTAATAAAGTACAAAACACAACACTTCTTCATTAGTCTTTCACTAATGCTAAAAAATAAACACCACCCAGCAGTCATATTGTGGAAACACTTTAATAGGAAAGCTGATGAGCACAAGACATCTATTTGCAGATACTGGACCAAGCAAATTATAACATGTGGAAAGATATCTAATTTAAAGTGTGACTTTGAGAACAAACACTACAGACTCCTGCACTATGTTCATCTACAGGAAAAAAGAGAGACTGGAGACCACACTTGTTACCACAAGTATCAGACTCTGGAAAAGGCTCTATTGCAGCAGCTGATATAAATGATAACACCCTAGAACAAGAACTGCCTGACTCACAGGTAAACCCAACCCACATGAGGCAGAACACAATGGTGAATGCCTTAAAAAACTAGAATCTTTTAAAGATGGTGGAACTAATAGTACCAGACTAATCAAGGGTATTGTTTACTGTAAGGACAGACAACAATTCAATACTGTGGAAGATTATGAATTCAAATGTGTATTAAAAATTGTGACTCCCCATTATTATTATCATCCTTTATTTATATGGCGCCACAAGGGTTCCGATATTATAAACCTCCGACTTTTAAAAATAGGAAAAAATGTCACAGAAAAACATGACCTAAGTAAAAGTATGAGGGAAAAAATAGTTAACAAAACTTGTACCTTTGCAACAGATATTTGATCAAACAACCAAATGCAAAAACATACCGGCAATAACCTGGCTAATAAGCTACTAGAATTTAGCAGTGAGAGGAAAATAAGTCCACAAACAGAAGTTGTAACAGCTGTAGTAACAAATAATGGTACAAATAAAAAAAGTGCAATGGAAAAAGCATTTGAGGAATCAAACAGTCTCTGTTTCACCCACACTTTTAATTGTGTGGTGGAAAAATGACATTATAAAATTGTGCAACCATTCCTTGTGAAACCAAAACAATTGCTGCTTGACTCAAGCACCAGGTCATATTCAATTAGCCATGTTAACCCATTCTGCAATTTACACAGGCAGGCACAATTTTTTTGCCATCCAACTAGCTGTACAAGATAACCAGCATTAACATTCAATGGGATTTAACACAGTATTTTTCTTGCATCCCCTGAGCAAGTGAAAAAATTGGGAAAATAGATATTTTGAGATAAAAAGTAGGGACATGATTGACATACAGTACCCCCTAATGATTAATTTGGCACATTAGTTTTTAATTGGTTACTGCGCTTGTCATGATTTGGTAGAACATAGAGATGTGCTAAGTGAAATTATCACACAATCAAGTCGCAGTCCACAAACATTTTGCCATAGCTGGTTGAATATGCACCACAGTGTTGTAGTCAGTGATGAGCTAAGAAAGTTGGATAATATGAGGATGATCCAAACTGTTCCCATGAGGTGGAACTCTACATACTATATGTTAAAGAAGCTGATAGAGCTGAGACTTCAAATTAAAGAACCCATCACATGCCCCCCTCCATGGTAAAGGTATCTGAATTAGAAGTTGTTAAGAGATATTGGAGAAGTTTGTAGCAGCAACATCACTGATCTGTGGGAAACACTATTAACCAGTAGCATGGGCTACAGGTTCTACCATAATCCCGACTAAACTGGAGAAAATGAAGCCAAGCAAAGAAACTTCAAAGGCCATTTTAAAGCTAGCAATTGCTGGCATGAAGAAAAGATTTGGCAAAATGTAACGTGTTTTTACTAGTTATTGCCACAAGAATGTATTTGAAAGTACAAGTAAAGGCTCTAGCTCCTTGTCTGATAGCTATGGTAAATTAAAATAGATACTTTAATTAGCTATAAAATATTTTACGTTATAAACACAGCTCAAATTTCTTTATTTCAGATGTACTATATGTCTCCAAACATCAGTCTCTTCAGTAACCATGACATAGTCTTTCAAATATCCTGTCCAAAGACCATCCATGACAGAAATGCAACGCTATGCTTATCATTATCCTTTATGTATATGGCACCACAAGTGTTCTTCTCACTAAATTCAAGAGAGAATACCCGCACCAAGATCATTTTATTATTAAAAATATATTTTCAAATAAGGGGGTTTCATTGTTATCTTACATGTATCAATATGTTTATGTATATGCTTGGACAACTATTAAATGTGCCACCTACTTGTTCAAATAAATAAACAATATTAAAAAAGAGAAAGACAGAAACCAGCTTCAAAGTTAGGTGCACTCCCCCTTTTCTTTAAAATGACCTTTTATTAGATATACTCTAAAAAATGGAATCCAAACTGGTTCAAATGCTTATTAATACTTGTGTATATAATATTGTACTTTACCTAGTATATCTATATCATAATGTTTTTGAAGCAATAAAAAAATATACAATAAAGAATACTACAAGGGTTCTGTAATACCTTACAAAGAACAAACAAAAACAGTATGAACAAAAAGTCTGTTCTCTAAGACTGGTGAAAGTAAAACTAAGAATATAATAAAGAGGAGGCTGCTTTCAAAATTCCTATTTTTGCACAGTTCTGATGAGAGAATTTGGGGCCCAATATAAGTGCACTTGACTGGACTGGAGTTCCTCCACCACATTAATTTCCAGATAATTGTTCCAATATTCTACTCTCACATTGGATTGTTTGTACACTCTGTGTTAGGAGACATATAATTAATTTACCACAATAGTATGAGTACAATAGTATACTCCTATATGTGTGTTCTGTATTTAGTGTTTGTTATTTTATAAAGTATGTTCAACTTCTTAGCTTTTTGCTACCGTTACAAATCACGTTTTAGAAAACACCTGAAAATACACCTGTGTGAGCAGCAGTGAGTTAGTTTAAACAGTTAATGTTTTGGTTTTTTTGTTTTAGTTTGTTTCTTTGATGACCAGTTTGAGTTATCAAAAAAAACATGTTTTACTACAAAAAATGCTGTACATACTGTACATCTTTATGTATATCTATATAATTGTTGCACTATATGTATAGTATACATAGATAGTGTGCCAATCAGGGGGTGAGGGGCTGTCTCCTGGGGTAGATGAATGCACTTCCTTACAGCAGCCCAAACATAGACACACCAGTCCAGGGTGTTAGGTGCAAATAGCCTCAGCTATTTTTTTTTTTTGCAGCCAAAATAAAACAAAACAAATATAAATCCTAGCCCATCTGGGCAATAACTATACACCAGAGTTTCCTCTGTGTGTGAGAAGGACCTACTGCAGCACACACTACAGGCAGTAATGCTGTCTTAGGGTGTGTACACATGGTGAGATTCTGGCTATGTGCGATTCTGACTATGCGATTTCCCCTGAACTCCCTGGAGCCAGCACTACCGATTTTGACTAACTTTTCTTGAGATATGGACTATGTGTGCTTGCAATTTTGGTTATGTGGGATTTTGGCTTATGTGAGATTTTAACTAAACTCATTATAATAGTGGGATGACATTACTGGGTTGGGGGAGTGTCTTTTTCTGTCAAGTAAATACTGTCAGCCATTTTAAAACAGTGCATTTCTGCTCTGTGGCTAGTTTGGGGAGGTTGGGTGGTATTCATATGACCGCCGGTCAGCTGACCGACAGTCACATGACCTCCTCCACCAGCCTGACGGGTCACTGTCCCGATGGTTGGCATGCTGACCAACAGGGACTATTTCCACTCGTGGGTGTCCACGACACCCATAAAGTGGGAATAGAACCCGTGGCGACCGCAGGTCGCCACCGAGCACGCAGCGTGGCGAGCGCAGCGAGCCTGCAAGGGGCTTGCTGCACTCGCCCCTCCCCGCCGGGATCCCAGCGTCGGTATGCTGCCGGGATCCCGGCGTCGGTAAACTGACCGGCGGTCAGGAGACCGCCGGTCAGCCGTACTACACCCGGTGAGGTTTACCTACTAAACGCTTCACATTGCTAGTGTGCTTTTCTTTGTTTCTTGCCTTGCCAGAACAATGCCGATTATGAATTAATTTATATTGATGTGGGGAAGAATGGCCAAGCCTCAGATAGGGGCTCCTTAAAGGACACCATATTTTATGAAAGGCTCTTATCCAATCAGCTGCATTTACCTGAGGCAGAGTCTTGCAAAAACGGGATGAACTTTGTTTTCGTTGCCGATGAAGCCTTTGCTCTTCATGAGCATATCATAAAGCCCTTTCCACAAAGAAACCTCACCCATGAGAAGCGGATCTTTAACTATCGCCTGTCTCGGGCCCGGCGCGTAGTGGAGAATGCATTCGGGATCTTGAGCAGGCGATTTCGAATCTTTAACTCTGCGATAGATTTGCGGGTGGACAAGATTACCTGGATTGTGTATGGCTGTTGTGCTATGCACAATTATCCTCGGGGGAAAAAAACCCAATCAAGGCCTCAACCTGTTGCTGTTCCTGGTGGCAATCCACAGAACCTCTCATGTGGGATGGCGTGGAAACCCCAGCTGGACACACCACCCAATCTTCCAATGCCAAGGCCAAAAAGGTCCGAGAAGAATACATGGCCTATTTTAATGGAGTGGGGGCAGTGGACTGGCAGGAAGATGAAATTTAATAAATGTTCTTTTGAGGTTAATGTCTGAATAAATTGTGTCTGCTAAAAATGTCTTGTGGAGGTGTTTTATATTTGTAGGTGTAAATGTGGGATGTTGCCTATTAGTAATATGGGTAAAAGTTAACCCTTGAACAAGGTATAGGGAATAAGGGTGATATTTACTAGTCTTGGAAAGAAATCCAAATGATGAAGCTCAAGCAACAGCCTTACAGCACAGTCACAACCATGTCACAGGTTGTTGACCAAAAATGAGTTATCGTTTTGGCTGGTACTTTATCTTCATCCCTTTAGGTAAGTGTAGCTAGAAGTTTGGGCAGTATATATTATGATACAGGGTGTATATTATACACACACAAATATATATATATATATATATATATATATATATAAACACACACACACACTGCCAGCAGTCACTGTTATGTGACAACCTACTCCGGTGCCATATCAGTTTTTCAATATACCCATATAATGAAGACACTCATGGTTAATGCAAAATCCAGCGTATTAAGAACGAGTACTTTCGGGGACTGCACCCTGTCATCAGGACCACACCAGTACAAGAGACTGTCTCATGTACTGGTGTGGTCCTGATGACGGGGCGCAGACCCCGATATTACTCGACCTTAATACACAGGATTTGCTTTCCCAATGTCTCCTGAGTGCCTTCATTATATGGAGTTATAGATCTATATAAAGTAGCTTATGGTCCTGTACTCCCATTAAACCCAAAAACTGTGCACGGTGCCTCCACAAACTATATTCATAGCATATCCAAAACAGTTTGGCACTCCCGGCTATAGAAATCGACACTTGACAGTGATAACTGATATCAATTGATTGAAACGTTGATACCAGATACCACAGTGTCAAGTGTCATTTTTCTTTATCTGGGAAAGCCTGACTCTCCTGGGCCTCCTCTTCTACAAGAACTGGAGACCTTACCCGCGGCTCTTGCTCTATAATGAACTGAATTTGGTCATAGTACCACAGCGTCGGTTTATAGACCTCATCAGTCCCGGCTCCGGATCGCTGTGAATCCTACACCTTCTTGTGTTCCTTGATGAAGACTGTTCGAAAATTTGCTAATTTTTTCTTCACCCAAGGCACATCAGCCACTGAGTTTCTGCATCTCAGTATTCAATTAATCAGTCATCCTGGCCTTGGGTTGTGATTTATTATACCAGCTATTTGGGACTATTTATTATTCTATTAGCTACACACACGTTTTTTCCATTGCTTTAACGCTGCTCCCTGATACAAGAGTCTATGAAGATGTGTCTGCCTCATCTTGGGCTCACAGATTACGAAAGACAATCCCTGCAGGGCGTCAGAGGTCTTAATGGCAGGATTATTGATGCCTGTCAGAACATCCTGAGCAAGCAATTTGACATAGAAGGCTAGCAATCCTCATGGAATGGAGGGTATGGCTCCTACGACTCCATCTCTGGGCCAGCAATACAGATACACTCAGAAATGGATCACAAGCACTGGTTTGTGTCCTGTTTTCGGAATGAACACATACAAATTGCGGACAGTGATAAATGGTGGCTTACCCCATGTGCCAGCAAACAACTGCAAGACCTCTATGAGACTGTTGTTCCAAAAGATACGCTGAAAAACATCACAATCCTGGACATGGAGCATCAGGGGCCGGGCACATTGGACTGTGCAGTATACAGTATGCTATAGCGACTGTTGTGAAGCTCCTCTTCACTGGCGATGTGCCCATCTGCATCTACAACTATACATTAATGAGGTCACATCTCATACAGTGCCTGGAGACTGGAAAATTCACACCATTTCCAAAATCTGGGAAAAGAAAACGCTGTGAAGGGTATAACAGTAACAAACGGAGGTGACTTAATCCAGCTTTTATTAGTTGCAACCTAGAAACTGGAAAATTTACACCACTTTCAGAAACTAGGAAAAGAAAACAACGCTCTGAAGAGTATGAACGTAACAAACAGAGGAAAGTTGATCTAGATGGAGCTCCACATCAAATCCCATCTGAAGTCGTATTACCTTGATTGGACTCCAAAATAGTGATGAGGAGTCAGGCACCTCCAAAACAGTGGCTATGCCCCGGCAGTCTCTGGTCCCTGTGTGAGTGTCTGGATCGGCTTGTGCAGATCTCAGAATTGGAATGAAAACCCAATGCCCATGCAATATAGTACCTAGGACAGGATACTGGGTGAATAATCCATTCACACATCTGTTATGATACAGTAGTGCTGTGTGCTCTCCAATCTCCTGATAAAAGTAGTCAGCCAGCTGAATTATCAGGAGCCCGCATACAAAACGCAGAAACTGGAGATGTGAGCACATAAAAATCAATAACAATGTGATTGTAAAACAATTACAGTCAGATTATTCTGCAGCATTACTGGTCCCAGCCAGCAAACTCCAGTTACAGCAACAGCCACATTACTTTGCAGCACTACTGGTCCCAGCCAGTAAAGTCTAGTAGCACCTCCAGCTATCAACAAATGGTCATTAAGTGCCTACCTGGATCTTGTTACCAGTTGCTTAGCTACCTGCTTAAACATTGCACTACCTTGTATGACAATAAACCTGTTTCACCTTAACCATAATCCAGTGAGTGTGTTTATATAGAAAATTATCCACGTGAAGTGTAACAAGAACATTAAGGTACTGTACTACTACTATCAACAACATGCTGCACTCGCCCCTCCCCGCCGGGATCCCAGCGTCGGTATGCTGCCGGGATCCCGGCGTCGGTAAACTGACCGGCGGTCAGGAGACCGCCGGTCAGCCGTACTACACCCGGTGAGGTTTACCTACTAAACGCTTCACATTGCTAGTGTGCTTTTCTTTGTTTCTTGCCTTGCCAGAACAATGCCGATTATGAATTAATTTATATTGATGTGGGGAAGAATGGCCAAGCCTCAGATAGGGGCTCCTTAAAGGACACCATATTTTATGAAAGGCTCTTATCCAATCAGCTGCATTTACCTGAGGCAGAGTCTTGCAAAAACGGGATGAACTTTGTTTTCGTTGCCGATGAAGCCTTTGCTCTTCATGAGCATATCATAAAGCCCTTTCCACAAAGAAACCTCACCCATGAGAAGCGGATCTTTAACTATCGCCTGTCTCGGGCCCGGCGCGTAGTGGAGAATGCATTCGGGATCTTGAGCAGGCGATTTCGAATCTTTAACTCTGCGATAGATTTGCGGGTGGACAAGATTACCTGGAATGTGTATGGCTGTTGTGCTATGCACAATTATCCTCGGGGGAAAAAAACCCAATCAAGGCCTCAACCTGTTGCTGTTCCTGGTGGCAATCCACAGAACCTCTCATGTGGGATGGCGTGGAAACCCCAGCTGGACACACCACCCAATCTTCCAATGCCAAGGCCAAAAAGGTCCGAGAAGAATACATGGCCTATTTTAATGGAGTGGGGGCAGTGGACTGGCAGGAAGATGAAATTTAATAAATGTTCATTTGAGGTTAATGTCTGAATAAATTGTGTCTGCTAAAAATGTCTTGTGGAGGTGTTTTATATTTGTAGGTGTAAATGTGGGATGTTGCCTATTAGTAATATGGGTAAAAGTTAACCCTTGAACAAGGTATAGGGAATAAGGGTGATATTTACTAGTCTTGGAAAGAAATCCAAATGATGAAGCTCAAGCAACAGCCTTACAGCACAGTCACAACCATGTCACAGGTTGTTGACCAAAAATGAGTTATCGTTTTGGCTGGTACTTTATCTTCATCCCTTTAGGTAAGTGTAGCTAGAAGTTTGGGCAGTATATATTATGATACAGGGTGTATATTATACACACACATATATATATATATATATATATATATATATATATAAACACACACACACACTGCCAGCAGTCACTGTTATGTGACAACCTACTCCGGTGCCATATCAGTTTTTCAATATACCCATATAATGAAGACACTCATGGTTAATGCAAAATCCAGCGTATTAAGAACGAGTACTTTCGGGGACTGCACCCTGTCATCAGGACCACACCAGTACAAGAGACTGTCTCATGTACTGGTGTGGTCCTGATGACGGGGCGCAGACCCCGATATTACTCGACCTTAATACACAGGATTTGCTTTCCCAATGTCTCCTGAGTGCCTTCATTATATGGAGTTATAGATCTATATAAAGTAGCTTATGGTCCTGTACTCCCATTAAACCCAAAAACTGTGCACGGTGCCTCCACAAACTATATTCATAGCATATCCAAAACAGTTTGGCACTCCCGGCTATAGAAATCGACACTTGACAGTGATAACTGATATCAATTGATTGAAACGTTGATACCAGATACCACAGTGTCAAGTGTCATTTTTCTTTATCTGGGAAAGCCTGACTCTCCTGGGCCTCCTCTTCTACAAGAACTGGAGACCTTACCCGCGGCTCTTGCTCTATAATGAACTGAATTTGGTCATAGTACCACAGCGTCGGTTTATAGACCTCATTCAGTCCCGGCTCCGGATCGCTGTGAATCCTACACCTTCTTGTGTTCCTTGATGAAGACTGTTCGAAAATTTGCTAATTTTTTCTTCACCCAAGGCACATCAGCCACTGAGTTTCTGCATCTCAGTATTCAATTAATCAGTCATCCTGGCCTTGGGTTGTGATTTATTATACCAGCTATTTGGGACTATTTATTATTCTATTAGCTACACACACGTTTTTTCCATTGCTTTAACGCTGCTCCCTGATACAAGAGTCTATGAAGATGTGTCTGCCTCATCTTGGGCTCACAGATTACGAAAGACAATCCCTGCAGGGCGTCAGAGGTCTTAATGGCAGGATTATTGATGCCTGTCAGAACATCCTGAGCAAGCAATTTGACATAGAAGGCTAGCAATCCTCATGGAATGGAGGGTATGGCTCCTACGACTCCATCTCTGGGCCAGCAATACAGATACACTCAGAAATGGATCACAAGCACTGGTTTGTGTCCTGTTTTCGGAATGAACACATACAAATTGCGGACAGTGATAAATGGTGGCTTACCCCATGTGCCAGCAAACAACTGCAAGACCTCTATGAGACTGTTGTTCCAAAAGATACGCTGAAAAACATCACAATCCTGGACATGGAGCATCAGGGGCCGGGCACATTGGACTGTGCAGTATACAGTATGCTATAGCGACTGTTGTGAAGCTCCTCTTCACTGGCGATGTGCCCATCTGCATCTACAACTATACATTAATGAGGTCACATCTCATACAGTGCCTGGAGACTGGAAAATTCACACCATTTCCAAAATCTGGGAAAAGAAAACGCTGTGAAGGGTATAACAGTAACAAACGGAGGTGACTTAATCCAGCTTTTATTAGTTGCAACCTAGAAACTGGAAAATTTACACCACTTTCAGAAACTAGGAAAAGAAAACAACGCTCTGAAGAGTATGAACGTAACAAACAGAGGAAAGTTGATCTAGATGGAGCTCCACATCAAATCCCATCTGAAGTCGTATTACCTTGATTGGACTCCAAAATAGTGATGAGGAGTCAGGCACCTCCAAAACAGTGGCTATGCCCCGGCAGTCTCTGGTCCCTGTGTGAGTGTCTGGATCGGCTTGTGCAGATCTCAGAATTGGAATGAAAACCCAATGCCCATGCAATATAGTACCTAGGACAGGATACTGGGTGAATAATCCATTCACACATCTGTTATGATACAGTAGTGCTGTGTGCTCTCCAATCTCCTGATAAAAGTAGTCAGCCAGCTGAATTATCAGGAGCCCGCATACAAAACGCAGAAACTGGAGATGTGAGCACATAAAAATCAATAACAATGTGATTGTAAAACAATTACAGTCAGATTATTCTGCAGCATTACTGGTCCCAGCCAGCAAACTCCAGTTACAGCAACAGCCACATTACTTTGCAGCACTACTGGTCCCAGCCAGTAAAGTCTAGTAGCACCTCCAGCTATCAACAAATGGTCATTAAGTGCCTACCTGGATCTTGTTACCAGTTGCTTAGCTACCTGCTTAAACATTGCACTACCTTGTATGACAATAAACCTGTTTCACCTTAACCATAATCCAGTGAGTGTGTTTATATAGAAAATTATCCACGTGAAGTGTAACAAGAACATTAAGGTACTGCACTACTACTATCAACAACATGAGCAGCAACACTGCCAGTAATAAAGTACAAAACACAACACTTCTTCATTAGTCTTTCACTAATGCTAAAAAATAAACACCACCCAGCAGTCATATTGTGGAAACACTTTAATAGGAAAGCTGATGAGCACAAGACATCTATTTGCAGATACTGGACCAAGCAAATTATAACATGTGGAAAGATATCTAATTTAAAGTGTGACTTTGAGAACAAACACTACAGACTCCTGCACTATGTTCATCTACAGGAAAAAAGAGAGACTGGAGACCACACTTGTTACCACAAGTATCAGACTCTGGAAAAGGCTCTATTGCAGCAGCTGATATAAATGATAACACCCTAGAACAAGAACTGCCTGACTCACAGGTAAACCCAACCCACATGAGGCAGAACACAATGGTGAATGCCTTAAAAAACTAGAATCTTTTAAAGATGGTGGAACTAATAGTACCAGACTAATCAAGGGTATTGTTTACTGTAAGGACAGACAACAATTCAATACTGTGGAAGATTATGAATTCAAATGTGTATTAAAAATTGTGACTCCCCATTATTATTATCATCCTTTATTTATATGGCGCCACAAGGGTTCCGATATTATAAACCTCCGACTTTTAAAAATAGGAAAAAATGTCACAGAAAAACATGACCTAAGTAAAAGTATGAGGGAAAAAATAGTTAACAAAACTTGTACCTTTGCAACAGATATTTGATCAAACAACCAAATGCAAAAACATACCGGCAATAACCTGGCTAATAAGCTACTAGAATTTAGCAGTGAGAGGAAAATAAGTCCACAAACAGAAGTTGTAACAGCTGTAGTAACAAATAATGGTACAAATAAAAAAAGTGCAATGGAAAAAGCATTTGAGGAATCAAACAGTCTCTGTTTCACCCACACTTTTAATTGTGTGGTGGAAAAATGACATTATAAAATTGTGCAACCATTCCTTGTGAAACCAAAACAATTGCTGCTTGACTCAAGCACCAGGTCATATTCAATTAGCCATGTTAACCCATTCTGCAATTTACACAGGCAGGCACAATTTTTTTGCCATCCAACTAGCTGTACAAGATAACCAGCATTAACATTCAATGGGATTTAACACAGTATTTTTCTTGCATCCCCTGAGCAAGTGAAAAAATTGGGAAAATAGATATTTTGAGATAAAAAGTAGGGACATGATTGACATACAGTACCCCCTAATGATTAATTTGGCACATTAGTTTTTAATTGGTTACTGCGCTTGTCATGATTTGGTAGAACATAGAGATGTGCTAAGTGAAATTATCACACAATCAAGTCGCAGTCCACAAACATTTTGCCATAGCTGGTTGAATATGCACCACAGTGTTGTAGTCAGTGATGAGCTAAGAAAGTTGGATAATATGAGGATGATCCAAACTGTTCCCATGAGGTGGAACTCTACATACTATATGTTAAAGAAGCTGATAGAGCTGAGACTTCAAATTAAAGAACCCATCACATGCCCCCCTCCATGGTAAAGGTATCTGAATTAGAAGTTGTTAAGAGATATTGGAGAAGTTTGTAGCAGCAACATCACTGATCTGTGGGAAACACTATTAACCAGTAGCATGGGCTACAGGTTCTACCATAATCCCGACTAAACTGGAGAAAATGAAGCCAAGCAAAGAAACTTCAAAGGCCATTTTAAAGCTAGCAATTGCTGGCATGAAGAAAAGATTTGGCAAAATGTAACGTGTTTTTACTAGTTATTGCCACAAGAATGTATTTTAAAGTACAAGTAAAGGCTCTAGTTCCTTCTCTGATAGCTATGGTAAATTAAAATAGATACTTTAATTAGCTATAAAATATTTTACGTTATAAACACAGCTCAAATTTCTTTATTTCAGATGTACTATATGTCTCCAAACATCAGTCTCTTCAGTAACCATGACATAGTCTTTCAAATATCCTGTCCAAAGACCATCCATGACAGAAATGCAACGCTATGCTTATCATTATCCTTTATGTATATGGCACCACAAGTGTTCTTCTCACTAAATTCAAGAGAGAATACCCGCACCAAGATCATTTTATTATTAAAAATATATTTTCAAATAAGGGGGTTTCATTGTTATCTTACATGTATCAATATGTTTATGTATATGCTTGGACAACTATTAAATGTGCCACCTACTTGTTCAAATAAATAAACAATATTAAAAAAGAGAAAGACAGAAACCAGCTTCAAAGTTAGGTGCACTCCCCCTTTTCTTTAAAATGACCTTTTATTAGATATACTCTAAAAAATGGAATCCAAACTGGTTCAAATGCTTATTAATACTTGTGTATATAATATTGTACTTTACCTAGTATATCTATATCATAATGTTTTTGAAGCAATAAAAAAATATACAATAAAGAATACTACAAGGGTTCTGTAATACCTTACAAAGAACAAACAAAAACAGTATGAACAAAAAGTCTGTTCTCTAAGACTGGTGAAAGTAAAACTAAGAATATAATAAAGAGGAGGCTGCTTTCAAAATTCCTATTTTTGCACAGTTCTGATGAGAGAATTTGGGGCCCAATATAAGTGCACTTGACTGGACTGGAGTTCCTCCACCACATTAATTTCCAGATAATTGTTCCAATATTCTACTCTCACATTGGATTGTTTGTACACTCTGTGTTAGGAGACATATAATTAATTTACCACAATAGTATGAGTACAATAGTATACTCCTATATGTGTGTTCTGTATTTAGTGTTTGTTATTTTATAAAGTATGTTCAACTTCTTAGCTTTTTGCTACCGTTACAAATCACGTTTTAGAAAACACCTGAAAATACACCTGTGTGAGCAGCAGTGAGTTAGTTTAAACAGTTAATGTTTTGGTTTTTTTGTTTTAGTTTGTTTCTTTGATGACCAGTTTGAGTTATCAAAAAAAACATGTTTTACTACAAAAAATGCTGTACATACTGTACATCTTTATGTATATCTATATAATTGTTGCACTATATGTATAGTATACATAGATAGTGTGCCAATCAGGGGGTGAGGGGCTGTCTCCTGGGGTAGATGAATGCACTTCCTTACAGCAGCCCAAACATAGACACACCAGTCCAGGGTGTTAGGTGCAAATAGCCTCAGCTATTTTTTTTTTTTGCAGCCAAAATAAAACAAAACAAATATAAATCCTAGCCCATCTGGGCAATAACTATACACCAGAGTTTCCTCTGTGTGTGAGAAGGACCTACTGCAGCACACACTACAGGCAGTAATGCTGTCTTAGGGTGTGTACACATGGTGAGATTCTGGCTATGTGCGATTCTGACTATGCGATTTCCCCTGAACTCCCTGGAGCCAGCACTACCGATTTTGACTAACTTTTCTTGAGATATGGACTATGTGTGCTTGCAATTTTGGTTATGTGGGATTTTGGCTTATGTGAGATTTTAACTAAACTCATTATAATAGTGGGATGACATTACTGGGTTGGGGGAGTGTCTTTTTCTGTCAAGTAAATACTGTCAGCCATTTTAAAACAGTGCATTTCTGCTCTGTGGCTAGTTTGGGGAGGTTGGGTGGTATTCATATGACCGCCGGTCAGCTGACCGACAGTCACATGACCTCCTCCACCAGCCTGACGGGTCACTGTCCCGATGGTTGGCATGCTGACCAACAGGGACTATTTCCACTCGTGGGTGTCCACGACACCCATAAAGTGGGAATAGAACCCGTGGCGACCGCAGGTCGCCACCGAGCACGCAGCGTGGCGAGCGCAGCGAGCCTGCAAGGGGCTTGCTGCACTCGCCCCTCCCCGCCGGGATCCCAGCGTCGGTATGCTGCCGGGATCCCGGCGTCGGTAAACTGACCGGCGGTCAGGAGACCGCCGGTCAGCCGTACTACACCCGGTGAGGTTTACCTACTAAACGCTTCACATTGCTAGTGTGCTTTTCTTTGTTTCTTGCCTTGCCAGAACAATGCCGATTATGAATTAATTTATATTGATGTGGGGAAGAATGGCCAAGCCTCAGATAGGGGCTCCTTAAAGGACACCATATTTTATGAAAGGCTCTTATCCAATCAGCTGCATTTACCTGAGGCAGAGTCTTGCAAAAACGGGATGAACTTTGTTTTCGTTGCCGATGAAGCCTTTGCTCTTCATGAGCATATCATAAAGCCCTTTCCACAAAGAAACCTCACCCATGAGAAGCGGATCTTTAACTATCGCCTGTCTCGGGCCCGGCGCGTAGTGGAGAATGCATTCGGGATCTTGAGCAGGCGATTTCGAATCTTTAACTCTGCGATAGATTTGCGGGTGGACAAGATTACCTGGATTGTGTATGGCTGTTGTGCTATGCACAATTATCCTCGGGGGAAAAAAACCCAATCAAGGCCTCAACCTGTTGCTGTTCCTGGTGGCAATCCACAGAACCTCTCATGTGGGATGGCGTGGAAACCCCAGCTGGACACACCACCCAATCTTCCAATGCCAAGGCCAAAAAGGTCCGAGAAGAATACATGGCCTATTTTAATGGAGTGGGGGCAGTGGACTGGCAGGAAGATGAAATTTAATAAATGTTCTTTTGAGGTTAATGTCTGAATAAATTGTGTCTGCTAAAAATGTCTTGTGGAGGTGTTTTATATTTGTAGGTGTAAATGTGGGATGTTGCCTATTAGTAATATGGGTAAAAGTTAACCCTTGAACAAGGTATAGGGAATAAGGGTGATATTTACTAGTCTTGGAAAGAAATCCAAATGATGAAGCTCAAGCAACAGCCTTACAGCACAGTCACAACCATGTCACAGGTTGTTGACCAAAAATGAGTTATCGTTTTGGCTGGTACTTTATCTTCATCCCTTTAGGTAAGTGTAGCTAGAAGTTTGGGCAGTATATATTATGATACAGGGTGTATATTATACACACACAAATATATATATATATATATATATATATAAACACACACACACACTGCCAGCAGTCACTGTTATGTGACAACCTACTCCGGTGCCATATCAGTTTTTCAATATACCCATATAATGAAGACACTCATGGTTAATGCAAAATCCAGCGTATTAAGAACGAGTACTTTCGGGGACTGCACCCTGTCATCAGGACCACACCAGTACAAGAGACTGTCTCATGTACTGGTGTGGTCCTGATGACGGGGCGCAGACCCCGATATTACTCGACCTTAATACACAGGATTTGCTTTCCCAATGTCTCCTGAGTGCCTTCATTATATGGAGTTATAGATCTATATAAAGTAGCTTATGGTCCTGTACTCCCATTAAACCCAAAAACTGTGCACGGTGCCTCCACAAACTATATTCATAGCATATCCAAAACAGTTTGGCACTCCCGGCTATAGAAATCGACACTTGACAGTGATAACTGATATCAATTGATTGAAACGTTGATACCAGATACCACAGTGTCAAGTGTCATTTTTCTTTATCTGGGAAAGCCTGACTCTCCTGGGCCTCCTCTTCTACAAGAACTGGAGACCTTACCCGCGGCTCTTGCTCTATAATGAACTGAATTTGGTCATAGTACCACAGCGTCGGTTTATAGACCTCATCAGTCCCGGCTCCGGATCGCTGTGAATCCTACACCTTCTTGTGTTCCTTGATGAAGACTGTTCGAAAATTTGCTAATTTTTTCTTCACCCAAGGCACATCAGCCACTGAGTTTCTGCATCTCAGTATTCAATTAATCAGTCATCCTGGCCTTGGGTTGTGATTTATTATACCAGCTATTTGGGACTATTTATTATTCTATTAGCTACACACACATTTTTTTCCATTGCTTTAACGCTGCTCCCTGATACAAGAGTCTATGAAGATGTGTCTGCCTCATCTTGGGCTCACAGATTACGAAAGACAATCCCTGCAGGGCGTCAGAGGTCTTAATGGCAGGATTATTGATGCCTGTCAGAACATCCTGAGCAAGCAATTTGACATAGAAGGCTAGCAATCCTCATGGAATGGAGGGTATGGCTCCTACGACTCCATCTCTGGGCCAGCAATACAGATACACTCAGAAATGGATCACAAGCACTGGTTTGTGTCCTGTTTTCGGAATGAACACATACAAATTGCGGACAGTGATAAATGGTGGCTTACCCCATGTGCCAGCAAACAACTGCAAGACCTCTATGAGACTGTTGTTCCAAAAGATACGCTGAAAAACATCACAATCCTGGACATGGAGCATCAGGGGCCGGGCACATTGGACTGTGCAGTATACAGTATGCTATAGCGACTGTTGTGAAGCTCCTCTTCACTGGCGATGTGCCCATCTGCATCTACAACTATACATTAATGAGGTCACATCTCATACAGTGCCTGGAGACTGGAAAATTCACACCATTTCCAAAATCTGGGAAAAGAAAACGCTGTGAAGGGTATAACAGTAACAAACGGAGGTGACTTAATCCAGCTTTTATTAGTTGCAACCTAGAAACTGGAAAATTTACACCACTTTCAGAAACTAGGAAAAGAAAACAACGCTCTGAAGAGTATGAACGTAACAAACAGAGGAAAGTTGATCTAGATGGAGCTCCACATCAAATCCCATCTGAAGTCGTATTACCTTGATTGGACTCCAAAATAGTGATGAGGAGTCAGGCACCTCCAAAACAGTGGCTATGCCCCGGCAGTCTCTGGTCCCTGTGTGAGTGTCTGGATCGGCTTGTGCAGATCTCAGAATTGGAATGAAAACCCAATGCCCATGCAATATAGTACCTAGGACAGGATACTGGGTGAATAATCCATTCACACATCTGTTATGATACAGTAGTGCTGTGTGCTCTCCAATCTCCTGATAAAAGTAGTCAGCCAGCTGAATTATCAGGAGCCCGCATACAAAACGCAGAAACTGGAGATGTGAGCACATAAAAATCAATAACAATGTGATTGTAAAACAATTACAGTCAGATTATTCTGCAGCATTACTGGTCCCAGCCAGCAAACTCCAGTTACAGCAACAGCCACATTACTTTGCAGCACTACTGGTCCCAGCCAGTAAAGTCTAGTAGCACCTCCAGCTATCAACAAATGGTCATTAAGTGCCTACCTGGATCTTGTTACCAGTTGCTTAGCTACCTGCTTAAACATTGCACTACCTTGTATGACAATAAACCTGTTTCACCTTAACCATAATCCAGTGAGTGTGTTTATATAGAAAATTATCCACGTGAAGTGTAACAAGAACATTAAGGTACTGTACTACTACTATCAACAACATGAGCAGCCACACTGCCAGTAATAAAGTACAAAACACAACACTTCTTCATTAGTCTTTCACTAATGCTAAAAAATAAACACCACCCAGCAGTCATATTGTGGAAACACTTTAATAGGAAAGCTGATGAGCACAAGACATCTATTTGCAGATACTGGACCAAGCAAATTATAACATGTGGAAAGATATCTAATTTAAAGTGTGACTTTGAGAACAAACACTACAGACTCCTGCACTATGTTCATCTACAGGAAAAAAGAGAGACTGGAGACCACACTTGTTACCACAAGTATCAGACTCTGGAAAAGGCTCTATTGCAGCAGCTGATATAAATGATAACACCCTAGAACAAGAACTGCCTGACTCACAGGTAAACCCAACCCACATGAGGCAGAACACAATGGTGAATGCCTTAAAAAACTAGAATCTTTTAAAGATGGTGGAACTAATAGTACCAGACTAATCAAGGGTATTGTTACTGTAAGGACAGACAACAATTCAATACTGTGGAAGATTATGAATTCAAATGTGTATTAAAAATTGTGACTCCCCATTATTATTATCATCCTTTATTTATATGGCGCCACAAGGGTTCCGATATTATAAACCTCCGACTTTTAAAAATAGGAAAAAATGTCACAGAAAAACATGACCTAAGTAAAAGTATGAGGGAAAAAATAGTTAACAAAACTTGTACCTTTGCAACAGATATTTGGTCAAACAACCAAATGCTAAAACATACCGGCAATAACCTGGCTAATAAGCTACTAGAATTTAGCAGTGAGAGGAAAATAAGTCCACAAACAGAAGCTGTAACAGCTGTAGTAACAAATAATGGTACAAATAAAAAAAGTGCAATGGAAAAAGCATTTGAGGAATCAAACAGTCTCTGTATCACCCACACTTTTAATTGTGTGGTGGAAAAATGACATTATAAAATTGTGCAACCATTCCTTGTGAAACCAAAACAATTGCTGCTTGACTCAAGCACCAGGTCATATTCAATTAGCCATGTTAACCCATTCTGTAATTTACACAGGCAGGCACAATTTTTCTGCCATCCAACTAGATGTACAAGATAACCAGCATTAACATTCAATGGGATTTAACACAGTATTTTTCTTGCATCCCCTGAGCAAGTGAAAAAATTGGGAAAATAGATATTTTGAGATAAAAAGTAGGGACATGATTGACACACAGTACTCCCTAATGATTAATTTGGCACATTAGTTTTTAATTGGTAACTGCGCTTGTCATGATTTGGTAGAACATAGAGACGTGCTAAGTGAAATTATTACACAATCAAGTGGCAGTCCACAAACATTTTACCATAACTGGTTGAATATGCACCACAGTGTTGTAGTCAGTGATGAGCTAAGAGTTGGATAATATGAGGATGATCCAAACTGTCCCCATGAGGTGGAACTCTACATACTATATGTTAAAGAAGCTGATAGAGCTGAGACTTCAAATTAAAGAACCCATCACATGCCCCCCTCCATGGTAAAGGCATCTGAATTAGAAGTTAAGAGATATCGGAGAAGTTTGAAGCAGCAACATCACTGATCTGTGGGAAACACTATTAACCAGTAGCATGGGCTACAGGTTCTACCATAATCCCGACTGAACTGGAGAAAGTGAAGCCAAGCAAAGAAACTTCAAAGGCCATTTTAAAGCTAGCAATTGCTGGCATGAAGAAATGATTTGGCAAAATGTAACATGTTTTTACTAGTTATTGCCACAAGAAGTATTTGAAAGTACAAGTAAAGGCTCTAGCTCCTTGTCTGATAGCTATGGTAAATTAAAATAGATACTTTAATTAGCTATAAAATATTTTACATTTATTATAAACACAGCTTAAATTTCTTTATTTCAGATGTACTATATGTCTCCAAACATCAGTCTCTTCAGCAACCATGACAAAGTCTTTCAAATATCCTGTCCAAAGACCATCCATGACAGAAATGCAACGCTATGCTTATCATTATCCTTTATGTATATGGCACCACAAGTGTTGTTCTCACTAAATTCAAGAGAGAATACCTGCACTAAGATCATTTTATTATTAAAAATATATTTTCAAATAAGGGGGTTCATTGTTATCTTATATGTATCAATGTGTTTATGTATATGCTTGGACAACTATTAAATGTGCCACCTACTTGTTCAAATAAATAAACAATATTAAAAAAGAGAAAGACAGAAACCAGCTTCAAAGTTAGGTGCACTCCCCCTTTTCCTTAAAATGACCTTTTATTAGATATACTCTAAAAAATGGAATCCAAACTGGTTCAAAATTGCTTATTAATACTTGTGTATATAATATTGTACTTTGCCTAGTATATCTATATCATAATGTTTTTGAAGCAATAAAAAAATATACAATAAAGAATACTACAAGGGTTCTGTAATACCTTACAAAGCACAAACAAAAACAGTATGAACAAAAAAAATAAAATAAAACAATTGTGTATATTGTACTGAATATTACTGAATATAGAATATTTGCAATTTTCCTGGAAATGTGACATGAAAGTTAAAAACCCTGAGACAAAGTATATGAATTGCATCTGATACTTAGCTATTTCTTAATGAACAACTGTAGTATAGCTTTGCTATTGCAAATGCCAATTTAGTCATGATTGCCGTATCTTGTAACAGGTGCTCCACCAGAAAAAATTGTGGAGAATCCACTAAGATTCTGAAGGCTGTTGGAACCAGCCCTACCCAAATATGACCAAAAATAAAGAGACAATGTTCAACAACTGTGGCCCACTTCAGTTAATTCAAAAAGTCTGTTCTCTAAGACTGGCGAAAGTAAAACTAAGAATATAATAAAGCGGAGGCTGCTTTCAAAATTCCTATTTTTGCACAGTTCTGATGAGAGAATTTGGGGGCCAATATAAGTGCACTTGACTGGACTGGAGTTCCTCCACCACATTCATTTCCAGATAATTGTTCCAATATTCTACTCTCACATTGGATTGTTTGTACACTCTGGGGTAAATTTACTAAGATTCGTATTTTCCCGTTTCAGGTCAAAGTTCAATCACGAATGACATCGAAAGTGTAAAACTGCAACTTTTTGAATTTATTACGACTAATTTACTAAGCTGTCGTATTTGGGTTTTTCTTTTGTTCCGATGTCGATGTCATTCGTTTTTTTTTTTTGTACGGCAGTGATTAGCAAAACACTGCCGACTTTTTAAAAATGAATCTCGGCCGGATCTGTGTGATCCGTGCTGGGGTTCATTTTTTTTTTTTTTTAATTAAACAGTGTAAAATAAAAAAAAAATTGCGTGGGGTCCCCCCACCTAAGCATAACCAGCCTCGGGCTCTTTGAGCCGATCCTGGTTGCAGAAATATGGGGGAAAAAATGACAGGGGTTCCCCCATATTTAAGCAACCAGCATCGGGCTCTGCGCCTGGTTCCAAAAATACGAGGGACAAAAAAGAGTAGGGGTCCCCCGTATTTTTAAAACCAGCACCGGGCTCCACTAGCTGGACAGATAATGCCAGTCACTTTTATATAGTGCCCTGCGGCCGTGGCATCAAAAATCCAACTAGTCACCCCTGGCCGGGGTACCCTGGGGGAGTGGGGACCCCTTCAATCAAGGGGTCCCCCCCAGCCACCCAAGGGCCAGGGGTGAAGCCCGAGGCTGTCCCCCCCATCCAATTGGCTGCGGATGGGGGGCTGATAGCCTTTTTTGAAAATGAAAATATATTGTTTTTAGTAGCAGTACTACAAGGCCCAGCAAGCCTCCCCCGCATGCTGGTACTTGGAGAACCACAAGTACCAGCATGCGGCGGAAAAACGGGCCCGCTTGTACCTGTAGACTTCTGTCTAAGTGGGTTTCTTCAGCCAATCAGGGAGTGCCACGTTGTAGCACTCTCCTGATCGGCTGTGTGCTCCTGTACTGAGTGACAGGCGGCACACGGCAGTGTTACAATGTAGCGCCTATGCGCTCCATTGTAACCAATGGTGGGAACTTTCTGCTCAGCGGTGACGTCACTTTAGGTCAACCGCAGGGCAGAAAGTTCCCACCATTGGTTACAATGGAGCGCATAGGCGCTACATTGTAACACTGCCGTGTGCCGCCTGTCACTCAGTACAGGAGCACACAGCCGATCAGGAGAGTGCTACAACGTGGCGCTCCCTGATTGGCTGAAGAAACCCACTTAGACAGAAGTCAGAGTGGGTTTCTGGCATTCGGGGAAAGGAGTCCCATGTGAAAACATGGGGCCCCTTTCAGTTCGTGGCTCGGGTATCCGTTTTGTTATTTTATTCAAGTACCTGGATTACAAATGGTTGCCCCGAGGACCCTGGATCTGGTGAGTAGAATTTATTCAACAGGTACCCCTTGGATTCTACTGGAGAAGAGGACCGACCTGCGTGTGAACATAAGGTAAGTATGTATGTATGTTTGTGTGCATGTATGTAATAAATCTTTACTTTCACGGTGTGTGTGTCTTGTCTTTTTTTGGGTATTTTTTTAGTAGTAGTACTACAGGTACCAGCGGGCCCGTTTTTCCGCCGCATGCTGGTACTTGTGGTTCTCCAAGTACCAGCATGCGGGGGAGGCTTGCTGGGCCTTGTAGTACTGCTACTAAAAACAATATCTTTTCATTATCACAAAAGGCTATTAGCCCCCCCATCCGCAGCCCATTGGATGGGGGGGACAGCCTCGGGCTTCACCCCTGGCCCTTGGGTGGCTGGGGGGACCCCTTGATTGAAGGGGTCCCCACTCCCCCAGGGTACCCCGGCCAGGGGTGACTAGTTGGATATTTGATGCCACGGCCGCAGGGCACTATATAAAAGTGACCCCCGGCTGTGGCATTATCTGTCCAGCTAGTGGAGCCCGGTGCTGGTTTTAAAAATACGGGGGACCCCTACTCTTTTTGTCCCCCGTATTTTTGGAACCAGGACCAGGCGCAGAGCCCGATGCTGGTTGCTTAAATATGGGGGAACCCCTGTCATTTTCCCCCCCATATTTCTGCAACCAGGATCGGCTCAAAGAGCCCGAGGCTGGTTATGCTTAGGAGGGGGGACCCCACGCAATTTTTTTTGTGAAAATAATCACTTTCCAACCCCTTCCCACTGATATACATGCACGGATCTCATGGATCCGTGCATGCCTATCCAATCACGAATAAAAAAAGCAGGTCTGTTTTTTTAAAGCACTTTTTTACGAGTTGTAATTTTTCACGGCAGTGTTTTGTTTTTTTTTGCTTTGCACTTCTTAGTAAATGACCGAGATTCATACTTAAACAGCCGCGTTTTGACCGATGGTGTATTCATTCGTGATTTTTTTCCTAGGACTTCCAAATATTATGAATGCCCTCATCACTGCCGTGATTTGAGTTTAGTAAATTGCTGAGATGACACTTTGATGAAAAAACGGCATCTCGGTCAAAATCGGGACCTTAGTAAATTTACCCCAGTGTGTTAGGAGACATATAATTAATTTACCACAATAGTATGAGTACAATAGTATACTCCTATATGTGTGTTCTGTATGTACAGTGTTTGTTATTTTATAAAGTATGTTCAACTTCTTAGCTTTTTGCTACCGTTACAAATCACGTTTTAGAAAACACCTGAAAATACACCTGTGTGAGCAGCAGTGAGTTAGTTTAAAGTTTAAACAGTTAATGTTTTGGTTTTTTTTTTTAGTTTGTTTCTTTGATGACCAGTTTGAGTTATAAAAAAAAACATGTTTTACTACAAAAAATGCTGTACATACTGTACATCTTTATATATCTATATAATTGTTGCACTATTTGTATAGTATACATAGATAGTGTGCCAATCAGGGGGTGAGGGGCTGTCTCCTGGGGTAGATGAATGCACTTCCTTACAGCAGCCCAAACATAGACACACCAGTCCAGGGTGTTAGGTGCAAATAGCCTCAGCTATTTTTTTTTTTTGCAGCCAAAATAAAACAAAACAAATATAAATCCTAGCCCATCTGGGCAATAACTATACACCAGAGTTTCCTCTGTGTGTGAGAAGGACCTACTGCAGCACACACTACAGGCAGTAATGCTGTCTTAGGGTGTGTACACATGGTGAGATTCTGGCTATGTGCGATTCTGACTATGCGATTTCCCCTGAACTCCCTGGAGCCAGCACCACCGATTTTGACTAACTTTTCTTGAGATATGGACTATGTGTGCTTGCAATTTTGGTTATGTGGGATTTTGGCTTATGTGAGATTTTAACTAAACTCATTATAATAGTGGGATGACATTACTGGGTTGGGGGAGTGTCTTTTTCTGTCAAGTAAATACTGTCAGCCATTTTAAAACAGTGCATTTCTGCTCTGTGGCTAGTTTGGGGAGGTTGGGTGGTATTCATATGACCGCCGGTCAGCTGACCGACAGTCACATGACCTCCTCCACCAGCCTGACGGGTCACTGTCCCGATGGTTGGCATGCTGACCAACAGGGACTATTTCCACTCGTGGGTGTCCACGACACCCATAAAGTGGGAATAGAACCCGTGGCGACCGCAGGTCGCCACCGAGCACGCAGCGTGGCGAGTGCAGCGAGCCTGCAAGGGGCTTGCTGCACTCGCCCCTCCCCGCCGGGATCCCAGCGTCGGTATGCTGCCGGGATTCCGGCGTCGGTAAACTGACCGGCGGTCAGGAGACCGCCGGTCAGCCGTACTACACCCGGTGAGGTTTACCTACTAAACGCTTCACATTGCTAGTGTGCTTTTCTTTGTTTCTTGCCTTGCCAGAACAATGCCGATTATGAATTAATTTATATTGATGTGGGGAAGAATGGCCAAGCCTCAGATAGGGGCTCCTTAAAGGACACCATATTTTATGAAAGGCTCTTATCCAATCAGCTGCATTTACCTGAGGCAGAGTCTTGCAAAAACGGGATGAACTTTGTTTTCGTTGCCGATGAAGCCTTTGCTCTTCATGAGCATATCATAAAGCCCTTTCCACAAAGAAACCTCACCCATGAGAAGCGGATCTTTAACTATCGCCTGTCTCGGGCCCGGCGCGTAGTGGAGAATGCATTCGGGATCTTGAGCAGGCGATTTCGAATCTTTAACTCTGCGATAGATTTGCGGGTGGACAAGATTACCTGGATTGTGTATGGCTGTTGTGCTATGCACAATTATCCTCGGGGGAAAAAAACCCAATCAAGGCCTCAACCTGTTGCTGTTCCTGGTGGCAATCCACAGAACCTCTCATGTGGGATGGCGTGGAAACCCCAGCTGGACACACCACCCAATCTTCCAATGCCAAGGCCAAAAAGGTCCGAGAAGAATACATGGCCTATTTTAATGGAGTGGGGGCAGTGGACTGGCAGGAAGATGAAATTTAATAAATGTTCTTTTGAGGTTAATGTCTGAATAAATTGTGTCTGCTAAAAATGTCTTGTGGAGGTGTTTTATATTTGTAGGTGTAAATGTGGGATGTTGCCTATTAGTAATATGGGTAAAAGTTAACCCTTGAACAAGGTATAGGGAATAAGGGTGATATTTACTAGTCTTGGAAAGAAATCCAAATGATGAAGCTCAAGCAACAGCCTTACAGCACAGTCACAACCATGTCACAGGTTGTTGACCAAAAATGAGTTATCGTTTTGGCTGGTACTTTATCTTCATCCCTTTAGGTAAGTGTAGCTAGAAGTTTGGGCAGTATATATTATGATACAGGGTGTATATTATACACACACAAATATATATATATATATATATAAACACACACACACACTGCCAGCAGTCACTGTTATGTGACAACCTACTCCGGTGCCATATCAGTTTTTCAATATACCCATATAATGAAGACACTCATGGTTAATGCAAAATCCAGCGTATTAAGAACGAGTACTTTCGGGGACTGCACCCTGTCATCAGGACCACACCAGTACAAGAGACTGTCTCATGTACTGGTGTGGTCCTGATGACGGGGCGCAGACCCCGATATTACTCGACCTTAATACACAGGATTTGCTTTCCCAATGTCTCCTGAGTGCCTTCATTATATGGAGTTATAGATCTATATAAAGTAGCTTATGGTCCTGTACTCCCATTAAACCCAAAAACTGTGCACGGTGCCTCCACAAACTATATTCATAGCATATCCAAAACAGTTTGGCACTCCCGGCTATAGAAATCGACACTTGACAGTGATAACTGATATCAATTGATTGAAACGTTGATACCAGATACCACAGTGTCAAGTGTCATTTTTCTTTATCTGGGAAAGCCTGACTCTCCTGGGCCTCCTCTTCTACAAGAACTGGAGACCTTACCCGCGGCTCTTGCTCTATAATGAACTGAATTTGGTCATAGTACCACAGCGTCGGTTTATAGACCTCATCAGTCCCGGCTCCGGATCGCTGTGAATCCTACACCTTCTTGTGTTCCTTGATGAAGACTGTTCGAAAATTTGCTAATTTTTTCTTCACCCAAGGCACATCAGCCACTGAGTTTCTGCATCTCAGTATTCAATTAATCAGTCATCCTGGCCTTGGGTTGTGATTTATTATACCAGCTATTTGGGACTATTTATTATTCTATTAGCTACACACACGTTTTTTCCATTGCTTTAACGCTGCTCCCTGATACAAGAGTCTATGAAGATGTGTCTGCCTCATCTTGGGCTCACAGATTACGAAAGACAATCCCTGCAGGGCGTCAGAGGTCTTAATGGCAGGATTATTGATGCCTGTCAGAACATCCTGAGCAAGCAATTTGACATAGAAGGCTAGCAATCCTCATGGAATGGAGGGTATGGCTCCTACGACTCCATCTCTGGGCCAGCAATACAGATACACTCAGAAATGGATCACAAGCACTGGTTTGTGTCCTGTTTTCGGAATGAACACATACAAATTGCGGACAGTGATAAATGGTGGCTTACCCCATGTGCCAGCAAACAACTGCAAGACCTCTATGAGACTGTTGTTCCAAAAGATACGCTGAAAAACATCACAATCCTGGACATGGAGCATCAGGGGCCGGGCACATTGGACTGTGCAGTATACAGTATGCTATAGCGACTGTTGTGAAGCTCCTCTTCACTGGCGATGTGCCCATCTGCATCTACAACTATACATTAATGAGGTCACATCTCATACAGTGCCTGGAGACTGGAAAATTCACACCATTTCCAAAATCTGGGAAAAGAAAACGCTGTGAAGGGTATAACAGTAACAAACGGAGGTGACTTAATCCAGCTTTTATTAGTTGCAACCTAGAAACTGGAAAATTTACACCACTTTCAGAAACTAGGAAAAGAAAACAACGCTCTGAAGAGTATGAACGTAACAAACAGAGGAAAGTTGATCTAGATGGAGCTCCACATCAAATCCCATCTGAAGTCGTATTACCTTGATTGGACTCCAAAATAGTGATGAGGAGTTAGGCACCTCCAAAACAGTGGCTATGCTCCGGCAGTCTCTGGTCCCTGTGTGAGTGTCTGGATCGGCTTGTGCAGATCTCAGAATTGGAATGAAAACCCAATGCCCATGCAATATAGTACCTAGGACAGGATACTGGGTGAATAATCCATTCACACATCTGTTATGAAACAGTAGTGCTGTGTGCTCTCCAATCTCCTGATAAAAGTAGTCAGCCAGCTGAATTATCAGGAGCCCGCATACAAAACGCAGAAACTGGAGATGTGAGCACATAAAAATCAATAACAATGTGATTGTAAAACAATTACAGTCAGATTATTCTGCAGCATTACTGGTCCCAGCCAGCAAACTCCAGTTACAGCAACAGCCACATTACTTTGCAGCACTACTGGTCCCAGCCAGTAAAGTCTAGTAGCACCTCCAGCTATCAACAAATGGTCATTAAGTGCCTACCTGGATCTTGTTACCAGTTGCTTAGCTACCTGCTTAAACATTGCACTACCTTGTATGACAATAAACCTGTTTCACCTTAACCATAATCCAGTGAGTGTGTTTATATAGAAAATTATCCACGTGAAGTGTAACAAGAACATTAAGGTACTGTACTACTACTATCAACAACATGAGCAGCCACACTGCCAGTAATAAAGTACAAAACACAACACTTCTTCATTAGTCTTTCACTAATGCTAAAAAATAAACACCACCCAGCAGTCATATTGTGGAAACACTTTAATAGGAAAGCTGATGAGCACAAGACATCTATTTGCAGATACTGGACCAAGCAAATTATAACATGTGGAAAGATATCTAATTTAAAGTGTGACTTTGAGAACAAACACTACAGACTCCTGCACTATGTTCATCTACAGGAAAAAAGAGAGACTGGAGACCACACTTGTTACCACAAGTATCAGACTCTGGAAAAGGCTCTATTGCAGCAGCTGATATAAATGATAACACCCTAGAACAAGAACTGCCTGACTCACAGGTAAACCCAACCCACATGAGGCAGAACACAATGGTGAATGCCTTAAAAAACTAGAATCTTTTAAAGATGGTGGAACTAATAGTACCAGACTAATCAAGGGTATTGTTACTGTAAGGACAGACAACAATTCAATGCTGTGGAAGATTATGAATTCAAATGTGTATTAAAAATTGTGACTCCCCATTATTATTATCATCCTTTATTTATATGGCGCCACAAGGGTTCCGATATTATAAACCTCCGACTTTTAAAAATAGGAAAAAATGTCACAGAAAAACATGACCTAAGTAAAAGTATGAGGGAAAAAATAGTTAACAAAACTTGTACCTTTGCAACAGATATTTGGTCAAACAACCAAATGCTAAAACATACCGGCAATAACCTGGCTAATAAGCTACTAGAATTTAGCAGTGAGAGGAAAATAAGTCCACAAACAGACGCTGTAACAGCTGTAGTAACAAATAATGGTACAAATAAAAAAAGTGCAATGGAAAAAGCATTTGAGGAATCAAACAGTCTCTGTTTCACCCACACTTTTAATTGTGTGGTGGAAAAATGACATTATAAAATTGTGCAACCATTCCTTGTGAAACCAAAACAATTGCTGCTTGACTCAAGCACCAGGTCATATTCAATTAGCCATGTTAACCCATTCTGTAATTTACACAGGCAGGCACAATTTTTCTGCCATCCAACTAGATGTACAAGATAACCAGCATTAACATTCAATGGGATTTAACACAGTATTTTTCTTGCATCCCCTGAGCAAGTGAAAAAATTGGGAAAATAGATATTTTGAGATAAAAAGTAGGGACATGATTGACACACAGTACCCCCTAATGATTAATTTGGCACATTAGTTTTTAATTGGTAACTGCGCTTGTCATGATTTGGTAGAACATAGAGACGTGCTAAGTGAAATTACTACACAATCAAGTCGCAGTCCACAAACATTTTACCATAACTGGTTGAATATGCACCACAGTGTTGTAGTCAGTGATGATCCAAACTGTCCCCATGAGGTGGAACTCTACATACTATATGTTAAAGAAGCTGATAGAGCTGAGACTTCAAATTAAAGAACCCATCACATGCCCCCCTCCATGGTAAAGGCATCTGAATTAGAAGTTAAGAGATATCGGAGAAGTTTGAAGCAGCAACATCACTGATCTGTGGGAAACACTATTAACCAGTAGCATGGGCTACAGGTTCTACCATAATCCCGACTAAACTGGAGAAAGTGAAGCCAAGCAAAGAAACTTCAAAGGCCATTTTAAAGCTAGCAATTGCTGGCATGAAGAAATGATTTGGCAAAATGTAACATGTTTTTACTAGTTATTGCCACAAGAAGTATTTGAAAGTACAAGTAAAGGCTCTAGCTCCTTGTCTGATAGCTATGGTAAATTAAAATAGATACTTTAATTAGCTATAAAATATTTTACATTTATTATAAACACAGCTCAAATTTCTTTATTTCAGATGTACTATATGTCTCCAAACATCAGTCTCTTCAGCAACCATGACAAAGTCTTTCAAATATCCTGTCCAAAGACCATCCATGACAGAAATGCAACGCTATGCTTATCATTATCCTTTATGTATATGGCACCACAAGTGTTCTTCTCACTAAATTCAAGAGAGAATACCTGCACTAAGATCATTTTATTATTAAAAATATATTTTCAAATAAGGGGGGTTCATTGTTATCTTACATGTATCAATATTTATGTATATGCTTGGACAACTATTAAATGTGCCACCTACTTGTTCAAATAAATAAACAATATTAAAAAAGAGAAAGACAGAAACCAGCTTCAAAGTTAGGTGCACTCCCCCTTTTCTTTAAAATGACCTTTTATTAGATATACTCTAAAAAATGGAATCCAAACTGGTTCAAAATTGCTTATTAATACTTGTGTATATAATATTGTACTTTGCCTAGTATATCTATATCATAATGTTTTTGAAGCAATAAAAAAATATACAATAAAGAATACTACAAGGGTTCTGTAATACCTTACAAAGCACAAACAAAAACAGTATGAACAAAAAAAATAAAATAAAACAATTGTGTATATTGTACTGAATATTACTGAATATAGAATATTTGCAATTTTCCTGGAAATGTGACATGAAAGTTAAAAACCCTGAGACAAAGTATATGAATTGCATCTGATACTTAGCTATTTCTTAATGAACAACTGTAGTATAGCTTTGCTATTGCAAATGCCAATTTAGTCATGATTGCCGTATCTTGTAACAGGTGCTCCACCAGAAAAAATTGTGGAGAATCCACTAAGATTCTGAAGGCTGTTGGAACCAGCCCTACCCAAATATGACCAAAAATAAAGAGACAATGTTCAACAACTGTGGCCCACTTCAGTTAATTCAAAAAGTCTGTTCTCTAAGACTGGCGAAAGTAAAACTAAGAATATAATAAAGCGGAGGCTGCTTTCAAAATTCCTATTTTTGCACAGTTCTGATGAGAGAATTTGGGGGCCAATATAAGTGCACTTGACTGGACTGGAGTTCCTCCACCACATTCATTTCCAGATAATTGTTCCAATATTCTACTCTCACATTGGATTGTTTGTACACTCTGGGGTAAATTTACTAAGATTCGTATTTTCCCGTTTCAGGTCAAAGTTCAATCACGAATGACATCGAAAGTGTAAAACTGCAACTTTTTGAATTTATTACGACTAATTTACTAAGCTGTCGTATTTGGGTTTTTCTTTTGTTCCGATGTCGATGTCATTCGTTTTTTTTTTTTGTACGGCAGTGATTAGCAAAACACTGCCGACTTTTTAAAAATGAATCTCGGCCGGATCTGTGTGATCCGTGCTGGGGTTCATTTTTTTTTTTTTAAAATTAAACAGTGTAAAATAAAAAAAAAATTGCGTGGGGTCCCCCCTCCTAAGCATAACCAGCCTCGGGCTCTTTGAGCCGATCCTGGTTGCAGAAATATGGGGGGAAAAATGACAGGGGTTCCCCCATATTTAAGCAACCAGCATCGGGCTCTGCGCCTGGTTCCAAAAATACGAGGGACAAAAAGAGTAGGGGTCCCCCGTATTTTTAAAACCAGCACCGGGCTCCACTAGCTGGACAGATAATGCCAGTCACTTTTATATAGTGCCCTGCGGCCGTGGCATCAAAAATCCAACTAGTCACCCCTGGCCGGGGTACCCTGGGGGAGTGGGGACCCCTTCAATCAAGGGGTCCCCCCCCAGCCACCCAAGGGCCAGGGGTGAAGCCCGAGGCTGTCCCCCCCATCCAATTGGCTGCGGATGGGGGGCTGATAGCCTTTTTTGAAAATGAAAATATATTGTTTTTAGTAGCAGTACTACAAGGCCCAGCAAGCCTCCCCCGCATGCTGGTACTTGGAGAACCACAAGTACCAGCATGCGGCGGAAAAATGGGCCCGCTTGTACCTGTAGACTTCTGTCTAAGTGGGTTTCTTCAGCCAATCAGGGAGCGCCACGTTGTAGCACTCTCCTGATCGGCTGTGTGCTCCTGTACTGAGTGACAGGCGGCACACGGCAGTGTTACAATGTAGCGCCTATGCGCTCCATTGTAACCAATGGTGGGAACTTTCTGCTCAGCGGTGACGTCACTTTAGGTCAACCGCAGGGCAGAAAGTTCCCACCATTGGTTACAATGGAGCGCATAGGCGCTACATTGTAACACTGCCGTGTGCCGCCTGTCACTCAGTACAGGAGCACACAGCCGATCAGGAGAGTGCTACAACGTGGCGCTCCCTGATTGGCTGAAGAAACCCACTTAGACAGAAGTCAGAGTGGGTTTCTGGCATTCGGGGAAAGGAGTCCCATGTGAAAACATGGGGCCCCTTTCAGTTCGTGGCTCGGGTATCCGTTTCGTTATTTTATTCAAGTACCTGGATTACAAATGGTTGCCCCGAGGACCCTGGATCTGGTGAGTAGAATTTATTCAACAGGTACCCCTTGGATTCTACTGGAGAAGAGGACCGACCTGCGTGTGAACATAAGGTAAGTATGTATGTATGTTTGTGTGCATGTATGTAATAAATCTTTACTTTCACGGTGTGTGTGTCTTGTCTTTTTTTGGGTATTTTTTTAGTAGTAGTACTACAGGTACCAGCGGGCCCGTTTTTCCGCCGCATGCTGGTACTTGTGGTTCTCCACAAATCATTTAACTGTTTTATTTTTATTCTTATGTTTATTTTCAGTTTAGTTTATCTAACAAATTGTAAAACTGTCATTATTTTAATTCATTCTATATGTGGCATACTCTGCTTTAATTGATACCATAAAAGTGTTTTTTTATTATCATTTTGAAGTTGTACTGAGTCTATCTTCTTTGTCCGACTGCACATCTAATTTTTGATATATTGTTTCAAGCGCAAAGCATACTCCCCTCCTTTTTTTCTCTCTACCTTTTTGAGGTTAATGTCTGAATAAATTGTGTCTACTAAAAATGTTTTGTGGAGGTGTTTTATATTTGTAGGTGTAAATGTTGGATGTTGCCTATTAGTAATATGGGTAAAAGTTAACCCTTGAACAAGGTATAGGGAATAAGGGGGATATTTACTAGTCTTGGAAAGAAATCCAAATGATGAAGCTCAAGTTACAGCCTTACAGTACAGTCACAACCATGTCACAGGTTGATGACCAAAAATTAGTTATCGTTTTGGCTGGTACTTTATCTTCATCCCTTTAGGTAAGTGTAGCTAGAAGTTTGGGCAGTATATATTATGATACAGGGTGTATATTATACACACACAAATATATATATATATATATATATATATATAAACACACACACAAATACTGCCTGCAGTCACTGTTATGTGACAACCTGCTCCGGTGCCATATCAGTTTTTCAATATACCCATATAATGAAGACACTCATGGTTAATGCAAAATCCAGCGTATTAAGAACGAGTACTTTCGTGGACTGCACCCTGTCATCAGGACCACGCCAGTACAAGAGACTGTCTCATGTACTGGTGTGGTCCTGATGACGGGGCGCAGAACCCGATATTACTCGACCTTAATACACAGGATTTTGATTTCCCAATGTCTCCTGAGTGCCTTCATTATATGGAGTTATAGATAGATATAAAGTAGCTTATGGTCCTGTACTCCCATTAAACCCAAAAACTGTGCACGGTGCCTCCACAAACTATATTCATAGCATATCCAAAACAGTTTGGCACTCCCGGCTATAGAAATCGACACTTGACAGTGATAACTGATATCAATTGATTGAAACGTTGATACTAGATACCACAGTGTCAAGTGTCGTTTTTCTTTATCTGGGAGAGCCTGACTCTCCTGGGCCTCCTCTTCTACAAGAACTGGAGACCTTACCCACGGCTCTTGCTCTATAATGAACTGAATTTGGTCATAGTACCACAGCGTCGGTTTATAGACCTCATCAGTCCCGACTCCGGATCGCTGTGAATCCTTGTGTTCCTTGATGAAGACTGTTCGAAAATTTGCGATTTTTTTCTTCACCCAAGGCACATCAGCCACTGAGTTTCTGCATCTCAGTATTCAATTAATCAGTCATCCTGGCCTTGGGTTGTGATTTATTATACCAGCTATTTGGGACTATTTATTATTCCATTAGCTACACACACGGTTTTTCCATTGCTTTAACGCTGCTCCCTGATACAAGAGTCTATGAAGATGTGTCTGCCTCATCTTGGGCTCACAGATTACGAAAGACAATCCCTGCAGGGCGTCAGAGGTCTTAATGGCAGGATTATTGATGCCTGTCAGAACATCCTGAGCAAGCAATTTGACATAGAAGGCTAGCAATCCTCATGGAATGGAGGGTATGGCTCCTACGACTCCATCTCTGGGCCAGCAATACAGATACACTCAGAAATGGATCACAAGCACTGGTTTGTGTCCTGTTTTCGGAATGAACACATACAAATTGCGGACAGTGATAAATGGTGGCTTACCCCATGTGCCAGCAAACAACTGCAAGACCTCTATGAGACTGTTGTTCCAAAAGATACGCTGAAAAACATCAAAATCCTGGACATGGAGCATCAGGGGCCGGGCACTTTGGACTGTGCAGTATACAGTATGCTATAGCAACTGTTGTGGAGTTCCTCTTCACTGGCGATGTGCCCATCTGCATCTACAACTATACATGAATGAGGTCACATCTCATACAGTGCCTGGAGACTGGAAAATTCACACAATTTCCAGAATCTGGGAAAAGAAAACGCTGTGAAGGGTATAACAGTTACAAACGGAGGTGACTTAATCCAGCTTTTATTAGTTGCAACCTAGAAACTGGAAAATTTACACCACTTTCAGAAACTAGGAAAAGAAAACAACGCTCTGAAGAGTATGAACGTAACAAACAGAGGAAAGTTGATCTAGATGGCGCTCCACATCAAATCCCATGTGAAGTCGTATTACCTTGATTGGACTCCAAAAGAGTGATGAGGAGTCAGGCACATCCAAAACAGTGGCTATGCCCCGGCAGTCTCTGGTCCCTGTGTGAGTGTCTGGATCGGCTTGTGCAGATCTCAGAATTGGAATGAAAACCCAATGCCCATGCAATATAGTACCACGGACAGGATACTGCGTGAATAATCCATTCACACATCTGTTATGATACAGTAGTGCTGTGTGCTCTCCAATCTCCTGATAAAAGTAGTCAGCCAGCTGAATTATCAGGAGCCCGCATACAAAACGCAGAAACTGGAGATGTGAGCACATAATAATCAATAACAATGTGATTGTAAAACAATTACAGTCAGATTATTCTGCAGCATTACTGGTTCAAGCCAGCAAAATCCAGTTACAGCAACAGCCACATTACTTTGCAGCACTACTGGTCCCAGCCAGTAAAGTCTAGTAGCACCTCCAGCTATCAACAAATGGTCATTAAGTGCCTACATGGATCTTGTTACCAGTTGCTTAGCTACCTGCTTAAACATTGCACTACCTTGTATGACAATAAACCTGTTTCACCTTAACCATAATCCAGTGAGTGTGTTTATATAGAAATTTATCCACGTGAAGTGTAACAAGAACATTAAGGTACTGTACTACTACTATCAACAACATGAGCAGCCACACTGCCAGTAATAAAGTACAAAACACAACACTTCTTCATTAGTCTTTCACTAATGCTAAAAAATAAACACCACCCAGCAGTCATATTGTGGAAACACTTTAATAGGAAAGCTGATGAGCACAAGACATCTATTTGCAGATACTGGACCAAGCAAATTATAACATGTGGAAAGATATCTAATTTAAAGTGTGACTTTGAGAACAAACACTACAGACTCCTGCACTATGTTTATCTACAGGAAAAAAGAGAGACTGGAGACCACACTTGTTACCACAAGTATCAGACTCTGGAAAAGGCTCTATTGCAGCAGCTGATATAAATGATAACACCCTAGAACAAGAACTGCCTGACTCACAGGTAAACCCAACCCACATGAGGCAGAACACAATGGTGAATGCCTTAAAAAACTAGAATCTTTTAAAGATGGTGGAACTAATAGTACCAGACTAATCAAGGGTATTGTTACTGTAAGGACAGACAACAATTCAATACTGTGGAAGATTATGAATTCAAATGTGTATTAAAAATTGTGACTCCCCATTATTATTATCATCCTTTATTTATATGGCGCCACAAGGGTTCCGATCTTATAAACCTCCGACTTTAAAAAATAGGAAAAAATGTCACAGAAAAACATGACCTAAGTAAAAGTATGAGGGAAAAAATAGTTAACAAAACTTGTACCTTTGCAACAGATATTTGATCAAACAACCAAATGCAAAAACATACCGGCAATAACCTGGCTAATAAGCTACTAGAATTTAGCAGTGAGAGGAAAATAAGTCCACAAACAGAAGTTGTAACAGCTGTAGTAACAAATAATGGTACAAATAAAAAAAGTGCAATGGAAAAAGCATTTGAGGAATCAAACAGTCTCTGTTTCACCCACACTTTTAATTGTGTGGTGGAAAAATGACATTATAAAATTGTGCAACCATTCCTTGTGAAACCAAAACAATTGCTGCTTGACTCAAGCACCAGGTCATATTCAATTAGCCATGTTAACCCATTCTGCAATTTACACAGGCAGGCACAATTTTTTTGCCATCCAACTAGCTGTACAAGATAACCAGCATTAACATTCAATGGGATTTAACACAGTATTTTTCTTGCATCCCCTGAGCAAGTGAAAAAATTGGGAAAATAGATATTTTGAGATAAAAAGTAGGGACATGATTGACATACAGTACCCCCTAATGATTAATTTGGCACATTAGTTTTTAATTGGTTTCATTTGGACAATAATTATTTATTTGTAGAAAAACACATACTTTATCATTTTTAAACTGTTCTTAAAAATGCAGACATCAACCATTTGAAAACTTTTAAGAGTCTGAAATATTTTGTAATTGTCCAATAATAAACCTCTCTACAGTATACTATTAACCAATATTTATTTGCACTTTTTTAGGGTACAGGCTTATTTACCAATTTTTCTCCACTTAACACAGCCACTAATAACCAAAATTACTACGCATGTCATGATTTGGTAAAACAGAGACGTGCTAAGAGAAATTATCACACAATAGGAATGTTCAATCAAGTTGCAGTCCACAAACATTTTACCATAGCTGGTTGAATATGCACCACAGTGTTGTAGTCAGTGATGAGCTAAGAAAGTTGGATAATATGAGGATGATCCAAACTGTCCCCATGAGGTGGAACTCTACATACTATATGTTAAAGCAGCTGATAGAGCTGAGACTTCAAATTAAGGAACCCATCAAATGCCCCCCCCCCCCCCCCCCCTCCATGGTAAAGGCATCTGAATTAGAAGTTGTTAGAGATATTGGAGAAGTTTGAAGCAGCAACATCACTGATCTGTGGGAAACACTATTAACCAGTAGCATGGGCTACAGGTTCTACCATAATCCCGAGAAAATGAAGCAAAGCAAAGAAACTTCAAAGGCCATTTTAAAGCTAGCAATTGCTGGCATGAAGAAATGAGTTGGCAAAATGTAACGTGTGTTTACTAGTTATTGCCACAAGAATGTATTTGACAGTACAAGTAAAGGCTCTAGCTCCTTCTGATAGCTATGGTAAATTAAAATAGGTACTTTAATTAGCTATAAAATATATTACATTTAT
The DNA here is from genome assembly GCF_028390025.1 of Pseudophryne corroboree. Classification (NCBI taxonomy): domain Eukaryota; kingdom Metazoa; phylum Chordata; class Amphibia; order Anura; family Myobatrachidae; genus Pseudophryne; species Pseudophryne corroboree. The sequence continues at coordinate 188,495,447 of NC_086444.1, read as the reverse complement.
TATAAACACAGCTCAAATTTCTTTATTTCAGATGTACTATATGTCTCCAAACATCAGTCTCTTCAGCAACCATGACAAAGTCTTTCAAATATCCTGTCCAAAGACCATCCATGACAGAAATGCAACGCTATGCTTATTATTATCATCCTTTATTTATATGGCACCACAAGGGTTCTTCTCACTAAATTCAAGAGATAATACCCGCACCAAGATCACTTTATTCTTAAAAATATATTTTCAAATAAGGGGGGTTCATTGTTATCTTACATGTATCAATATGTTTATGTATATGCTTGGACAACTATTAAATGTGCCACCTACTTGTTCAAATAAATAAACAATATTAAAAAAGAGAAAGACAGAAACCAGCTTCAAAGATAGGTGCATGTAATATCTATATCGTAATGTTTTTGAAGCAATAAAAAAAAATATACAATAAAGAATACTACAAAGCACAAATAAACAGTATGAACAAAAAAATAAAATAAAACAATTTTGTATATTGTACTGAATATAGAATATTTGCCATTTTCCTGGAAATGGGACATGAAAGTTAAAAACCCTGAGACAAAGTATATGAAAAGGTCTCTGAATTGCATCTGATATTAGCTATTTCTTAATGAACAACTGAAGTATAGCTTTGCTATTGCAAATGCCAATTTAGTCATGATTGCCATATCTTGTAACAGGTGCTCCACCAGACAAAATTGTGGAGAACCCACTAAGATTCTGAAGGCTGTTGGAACCAGCCCTACCCAAATATGACCAAAAATAAAGAGACAATGGCCCTCATTCCGAGTTGATCGGTCGCAAGGCGAATTTAGCAGAGTTACACACGCTAAGCCTACGCCTACTGGGAGTGTATCTTAGCTTCTTAAAATTGCGACCGATGTATTCGCAATATTGCGATTACAAACTACTTTGCAGTTTCTGAGTAACTTCAACCTTACTCTGCCTGTGCGATCAGTTCAGTGCTTGTCGTTCCTGGTTTGACGTCACAAACACACCCAGCGTTCGCCCAGCCACTCCTCCGTTTCTCCAGCCACTCCTGCGTTTTTTCCGGAAACGGTAGCGTTTTCATCCACACGCCCATAAAACGCGGTGTTTCCGCCCAGTAACACCCATTTCCTGTCAATCACATTACGATCGCCGGAGCGATGAAAAAGCCGTGAGTAAAAATACTATCTTCATTGTTAAATTACTTGGCGCAGTCGCAGTGCGAATATTGCGCATGCGTACTAAGCGGATTTTCATTGCGATGCGATGAAAAATACCGACCGATCAACTCGGAATGAGGGCCAATGTTCAACAACTGTGGCCCACTTCAGTTAGTTTCAAAATGTCTGTTCTCTAAGACTGGCGAAAGTAAAACCAAGAATATAATAAAGAGGAGGCTGCTTTCAAAATTACTATTTTTGCACAGTTCTGATGAGAGAATTTGGGGGCCAATATAAGGGCACTTGACTGGACTGGAGTTCCTCCACCACATTAATTTCCAGATAATTGTTCAAATATTCTACTCTCACATTGGATTGTTTTTACACTCTGTGTTAGGAGACATATAATTAATTTACCACAATAGTATGAGTACAATAGTATACTCCTATATGTGTGTTCTGTATGTAGTGTTTGTTATTTTATAAAATATGTTCAACTTCTTAGCTTTTTGCTACCGTTACAAATCACGTTTTAGAAAACACCTGTGTGAGCTAGTTTAAAGTTTAACAAGTTAATGGTTTTTTTTTTTTTTTTTGTTGTCGATGACCAGTTTGATTTATCCCAAAAACATGTTTTACTACAAAAAATGCATGCTGTACATCTTTATATATCTCTATAATTGTTGCTCTATTTGTATAGTATACGTAGATAGTGTGCCGATCAGGGGTTGAGGGGCTGTCTCCTGGGGTAGATGAATGCACTTGTTTACAGCAGCCCAAACATAGACACACCAGTCCAGGGTGTTTGGTGCAAATAGCCTCAGCTATTTTTTTTCAGCCAAAATAAAACAAAACACAAATAAATCATAGCCAATCTGGGCAATAACTATACACCAGAGTTTCCTCTATGTGTGAGAAGGACCTACTGCAGCACACACATCAGGCATTAATGCTGTCTTACTCTGCTAGCCAGCAGCTTGCTTCCCAGGTAATGAGCAACTTCCTGTCCAGCCTGACAGGCATTTATTAAACCCATACAGGTGTTAGCACTAATTAGCCTTCAATGGTTTTAAACTCATAGGACAGAAATCTTAGACATGCATATCTAACCTCAAACACAATTTCTCTGTGTTTATGCATCAACGTTACATATTTAATCACCTCTTCAGAGGCAAAGTTAATTAGACCTGGAGAGCCAGGGTATGCATCAACATTTCACAAATTTAATCACTTTTGCAGAGGACAATATTACATTTGTGAAACGTTGATGCATACCCTGGCTCTCCAGGTCTGATTATTTATCATAGTGTGGGAGAGCCGTTGTAGAATGTTTGGCCATGCACTCTTAAGAGGTGACTGGCATCCCACTAAGTTATTGATTGGAGATGGGGTGACAGCCATTGTAAGATTTGTATGTACAGCCGCACTAATCTAGTGATACGGTGAGATCCTTTGTTTTGCCCGATTTTGACCATGCGATTTTCCTTGAACTCCCCCAGAGCCCAGATTGCACAGATTTTTACTATCTGTACTTTCGATTTGTCTATGTAAGATTTTGACTAAGTGCCAATTTTGACTATACTTTGTACTAGATAGTCAAGATTTACTTGTCTGCACAGTCTATCTAGCCTTGCAATACCGACCCCGCGGGAGTGCATATCGGGATCTAATCAGTATTGCAAGCTGCCTAACACCTTGAGATGTGCACTAACTTTCCTTAATATTTTGATTATATAGTCAAAATCTTACAGATTTATTTCACTGTGTGTGCACACCTTAAGTTGACCATTAATACTTTACCCACCGCACATCTGCCTGCTATCTTAGAGACAGAAGAGCCGATAAGGGCAAGGGAGACAGATGAGGTACCTCAGTCAACCTATTCATGCTGTCACAGTAATACATGAATTAGAAATATTATCAGTGCACATAATCTTTACTCAAACTTCTTATTCCCTGTTAAAAAAGTAATTTTTCTTCAGCATCCACTAGGAGGCACAGGGATATACCTGAATGCTGGGTTTAGGCTGGTTGGGACTGATTCTGGGCACCAAAGGATTACATTTCTGTTTTCAGTAGCCCTCAGTATCCCCTTTACCCCACCAACCAGCCAAGGCCTGAGTTTTTTCTTTGGTGCTAGCAGAAGCGGGCACCACTATTGAGGGGGCTGTGTGAATAGCATCCAGTTACATTTTTTACTTTTATTTTTTTACTACTGAGCGGTGGTATAGGCGTCCTGGAGACAACCATACAGCCGCTGCAGCACCAGCAGCACTGGCAACCAAGTTGGTGACTTCAACCACAGGACTCCGTGGAGTGACAGCGCACACGTCCTGGAGCCTGCAGCCACGACAGGAGCTGGGGAGGTAAGTGGACTGGATCCCTGCATACTGGGAGTCACAATGCTGCAGTGATCCACCTTGCTAACGGTAGACAGTGGGTTGCTGGTGTGGTGGGAGCCCAGGACACTGCGCTTTCCCAGTAGAACACCAGGGCATGGGCAAAAGGTCAGAGCGGGGTCTGTAGTGGTTTTTGCACCTGAGGAGGAGGAAGGCCTAGCCTGTAGCCCCTCCCACACTGCTGAGGCTTGCTTGGAATAAAGTTAACTGCCTGACTCAGAGTTACTCCTCCTCCCTCTCTTCTCCTCAAAATGACAGGCAGCCATTTTGAGCACACTGCTGCACCAGCACTGCACAGAGAGGGAGGCTTGGACTTTGTCTCCACTATATCTTGCTTCAAATGCCTGGTCCTTTGCCAAACTCCTTCCTGCAATACATAACTGGACTGTTGCCCAATATTTTTGCGAACTTGAGAGTTCTGTATGCCAGTTTTTATTTGTTATGCTTGTGTACCTGATAGTCACTCACACTATAGGAACAAACTTTGGTTGGTGCCTCATATATACATTTACGTATATTGTGCTTCACTTGTAGATATTCTGTATCTACCCCACTAATTGTAGTTTGAGTAAGCCTCACTCTCTTGCACTCCCTCACATCACACTCTGCTGTCGCAGCTTAGTGTGGGGGGTTTATATTGGATTGCATTAACATGTCATGCAGGTTGCTGCTCCAGTATGTTGCAGAGTTTGTGTTAACATTCTCTCTCCTTAGGATCTAAATGATGGCCTTTGTGTCCATAGCTTCATGGCGCCTACATGGGAAACACCTTCAGCTGCATCAACCGAAGTACTGCTCCTGCACAAGGCCACTTCCATTCGTGTGTACTCTCCTGGTGTCGGACCTCCCACTGAAGCTGCACGCTATACAGCTCCTTGGTTTCACACCACGTCCAGCGCTGCCTGTAATTACTCTCCCACTGCCGCCTTACCTGCACCCGAATACTATCAGTGAGTCACAAACCTCACCAGCTCCACGGCGGTGGATGACAGCTGCAGATATTGTTGGACATGTGTCATTTGTGCATATCGTAGAGACGGCCGATGAGCACAGGAGGCAGGCATCACAGTATTCCATCTAAAGGCTGCAGTCATTCCAAACTTGATTACCATATACAAATTGTATTTGCCACGTGTACTGCAAATGGACCCCTGACTGCTATCATACAGGAACCAGCACAGTGGTAACGATTCATGTTGATATGTGACTGCATGCTGTTCAATTCTACTAATTATTAGTGCATGCACTGTGTGAACCCGATTAATAGCAGATTACTAACATCATAACCCCACTGGGACGCCAGTGATGTGGTCTTAATAATTCTTGTGGGAGAGACGTTTATTTTATGTTACATTTTACCAATTAACATTTAGCATTGCTATTATAGATCACACCCATTAGTAGTTATCTTATTTTATACTTATAATTGAAGCTTCCAAGTTTATAAAAATGTGCCAAGTGATTTTTAATATATAATTATATTTGTTATTTGTGAATTCATGTTTATAAAATCAAACTGAGTCCTATTCATTTGACAGGTAGCACATTTAGGTTTTTAATGATACAAATTCACCATTACTCTAAGCGCAGTGTTTTTTTTTTATTAATTACTAACACTATAGGAACAAACTTTGGTTGGTGGCTAATATATACATAAATCTATATTGTGGTTTACTTGTAGATATTCTGTATCTACCCCACTACCCTACTGCTCCCGCACAAGGGATCCTGCAGCCTTTAAAGTAGACGCAATGATTGCTTCATGGTCATTCCCACTTATTTACGTCTTCCCGCCAATCCAGATGATACTACGAGACCTCTGCAAGTTCAAGCAGGAAGCCGGCACAATGATACTGGTGGCTCTGGATTGGCAACATCACAGGTTGTACTCAGATCTTCAGAGTCTTTCTCTTGACGCTCTCCTGCATCTACTTCAGCGGCCAGATCTTCCATTTCAGGGCTCCTGCCCTCATCCAGATCTAAACTGTTTCACTTTGACGGGGTAACTCTTGACACATCTGTACTGACGGAAGAGGGTTTTACTAGGAAACTCATTCATACCATGCTGAACTATTAAGACTTCCTCAGCCAGGTGTTCTGCCAGTTTTCAATCCGCCCTCCTTCAGGCTTTCACGACTCCTGGCTTTTCCCAAATCATGTCTTGACCTGGGTCTCCGACTTTCATTATTGAAAGTCCAGGTCTCTGCCTTGTCCTTTTTTCATCATCAGCTAACACAATTGCCAGACATCTGGACCTTTTTGCAGGGAGTCCTGCATGTTCAATATACATTTTTGCATCCATTTGGGACCAATCCCTGGTTCTTCGGGCCCTCCAATCAGCTCTTTTTGAACTGCTGGGCAAGGCAGAACTATTATGGCTCACACGGAAAACCATTTTCCTTTTGGATATGTCATAGGCTCGAAGAGTGTCAGATCTCAGTACTTTATCCTGGCGTTCACCCTTTCAAGTTGTTATTCACTCACTTGGATTACTCGCCAAGGTAGTCTGTAGGTTTCATGTTAACCAAGAGACAGTAGTTTCATCTTTTGCGGATCGTTTGAGATGTAGTGTGAGATCTCCGCATATATGTGGACAGGACCAGGGATATCTGCAAGTCGGATTCCCTGTTTGTTTTGTATAATTCTAACAAACGGGGATGCCAGGCTTCAAAACAGACCCTGTCCAGGTGGCTCCATTTGACTATTTGCCAGACCTATTCGGTGGCCAACCTTACTACCCCTGTCGAGGTGACAGCTGACTCTACATTATCAGTTGAAGCTTCTTGGGCAGACTAACATGGGGTCTCTGCCATGTCATACCTTCATCAGGTAATTTGCGTTTGACACCATGTTGTCTGCTGATGCCGCCTTTGGGCGTAGTGTCCATAGCGCAGTCCAGGGCATACCTGAAAATGAGGGGAAAGATTTAGGATCTCCCAGCATATATACTTGTGTCCTTTAGTGCATGCTGAAGAAAATAAGATTCATAGTCTTACCTTGTTTTAAAAAAAAAAAAATCGAGTCCATAGGGGGCATAGTGTGCCCCCCTAATGCACCTGACTTGCGGGACCTTATTCCTATTTTAGATGGTGAGTAACCAATCATCCTGTGCATATGTCTATGTTCAAGAACCCTATTCCTTCCTCGCTCGTTATGTCAGCTTGCTAAATAAAGTGGCAGGCCTTGACCAGAAAATAGGGAGACTGAGGCCTGCTGACAACAGAAATGTAACCCTATGGTGCCCAGACTCAGTACCAACCAGCCTATCACCCAGCATATTTCACTATGTTCCCAATGGACTTAAAGGAAAGGATTTAACCAAGACCATAAATTCTATTTTCATTTATTTCTGGACAGGGTCATTTTCATTATGTTTTCACAAAATTGGTAACATTTCTGTTACTTTAAACATATTCTAATTTTCATGAAAGTGAAATTATATTTTCAGAAATCTTACTTATTTGTGCGGTCAAAATAATGTAGAAAAATTTCTGAAATTTTTTTAACTTTTTTATACTTTACATATTTTTAAATAGAGTTCTATAAAGTATTTTTTCCTTCAAACACAAAATCAAACTTGTAGACATTATCATCAATGTTTAAAAATAAATTTAATATAATTTTTCAATATCTTACAGATATTTCTGATCTTAACAATCCTGGCATATCAAACGAGTCATCTACTGAAAGAACTTATATTACTCTTCACAATACATGTGAAGTGGAAGGACCTGAAATATCTGAATCAACCATTACAAGGATAATAGTGCATCCTTGGTATCTATGTATTTGGATTCAGAAGTTTCAAATAACTCTACTGATTTCTTGAATATGGGTTGTTTACATGCTAGTGACCCTCTTGATGGAATTATTCAAAACAATCCATCCCCAATAAATATCCAATCCAGTGAAATTAATGTATTTGAGAAATGTATGCAAGAATATCAGAATATACTCAGAATATTAATACAAATAGAATGGAAACATAACTAGAAGCAATTGCCTATTCCCTTAAGGAATTGATTGCTCTGCAAAATAAGGAAAAAATATAGACCCTATTCAGAAGGATTGCAACTTCTGCTTTTTAGCAATCCTTTGACTCGCATGCTGGGGGCTGCCCATTGCATGGCAAGGCTGTCCAGCATGCTAACCGCCACCCCCATCTGCGACCTGCACTAATTGCGATCGTGCTGCAATTAGTGTTTTGTCGCAAAAATTAGGGAAGACACCTGCCGACGCAGCATGGCTGAGACGGCAGGAGGCCCGCTGCCATCGTTTTTATTGAAGCGACTATGAGTGACGTCAAGCAGCTGCCCCGATAATGCTGCCACCACGCCCCCGTTTGGAAGCTGCCACCCACGCAACGCTCCATCTCCGCCTTGGAAAGGGAGCGTTGCTGCCCTGCGAAAGCCGTGTTTGCAAATATTTACTCTGGGCTCCCAGAGTAAATGTGGGCACATGGGCAGGATGGGCCCTGCACATGTGCCCGCATTGTCATTGTAATTAATGCGGTTGGATTGCGATTTGCAATCCAACCTAAATGAGGTCCTATATGTACCAGGAGTCGGTGAATTCAGCAACAATCAATCTAACAATTTAGGAGAGGACACACAAGAAAGCCAAAATAATGCAAACAACTTACAAGATAAATACACACAAATGTTAGAATTTATTTTTGATTGATCCATCCATCATATTTCTGTTTATCAGTATGAAAAGATAGCTTTGAATTTATAATATTTTTGATGAATACTTTGGGGGGTATGCAATTAGTTTTGTCATCTGCTGGCATTTTCACCTTGGTCCGCTTTCCGTCTGTTTCGGCAACCGTAATCTATTTTTGACTGGGCATTTCCGCTTTATGCAATTTCCTAAGTAATTCTGCCCCCACATGCCGGAAAAGTTCCTATCAAGCGGATGGGGGGCATAAACTACCCAGAGACTTTTCTTGTATATAAGGCCGTTTTCAATGTTGTCAACAGCTGGTGCTGTGCTTTGCGCCTGTGCAGTTCATTTGGATTGCACCATTGTGGTTTGACCTGCAGGACCCTATTAAGACTCTCCCAATTTTTTCGGCTGGTTAGTATACTGTATTTTTTATTTTATTTATTTAAAAAATATATTTTCTAATAATTTGGGTGGGGGTGGAGGCGTGCGGGGTTGGTTCTATTGCTGTTTTTTAGATTTTAAAATTTCACCAACTACTAAAGTCTTTTGCTTTTGTTTGCATTCTGCATTGGACTGTGGTTTTTGGTGCATTTTTCTGCATTTGTCCCTGCTAATATTTTAGGGTATATTTGCTTGTATCAAGGCAGGACTGTATTTTTTTTTTCAGGCCCCTGTGTGCTGTTTTGGGGTGCATTTCCAGCTGCAAGTGGGGGTGCGGGCTTGACACAGGGTGTCTTTTTTCATTGTGTTTGCTGCTTTTCATGCTGTTCAAAATGCATTTAAGTTCAGGACTCCCAGCTGCTGTTTATAGGGTGCATTTGCTGCTTCGGGTGGGGGTGTGGGCATGACACAGGGTGTGTCTTTTTTATTGTGCTTGTTGCTTTTCATGCTGTTTAATATGCATTCAGTTTCAGGTCATATGGCTGCTGCTTTGTGGTGCATTTGCTGCTTCAGGTAGGGATGTGGGCTTGGCACAGGGTGTCTTTTTTTCAATGTGTTTGCTGCTTTTCATGCTGTTCAATATGCATTCAGTTTCTGGGCAGTTCTTTATTTAATGGCGGTTTGTTTTTTTGTTGAAATTTGCCTCCATCTTCTCAGGTAAAAATTGGATTCCTCCAACTTAGGTACAGTGCATCCAGAAAGTATTCAAAACACTTCAGTTTTTCCACATTTTGTTATGCTACAGCCTTATTCCAAAATGGAATAAATTAATTTCCCCCCCACAATATTCTACACACAATACCCCATAATGACAACATGAAAAACGTGTTTTTGAGATTTTTGCTAATTTATAAAAAATAAAAAATTAAGAAATCACATGTACATAAGTATTCACAGTCTTTGCCATGAAGCTCAAAATTGAGCTCAGGTGCATCCTGCTTCCACTGATCATCCTTGAGATGTTCCTACAGTTTAATTGGAGTCCACCTGTGGTAAATTAGTTCTTGTTTCTTGTTGTGGTAAATTCAGTTGATTGGACATGGGCCCTCATTCCGAGTTGTTCGCTCGCTAGCTGCTTTTAGCAGCATTGCACACGCTAAGCCGCCGCCTACTGGGAGTGAATCTTAGCTTAGCAGAATTGCGAACGAAAGATTTGCATAATTGCGAATAGAAATTTATTTGCAGTTTCTGAGTAGCTCGGGACTTACTCTGCCACTGCGATCAGTTCAGTCAGTTTCGTTCCTGGTTTGACGTCACAAACACACCCAGCGTTCGCCCAGACACTCCCCCGTTTCTCCAGCCACTACCGCGTTTTTCCCAGAAATGGCAGCATTTTTCCGCACACACCCATAAAACGGCCAATTTCCGCCCAGAAACACCCACTTCCTGTCAATCACAGTACGATCACCAGAACGATGAAAAATCCTCGTTATGCCGTGAGTAAAATACCTAACTTTTTAGCAAATTTACTTGGCGCAGACGCACTGCGAACATTGCGCATGCGCAGTAAGTGACTAATCGCAATATAGAGAAAATCGGCAACGAGCGAACAACTCGGAATGAGGGCCATGATTTGGAAAAGCACACACCTGTCATCTATATAAGGTCCCACACTTGACAGTGTATGTCTGGGCACAAACCAAGCATGAAGTCCAATGAATTGTATGTAGACCTCCAAGATAGGATTGTCTCAAGGCACAAATCTGGGGAAGGGTACAGAAAAATATCTGATGCTTTGAAGGTACCAATGAGCACAGTGGCCTCAATCATCCGTAAATGGAAGAAGTTCGAAACCACCAGGGCTCTTCCTAGAGCTGGCCGGCCGTCTAAACTGAGCAATCGGGGGGAGAAGGACCCTATGGTCACTCTGTCAGAGATACAGTATTCCTCTGTGGAGAGGAGAACCTTCCAGAAGGACAACCATCTCTGCAGCAATCCACCAATCAGGCCTGTATGGTAGAGTGGTCAGACGGAAGCCACTCCTTAGTAAAAAGCACATGCAGCCCACCTGGAGTTTGCCAAAATGCACCTAAAGGACTCTCAGACCATGAGACTGTTGAGACGAAGATTGAACTCTTTGGCGTGAATGCCAGGCATCATGTTTGGAGGAAACCAAAAACCGCTCATCGCCAGGCCAATACCATCCCTGCAGTGAAGAATAGTGGAGGCAGCATCATGCTGTGTGGATGTTTTTCAGTGGCAGGAACTGGGAGAATAGTCAGGATAGAGGGAAAGATGAATGCAGCAATGTACAGAGACGTCCTGGATGAAAATTTGACCTCAGATTGGAGTGACAGTTTATCTTTCAGCAGGACAACGACCCTAAGCCCACAGCCAAGATATCAAAGGAGTGGTTTCAGGACAACTCTGTGAATGTCCTTGAGTGGCCCAGCCAGAGCCCAGACTTGAATCCGATTAACCATCTCTGGAGAGATCTGAAAATGGCTGTGCACCGACGCTTACCATCTAACCTGATGGAGCTTGAGAGGTGCTGCAAAGAGGAATGGGCGAAACTGCCCAAAGATAGGTGTTCCAAGCTTGTGGCTTCATACTCAAAAAAACTTGAGGCTGTAGATGCTGCCAAAAGTGTATCAACAAAGTTTTGAGCGAAGGCTGTGAATACTTAACATGTAATTTCTTCGTTTTTTTATTTTTAATAAATTTGCAAAAATCTTCAAAAAACTTTTTTCACATTGTCATTATGGGGCATTGTGTGTAGAATTTTGAGGGAAAAAATAAATGTATTCCATTTTGGAATAAGGCTGTAACATAACAAAATGTGGAAAAAATGAAGCGCCACCATAGGATGCTCTTACCTGTGAAGGTCATATACTCTCAGCAGGTTTTTTTTCGTCAGGGTAGTATAGATAATAAAATAATAGATGTACCAAATAATTAAAATTAATAATAAGGAATATGAGAGCGGAATATGCAATACTCTTATAGAGTGTTCAATTCACTAAGACTCAGTAGAGCAGCTGTGGATCAACCAGCAGAGAACAGGAGCACACCAGAGAGGGTCGTGGGCTCAAGACCCAACAAGGCAACACAGTCCACACCCCTCAGTATTTTGCTTTTACATGAATATATATATATATATATATATATGGAAATATAAAATAATAGTATAAGTGTAGTATTAAATGTACCAAGTAATTAAAATTAATAATGAGGAATAAGCAACATTCTTATGGAGTATTCAATTGATATCTCTCTATAGTGAATCAAATAGCTAGATACTTGTGAAATAAACATTTTAAGATGGTAATGTATAATGGAAATAGATTTAGTTTGTCTTATGGATCACAGTATACAGAGAGCATCTTATATACTTATATTAAAAAAACAGTATATTAAACCTAGTTGCTAACCTAAATAATACATTTTACCATAACCATAAATAACATAGCATTAATGGTACCCAAAAATAAATAAATACCAAAAGTGTAAATACACACAGGACAGCAAAGAATCGTTACTGTAACTAAAACTAAAGACATAATGTAGTAACTCACTAGGGTGCAAACCCCATCTAAGTTGCCATAATCAGTTACCAATAACAGTCTAACGATAAAAAGGACATAACTTATGTCTCAAACAGAGGAATACAGAGGGAGGAGGATAGGAGGAATCAGGGATTCAGTAACATTATTGATTGAAGGAAACAACACGGCAGGATACAATGTAAACCATAAAAGAATTCCATACACGTTTTCAATAGGAAACCAAACAGAAATATGTCAACTGGAAGACAAAAAAACAAATTAGCAGAAAACTCTCTACACAAAAAAACCAACACGATTGGTGGAAAATAATTTACCTTTATAACAAAACTGCAGAAAACCAAACAGCATCAAGCGGACTACGCTGTAAGAAACACATATTTACATTTTTATTAGAACAAAATCTAAAGCAAAAACAATACAACAAAAAATTGGGAAAAACGAACTTACGACCAAAAAAATTCTCTATTAGGTCACTTCGCACATCCACACCATCATCGATACCCAATGGTTAAGCTGTAGAAAGGTCTCCATCCTGGTAAACCATGGGATCTATATTCACTGGCAAATGATTTGAAACACATATATTATGTAAAATGCAATAGGCATTAACCATGTTGCAAACCTTTGCCGGTGAATGTAACAGCACACCACCGGCAGTGTCAAAACATCTAAACTGGCTTTTAAGAACACTGAAGGTCCGCTCAATTATACCCCTCGATGTTATGTGTGCTTTTTTATACCTTTTTTCAGCATCACTCAGCGGGTTAGATAAAGGTGTAAGAAGCCAGGATTTGAGAGGGTATCCCGAATCACATATAGACAAATGAAATAATTAAACACATTTAACAAAAAAAAAAAAAGCCAGTGCAAGTGTCCCACATTAAGAAAAACACCTAGGAGCCAGCCAGAGGATATTTTACCACTCTCAAATTCTTCATAAAGACAGGATTAGCTTAAAATAAAAGAATTGTGGGTCGACCCAGGGAAACCCACTAGAATATCTGTGATTTTCATGGTGGCATCGCACACAATCTCTACATTCAGGGAATGGAAGAGTTTTTTTATTTCAAAAACTTTATTCCGATTTCCTCCGAGTTGTGAATGCCACATGTGTACAGTCGATCACGGCCAAAACATTGGGAAACTAACATTTTTCGAAAAAGCCAAATTTTGTCTCCCTGCAATGCTGTCAGAATCAGGAAAATTAATAAACTGTGTCATTAATTTGCAGAACGCCTTGAGGATCTGCAAAATAGAACGTGAAAGTGTGTATTGAGAAAAAACACAAGTTTGGGACAAGGTTGGCTGAAAAGTGTTCGAAGCTAAAAAATGCAAAGCACCCAGTAGTTTCTGAAAACCACTGATTGCATGATTTGTGGGCACCCGAGGTTGCAGGTTAGGCTTTATTAGATCATACAGCAAATAGATTGCCTGAGAGGATAAGTGATCATTTTGAATCACCTCCACCTCAGAGAGACTCTCCAGAACACACCTGGTACGATACTGGTGTGGATGTGGAAATGACACACACACTGATTCAGCGCATGGAGCACTTATCTGACCCTATCTTCTTCTGTGTGGTCCTGCTCCACTTCCACTGTAGACTGAACCATGAACAGCCAGAGAAAGTCAGTAAAGGGCTCCATAGCTGAAGGCACTGTTTAAAAAAGGTAGATAAATGGGTTAAAAACTGCAAAATATGCATACAAAAATGCTTTCTGTAAGCAGCTGACTGTAAAAGCTGTGGCTCCCTGACGTCCCAAAAGAGGAGTGACACTTTCCTGTCAACATGAGGAAAAGGATTATGGGTAACAAAAAAAAAAAAAAAAAAAAAATGAATATCCATAAAAAGAAGGAAAAAAAATGGTGGGTACAAATTACCAAGGAGAAAAAGCAGGAAAATGTATCTCAAAATAAACTGAGAGCTTTATTTAATGTCCATTCCTTGTTTTACACCATCCCTGATGAGGTGAAATCAAAATGAGAAAAAGGCAGCCAGATTTGGTGAAAAGGTATCGCCTAAAATGCAATTGAAAAGTAAAATAGTGAAAAAATGGCATTTCATAATGGCGCAGATTAGCCAGGTGACATTAGAGAAGACCGATAAGAGAACCGAAAAAAGACAAGCGAAAATTGCATAAATATATATGATGAAAATATATATTGAATGTGAAAAAGCAGGCAAGAAAGCATGTTTTCCTGAAAATATACTGATTCAGCACTAACTGCATACCCCCTAAATATATAAATCATGAGTAAGAACAGGTGTAGTTCCGACCACAATGCAGACAGGGTATTTTCAGCAGAAGGTTCCTTGGGAATCCTGATGGAAATACATTCTGCAAACTGTAGGCCATAGGCTGCAATGTCCTACCCCAATCTGGAGACTGTTGTAGTAGCGGGAGCAAAAAATTGGGAATGCTTAGCAGTAACGCATACACCATAGAAACCTATGGGAGATGCAGATGCTAGCGGGAATGGAGGAATCACAGCAGGGATTGGGGATATATATTGCACTCATCCTTCTTACATTGAAGGGTTACTTAATATTTCGGCTAACCACCAAAAGGGATGTTTTGAGGGAAATAGGCGCAATTATTGCTGAAAAATAGTCCCAATAATCTTTACATAGATTTTGCATTAAATATATTATCTCCTCATGCATCATTGGAGAATAAAGCATTCTGCTTCGTCTCTTTACAGGTGCGAAACAGGAAGCATCATCACTGAAATATATTAACATCGCGGATTCATGAAGTGGGATTTTAAGACTCCCCCATCCGGCGATAGCTTGAAGTCCATGATAGTTCTTCAGCATACTGCTGGTGCAATGTGTGTCTGCCTCCGTTGACTCAACTGCTCATGTGTGAGAACTTGCAGATATCATGATAAATCACATGCATGCTAGAACACCACCTACTTTTGAATTTAAAAGTGTTCAGCTTTGCAAATTCATTAATTGCTGAATATGCACCTGAAATGGGATTATTCTATACCATTATAGCTTCTCTCGCTAAAAAGTAGACAATCAAATGATATGTAGTCGCACAAACACATACACATGAATAGTTACCAAAGAGCCATCCTTCTGGAAACTTAGAATCTGCAGAGTCAGACCATACCAAGGAATTCCTTAAAATATAAGAATTATATGTTAATCTGGAAAATGAAGCACACATATTCATAATATGTCCTTTTGCATCGCATACAACTTGCATGTTCATATAGTGAAAGGATTTCCTATTTCGTGACTCTTCCAAATCTACAGTGGGCCTATAAGGAATATGAATACAGTCAATGGCTCCAAGTAACTTATGAAATCCAGTTAGCCTATAAAAACCTTGTTTAACCTTGAACCAATCAGCATAAATTTTGGGCCAATACATTCATTTGTCTGTTTGATCCAAATTAGATTTTAATACATTGGAAAAAAACTTAGACAATGTAACCTGTGTAAAGCCTCCTATGTTCGACACTGTCAATTGAAAAGAGGAAGAGGCTAAAAAATTTAAACTTGCCAACAGTTTGGTAATTCCAGGTACTGCCATTGATCAAGATTGTCCTATATTATGTTGAATAACATTATAATTGCTTATCTGGACAAGCGGTATCTTCTTAATATTTTTTCCTCTGTTAAATCTGACATTATCCCTCTCTTAGGAAATACTCAAATCTTTCTAAAACAAATTTGTCTTTTTTTTCCCTCCTTTCATTGTAGTACAGATCCAGCACTTGCTGTGGCTACATCTAGAGTAAGGTTTAATCTAATATACTCTGATATGAAGATCATCTTCTTAGCTATAATACTCAATTAGGCAAAATGAATGACACATTTTTCTGCTAGCTGAATAACCTTTAAGGATTGAGTAAAACCAACAAAATATTACAAAACATGATAATAAAATAAAATGTAATAGCTTGGAACATTATATTAATAACTATACTGCGGGAAAGGTGTAATCAGTGACCATTTGAATTAATTTAAACCATTTATCACCAAAGTATTCTACATATTGATAATAAAACCATGCATATATTTTTGATGAAAATTTTTATCTTTCTTTAGAATAGATTGATAAACTAAAGTACTGTATAAAACAATCTCTTATTTACATATTTTGTTAGAGTTAAATTTCTGAAATCCAACAATGCATAGGATATTTAATTGAAAAGACAAAGGATTCAGAGAAGTAGATTCTGAGCATGTAATTTACTGTATGTAGTATTCTAATTTTCTAGACATATAAGAAAAAGTTGAA
This sequence comes from Pseudophryne corroboree, assembly GCF_028390025.1. Classification (NCBI taxonomy): domain Eukaryota; kingdom Metazoa; phylum Chordata; class Amphibia; order Anura; family Myobatrachidae; genus Pseudophryne; species Pseudophryne corroboree. The sequence continues at coordinate 188,479,017 of NC_086444.1, read as the reverse complement.
AATTACAAGGTTGTTAGATTAGAAGTAAGCATCTGCATATTATTTGCCGAATTGTGGTTGACAGTGTAAAACATTTAAACTATTTTTTTTTTTACCAACATCTGCAGAAAACAATTTCACAAGCTTCAGAAGTCATTTATTAAAAAAGCAATATAGAAACTGCTATTTAACCTCACTGCAATGGTAGTTTGCAAAAGGATGGTTCAGAGACAACGTACTAGTTACAAGATATTTTCCTAACCATTAATGCAAACAGTATTGAAATAAATTATATTTATAATTTTAGCCAGTGAGCTAAATATAGCATTGCAAGATGGTTAATGTATTCCCACCAGAAACCCATTTTACTTGTGGACATTGTACAAATGCAATCTGAAACAGTCACACATGAACAGACCACAACACAGCATACCCCCTCACACAGCATAACACATGAACTAACTGGTATAAACTGTATATTATACCCGCAATTAACGTGCGTGGGATCTCGCTATTATTGCAAGATCTACAGTACACACACAGGTTCCATCAGAATCAAACAGGTTAATGCGGCATTGTATGGGGCACAGACACCTGCAGATGTGGAAAAGGTCAGTGCTAGTGACTGTTCATACATTGCCCCTGCACATAGGCGCTCAATCTTACAGACAGCAGCACCAATAATGACAGAGGAGCATATCGCTGTCTCACATTAGTGTTAAACTTTATGTATGCTATCTGGCCTAAAGCTCACAGCAACTTTGCGTATATAGGTGAGACAGTTACCAACACACCTGATGTAAAGAACCTAGGAAGACAGCTGACACAAGCTATAATTAAGTTAAAACAGGGTGCATGAGAAAATATGACCACAAAAAGATTAATAAAAAAATTCATGTATGTATGTATGTATGTATGTATGTATGTATGTATGGGGCAAAGACACATACAGATGTCGAAAAGGTCAGTGGTAGTGACATAAACCAAAAGCCCTATTCTATAGCACTCACCTATTCTTAGATTTCTATTTAAACATACCACATTGCACCCCAAATCTAGGAATATGTGAGTTCTGTGGAAAAGTGCCATATATATATCTATATATCTATATATATATATATCTACAATGCATCTACCACATCTGTGGAGGGTGCACTCGCGCCAAAAATTAGTCCATAAGACTTGATCGTAGTTCAATTTCTTAAATAAGGGTCAGAAGTAATGCCGTTTAAAGTCGACGTTTCGGTCCAATTCTGGGCCTTTCTCAAGACCGGCAAAATCATAGTTTCTACAACATAATAAAGTCATGTCATAGAACATTCAACAACAATAAAATAGGCAATATAGCAGAGTATATACAATAAAAATGACATGGTCACATGCACCACCACCACCAATGCCTCCCAGGCCCATTGAAACAGAAAGAGGGTGACTACTGTAAAGGATCACATTAAACAACCACCAAGAAATAAATCACAGATGGAGAAATCAAATAAATTCAGAAAATATTAAGCCTGTCAGTAGTGCAGCAAAGGATTACCTAAACTGCAGACAAGTCAATCATAACGGATCATAGTCAAATCCATGCAAATTCCAATATTCACAAACCTCTGTAATGGATATAAAGGGATTCTATCAACCTGAGTGTTAGGTCACAGGTTAAACACTACAACTGACAGGAGTCATGCAAAAGATAATAAATGGACATGAATATACCTAGAGTTAAAGTGTTGAAAAAACATGATGCAGCTGTCCTGACATCGAGTCATGCCATATGGAGTCGGTCAACTATAAGTACAATAGACAAAAAATGAAAACCAAAGGTAACAGACTATCAACAGCAAGTAAGTCAATAGAAATAACAACCAGTACTCACAGGGCCGGTGCTACACGGGCGCCAAACAGCTGCATGTCTCACAAGATAGCTGCTGACTATTTATTGACCCCTGGACCGGAAGTGTTAATTAACACTGTGCGCAAATAGAAGTACAATACGGCCATTCAACACAAAGCCAATCACTAATAAATCAGTCAGTGGTGTAGACCTGTATGTCTAAACGGTATACCTCAGAAAAAAACACTATTTAGGGGGTTACCGTCGCGGCCGCTCGAACGAGCGCTTCCGCGTGTCACCTCCCGGAAGTGGATGCGTTCCACATACCGGAAGTGATGCGGGACTCTCTGGACGATACGGCACTCGACGAGACATAACGCGGCGGACGGCGGCATGCGTTCCAGTGACGCTACAGCTCGCAGCCAGCCGCACTAAAACAGCCAATCAAATTAAATCCACATATACGCAAGTGCTGGAACAAAAAAAGGACTAATAATCATCACCACTAGTATACTTGGTCAATATCACCAGAAAAGGAGAGCCCGACCCGCCAGGTCCTTAATATGAAACAATGTTAATAATAACCAAAGAAAGAATTCAATACTAATCAAAATTATATATATCAAATTAATATAATGATACAAATAGTTCAAACCAATAAAGGTGGAATAAATTAATAAAGGAACATAGCAGGGTCAGACTTCCTAGTTCATTCTGTTAGGGACCTGGGCAGACACACCAGATGAGAACAATACAAGAACAACACAAAATATACAACATATATTGGAAAATATAAACATAACATAAATTATACAATAAGACACACATGACCTAGAGTCAGGGTTATCCACAGAGGTGGAATTCTAATCCATCAACCTTAGATAAAGATATTGAGGGAATTGGCCTTGTTTAAGCCTTTAGGGGCCACAGTATTTAATGTGTGAATCCAGAAACTTTCCCTTTGTTTGAGTGCTAAAAACCGGTCACCTCCTAAGACAGGAGGGGGAACCCAATCAATAAGCTGACATTTAAGAGTGGCTACCTGATGCCTAGCCATCAAAAAATATCGGGCAACTGGTTTGTCGGTTTGGCCAGAAGCAAGGGCCGTATGCATAGTAGACCTATGGTTGGCCATTCGGTCTCTAAAGGGGCAAGACGTCATGCCTACATAGCACAAACCGCAAGGACACTTTAGGATGTAGATAACAAATTCTAATCTGCAATGCAGGTGAAATTTAATACCGAGCTTCTTTCCAGTGTGGGGGTGATAAAAATGGGGACCCGTCATCATGGATCGACATGTAGTACACCCTCCACATGAAAATCAGCCCGGTTTGGCCTGCATAAGCTGCAGATGTGACATCTGAGGCTCAGGGAACAAGGTTGGTCTCATCAACAGTTGTTTTAAATTGGCCCCTCGACGGTATGCCATCATGGGAGCCGCTACTCCCTTAAAAGGTAAACTGGCATCCGAAGAAATAATGGGCCAATATTTTTTAAGTGATTTCCTAGTAACATCTACCGAGCCATCAAATTGAGTTGGAAAAATCAAACGATTTACTTGGTGTTTACTTGAAGAACCTTCACCATTGAAAATATGAGTAGCCTTAGTCAAACACTGTGAAAGTGTAGATCTTGGGTACCCGCTTTCCAAAAAACGTGCTGTAATGTCGGTACATTGTTCATCTCTTTTTTCTGGATTGGAATTAATTCTCATTGCTCGGAGAAATTGCGAAATGGGCAAACTTTGTTTGAGAGCAGGCGGATGATGACTGGTCGCCAGTAGTGTCACATTGCGGTCCGTGGGTTTACGATATAAGGTTGTATCAAATTTATTGCCTGTTTTCATAATGGTTACATCCAAAAAGTTAATAAAGGTATCAGATATGGAATACGTAAACCGGATAGGGTTATTTAATGCATTTAAATAATTTATCATCTCGACAAATTCCCCCTCGGTACCAGACCATAGAAGGAAGATGTCATCAATAAAACGTTTGAAAAATGAAATCTTATGCCCGTATTGTGGTAAGATATATGTATTTTCATAATTGTCCATAAACAGATTAGCGTACGACGGGGCCAAATTGGACCCCATCACAGTACCCGCGATTTGCAGGAAATAATCAGTTTTATAGACAAAATGATTGCAGGTCAGAACCAGTGATATGAGTTTCAATAGAAATTCAGAGGGGAAATCTACATGAGGTGAATGTGAAAGAATGGTACGTAAAACATTCAACCCCTGTTGATGCGGTATCACAGTATACAAGGAGCATACATCCATCGTAACTAATAGTATGTGCTCATTAGTACTCTGAAAGTTTCTTAGATGTGTCAAAAAATCCCCTGTATCCCTGAGATAACTGCTGGTATTAAAGACTAATGGTTGGAGGATGCTATCAATAAATATAGCAATAGTTTGTAGTAGAGATCCCTCTGCGGCGATAATAGGTCTCCCAGGCGGATGCACTAAGGTTTTGTGCACCTTGGGTAAAGTATAGAGGATGGGGCATTTAGGGTTGTTGACTGTGAGGTATTTTAAAAGGTTATCACTAAGAAATCCCTGCTCAAACCCCAACTTCAAAGTATTATCAATTTTGGACTTTATTCGAGGCATGGGATTAGTGGTCAATAGTTGATAAGTGGAGCGATCGGCCAACTGCCTGTTGATTTCACTATCATAGTCGGTCCAATCTTGGACCACAACGGCTCCACCTTTATCTGCGGGGCGGATAACAAGGTGGGGTGACTCTCTAAGTTTTCGGGGGGGGGGGGGGGTGGTATCTGAATCTCTTTGTACCAGTCTTAAAAAAGTTTTTATACTAGAATTAGAGGATGGCGGATCAAAAAGAGATTTTGGTTTAAATTCAGGTTTAGGATCTTGTACAGGTTTATTAGCAAAAAATTCTTTTAAACGTAAAGAACGACCAAATTTGTAATGATCAATAGACCTCTTAAATGGGTTACTCCGACACGTGGGTACAAAGGATAAGCCCCTGGCTAGTAATTTCATTTCGTCCTCACTCAGTTCAACACTAGAGAGATTAAATACTGTATTCACTTGCGTCTCCGTCGGCCTCGTCTCCCGATATTGCCCTCTCCTCGGGTGCGGTCTATGCCGCTTCTTAACACCCTTGAATGGATGGGGGGCATATTGCCTCCTGTGTCTAAAAAAGGTGTGGAATCTGTAGTACCATCATTAAATTCAGTATCGGAGGTTGAGGCCGAGGATACAAATTCTCGGGAGAATGGTTGAGCCTTGCGTCTAGTATACTGTGGCCGTTCATTAGAAGAATTACCTAACAACCATCTGTAAACAGTATGATTAGAATAGTCATTGGTGACGCAGACAACTTTTTCCTTTTAAAGGAAATAAGATCTCGTTTATATATATATATATATATATATATATATACTGTATATATAAACTAGCTGAACACCCGTGCTTCGCTACGGAATGTCTAGTATAATCACAAAGAGATAAATAGCGCTGGTATTTAAGCAAATTTAATGCTGCTTTTAAAATATTTGTGGTGAGAACTGGTAGCATCAAAGTGCCCCTCCATGAAACTTCCCGAGAACACACCAATTATTGTACAGGAATCTGTAATTTCTGTGTCTTATTTTCTAGACAACAGGATACACCTAAAGTTAACTGGTTAGTTTATCATAGAAGATCAGCAATTACACTTACAACAGGACATGCTCTGCCCGCCGCTAACAATCTTTGTCAGGCCGCACCTCCGGCCGGGCCTTCCCCACATTGATGCTTTCAAAAGGCTGTCACCAAGGAGAATAATCCACCTCCTTTTCTGCCCTGCACCGCCCTGATGCTGCCTTATGAGTCCTGTAAATGCTGGGACGACAGTCCAAGCTCCGCCCTCTGTATGTTAAATATGTGTTTGCAGGATAGGCTGACTCTATTCCAAAGGGCCCTAGGTCTCCTTGCTTACCTTCTCGCTCTCCTTAGGGCTCCTCCCTTGAGGTAAATATTTTTGCACAACATTTAAGGTCACTGGGAGAGCTGTTGGTACCCTTTACACAGCAGATAAGCAGTTACTGATTATTAAGCTTTCCTTTATTGCATTTAAGAGTCAAAATATATATCTCTTCTTTCCTCCTATTGCTCTCGGAGAGGTTCGGCAATGTTTAGTTCAAGAGACAAGTTAACCTTTGATAACTGAGACACTATCCCCTCCTGACTGGAAATAAGATGGTTATGTACTTATATTTGAAATATATATATACACAGTATATACACAGTATATATATATATATATATATATATATATGGCAAATACAACTGCCACACCCAGCAATGTCTGACACTGTTTAGGGGTGCCAGTTGATGTAGCTCCCCTATATGAATACTGGACTGCTAAGCAAATGCTACTGACAAGGAAGTACAGGAACAGAGCATTGTGCCCCCCCTCCCCCCCTTTCATCCACGTGGCTACATCTGTGCATATATATATATATATATACACACATATATATATATATATATATATATACACACACACACACACACGCACATGATACATATAAGATACCTTATAAAACTACATATAGATTAAATAAGAACAGAACTACATTAACTACAGGGGAGAGATCTGTCTCGGAGTCTCTCACCCCAACACATTTATTCTTGCAGATAAAAAATAAATAAAAAGGACACAAGGAACCTGAGAGGGAGCACTGTATCATGCAGTAAACGAGCAGTTCAAGCTGACCATTCATGTATCAGGTACTGTATGACAATCGGCAGAACACCTTTTAAACACACCGACTATAATGACATGGGCACTATGCGCCTGCCACATTAATGGGAAAGTTAGAGTAATTTATATGGGTAAAGCGGTAAATGGCACAGATAGAATGTGCTGTTAGCGCTTCATCCTGTAACACCCATTCAAACATTTACCCACGGGCCTCATACAGCCTGTTAAAGGCAATATGCAAATACAGTATAAAATGCAGAATCCCGACTGATCATAGTAAGTATTTTCACACTCCCCTAATCCTAACTCTAGTCGTCCTGTCTTGCTGCCTAACCCTAACCCCAGTACTTACTCATGGAATCTGTCGGACTATGTCTATATGATTTGAAAGTGTTTTTATGTAAGTTTAAAAATTATTGGAAAAAACATTTGTAACTCCCATCTACAAGTTAAAAAAATCCAATCTATACAACTCCCCAAATTCGATGTCCCACAAAATTAAACACATCTTTCGATTTTTACAGACATTTTACTAAACAATAAAATGTCATTATTGGCCAAATTATGCTAATTAACTGTCTCCAAGTGCATGATTATTCACTGGAGAAGTGTACCAATGTTTCTGCAGTGTCATTTTTGCCATACATTAAGATTTTTCCCTTCTATTCACCTGCTCAGAGGCTTCAGGAACAAAATACTCAAAAACTGCTACAGAGACCTGTGTTGATCACGTGCTTTCTAATCCAATAGCAAAAAGTTGCAGCTGCAAAATTTTCCACTGCATTAAGCAATCATTTGGCCTACTCGTGGCTAATTGTGGCATACCAGGGGCATATGGAAATGTTTGTTCACACACTTGCAAAGCAAAAATACGCCTATGGGTGGTGACTATCTGCTCGCAACAGTGCAAAAAAACCCTAGCGAGCGATCAGGTCTGAATTAGGCCCATAGTTACAGTAGAAAAAACAAGATTCAAGTGTGAACTTGGGAAAAACAAGCTCTATTGCAAAAGTTAGAGTGGGTCTTACTCATACCTAGCATCATGTTATTCCATATTGCATTATCTTTTTATAATAACACAGTTTGATCAGTGTGTCTATAAGAAATGTATCAATCCCATACATTACCAGTATGTAGGTACCCAGTATCATTACATAGCTAATTATACATAATGTGTCTACTATTAGTGATTAGCTTCTCCACCCCATTTTCATTGATAGCTTGCTAATTGTTAATGGATACTGTACTATTAAGCTTGTTATTCAGTATGCAGTATGGGATCATTGTATTAGAAGAAAATCAAAATGCAGAATGAGGGGACATGAGAATGAGATGACATTGGGACTATATTTATTATTGCGTGCCAATTTTGTGTGTTACTATTTTATTGCTCCCAAAGTAGCCATCTCTGAGGATGTGTGAAATTAATTTTTTGTGATCGAGAGATGCTTAACTAAGCAGGAAATGCCTCTTATACCTCTTGAATCTGAATTGAACAATAAGGACCAGTCATTTTTTCTATCTGCTTTGGGCGCAGGACTAGACATTCGTGTACCTAGCCCACATTCAGTAAGAAACAGATGGAGACAACTAACTTCTCCCATCAGATATATTTTGCACTCACACTGTCATCTTAGGTACATACCTATGTGTGTCTATATTAATCTGCATGCATTTCTTATTTACATGTTCCTAAATTATTTTGCTATTCTATTCACCTTTATATCTTAGATCTTCTTCTCTGTAACCCAAACCCCACTGTTATTATTTTTTAATGATCCCTTTTTAGAATTTACTATACATAAGTATATATTCATCAAATCTGCTCAATTCCTAAATACAACATACTATACAATATACTATAGCATACATTATATGCTAGACATTGACAAATGTCAGTGTCCCTCTTGGCCTTTTAAAGTGTTGGTAGGTGTTGCACTTTAATGTATTTCATATATGTACATGTGTGCTGGTGGTGGTGAGAGAAAAACAGATGAGCTGGTGGGGGATAAGGGAAAATACAGACAGGTGGAGAGGATAATGGGGGCACATGGTAGAGCTGGGGAGGGTGATAGACAGTTGAGCTGGTGGCAGGGGTCACACACGTGAGCTGGTGGTGACGGGAGGACACACATAAACTGGTGATGGCAAGTGATACACAGGTGAGCTGGTGGTGGTGGACACACGTGACCTGGTGATAGCAGGATACGGCCAGGTGAGCTACAGAGGGTGAGGAGGACATACAGATGGGCTGGTGGGGGGCACACAGGTGAGCTGAGGAGGCCACACACAGGTACGCATAAACAGGTTTTGAGCTAGAGGAGAAATGACAGTATGTGTGTAGACATTAGTCTCATCTCAGTCCTGTGAACCACCCACATACCACACACTGCTGGGGCCATACTCCATCATCCTTCTAATGCAGTCCCAGACTTGCTCATAACCCAACTGTGTTAATTTCCTCCCCATTACTCTTTAATGACAAGCAGTCAGTCTTGTCTAAAACAATAAAATCCAGTAATTTACAGATGGCTTTGCTAGGCCAGCGGCCCATTGGCAAATATCCTGTTACATCCAATGATAAATCAGCCCCTGGTCCTGTTTAGGACTGCAGAAAATGCAATTTCCCCAGCAGCCAATCACAGAGATGTGAAGACAGCAAATCCTACACTTCTCCTACACTTCAGTCCAGACTGTTTTTTTTTTAAACACACTGGAATCACTAAAATTAACATGTATAGGCTCTCTCATCCTCAAATAAAATGATCTACTGTATGCTCAGCATACAAACTCCTTGTATTTAAAGGGTAAACTTGTGTTTAATTATCTACAGGAAAAGGCAGAACAGCAGCTACATTTATTTGTTAAAAAAAGTATTGAACTCATGTCAGCTTACTATACACGTATATGCAGGTCTGGATAAAGCAATCTTATTTCATAATATGCTACATTAATATCATGTCTTTTTATCTGAGCACAAATTTATAAAAGTCTCCTTTGGGGCAAAATGAGGGCAAGGAATGTGGAAAACAAATTCATCATACCAAAACATGTCCATTAATTTCAAAGGGCATGGTTCCTATATCTCGCAGCCAGGCTAGCTCCATAAACAGTTTCTTATAGATTTTTATATTATTTGCCATAAATCATGTGTCATGTTATTCCCGGAGAAATATGTTTTGCCAAACAAGATATAAAGGATGATATGAAGGACAATACAGTTAAGTGAAATGCTTTAAATATAAGGAAACTGACCTATCGGAAAAGGGGTGAGTAAGGTGAATGAAAGAGCTATGAGAACTAACACATCAGCTTGTAGATATGGCTAGTCATGCTGGGCAGGCACATTTATTCATTGAATAGCCAATGGAAGGTGTATTTAGCTTTCATTTGAAAAGCAAAGCAGCATAACATGGGACATACCTCAGAACTCTCCCTGCAGCTGGGAGGTTGTGACAATGCCACAGAATTGGGAAGGTTGTCAGACAGTGCTGTTTTCTCTACTCCCCCTTCTTTCTGCTACTGGAGTCTTAGGGGTAAATTTACTAAGATGGGAGTTCTATTTAAGATGGGATGTTGCCCATAGCAACCAATCAGATTCCAGGTATTATCTTCTAGAAGGTGCTAGATAAATGAGAAGTAGAATCTGATTGGCTGGTATGGGCAACCTCAAATCTTAAATAGAACTCTCATCTTAGTAAATTAACCCCTTATACTCTATTGCTGCTTCTCTGGACTCTGATATGTTAAAAAAATAGGATTTTGGTACTTACCAGGTAAATCCTTTTCTTTGAATCCATAGGGGGCACTGGAGTACTCTTGGGATATGGACGGCTTAGCAGAAACAAAGGCACTGAATATTTAAATTTAGAACTCTCCACCCCTCCATATCCCAGAGTACCTCAGTGTACGACCTCAGTGTTTTTTACTGAGCGAACAGGAACTATAGAGAGGTTGACAATGGAGAATTCCTATAACATAACGGACAACAACAAAGTTGACACATAACGTTACTGTCAACTAAACAGTTGACACCATAACCGATAGACCCTTATAATTTGAACCAATCGGTGAAAATGTGGTACCATAAGCTCCTCTGAGCTTAATACAACCCAGGTAAAACTGCTCTGGGTGGGCGTCCAGTGCCCCCTATGGATTCAAAGAAAAGGATTTACCTGGTAAGTACCAAAATCCTATTTTCTTTTTCATCCACTAGGGGTCACTGGAGTACTCTTGGGACGTACCAAAGCTTCCCTCGTGGGCGGGAGAGCTGTTTGACACCTGTAACAGTAGGCGGCCAAAGCTAGATGCTGATGCCGCAAACGTTTCAAAACTTGTAAACGCGCACAAACGTGTGCACTGAAGACTATGTAGCCGCGTCGTAGAAGCTCCACGACCAGCTGGTCATGACATTCCCACAGAACCTGTGGGATGAGCTATTACTGACGTAGGCGACTGTAACTTAGCCTTAAGGTAAGCCTGACGTGTAGTCAGTTTTATCCAACTGGATAATGTCTGCTGAGAAACTGGCTAACCCCAGTTGGCAGCATCATAGAGAACAAACAACGTATCCGTATTACGAACTGTAGACGTTCGGGACATATGAACGCGTAATGCGCGTACCACATTCGGGTGGTCTTCTGTTTGCCGGCGGTCGGGCTCCCGGCGCTCAGTATACCGGCGCCGGGAGCCCGACAGCCGGAATACCGACAATTATTTTCCCTCGTGGGGGTCCACGACCCCCATAGAGGGAGAATAAAATAGTGTGGCGCGCGTAGCGCGCCACTGTGCCCGTAGCGTGGCGAGCGCAGCGAGCCCGCAAGGGGCTCATTTGCGCTCGCCAAGCTGTCGGTAAGCCGGCGGTCGGGCTCCCGGCGCCGGGATGCTGGTCGCCGGGAGCCCGACCGCCGGCCAGCCGTAGTGAACCCCCACATTCAGAATTCTAGAATGTGCTGTCAACACAGGAAACACTATTGGTTTATTGATGTGAAAAATAAGAAATCGGAATTCGTCCGAAGTTCCGTTCTGTCATGAGGAAACCCAAATACGGTGGCTTGGAATACAAGGCACCCAAATTTGAAAACAAAACCCTTGCCGAAGCTAAGGCTAGAAGAAAAAACGTTTTCCAAGTGAGAAACTTAATCCCCATTTGTTGTAAGGGTTCAAAATATGAAAACTGTAAGAAATTTGAACCCAGCTTCAAGTCGCATGGCTCTGTAGGTGGGATAAATGGAGGCTGCACTCTGATGACACCTTGTAGAAAGGTGTGTACCGACGCAATAAAGTCAAACGTCTTTGAAAATAAATTGACAACACAGATACCTGCACCCTCAGTGTAGATAAACGCAGTTCTCCATCCCACCCCGTCTGTAAAATAACAGAATACGGGTAACTTGAAAGATGATGTCGGAAACTTCCGAGCTTCACACCAACCTATATAGGCACACCAAATTCTGTAATAATGAGCTGCCGTAACCGGCTTCCTAGCTCGTAACATGGTTGGTATAACCGATACTGTAATGCCCTATCTCTTTTCTTAAGAGGGCGGTCTCAACCACCACCCCGTCAACCGCAGCCGCGGTACATAGGTAAATAGGGGTAAAAGAACGATCCCTGTTGTAACAGGTTGGACGTAGTATGAGCGGGCAAGGATCGTGTGCGAGTATTCCTTGGAGATTCGAGAAGCAAGCTCTCCGAAACCCATGAGATATCACTAGTATGACTGTGACGAACTGTCTTATGATCCATTTTAGCAACGGAGAGAGCAGCGGAAAACGGTGGACCCAGATACACGAGGCTGTACGACCACGCGAATGTGAAAGCCTCCACCGCCACTGCCCTTGTGATCTGTCGTTCTGTACACATACTGAGCGTTTGTAATTGTGGCGAGATGCCATCATGTACACCTGAAGGTAACCCCACCTGTGGACCCACATGTGAAACACCTCTGGATTTAATGCCCAGTTTTCTGGATGAAAATCCCGACGGCGAAGATCATCTGTCTAACAGATGTCCACTCCCGGAATGAACCCCGTCGACAATATCACCTTGTGGTATTCTGGGCAATTGAGGATTCGAGCTACCTCCCGCATTGCCATGCGGCTACTCGGTCCTCCCTGGATGTTGTGTATGCAACTCCCGTTGCGTTGTCTGACTGCACTTGGACAGACTGAAAGCGAAGCATGTAGTGCATTGTAAATTGCACGGAGTTCCAGGACATTTATAGACAGCAATCTGTCATGATCCGTTTTAGAACCCCTGTGGCTGACCTTTTTAACTACAACTCCTCAACCTCTGAGACTCTTGCCCAGAGTATAGACACCCTCGCCCCCCTGTGGGAAACGCGAGTGAAACCCGGCGAACTAAAGCGCTTCGAAAACACATCATTGTTCCTAATAGGCGAATACACCAATGTACCGCTAGTGTGCGTGGCTTTTGCACTAATTGTACTAGATGGTATAATCTGTTCTTCCTGGTGTAGTAGGTAAATCTCTTTGATTTACCGTATCTATACTCATACCTAGGAATTGAAGTCGTTCAGACGGAATTAGATGCGATTGTTTTTGAACTTGACACTGCAACCGTGGTGTACGTTAGTAGCGCAAGTAAGAGGAACCTCTGTTGAGACAGAGTTCTTATGAGCAGATCGTCTAAGTATGGAACGATTGTCACTGCCAGGGCTCTGAAATGAGCTATCATCACCAACCTCACTTTGGTGAATACCCGAGGCGCTGACAAGAGGCCAAACGGTAGAACCTGAAACGGTTAATGGTTGTGGCGTATTGCAAAACGCAAGAACCTGTGATGCGGTGACCAAACCGGAATGGGTAAATACGCATTCTGTAGATCAAGCGCAATCATGTGGCTCCAAATATGCAAATACTAACCGCAGAAATCCATTTTCAAACTGTAGTAAGTGACTTGCTGATTGAGACTGCGACGGAGCCCTCCGGCTTCGGTACCCCAAACAGAGGGGAATAAGTAACCCTGACTCTGTTGGTGTACCAGGCCTGGAAATAAAAACAGCTGAAACCAGCAGAGACTGAATGGCAACCTGCCAAAACGCCTAATTTCGTCCGACAGAGGCAGTCTTGTCTTTTAACCTTTAAATAGCGGATACATCCATGAGTGGATGTCTGGAAACCCGGCAAATGTAACGTGTAAAGGCGCGCTTCCACAATTGGAAATTCAAGATGGCCTAAGAGGCCGTCAAGCCACTGGCTTGTTGACTTTAGCGCCCTGGCGTTACAAGTTGTGACTGTTTTTGTACCACAGCCTTGAAAAGAGTGAAGTCTAAAGACTTTAAACGCCGGACCAAAGTATTTCCGTTTTGATACCGGAGGAGGCAATGGCTAGACTTTAACCCCCCCCCCCCGCCTTGGCCTGAATATCAAATTTAGTACCAAACAACTTCTGGCCTTGTCGTGCTGAAACTAGCGACGATAAAAAGCGAGAATCGAGGTAACAGGCGTCAGCAGAAGCTTTACAGAGATACTCTGCAGCTTCTTATTAGCGATAAGTCTAATGTGATCGTCATTGTTTCCATACATAGAGCGCCTAGTGACCCAAATGTATCTTGGGTCTTTATAATGTTTGACACAGACGAATTCACCAATGGCGGATTCTCCCAATTAGATGTGGAAACGGGTAAATAGACTTAAATCTTAGTCAGATATTCTAAATAAGAAACTCATTGAAGATCTGTCGTTTATTAAATTCGACGGATTAGATGTTAGAGTCTCCTTAGTCTCTGTAAATTTGAGACATTGACTCACTGGTCATTAGCAATGTATGGTTGTCAAAACCCGCACTATCTGACTGCTGGTCTAATGTGCCCTCCTCACTCGTATTTAGCGCTGTGAGGTTTGACATAGAATTTGTCAGACTGCATTAAATGATAAGACCAGTTAAATTAACACCCTGGTACCCAAAAGGAAGTTGGACCTTTGGAAAGTCTGAGACTCCTCCGTTAGAGCTGGTGGAGTAACTTCCGAGACTCCGATCTTACCACTCCTGTCGAACGGAGTCAATTTGAATTGCCAATGCTTAACATAGGATCTGGGAATGAACAGGCTTCCGGAGTGGAAACCTACAACGCAACTGAATCTGTGGTAGATTTATGTACATACATTGTAGTAAACCTTGTTTTTAGTCTGTGTTGGAGCCTTACTCCTTATACACACAGACAACACAATAGCCAAAGGCCAGACACTTGCACAACCCAGTAAAGTCTTTACTTAAGGTGTGTAATATATATATATATATATATTTATGTCGAAATACAGTTCACATGGCTAGCCTATGTGAAACCTGAACCAAAATTCCCACTAACACCCCTGCGCCTCCGTGTGGAGTAGAGATGTATGGCAGGAATGTTCTGGAATTACAAACTGGAAGAAACAGGAAACATGATTAAAATGGCCCCCATGCCATGCTTACACTGAAAATCACAGGACAGGTTACAATACCTGCTGCAGTGTTAATATAGGCTCAATAGCCTATTATACAGTGATAATCACTGTCTAGTAAACAGTAATAAACACATGCAGGTTACAATACATGCCTTCAGTGTTAATATAGGCTCAATAGCCTATTATACCCTGCATAATCACAGGCAGGTCACAATCCAGTTAATTTAAACACTGCCTGCAGTTAATTTTGTATTAACATTCCTATAGATATGGCAGCCTGCTATTTCCCCTTGCAGCCGCGCTGTAATCAGAAAAGTCCCCCCCCCCCTCCCCTCTCTGTACTCCCTGTAGCGCTGTGTTAGCGGTGAGCCGGGAAGCTCATTGCAGGGAGGCGAGCTCTCTGTACTTCAAAGTAGCGGAGGGCGGCTGGCCGGGGCGCGTAGCTGTCGCTAGCCGAGCTGCGGCGGGTCTCCCCCTCTGGGCGCTGCACTTTTCATACAGCGCTGACGGAGCGCCTGGCGGGAGGACGGAGCGCCTGGGCCGGGAGGACGGAGCGGCAGACGGAGCGCTGGACGGAGCGGCTGGGCTAAGTGGCAGTGAGCGGTAGTGAGCGGGCGCACCCAACGGACCCCACACAGCGGGGCGGCAGCCTGCGCTGACCGCCCCGTTTCCCCAGCATACCTTTTGTCGGAGGTCTGCGACGGGCTTCTAAGCTCAGAGCTCTCCGGTCATAGCTGCGACGGGGCTTCTATCTGTAAGCTCCGTCCAGCTGTTTGATCACTTCTTCATGGCTGTGACGGGGCTTCTTTCTGTAAGCTCCGTCCAGCTCTTTGATCACTTCTTCATGGCTGTGACGGGGCTTCTTTCCTGTAAGCTCCGTCCAGCTGTTGCAGGAGCCAGTGGGCCTGTGGCTGTGAGGGTGCTCTTTGTGAGGACCGACACGCCATGCGCTGCCCGTGCAGCGGCACTATCCCGGACCCATGTTTTTCCAGAAACTGGGAAGGGATGTGCTATAGTAAAAAGTAAAAATTAATAAAATCTTCCACCAAGTGTGGGAAGTCCCCACAAGCCTTGTTATTGCTGTGAGCACGGAAAAAACACTGAGGTCGTACACTGAGGTACTCTGGGATATGGAGGGGTGGAGAGTTCTAAATTTAAATATTCAGTGCCTTTGTTTCTGCTAAGCCGTCCATATCCCAAGAGTACTCCAGTGACCCCTAGTGGATGAAAAAGAAACATAAGGTACTATCCCCCTCCTTTAATGAGTGAACACTCAATCAACCTAGACATTAAATTATATGCACCAATATTTTACAATTAGTCTTCCATCCCACAAACCAGCTCTATCAATTAGCATTCCCTACATTAGTTCCCATATAACCCACGTCCTAGAGATGTGCACCGGAAATTTTTCAGGTTTTGTGTTTTGGTTTTGGATTCGGTTCCGCGGCCGTGTTTTGGATTCGCGTTTTGCCAAAACCTCCCTGAAAATTTTTTGTCGGATTCGGGTGTGTTTTGGATTCGGGTGTTTTTTTTTACAAAAAAACCTCAAAAACAGCTTAAATCATAGAATGTGAGGGTCATTTTGATCCCATAGTATTATTAACCTCAATAACCATAATTTACACTCATTTTCAGTCTATTCTGAACACCTCACAATATTATTTTTAGTCCTAAAATTTGCACTGAGGTCGCTGGATGGCTAAGCTAAGCGACACAAGTGGCCGACACAAACACCTGGCCCATCTAGGAGTGGCACTGCAGTGTCAGGCAGGATGGCACTTCAAAAAAATTGTCCCCAAACAGCACATGATGCAAAGAAAAAAAGAGGCGCACCAAGGTCGCTATGTGACTAAGCTAAGCGACACAAGTGGCCGACACAAACACCTGGCCCATCTAGCAGTGGCACTGCAGTGTCAGACAGGATGGCACTTCAAAAAAATAGTCCCCAAACAGCACATGATGCAGAGAAAAAAAGAGGCGCAATGAGGCAGCTGTGTGACTAAGCTAAGCGACCCAAGTGGCCGACACAAACACCTGGCCCATCTAGGAGTGGCACTGCAGTGTCAGACAAGATGGCACTTCAAAAAAATAGTCCCCAAACAGCACATGATGCAAAGAACAAAAGAGGCGCAATGAGGTAGCTGTGTGACTAAGCTAAGCGACCCAAGTGGGCGACACAAACACCTGGCCCATCTAGGAGTGGCACTGCAGTGTCAGACAGGATGGCACTTCAAAAAAATAGTCCCCAAACAGCACATGATGCAAAGAAAAATAGAGGAGCAATGAGGTAGCTGTGTGACTAAGCTAAGCGACCCAAGTGGCCGACACAAACACCTGGCCCATCTAAGAGTGGCACTGCATTGTCAGACAGGATGGCACTTCAAAAAAATAGTCCCCAAACAGCACATAATGCAAAGAAAAAGAGGCGCAATGAAGTAGCTGTGTGACTAAGCTAAGCGACCCAAGTGGGCGACACAAACACCTGGCCCATCTAGGAGTGGCACTGCAGTTTTCTAGCGAGAGGATCCTCATGTGAAGCTGAACCACTAGCCATGAACATAGGCCAGGTCCTCAGCCGTTCCTTGCCACTCCGTGTCGTAAATGGCATATTGGCAAGTTTACGCTTCTCATCAGACGCTTTCAATTTTGATTTTTGGGTCATTTTACTGAACTTTTGTTTTTTGGATTTTACATGCTCTCTACTATGACATTGGGCATCGGCCTTGGCAGACGACGTTGATGGCATTTCATCGTCTCGGCCATGACTAGTGGCGGCAGCTTCAGCACGAGGTGGAAGTGGATCTTGATCTTTCCCTATTTTAACCTCCACATTTTTGTTCTCCATTTTATAATGTGTGGAATTATATGCCAGTATCAATAGCAATGGCCTACTACTATATATACTGCACACAACTGATATGCACCACAGGTATGGATGGATAGTATACTTGACGACACAGAGGTAGGTAGAGCAGTGGCCTTCCGTACCGTACTGCTATATATACTGGTGGTCACTGTCAGTAAACTGCAAAACTAAAATGCACCACAGGTATAGAATCTAGATGGATAGTAAACTTGACGACACAGAGGTAGTTAGAGCAGTGGCCTTCCGTACCGTACTGCTATATATACTGGTGGTCACTGTCAGCAAACTGCAAAACTAAAATGCACCACAGGTATAGAATCTAGATGGATAGTATAGTTGACAACACAGAGGTAGGTAGAGCAGTGGCCTTCTGTACCGTACTGCTATATATACTGGTGGCCACTGTCAGCAAACTGCAAAACTAAAATGCACCACAGGTATAGAATCTAGATGGACAGTATACTTGACGACACAGAGGTAGGTAGAGCAGTGGCCTTCCGTACCGTACTGCTATATATACTGGTGGTCACTGTCAGCAAACTGCAAAACTAAAATGCACCACAGGTATAGAATCTAGACGGATAGTATACTTGACGACACAGAGGTAGTTAGAGCAGTGGCCTTCCGTACCGTACTGCTATATATACTGGTGGTCACTGTCAGCAAACTGCAAAACTAAAATGCACCACAGGTATAGAATCTAGATGGATAGTATACTTGACGACACAGAGGTAGGTAGAGCAGTGGCCTTCCGTACTGTACTGCTATATACACTGGTGGTCACTGTCAGCAAACTGCAAAACTAAAATGCACCACAGGTATAGAATCTAGATGGATAGTATACTTGACGACACAGAGGTAGGTAGAGCAGTGGCCTTCCGTACCGTACTGCTATATATACTGGTGGTCACTGTCAGCAAACTGCAAACTAAAATGCACCACAGGTATAGAATCTAGATGGATAGTATACTTGACGACACAGAGGTAGGTAGAGCAGTGGCCTTCCGTACCGTACTGCTATATATACTGGTGGTCACTGTCAGCAAACTGCAAAACTAAAATGCACCACAGGTATAGAATCTAGATGGATAGTATACTTGACGACACAGAGGTAGGTAGAGCAGTGGCCTTCCGTACCGTACTGCTATATATACTGGTGGTCACTGTCAGCAAACTGCAAAACTAAAATGCACCACAGGTATAGAATCTAGATGGATAGTATACTTGACGACACAGAGGTAGGTAGAGCAGTGGCCTTCCGTACCGTACTGCTATATATACTGGTGGTCACTGTCAGCAAACTGCAAAACTAAAATGCACCACAGGTATAGAATCTAGATGGATAGTATACTTGACGACACAGAGGTAGGTAGAGCAGTGGCCTTCCGTACCGTACTGCTATATATACTGGTGGTCACTGTCAGCAAACTGCAAAACTAAAATGCACCACAGGTATAGAATCTAGATGGATAGTATACTTGACGACACAGAGGTAGGTAGAGCAGTGGCCTTCCGTACCGTACTGCTATATATACTGGTGGTCACTGTCAGCAAACTGCAAAACTAAAATGCACCACAGGTATAGAATCTAGGTGGATAGTATACTTGACGACACAGAGGTAGGTAGAGCAGTGGCCTTCCGTACTGTACTAATATATATACTGGTGGTCACTGTCAGCAAACTGCAAAACTAAAATGCACCACAGGTATAGAATCTAGATGGATAGTATACTTGACGACACAGAGGTAGGTAGAGCAGTGGCCTTCCGTACCGTACTGCTATATATACTGGTGGTCACTGTCAGCAAACTGCAAAACTAAAATGCACCACAGGTATAGAATCTAGATGGATAGTATACTTGACGACACAGAGGTAGGTAGAGCAGTGGCCTTCCGTACCGTACTGCTATATATACTGGTGGTCACTGTCAGCAAACTGCAAAACTAAAATGCACCACCGGTATAGAATCTAGATGGATAGTATACTTGACGACACAGAGGTAGGTAGAGCAGTGGCCTTCCGTACCGTACTGCTATATATACTGGTGGTCACTGTCAGCAAACTGCAAAACTAAAATGCACCACAGGTATAGAATCTAGATGGATAGTATACTTGATGACACAGAGGTAGGTAGAGCAGTGGCCTTCCGTACCGTACTGCTATATATATACTGGTGGTCACTGTCAGCAAACTGCAAAACTAAAATGCACCACAGGTATAGAATCTAGATGGATAGTATACTTGACGACACAGAGGTAGGTAGAGCAGTGGCCCTCCGTACCGTACTGCTATATATACTGGTGGTCACTGTCAGCAAACTGCAAAACTAAAATGCACCACAGGTATAGAATCTAGATGGATAGTATACTTGACGACACAGAGGTAGGTAGAGCAGTGGCCTTCCGTACCGTACTGCTATATATACTGGTGGTCACTGTCAGCAAACTGCAAAACTAAAATGCACCACAGGTATAGAATCTAGATGGATAGTATACTTGACGACACAGAGGTAGGTAGAGCAGTGGCCTTCCGTACCGTACTGCTATATATACTGGTGGTCACTGTCAGCAAACTGCAAAACTAAAATGCACCACAGGTATAGAATCTAGATGGATAGTATACTTGACGACACAGAGGTAGGTAGAGCAGTGGCCTTCCGTACCGTACTGCTATATATACTGGTGGTCACTGTCAGCAAACTGCAAAACTAAAATGCACCACAGGTATAGAATCTAGATGGATACTATACTTGACGACACAGAGGTAGGTAGAGCAGTGGCCTTCCGTACCGTACTGCTATATATACTGGTGGTCACTGTCAGCAAACTGCAAAACTAAAATGCACCACAGGTATAGAATCTAGATGGATAGTATACTTGACGACACAGAGGTAGGTAGAGCAGTGGCCTTCCGTACCGTACTGCTATATATACTGGTGGTCACTGTCAGCAAACTGCAAAACTAAAATGCACCACAGGTATAGAATCTAGATGGATAGTATACTTGACGACACAGAGGTAGGTAGAGCAGTGGCCTTCCGTACCGTACTGCTATATATACTGGTGGTCACTGTCAGCAAACTGCAAAACTAAAATGCACCACAGGTATAGAATCTAGATGGATAGTATACTTGACGACACAGAGGTAGGTAGAGCAGTGGCCTTCCGTACCGTACTGCTATATATACTGGTGGTCACTGTCAGCAAACTGCAAAACTAAAATGCACCACAGGTATAGAATCTAGATGGATAGTATACTTGACGACACAGAGGTAGGTAGAGCAGTGGCCTTCCGTACCGTACTGCTATATATGCTGGTGGTCACTGTCAGCAAACTGCAAAACTAAAATGCACCACAGGTATAGAATCTAGATGGATAGTATACTTGACGACACAGAGGTAGGTAGAGCAGTGGCCTTCCGTACCGTACTGCTATATATACTGGTGGTCACTGTCAGCAAACTGCAAAACTAAAATGCACCACAGGTATAGAATCTAGATGGATACAGGTTGAGTATCCCATATCCAAATATTCCGAAATACGGAATATTCCGAAATACGGACTTTTTTGAGTGAGAGTGAGATAGTGAAACCTTTGTATTTTGATGGTTCAATGTACACAAACTTTGTTTAATACACAAAGTTAGTAAAAATATTGTATTAAATGACCTTCAGGCTGTGTGTATAAGGTGTATATGAAACATAAATAAATTGTGTGAATGTATACACACTTTGTTTAATGCACAAAGTTATAAAGAATATTGGCTAAAATTACCTTCAGGCTGTGTGTATAAGGTGTATATGTAACATAAATACATTCTGTGCTTAGATTTAGGTCCCATCACCATGATATCTCATTATGGTATGCAATTATTCCAAAATACGGAAAAATCCCATATCCAAAATGCCTCTGGTCCCAAGCATTTTGGATAAGGGATACTCAACCTGTAGTATACTTGACGACACAGAGGTAGGTAGAGCAGTGGCCTTCCGTACCGTACTGCTATATATACTGGTGGTCACTGTCAGCAAACTGCAAAACTAAAATGCATCACAGGTATAGAATCTAGATGGATAGTATACTTGACGACACAGAGGTAGGTAGAGCAGTGGCCTTCCGTACCGTACTGCTATATATACTGGTGGTCACTGTCAGCAAAACTCTGCACTGTACTCCTATATAATACTGCTGGTCCCCAGTCCCCACAATAAAGCAGTGTGAGCACAGATATATGCAGCACACTGAGCACAGATATGGAGCGTTTTTCAGGCAGACAACGTATACTGGTGGTCACTGGTCATCAAAACTCTGCACTGTACTCCTCCTATATAATACAGCTGGTCCCCAGTCCCCACAATAAAGCAGTGTGAGCACAGATATATGCAGCACACTGAGCACAGATATGGAGCGTATTTCAGGCAGAGAACGGATAAAACTGGTGGTCACTGGTCAGCAAGACTCTGCACTGTACTCCTCCTATATAATACAGCTGCTCCCCAGTCCCCACAATAAAGCAATAAGCACAAATATTTGCAGCAACATTAATAAACGGAGAGGACGCCAGCCACGTCCTCTCCCTAACATTTCCAATGCACGAGTGAAAATGGCGGCGACGCGCGGCGCCTTATATAGAATACAAATCTCGCGAGAATCCGACCGCGGGATGATGACGTTCGGGCGCGCTCGGGTTAACCGAGCCATACGGGAGAATCCGAGTATGCCTCGGACCCGTGTAAAATGGGTGAAGTTCAGGGGGGTTCGGTTTCCGAGGAACCGAACCCGCTCATCACTACTCCACATAGCATTAACCTCACTTACCAGACTCTGCAAAATGCTGGATGTGATGCTCAGAAGGGGACAAAAAGATTAGGTAGTTGGTCCTGAGGATAGACCAAACTTTGTTTCAAAGGTGTGTGAAATAGTGAATAGCACAATAAGCTAACTGGGGAAAAAAAGACATGCAGCATGGCAGCTGTCATAGGCATTAGTCAGATTCCAGGCAGCAAATACAATTGTTGAGGTCACTAACAGGAGTTAAGTCAGAACACAAATAAGTTCAGATGTGAACACAATAACTGATAATGGGTACCTAATAGGTGTCTATCAAAAAGGCCCCACACACTGGGCAATTTGAATGATGAATGATATGATCGATGAACAATTTTTCTGGTAGTTGTTAGAAATGATTTTGAGCATACACACTGAATGATTTGTATGAACGATTTAAATTTTTTGGGTTCATTTAAATACTGGGCATGGTTTAATAGGAGGGTGGGCAGGACTTCTGGTTCCAATAAATAGCAGCATCCATTTTAAATCATTGCATATGTGCTCTGTAGCTTTTTTTGGTGAGGTGTATACTTGCAAAACGTTGTACACGGCTATTTTGTATTTATCTTTGATTTTGGCTTGCCCTATCAAAGTGCCTTTATTGTCCAAGGAGTGGCTGCTGCAGAGAGATAGCCTCTCACATGCCACTGGTTATGGAGTTACAGGAGAATAACCCCAGACTTCCGTAACTTCTTGCAGATGTATGACGCCACATTCCAGGTGCTGCTGGGACTGGTGAGGCCTTATATCAAGAGGCAGGATACTTGGCTGCAGATCGCTATATCTGCCGAGGGGAGGCTGATTGTCACCCTGGACTAACTTGCAACTGACCCATCCCACGTGGACCTCAAGTTCAGTTTTGTGATCTCCTCTCAGCCCCATAGTCTGCAGACTTTTTAAAAAAAAGTTCCAAATGATGCTGTCCTTGTGTAGTAATGCTGCTGCCCACCACTGTATGCCATCCTATTTCTGTAATTATTTTTTCTAGTATACGAATGTAATCTGCTGCACATCTACTTGGATAATTATGGCCTCTTTGTATGATCCTATGTGGCCTCAGCTGGCTTTTGAACCCTATTTTTTATAACTATGGCCTCATCGTTCAGTGGGGGTCATTCTGACCTGTACGCTTGCTGCAGTTCTTTGCAGCGCAGCGATCAGGTAAGAACTGCGCATACCCCGACGCCGCAGTGCGCCGATGCATGGCTGACAGTTGTCGTTGCCTAGCGATCGCCTCTGCCTGATTGACTATCAGAGGCGGTCGCTGGGCGGCATAGCGGAGTTTGGCTGCTATTTTGTGGGTGCGGTCCGGCCAATGCAGGCGTGGCCAAACCAAGAAGGGGGCGGGCCGCAGCGGCTGCGTGACGTCTCATGCAGCTGCTGCAAGCCAGGCAGCGACGAGTAGCTCCCGGCTAGCACAGCTTTTGTGTGCTGGCCAGGAGCTACTCCTGAAGTACAAAAGCATCGCCGCTGTGTGATGCTTTTGCACTTCAGCGACGGGGCAGGGACTGACATGCGGGGCAGGCTAGCCCTGTGCTGGGTGTCCCCCGCATGTCTGTGTTTCTGATCGTAGCTGTGCTGAATTTAGCACAGCTACGATCAAGTTGGAATCACCCCCAATGTACACATTTCTATTACCCTTGATTTGCTATCCATGCATTTGCTGCTAATTTTTACTCACTTTTCATTACAGCTACCTTCAACAAAGTAAAGTGGACAAGCATCGGTGCAGAATTTGAATCTAGATGGAACTTTCACAGCTGTAGGGGGGCCACTGACTGGGAAACATGTCCAGATTATACAGCCTGCCAACAGTGGATCCCTGTACTCCAATTACAAAGGATTCTTTAGCATTGTTATGATGGCAGACATTAATGCTAATTATGAGTTTTTATTTGTGGACATTGGCAAAAACGGCCAAGCATCGTATGGTGGATCTTTACGGAACACTGGGGGTCATTCCGAGTTGTTCGCTCGTTAATTTTTTTTCGCAACGGAGCGATTAGTCGCTAAAGCGGATGCACAATGTCCGCAGTGCGACTGCGCCAAGTAAATTTGCTATGCAGTTAGGTTTTTTACTCACGGCATTACAAGGTTTTTTCTTCGTTCTGGTGATCGTAATGTGATTGACAGGAAGTGGGTGTTTCTGGGCGGAAACTGGCCGTTTTATGGGAGTGTGTGAAAAAACGCTGCAGTTTCTGGGAAAAACGCGGGAGTGTCTGAAGAAACGGGGGAGTGTCTGGGCGAACGCTGGGTGTGTTTGTGACGTCAAACCAGGAACGAAACTGACTGAACTGATCGCAGTTGCCGAGTAAGTGTGGAGCTACTCAGAAACTGCTAAGAAGTGTCTATTCGCAATTCTGCTAATCTTTCGTTCGCAATTTTGATAAGCTAAGATTCACTCCCAGTAGGCGGCGGCTTAGCGTGTGCAATGCTGCTAAAAGCAGCTTGCGAGCGAACAACTCGGAATGAGGGCCCCTGTGTTTTACCAGAGGCTATTATCTGGAAGCCTCAATCTGCAGCCTGCTGACGAGTGCAAATATGGCTTGAATTACGTGTTTGTTGCGGATGAAGCCCTTGCATTGCACAAACACGTAATGAAGCCATATACGCAAAGGGTCCTCAAAACTGATTTAGCATTCTCAGCAGCCATGTCAGGGTTTTCCGTATTGACATGAATATGCAGAAGGATAAAATAGAGTGGACGGTCTTGGCAGCATGTGACCTCCACAACTTCCTGAGGCAGAAAAGCACCAACAGGCCCTTATTTACCTCCTTGCTGGATGGGGACCAACACATTGAAGATGGAGACATGTGGGCCTCAGTGAATGCTCCATGGACTGGTGTATTTGCATCTGCTCATGCCAAAAGGGTCAGGGAGGACTATGTGACCTACTTTAATGGCGTGGGTGCAGTGGAGTGGCAAGATGAGGCCATAAATAAATAAATAATCATATGCATATATTGATCTGTAAATTAAGACTTCTTTAAATGTTATATGCCTTTTTAAAAAAACCAAGCCATAAACACATCATGTACCCAAAAAGTGTACTGCCAGCATGTGTACTGAGTTCACAGCATGTGTACTCAATACACAACATGTGAGATCACTACATATGCTGTGTACTCAGTACACAAGCTGGATGCACACTAGGGAGATAATCCATTGGTGGCCAGTGGCAATTTTAAAGCCCTATAAAGAGGGCAGTAAACATTGGTGACCAGTGATATTCATTGGTGGGCAATGGTAACATTGTTGGCCAATGGGGAAAACAATGTGCTTTACTAACTTTATTTTTTTAAGATGTGTATTGCGTCATGCTCCTCAACCCTGTGCTGTGCTCCTCCTGTAGCTTGGAAATGGCTGCGGGGAGTGTCCAGGGAGTGGTTTGGAGGCGGTGGGTCATTCATATAATTCGTCCTTGATTACTCCACACTTGATTAATCCACATAAGGCACATTGCACACAGCGATATCGTCCAAATTGCCTTGCAGTGATAAACAATGGTAGACCATAGATGAATAACTGCAGGGACGCACATTGTGTAGGGCCCTTAAGACAGCATGAGAATCGTGAGATCCAGAATAAATGTCTAGTGCACCATTGCTCCAGGGGACGCCCAGCAGGCTTGATGGTGGGATTGGCTGCAGTTTAAGGGTCATCGGCTAAAATCTTGCTAGGACACCAAAATGGTCAGAGCCCAAACCGCCCCAGATGACATAACATGATTGCAATCATTGGAAGATAATACAACATAAACTGTATGATATCAAAAGAGCACTACTTATTAAGAAAAACCAAAACACCTGATCCAACAATACAGATGGAATTTGTTTTTTGCTAATCACTACTGAGGAGGGGTGTGCTAGCTGGGAGTTATATAGTAGAACATTTTTATACAGATTAATGTGGCTGAGTCAAGTACATTGCTCCCAAGATAGACCTTAAGGACCAATATTGTGTTTTTCAATTACATATCTCCATATACTTCATCCACCTACTGTATATCTTCCCAGCTAGTGCTCAAATCTGGGGTATTTAGATGTAAGTTACTACAGTAAGGGCATGCAAGAAAAAGTTGACACATGAGATGCTTCAAATTTTGAAATGATTAAGATTATCTTACTTAGGAGACTGGTATTCTTAGTTTTTATTGTCTGGTTTTCATGCATCTATAACTGTAAACCAATTAAAACTTCATAGGTGTCATTTAAAAAAAAAATCTTTTTTATTTTTACAAAAAGTATACTCAAAGTATTAAAACACAATAAATGTTGTACAGTTGCCAACAATAAAATCATTACAATGTAAAGTCATTGAGTGGATAAGTGGAGAAAAAACAAAGAGTTGACATAAATGACTGTTATATAAAGTCAGAGATTGAGACACACAATCCCATTACTTAATGTTCACATAGAATATCTATAGGGATCTGCAGCTCCGGTCCAAAGTTCGTCCAGGCATGATATAATCAACGAAATCAGCATCTCCATTAATACTACGAGTGTGTTGAAAGAGTAGGAATAATTGGCAAAGGAATATATAGGAAAAGTTGGCAAAAATACAATGTACGTATCGATAAAAGAACACTGGGGGTAATTCCAAGTTGATCGCAGCAGGATTTTTGATAGCAATTGGGCAAAACCATGTGCACTGCAGGTGTGACAGATATAACATGTGCAGAGAGAGATAGATTTGAGTGGGTTATATTGTTTCTGTGCAGGGTAAATACTGGCTGCTTTATTTTTACACTGCAAATTAGATTGCAGATTGAACACACCACACCCAAATCTAACTCTCTCTGCACATGTTATATCTGCCTCCCCTGCACTGCACATGGTTTTGCCCAGTTGCTATCAAAAATCCTGCTGCGATCAACTTGGAATTACCCCCAGTATTCAGTAATGTAAAGTATCAACTAAGTTATCACATTAAAAGAAAGTGGGAAAAGAAAACACAGACAAGGGTAAACACAGAAGGAGGGAATGAGGGGAAGAGGGGGAAATGATTTGCACATAGGCGTCATATTTGCATAATACATTAGAGGTGTTATTAAAGTAGTTAGACAATATAAATGCATTTAGACTGTTATAGTTCAACAAGTGGTAGCAAGCCGGAGAATGATGTGACTAGTTTCTACAATTCTCCCTGGAAACCACAGCTACAATGTTTCCTGTATTTTGCGATATAAATACCATTCCGTATTTTCAAATATTTAAAAAATCTGTTCTTTGGTATGATCTGTGTATCAATAAAGGAGCCCCATTTACGGTGAAAGTTTATAATACCTTTTTCAACATTAGGGAGCGTGGAGTATCTGTCTAAATACATGGTTTTAAGAAGCATGCGGTGTACCATATCTAATCTGGGTGGTGATCGGTGTATCCATTGTGTCAATATTACTTTTTTGGCAATAGTGACCAGTACAATTAAGAAAGGGCTGAACTTGGTGGTATCAGCATCTAGAGTCCAGTTTTTGAAATTAGCAAACAACAATGCTGCAGGATCTAATGACACTTTTAAACTAAATGTGGTATTAATATATGAAATAATCTTGCTCCAAAACTTTTTAATTGTTCCACAAGACCATACATTATTATTATTATTACATTTTATTTGTAATGCCCAACACATGTGTTTCGCAGCGCCGTACAAAGGACAGTACAGGGAGACAAAACATAGCATTACAGTAAATAAATAACAGAAATAGAGTACAGGTAACATAGAGCACCACACATTCTCAAGACATAATACAGCTAAGATGTAAGTATTGAGGGAGTGATCATCGTACTAATAGGGTCTGGTGGCCATAGATGGAGATGAGCCTTTACTAGCAGGGTAAAGATGGTCGTTGAGTAGGGGAGAGCTGCGAGTGAAATGTGTCGAGATGAGGGCTTAGATAACAAGAGGAAAGAGGGCCCTGCTCTAAATAGCTAACAATCTAGTGGGGAGGGGTGACAGACAGATGACAAGAGGTGCAGGCAAGCGGGAGGTAGCGTGATGGCAGTATGCAAGCAAAGCTGAGATGTTCGCGGCCTCAGGACTGGGTTATGCATCGGGAGGGTATGCTTTGATGAATAGGTGGGTTTTTAGTGCCCATTTGAAGCTTTGCAAGGTCGGGGAGAGTCTAATGGAGCGGGGGAGTGCGTTCCACTGAAGGGGTGCAGCACGGGCGTAGTCTTGAACACGAGCATGGGAAGCAGTGACCAGGGCGGTGGAGAGGCGACGGTCATTGGTCGACTGTAGGGAGCGGGAGGGAATATGAAGGGAGAGAAGGTTGGAGATGTAGGGAGCAGTGGAATTAGAGATGGCCTTGTATGTGAGGGTGAGAAGTTTGAAGAGGATTCTGTAGGGGAATGGGAGCCAGTGTAGATTTTGTCGAAGGGGAGTGGCAGATGTGGTGCGTCTGGAGAGGAAGATAAGCCTAGCTGCGGAGTTCAGGACATATTGAAGGGGAGCAAGATGGGAGCAAGCGAGGCCAGTGAGGAGAACATTGCAGTAGTCAAGTCGTGAGATGACCAGTGAGTGGATGATGAATTTAGTTGCACTCTGGGAGAGATATGGCCTGATACGGGCAATGTTGCGTAGCTGGAAACGACAGGATTGTGCCAGAGCTTGGATGTGGGGTGCAAAGGAGAGGGAGGAGTCAAGAGTGACGCCCAAGCAGCGGAGTTGGGGAACGGGGGAGATGGTGGTGTTGTCAACCGTGATTGAGATATTGGTCGGGGGTGTTGCTCTGGATCGGGGGAAGATGATGAGTTCAGTTTTGTCCATGTTGAGCTTCAGAGAGCACTCAGACATCCAGGAGGAAAGAAGGTAGCCGATGAGGCCTTACCCTTAGGGCATTGCCCTGTTTCAGCGGGTACAAAGTGTTTGTGTTGAGCCCGCAAAATGTAAGCTCTATGAATTAATTTTATATGGGTTTCTTCTAAAGAAACAGAGTGTAGTGCTTTCAATGCAGTCTCATGGTTTTTAAACAAGATTGGTTCATTATTTAAGGAAGGAACATCATTCTTCCATAACGCAGTGACATGTGTCCACAGTTTGGGGGAGTTACATTTGACTAAATCTTGATAAAGGTATCTAGTTTTATATTTAATTTGTTTAATGAAAGACAACAAAGACATCAGAACATCATCTTCTTCAGGAGAAGACAAGGCATTAGGAAGCAACTCCATGTAGTGCTTAATCTGAAGGTATGCAAAGAAATGGTGATTACTTAGATTATATTTAGTTTGCAATTCAGAAAAAGAAAGAATCTTGCCTCCAGGGTCAAAAACGTCAGCAGTGTTTCTGATGCCCAGTCTAAGGTAAGTTAGATTTTCTAGCCCTGGTTTAAACAAAGGGTTGCCCCAAAGCGGGATCACGTCAGTGCGGCAAGGGTTTTTTCTTGAACAGTTTATTAAGGGCCCACCAAGTATGGTAGGTGTCTCTAAAGAAAATATTATTAAGTACAGAAGGTGGGAGAAGCTTTTTCGGGATATGTAGCAAGGCACCTGGGGAGAATGGGGAACAAGTAGCACAATCTAAGGCATACACAGAGTAGGTATCCCTTTTCAGTAGGCAATCTGCAATATAACGGAAAAATATAGAATATGTGAATTTCAGTAGGTCTGGAAGTCCAAGAATGCCATCCGAGAGCAACATGTGTAATTTGGCTCTGGAAATTCTAGGGAGTCCATTTTTCCAGATGAATTTTTGAAATTCTCTGTATAATTTTTTAATATTCTGGGTAGAGATAGAAATTGGGAGCATCTGCATCGTATAAAATAGCTTCGGAAAAATGACAGATTTCAATACTGCTATCCTTCCCATTAGGGACAAAGGTAACACATTCCAACTCTCTAATAAAGTGATAATTGAGTTTATCAGTGGAGTAAAATTATATGAGTATGTGCACCGGACATTTTTCGGGTTTTGTGTTTTGGATTCGGTTCCGCGGCCGTGTTTTGGATTCGGACGCGTTTTGGCAAAACCTCACCGAAATTTTTTTGTCGGATTCGGGTGTGTTTTGGATTCGGGTGTTTTTTTCAAAAAACCCTAAAAAACAGCTTAAATCATAGAATTTGGGGGTCATTTTGTTCCCATAGTATTATTAACCTCAATAACCATAATTTACACTCATTTTCAGTCTATTCTGAACACCTCACAATATTATTTTTAGTCCTAAAATTTGCACCGAGGTCGCTGGATGGCTAAGCTAAGCGACACAAGTGGCCGACACAAACACCTGGCCCATCTAGGAGTGGCACTGCAGTGTCAGGCAGGATGGCACTTCAAAAAAATTGTCCCCAAACAGCACATGATGCAAAGAAAAAAAGAGGCGCACCAAGGTCGCTGTGTGACTAAGCTAAGCGACACAAGTGGCCGACACAAACACCTGGCCCATCTAGGAGTGGCACTGCAGTGTCAGGCAGGATGGCACTTCAAAAAAATAGTCCCCAAACAGCACATGATGCAAAAAAAAAAGAGGCGCACCAAGGTCGCTGTGTGACTAAGCTAAGCGACCCAAGTGGCCGACACAAACACCTGGCCCATCTAGGAGTGGCACTGCAGTGTCAGGCAGGATGGCACTTCAAAAAAATAGTCCCCAAACAGCACATGATGCAACGAAAAAAAGAGGCGCACCAAGGTCGCTGTGTGACTAAGCTAAGCGACACAAGTGGCCGACACAAACACCTGGCCCATCTAGGAGTGGCACTGCAGTGTCAGGCAGGATGGCACTTCAAAAAAATAGTCCCCAAACAGCACATGATGCAAAAAAAAAGAGGCGCACCAAGGTCGCTGTGTGACTAAGCTAAGCGACCCAAGTGGCCGACACAAACACCTGGCCCATCTAGGAGTGGCACTGCAGTGTCAGGCAGGATGGCACTTCAAAAAAATAGTCCCCAAACAGCACATGATGCAACGAAAAAAAGAGGCGCACCAAGGTCGCTGTGTGACTAAGCTAAGCGACACAAGTGGCCGACACAAACACCTGGCCCATCTAGGAGTGGCACTGCAGTGTCAGGCAGGATGGCACTTCAAAAAAATTGTCCCCAAACAGCACATGATGCAAAGAAAAAAAGAGGCGCACCAAGGTCGCTGCGTGACTAAGCTAAGCGACACAAGTGGCCGACACAAACACCTGGCCCATCTAGGAGTGGCACTGCAGTGTCAGGCAGGATGGCACTTCAAAAAAATTGTCCCCAAACAGCACATGATGCAAAGAAAAAAAGAGGCGCACCAAGGTCGCTGTGTGACTAAGCTAAGCGACACAAGTGGCCGACACAAACACCTGGCCCATCTAGGAGTGGCACTGCAGTGTCAGGCAGGATGGCACTTAAAAAAAATTGTCCCCAAACAGCACATGATGCAAAGAAAAATGAAAGAAAAAAGAGGTGCAAGATGGAATTGTCCTTGGGCCCTCCCACCCACCCTTATGTTGTATAAACAGGACATGCACACTTTAACGAACCCATCATTTCAGCGACAGGGTCTGCCACACGACTGTGACTGAAATGACTGGTTAGTTTGGGCCCCCACCAAAAAAAGAAGCAATCAATCTCTCCTTGCACAAACTGGCTCTACAGAGGCAAGATGTCCACCTCATCATCATCCTCCGATTCCTCACCCCTTTCACTGTGTACATCCCCCTCCTCACAGATTATTAATTCGTCCCCACTGGAATCCACCATCTCAGGTCCCTGTGTACTTTCTGGAGGCAATTGCTGCTGGTGAATGTCTCCAAGGAGGAATTGATTATAATTCATTTTGATGAACATCATCTTCTCCACATTTTCTGGAAGTAACCTCATAGGCCGATTGCTGACAAGGTGAGCGGCTGCACTAAACACTCTTTTGGAGTACACACTGGAGGGAGGGCAACTTAGGTAGAATAAAGCCAGTTTGTGCAAGGGCCTCCAAATTGCCTCTTTTTCCTGCCAGTATACGTACGGACTGTCTAACGTGCCTACTTGGATGCGGTCACTCATATAATCCTCCACCATTCTTTCAATGATGAGAGAATCATATGCAGTGACAGTAGACAACATGTCAGTAATCGTTGGCAGGTCCTTCAGTCCAGACCAGATGTCAGCACTCGCTCCAGACTGCCCTGCATCACCACCAGCGGGTGGGCTCGGAATTCTTAGCCTTTTCCTCGCACCCCCAGTTGCGGGAGAATGTGAAGGAGGAGATGTTGACGGGTCACGTTCCGCTTGACTTAACAATTTTCTCACCAGCAGGTCTTTGAACCTCTGCAGATTTGTGTCTGCCGGAAAGAGAGATACAACGTAGGTTTTAAATCTAGGATCGAGCACGGTGGCCAAAATGTAGTACTCTGATTTCAACAGATTGACCACCCATGAATCCTGGTTAAGCGAATTAAAGGCTCCATCCACAAGTCCCACATGCCTAGCGGAATCGCTGTTTTAGCTCCTCCTTCAATGTCTCCAGCTTCTTCTGCAAAAGCCTGATGAGGGGAATGGTCTGACTCAGGCTGGCAGTGTCTGAACTGACTTCACGTGTGGCAAGTTCAAAGGGTTGCAGAACCTTGCACAACGTTGAAATCATTCTCCACTGCGCTTGAGTCAGGTGCATTCCCCCTCCTTTGCCTATATCGTGGGCAGATGTATAGGCTTGAATGGCCTTTTGCTGCTCCTCCATCCTCTGAAGCATATAGAGGGTTGAATTCCACCTCGTTACCACCTCTTGCTTCAGATGATGGCAGGGCAGGTTCAGGAATGTTTGGTGGTGCTCCAGTCTTCGGCACGCGGTGGCTGAATGCCGAAAGTGGCCCGCAATTCTTCGGGCCACCGACAGCATCTCTTGCACGCCCCTGTCGTTTTTTAAATAATTCTGCACCACCAAATTCAATGTATGTGCAAAACATGGGACGTGCTGAAATTTGCCCAGATGTAATGCACGCACAATATTGCTGGCGTTGTCCGATGTCACAAATCCCCAGGAGAGTCCAATTGGGGTAAGCCATTCTGCGATGATCTTCCTCAGTTTCCGTAAGAGGTTGTCAGCTGTGTGCCTCTTCTGGAAAGCGGTGATACAAAGCGTAGCCTGCCTAGGAACGAGTTGGCGTTTGCGAGATGCTGCTACTGGTGCCGCCGCTGCTGTTCTTGCTGCGGGAGGCAATACATCTACCCAGTGGGCTGTCACAGTCATATAGTCCTGAGTCTGCACTTGTCCACATGTCCGTGGTTAAGTGGACATTGGGTACAACTGCATTTTTTAGGACACTGGTGACTCTTTTTCTGAGGTCTGTGTACATTTTCGGTATCGCCTGCCTAGAGAAATGGAACCTGGATGGTATTTGGTACCGGGGACACAGTACCTCAATCAAGTCTCTAGTTGCCTCTGAATTAACGGTGGATACCGGAACCACGTTTCTCACCGCCCAGGCTGCCAAGGCCTGAGTTATCTGCTTTGCAGCAGGATGACTGCTGTGATATTTCATCTTCCTCGCAAAGGACTGTTGGACAGTCAATTGCTTACTGGAAGTAGTACAAGTGGTCTTCCGACTTCCCCTCTGGGATGACGATCGACTCCCAGCAGCAACAACAGCAGCGCCAGCAGCAGTAGGCGTTACACTCAAGGATGCATCGGAGGAATCCCAGGCAGGAGAGGACTCGTCAGACTTGACAGTGACATGGCCTGCAGGACTATTGGCTTTCCTGGGTAAGGAGGAAATTGACACTGAGGGAGTTGGTGGTGTGGTTTGCAGGAGCTTGGTTACAAGAGGAAGGGATTTAGTGGTCAGTGGACTCCTTCCGCTGTCACCCAAAGTTTTTGAGCTTGTCACTGACTTCTGATGAATGCGTCCAGGTGAAGTATAAGGGAGGATGTTCCTAGGTGGTTAACGTCCTTACCCCTACTTATTACAGCTTGACAAAGGCAACACATGGCTTGACACCTGTTGTCCGCATTTGTGTTGAAATAATTCCACACCGAAGAGCTGATTTTTTTTGTATTTTGACCAGGCATGTCAATGGCCATATTCGTCCCACGGACAACAGGTGTCTCCCCGGGTGCCTGGCTTAAACAAACCACCTCACCATCAGAATCCTCCTTGTCAATTTCCTCCCCAGCGCCAGCAACACCCATATCCTCATCCTGGTGCACTTCAACAGTGACATCTTCAATTTGACTATCAGGAACTGGACTGTGGGTGCTCCTTCCAGCACTTGCAGGGGGCGTGCAAATGGTGGAAGGCGCAAGCTCTTCCCGTCCAGTGTTGGGAAGGTCAGGCATCGCAACCGACACAATTGGACTCTCCTTGGGGATTTGTGATTTAGAAGAACGCACAGTTCTTTGCTGTGCTTTTGCCAGCTTAAGTCTTTTCATTTTTCTAGTGAGAGGATGAGTGCTTCCATCCTCATGTGAATCTGAACCACTAGCCATGAACATAGGCCAGGGCCTCAGCCGTTCCTTGCCACTCCGTGTCGTAAATGGCATATTGGCAAGTTTACGCTTCTCATCAGACGCTTTCAATTTTGATTTTTGGGTCATTTTACTGAACTTTTGTTTTTTGGATATTACATGCTCTCTACTATGACATTGGGCATCGGCCTTGGCAGACGACGTTGATGGCATTTCATCATCTCGGCCATGACTAGTGGCAGCAGCTTCAGCACGAGGTGGAAGTGGATCTTGATCTTTCCCTATTTTAACCTCCACATTTTTGTTCTCCATTTTTTAATGTGTGGAATTATATGCCAGTATCAATAGCAATGGCCTACAACTATATATACTGCGCACAACTGAAATGCACCACAGGTATAGAATGTAGATGGATAGTATACTTGACGACACAGAGGTAGGTACAGCAGTGGCCTTCCGTACCGTACTGCTATATATACTGGTGGTCACTGTGTCAGCAAACTGCACAACTGAAATGCACCACAGGTATATAATCTAGATGGATAGTATACTTGACGACACAGAGGTAGGTACAGCAGTGGCCTTCCGTTCCGTACTGCTATATATACTGGTGGTCACTGTCAGCAAACTGCAAAACTAAAATGCACCACATGTATAGAATGTAGATGGATAGTATACTTGATGACACAGAGGTAGGTATAGCAGTGGCCTTCCGTACCGTACTGCTATATATACTGGTGGTCACTGTCAGCAAACTGCAAAACTAAAATGCACCACAGGTATAGAATCTAGATGGATAGTATACTTGACGACACAGAGGTAGGTACAGCAGTGGCCTTCCGTACCATACTGCTATATATACTGGTGGTCACTGTGTCAGCAAACTGCACAACTGAAATGCACCACAGGTATAGAATCTAGATGGATAGTATACCTGACGACACAGAGGTAGGTACAGCAGTGGCCTACTGTACCGTAATGCTATATATTATATACTGTTGGTCAGCAAACTGTGCAAAACTGAAATGCACCACAGGTATGGATGGATAGTATACTTGACGACACAGAGGTAGGTACAGCAGTGGCCTACTGTACTGTAATGCTATATATTATATACTGGTGGTCAGCAAACTGTGCAAAACTGAAATGCACCACAGGTATGGATGGATAGTATACTTGACGACACAGAGGTAGGTACAGCAGTGGCCTTCTGTACCGTACTCCTATATATTATATACTGGTGGTCAGCAAAATTATGCACTGTACTACTATATACTACACAATGCAGCACAGATATGGAGTGTTTTTCAGGCAGACAACATATACTGGTGGTCACTGGTCCGCAAAACTCTGCACTGTACTCCTCCTATATAATATTATAATGGTGGTCCCCAGTCCCCACAATAAAGCAGTGTGAGCACAGATATATGCAGCACACCGAGCACAGATATGGAGTGTTTTTCAGGCAGACAACGTATACTGGTGGTCACTGTCAGCAAAACTCTGCACTGTACTCCTCCTACAGTATATAATACAGCTGCTCCCCAGTCCCCACAATTAAGCAGTGTGAGCACAGATATATGCAGCACACTGAGCACAGATAAGGAGCGTTTTTTTCAGGCAGAGAACGGATAAAACTGGTGGTCACTGATCAGCAAAACTCTGCACTGTACTCCTCCTATATAAATAAAAAGCTGCTCCCCAGTCCCCACAATGATATAAGCAAGCACAAATATTTGCATCAACTCAACAATGAATAAACGGAGAGGACGCCAGCCACGTCCTCTCCCTAATATTTCCAATGCACGAGTGAAAATGGCGGCGACGCGCGGCTGCTTATATAGAATCCGAATCTCGCGAGAATCCGACAGCGGGATGATGACGTTCGGGCGCGCTCGGGTTAACCGAGCCATACGGAAGAATCCAAGTATGCCTCGGATCCGTGTAAAATGGGTGAAGTTCGGGGGGGTTCGGTTTCCGAGGAACTGAACCCGCTCATCACTAATGAGTATAGGTGAGATAAATAGCTCAGAATATTAATTCCTAAATATCTAAATTTGGATTTCACCACTTTAATTTCCTTGAGTAATGCTGATGACATGTCATTTGATGTGTTGGTGCCCAACTGCAACATTTCTGATTTATTTATGTTTATTTAATATCTAGAAAAAGAGCCAAACTGTATTATATCTAAGATAATGGGTAAAGAATAACTGGGGTGTGACATAGACAATAACATGACATCAGCGAATAGAGAAAGACGCAAGTCTACTCCTCTTACCATGATTCCTTGATATAGGGGAGATTGTCTGAGGGCTATTGCAAGTGGTTCTAGGGATACTGCAAAGAGTAACGGTGAGAGTGGACATCCTTGTCTTGTCCCCTTATAAATTTAAAAGGAGTCAGAAAGATAGCCATTACATAGAATCTTAGAATTTGAATAAGAATATAACAGGTTCAGAATATTAACGAATCTGTCAGGGAAACCAAGTTTCCGAAGCGATAGATACAGATGGTCCCAATGTATTCTATCAAATGCCTTTTCAGCATCTTGGGCTAGGATAGCTTGTGGTGTCTTCTTGGTAGAGTTCTGTCCATCTGAAATAGCTGCCAATACTCTTCGTATGTTTACTGTTGAGTTCCGGCCAATTATAAACCCTGTCTGATCTTTAGGAATTATATGCGGGAGGATATATTTTACCCTTTCTGCAAACATTTTAGTAAAAATATTATAATCGTTATTCAAAAGTGATATTGGTCGATAGGAGCCCGGATCTGTCAGATCTCTACCTTGTTTGGGGATGATGTTTATAGTGGCTGAATTAAAATGCTCCGGGACCTTTTCTAATGTCAAAAGTGAGTTATAAAATAGCGTTAATTGAGGAACAATTCTGGGTGCTAGTATCTTATAATATTCTGCAGTATACGCATCAGTGCCTGGTGCTTTGCCATTTTTTTAAACGTTTAATAGCACAATATACTTCTTCCTCAGTGACAGGGCCTATAAAGGATTCTGCAAATTGTTCCGGGATTCGAGGGATAGGTAAATCTTCCCAGAACCTTGCAACTTCCGTTGCAGGAGAGGCGGGCAGTTGTGAGTACAACAAGGCGTAGAATTTAGTCATAATATCAGCTATCTGTGCATTGGTAGTTGTGAAGGTACCATCAGGCTTAGCTAATGGTCTAACCACCATCGACGGTTTTTGTCCTTTTAAAATGGTAGAAAAGTTTACCACTTCTGTTGCCATATTTGTAGAATCTATGGTCTTTTTTAAATGAAAAACATTCTTCCATCTTAATAAACATGCCATCATAATGTGATTTAGCTTCAAAATATATTTTCTTAGTAGTTGAATTAGGGTGGAATTTATATGTTTGAAATGCATCCGTCAAAGCTTGTTGGGCCTTGACATGATCATCCCTCAGATATTTCCTAGCTGATGACACATAAGAAATAATGCTACCTCAGATTACGGCCTTGGACGCCTGCCAAAATAATACAGGATTATCTGATGCAAAGGGAAGGTTGTTTAATCTCTACGACTCCCAGGCGTCTTCCAATTTTTTCTCTAAATTTTTGTGAATTAGAAAGAGCTGTGGGAAATTTCCACGATCTAAAAGGGCTTTGTTCAATATTTGCATGTACTTCAAACCAAATCAGTGCGTGGTCTGAGAGGCTAATAGGTTCCATTTGGATATGAGGTATTTTATTGATCAAAGTATGAGAACATAAGACATAGTCAATTCGGGACATCAGACCAGTCGCCGCAGATAGGCAGGAGAATTCCTTTTGTGTAGGGTTGTGTAACCTCCAAATATCTAGTAGTTGTAGTCGTTTGGAGAAATAAGGCACCCCTATTTTTGGGGGTTTACGTCTGCCTACCGAAGGCCTTTGTTTATCTGACTGGGTAGACAAGATCAAATTAAAGTTCCCACAAATAATCAGTGGGGTGTCCACTTTCGGTAAAAGTTTGGCTAATAATGTTTGGAAGAAGGACCTGGAATATATGTTAGGGTCATAAATATTACAAAGTCAACTTGAGTTTGGCCATTAAAACTTCACATATAAGTATGCGACCATCCGAGTCAGTGGTAAAGGAGATTAACTCTATATCTAAGTGCTGTTCAACCAAAATAACCACCCCTCTTGCCTTTGAATTAAACGGGGCAGATGCTAACACCTTCCATCTCAAAGTGTTTAGTTTTAACATTTCTGATGGTATCAAATGCGTTTCTTGAAGAAGCATATCTAATTTCATTTTGTTAGCATAAATGAGAGTTTTCTTGCGTTTCTTGGGGGAGTTAACACTTCCTATATTCCAGGATCCTATCTTCCAACTAGCCATGCTATATCACATGAGAAAAATACAAATGTCAATAACAGGAGCATCAGCATAATATAAAGAGTAACAACATAATGGTGCCCATGTGCAGTTGGGAGGGGGGGGAGGGGAGAGAACATGAGGGAAAAAACATGGAAGATATAACATGAAGTTAAAAAGAGAGAAACCATAAGAAATAATGAAGAAAAAAAAAACCCACAGGGTGGTAGTCGAAATACAATGAACTTCCAGAAGGAGCTTCAAGCTCAGAATCAAACACAGGTAAATGTCCAGTATCATAGGAGACTTGCTCCTAGCCACTAACGCCCAAAAATGTAAACATTGTTATTCAGTAATAAAGGTATGTCTAGAATAACTTTAAAGAAGATCCTTGAGCAGCAATAGAAACAAAAGTATAACATGTATGATGAAACCGAACATAAATATGCATCTAGTGAGCACAAATAAACACATTACTGACTAATCATATTATATAACAGCATATATTGTTGAGGGATAAGTGTAATACTGTTGACAGCGACAGCAAGAAAGAGCTGTGAACAGTGTAGGAATGCATAGCTGCAAAAAAGATTAAAAAGGGAAAATATATATTACTGTGAGCAATCAAAATTCAGCTTGGGTCTGTATTACGTGATGGGCGAGCATCTTCTTCCATTAGTAAAGTCGACATAACTGTTCTGATCAAATATCCGGAGGCGAGCAGGGTATAATAGAGCAAACTTTCTACTCCTTTGAATTAGCAGCGAGCACAGTGGTGATAAATCATTGCGTGCTTTAGTCAGTTCAGCAGAGTAATCTTGGAACAGAAATATCTTGTTCCCTTCCCAAACAAAGTCACAATATTTTCTCGATGCTCTCCAGAACGCCTCCTTATGCAGGAAATTAAGGCATCTAAAAAGAACTAAACGTGGTCTTGCTCCAGGATGGGTGCGTAGCGGCCCCACTCTGTGCTCGTTCTAGTACGAGGTTTGAGCAGGAGTCTGTAAATTGCAATAAGCTGGGAAGTGAATTTTTGAGAAAGTCCAGCAATGCCGGCCCTTTAAGAGTTTTGGGGAGCCCCACTACCCTCAAATTCTGTCTCCTCGATCTGTTGTCAAGGTCATCTCATTTGTTTAATATTTGAGATTGAATGCGGTCCTGTTTAACTTGGATCACCTTGAGTGCTGCCATATCTGAGAATAACTCTCCCACTCTCTGTTCATTTAATTTCACTTTCTGTGTTAGCTGGTTCAACTGCTCTGTAAAGCTGGCTGTTCGTTGTTGCAGCAAGGGACCTATAGCCTCTCTGATTGCATCTACCATATCCCCATATGTAACTGGTGTGTCTGGGGAAGGAATAACTCTATTTGGGAAATGACTAGTGGAGTTTCTGCTCACCTGAGGTGTCTGGTGAGGAGAGGAAGGAGCAGATTCAGCCTTATCAGCAGTGCCTGGTGCCATCTTGGATTTCTGGTCACCTTGCTGGGACTTCTGTTTGTTCTTTTTTCCGGGCATCAAGGGAGAAAAATATCTCTCCATGCAAGGTAGGATCTCTGGGGGTGTTTCGGGGCCGTATTGGAGGCTGTAACACAGCTTTGAAATGCTATTTAGAGCAAGTGGCAGCAGAGCAGCTCTGGAGTGCAGCCTCACATCTCAGAGGCGGAGCAGGAAGTCCTCATAGGTGTAATTTATGGGTGAGTGGAGACTGTTGCACTATGGCCAGAGTCATTACAGTACAGAATTAACTACTATTAGTGCTCAAGAATCTAATGGCTTACATAAATAAGGCATACCTAACTTTTTTAAAACAATCCTGGGAATTATAAAAGCTGATTAAAGGAGGCTTTACAAGAATATCTAATGGTGCATAGAGCCAACATTTTACCAGAGAAGGAGCATCAAACCGATTTGAATACCCTGAATCAAAGAATAGTAATTGACACTTTTCTCAGATTAGTTTAAGGACAAGACTAATGAGTCCATTGCCTTGGTTGCAAGATGTTAAAACGGGATTAGAAACACGCCTGTACTAATGGCTTAGAAGGCTGCATAAATCGTACCTTTGCAAACAAAATAAACACCTTGCAGTGTTATCCATTACTGTGGGACAAAAACTCAGGCACTGTCAGAACAGATAAACTATCGGTATACTGGTTCTACTTCCCTTTCCTGCTATGCTTTGCACCTCTAGGGCTCATTTTATGATGTAGGGAGAACAGCGAAACACATAAGAAGAGTAACACAGTGCAGTGCCATAAACATGTCACACTGCAGGGCTATTCTGTCATTCTTAATTGATGATATGTTAGTTGCCTCTGATGAATACTGTAACCCCATAGAACACCAGAAAGATCAGAGCAGAGAGAAGTGAAGAAACAGTTCCTATTATATGCTATGCAAAATGCTTATCTTGTTCTAATGATGTAATAGATTATGTCTATATGTGTACATATACAAGGTTAATTTATTTATGGGGATTACACATTTTCAGTTTAATAATTAGGGGATGAGAAGCCTATTACCTATTATTTTAATAACTCCATGGTCTATGACTTTCACCTCCCACAGGACAGTATTATCAGCACAGCGGGACAAGGATCATATTATGGTTTATTTCCTAGCATATAATCTATATAGGTGTGATTATAACATTTCATATTTCTTTTGTGTGCCTGTGTGGGTGAATGCATTTGTGTGTTGGGGATGGATGATCGTTGTGTTGATGAATGGTTCTTTTATCTGTAGCTGAGTGTGCGGATATATACATTATGTATAACTGAAAATGCATATGTCATTTTTTTTATTAAAATAAATCAAATTTATTTGTTCATTTAAATTCAATTTTTGTATTTTTTTTTAAATTCAGGAGTCAGAAAACGATTAGCCTTTGATTGTTGTGCATTTACATATTTGATTATTTTATAAAAGTTAATCTAATTATTTCCTTATTTTTTTTTATAGATTTGTTAAAAGTGTAATTGTATATATTTTTTGGATTATATGTACCTCTATATACAGTAGTAAGTTAAAAATAATTATTATTTTAGAAATGCCACCAGTCAAAAGATTGTTTAGCTGTGTTAAGTGACAGTATATTGCAACATAGTATTATTTTTATAGTGAAATTTAATGTAAAATACATTTTTGTAAATTATAAAGTATTTCCAGAAGAAAGGCAGTAAGAAATGGAATTTTCCATGCAGAAATGTATAAAGTGGATAATCTGGAAATGTATTTTAAATTGCAGTCTCATATTAAGATGTACTAAATTTAAGATTAAATTTTATGTTGCCAATCAATTTATAGAAGTTACCAGACTCTTATCTAACACCATGGCCTGATTAAGGGTTCCAGCTGCCCTAGGCTAAAACAGAAGTGGGCACCCATGTTGCTAGATATACAGTATCACATAATAAATTACACTATTTGGTGCTATTATGATTTTTTTCTGATT
Source organism: Pseudophryne corroboree (assembly GCF_028390025.1). NCBI lineage: Eukaryota > Metazoa > Chordata > Amphibia > Anura > Myobatrachidae > Pseudophryne > Pseudophryne corroboree. The sequence continues at coordinate 188,436,220 of NC_086444.1, read as the reverse complement.
AAATATATTTACTTTTCCCCTCTACCTCAGTGCTGTTCTATTTTTACATTTGTTCAGTATCTCTCAGCTGCAGAGATAGAGGTTTGACTGAAAGTTATGCCCAGGTTGTATTATTCATATATTTTTATTAGTGCAGATGCCCATGCAGACCCCCCCCCCCGCGTGCAGCATCCTCCCGCTGTGCAAAATCTACTACCCCGTCGGCCCTGTGCAGAATCACCCCCATGCAGGATCCACAGCTACCATGTCCCATCCCCACCTGGCTGTCCTGCATCCGGGTCAGTGAGAAGTAACACTGGTGTTGGTTGGGGAGACCCACACCCGTGGCCGATCCTCTCCGTCTCTGGACAGCCAACGCCAACAGCTACAGGCTGCAGTGGGTGGCGGGTGGGCCTCTCTGGGTGGGAACGGCACAGGCTGCCTGTCACTGTGTGTATCGGCTCTTGGAGAGAGCGGGCGGGTACAGAGTTGACGCGTGACGTCACGGCATGTGACGTCCGCACCTGCCACGCTCCCCCCAGGATCCAGCGCTCCAGCCTGATCAGGCCCTGTCTGACACATCCAGAATACGCAGCAACAAGCTTTACTAGTAAGCACTGTTAATTAATGTAGACCGTGATAATAAATATTATTAAATTACAAATTTTTTTGGTCATCCACAAAGAGATACCACTAATACCACAAATTTATTTCACTCAATGGACAAGCAGGAAGGAATATTTTAAGGTTTCAGTTAAATAAATTCTTACATAAACATAATTATTACAATAATTGATAAAGTTTCTACTTCTCAGATATTTAATTTGAATTTTGTTGTAAATGGATATGGTGGCATGCAACACAAAATAAATGTGGTTTATGAGATGGCCAATAAAAAGAACTGAGGAACTGCTACAGTAGATACATATTGTCAAATAGTTTATTTTCCATTTGAGATGGAATTAAAAACTTACTGTACTTTTTTATGTTGCCTCATAACTGGTACTGACTGAGCCTGGAGCAATATCTGCAATATGCCAACATCCTTTCACCATAGCTTAACACCATTGGAACAGGCCTTATTAATTATCAGCTGGAGTTAAGGTACTATCCTTCCATATGTACTGTATATACATGCCCCTATTGTATTATTTATTTAATGTTGCAGGAGAGCACTCTTTTTATACTAAGAATTACTGTAGACTTTTTGTTTTGTTACCTACAATATAGTTGGACATCTCCCCTACACAGATACACATTGTGCCTATTCATACATCATTAAGAGAAACAAGGTTTCAATAATAATTTGTACCTATATTGGCTGATTAATTACAGAGCAAGATCATTCCAGAGTTACAATATAAGCAAGCAAACCATTTCCTGTATTGAAACATTATTAGCTGGTACAGAGGGTTCCAGGACATTGTCTCTATTATTACCATGTATACATTATTTATTAAATATATAAATTCTGAATGCAGTTAATTGGATTTTTTTTTTTGCGGTTGTCATTGTTCTTGGCATTTGCTGTCTGTATGAGAATATCTGTGCCACTATTTGTGATATTTGTGCTATTTAGATCTAAATTTCGTCATCCATTATTTTGCATATTTTGTATGTTTATTTTATTGACAATTTATGGTGAATATTTTATATTTGTAACATATAGTACCTGCAGCATTATTTACTATATGGTTCACTGGTAATTATTATTCAAACATAGGTATACACCCGCAGTACTATTTTTTTTGTCTGTTTGTATTAATCAGTAAACTACGCATGTACAGCCCAGATTAAATATTTATTGCACACATGTAAGAATGACGATGGTGTATGCATTTGTGTCCAACATTGCTATTACTTTGAGAACAGCTACTGAGATCCAGGGTGGAAACTGGAAAGTGACTTAAATTCTTCACAAAAAGTCATAAGTGTGTTATAGGGGTGTCATGGGTGTATTTCAACATGGAGCTGCAATCTCGTTCGCAGCATCACAGCGGCCATATCATAAGAATGTTACAAGGGGCACTCTTCTCAGGTCAAGGTGTCAACATTTTGAGTGATGGTACAGTGATGGTGGATAGATCAGATTCACCAGTACACTTAAACAATGTTCAGATAAGAAAAGTGGGTACCACTGGGTTTGCTATGTTCATCATTCAGAAGTACACAAGGGACATTCTTACACTGGCATTGGTATATTTATGCACTTGAGAATACATAAGTAATCACAGTCGCACATGGACTTTAGCACTTCTGAATCAGGCCCTATGAAATGTCTGAGGAAAATGTAATGATATGACAATGCTCAGAATATACTATTTTAAATTAACACCTATATGACACAGAGGGATAAATGGCGTTAAAAATGAAATCTATTTACTTAAAATAACAATCAGGTAGAAAAAATAAGAATTTACTTACCGATAATTCTATTTCTCGGAGTCCGTAGTGGATGCTGGGGTTCCTGAAAGGACCATGGGGAATAGCGGCTCCGCAGGAGACAGGGCACAAAAAAGTAAAGCTTTTACCAGATCAGGTGGTGTGCACTGGCTCCTCCCCCTATGACCCTCCTCCAGACTCCAGTTAGGTACTGTGCCCGGACGAGCGTACACAATAAGGGAGGCAATTTGAATCCCGGGTAAGACTCATACCAGCCACACCAATCACACCGTACAACTTGTGATCTAAACCCAGTTAACAGTATGATAACAGAAAGAGCCTCTTAAAGATGGCTCCTTAACAATATAACCCGAATTTGTTAACAATAACTATGTACAGTATTGCAGATAATCCGCACTTGGGATGGGCGCCCAGCATCCACTACGGACTCCGAGAAATAGAATTATCGGTAAGTAAATTCTTATTTTCTCTATCGTCCTAAGTGGATGCTGGGGTTCCTGAAAGGACCATGGGGATTATACCAAAGCTCCCAAACGGGCGGGAGAGTGCGGATGACTCTGCAGCACCGAATGAGAGAATTCCAAGTCCTCTTTTGCCAGGGTATCAAATTTGTAGAATTTTACAAACGTGTTTTCCCCCGACCACGTAGCTGCTCGACAGAATTGTAATGCCGAGACCCCTCGGGCAGCCGCCCAAGATGAGCCCACCTTCCTTGTGGAATGGGCCTTAACAGATTTAGGCTGTGGCAGGCCTGCCACAGAATGAGCAAGTTGAATTGTGTTACAAATCCAATGAGCAATCGTCTGCTTAGAAGCAGGGGCACCCAACTTGTTGGGTGCATATAGTATCAACAGCGAGTCAGATTTTCTGACTTCAGCCGTCCTTGAAATGTATATTTTTAAGGCTCTGACAACGTCCAACAACTTGGAGTCCTCCAAGTCGCCAGTGGCCGCAGGCACCACAATAGGTTGGTTCAGGTGAAACGCTGATACCACCTTAGGGAGAAAATGCGGACGAGTCCTCAGTTCTGCCCTATCCGAATGGAAGATTAGATAAGGGCTTTTATAAGATAAAGCCGCCAATTTAGATACTCTCCTGGCGGAAGCCAGGGCCAGTAACATAGTCACTTTCCATGTGAGATATTTAAAATCCACCTTTTTCAATGGTTCAAACCAATGGGATTTGAGGAAATCTAAAACTACATTTAGATCCCACGGTGCCACCGGAGGCACCACAGGAGGCTGTATATGCAGTACTCCTTTAACAAAAGTCTGTACCTCAGGAACTGAGGCCAATTCTTTTTGGAAGAATATTGACAGGGCCGAAATTTGAACCTTAATAGATCTCAATTTGAGACCCATAGACAATCCTGATTGTAGGAAATGTAGGAAACGACCCAGTTGAAATTCCTCCGTCGGAACACTCCGATCCTCGCACCACGCGACATATTTTCGCCAAATGCGGTGATAATGTTTCGCGGTGACTTCCTTCCTTGCCTTAATCAAGGTAGGAATGACTTCTTCTGGAATGCCTTTCCCTTTTAGGATCTGGCGTTCAACCGCCATGCCGTCAAACGCAGCCGCGGTAAGTCTTGAAAGAGACAGGGACCCTGTTGTAGCAGGTCCCTTCTCAGAAGTAGAGGGCACGGGTCGTCCGTGACCAACTCTTGAAGTTCCGGGTACCAAGTCCTTCTTGGCCAATCCGGAGCCACTAGTATTGTTCTTACTCCTCCTCACCGTATAATCTTCAATACCTTTGGTATGAGAGGCAGAGGAGGAAACACATATACTGATTTGTACACCCAAGGTGTTACCAGTGCGTCCACAGCTATTGCCTGTGGATCTCTTGACCTGGCGCAATACTTGTCCAGTTTCTTGTTGAGGCGAGACGCCATCATGTCTACCATTGGTCTTTCCCAACAGTTTATTAGCATGTGGAAGACTTCTGGATGAAGACCCCCCTCTCCCGGGTGAATATCGTGTCTGCTGAGGAAGTCTGCTTCCCAGTTGTCCACGCCCGGGAAGAACACTGCTGACAGTGCTATTACGTGATTCTCCGCCCAGCGAAGAATCTTGGCAGCTTCTGCCATTGCACTCCTGCTTCTTGTGCCGCCCTGTCTGTTTACATGGGCGACCGCCGTGATGTTGTCCGACTGAATCAACACCGGTTTTCCTTGCAGGAGTGGTTCCGCCTGGCTTAGAGCATTTTAGATTGCTCTTAGTACCAGAATGTTTATGTGAAGAGACTTTTCCAGGTTCGTCCATACCCCCTGGAAGTTTCTTCCTTGTGTGACTGCTCCCCAACCTCTCAGGCTGGCGTCCGTGGTCACCAGGATCAAATCCTGTATGCCGAATCTGCGGCCCTCCAATAGATGAGCCTTTTGCAACCACCACAGAAGATATACCCTTGTCCTTGGCGACAGGGTTATTCGCAGGTGCATCTGAGGATGCGACCCTGACCATTTGTCCAACAGATCCCTTTGGAAAATTCTTGCATGGAATCTGCCGAATGGAATTGCTTCGTAAAAAGCCACCATTTTTCCCAGGACTCTTGTGCATTGATGTACAGACACCTTTCCTGGTTTTAGGAGGTTCCTGACAGGTCGGATAACTCCTTGGCTTTTTCCTCGGGAAGAAAAACCTTTTTCTGAACCGTGTCCAGAATCATCCCTAGGAACAGCAGACGTATCGTCGGAAAACAGCTGCGATTCTTGGAATATTTAGAATCCAGTCGTGCCGTCGAAGAACTACTTTAGATAGTGCTCTTCCGACCTCCAACTGTTCTCTGGAACTTGCCCTTTTTAGGTCGTGCAAGTAAGGGATAATTTAGATGCCTTTTTTCTTTGAAGAAACATCTTTTCGGCCATTACCTTGGTAAAAAGGCCCGGGGTGCCGTGGATAATTCAAACGGCATCGTCTGAAACTGATATTGACAGTTCTGTACCACGAACCAGAGGTACCCTTGATGAGAAGGACAAAATTTGGACATGGAGGTAATCCTTGATGTCCAGGGACACCATATAGTCCCCTTTTTTCCGGTTCGCTATCACTGCTCTGAGTGACTTTATCTCGATTTGAACCTTTTATGTAAGTGTTCAAAACATTTTAGATTTAGACTATGTGTCACCAAGCCGTCTGGCTTCAGTACCACAATATAGTGTGGAAAAATAATACCCTTTTCCTTGTCGTAGGAGGGGTACTTTGATTATCACCTGCTGGATATACAGCTTGTGAATTGTTTCCAATGCTGCCTCCCTGTCGGAGGGAGCCGTTGGTAAAGCAGACTTCAGGAACCTGCGAGGAGAAGATGTCTCGACTCTCCAATCTTTACCCCTGGGATAATACTCGTACGATCTAGGGGTCAACTTGCGAGTGATCCCACTGCGCCCTGAGACTCTTGAGACTACCCCCCCACCTTGAGTCCGCTTGCACGGCCCCAGCGTCATGCTGAGGACTTGGCAGACGCGGTGGAGGGCTTCTTTTCCTGGGAAAGGGCTGCCTGCTGCAGTCTACTTCCCTTACCTCTATGTCTGGGCAGATATGACTGGCCTTTTGCCTGCATGCCCTCATGGGAAAGGAAAGATTGAGGCTGAAAAGACGGTGTCTTTTTTAGCTGAGATGTAACTTGGGGTAAAAAAGGTTGGATTTCCCAGCTGTTGCTGTGGTCCCCAGGTCCGATGGACCGACCCCCAAATAACTCCTTCCCTTTATACAGCAATACTTCCATCTGCCGTATGGGATCTGTATCACCTGACCACTGTCGTGTCCCTGACATCTTCTGGGAGATATGGACAACGCACTTATCTTGATGCCAGAGAGCAAATATCCCTCTGTGCATCTCACATACATATATATAGAATGCATCCTATTAAATGCTCTACATGAATAAAATATTTTCAGTCAGGGAATCCGACCAAGCCAACCCAGCACTGCATCTCCAGGCTGATGGCGATCGCTGGTCGCAGTATAACCACCGTATGTGTGTATATACTTTTTAGGATATTTTTCCAGCTTCCTATCAGCTGGCTCCTTGAGGGCGGCCGTATCTGGAGACGGTAACGCCACTTGATAAGCGTGTGAGCGCCTTATCACCCTAAGGGGTGTTTCCCAACGTACCCTAATTTCTGGCGGGAAAGGGTATAACGCCAATATTTGCTATCGGGGTAACCCTACGCATCATCACACACTTCATTTTATTTTATCTGATTCAGGAAAAACTACAGGTAGTTTTTTCCACTCCCACATAATACCCTTTCTTGTGGTACTTGTAGTATCAGAAACACGTAACACCTCCTTCATTGCCCTTAACGTGTGGCCCTACTGAGAAATACGTTTGTTTATTCACCGTCGACACTGTATTCAGTGTCCGTGTCTGTGTCTGTGTCGACCGACTGAGGTAAATGGGCGTTTTTAAAACCCCTGACGGTGTTTCTGAGACGCCTGGACCGGTCCCAATAGATTGTCGGCCGTCTCATGTCGTCAACCGACCTTGCAGCGTGTTGACATTCTCACGTAATTCTCTAAATAAGCCATCCATTCCGGTGTCGACTCCCTAGAGAGTGACATCACCATTACAGGCAATTTCTCCGCCTCCTCACCAACATCGTCCTCATACATGTCGACACACACGTGCCGACACACAGCACACACACCGGGAATGCTCTGACAGAGGACAGGACCCACTAGCCCTTTGGGGAGACAGAGGGAGAGTCTGCCAGCACACACCAAAAACGCTATAATTATATAGGGACAACCTTATATAAGTGTTTCTCCCTTATAGCATCTTTTATATATATACAATATCGCCAAAATCAGTGCCCCCCCTCTCTGTTTTAACCCTGTTTCTGTAGTGCAGTGCAGGGGAGAGCCTGGGAGCCTTCTCTCCAGCTTTTCTGTGAGAGAAAATGGCGCTGTGTGCTGAGGAGATAGGCCCCGCCCCTTTTACGGCGGGCTCGTCTCCCGCTATTTTTGAAGTTAGGCAGGGGTTAAATATCTCCATATAGCCTCTGTGGGCTATATGTGAGGTATTTTTTGCCTCTAATAAGGTTTTTATTTGCCTCTCAGAGCGCCCCCCCCAGCGCTCTGCACCCTCAGTGACTGTTGTGTGAAGTGTGCTGAGAGGAAAATGGCGCACAGCTGCAGTGCTGTGCGCTACCTTTATGAAGACTCAGGAGTCTTCAGCCGCCGATTTTGGACCTCTTCTCTCTTCAGCGTCTGCAAGGGGGCCGGCGGCGCGGCTCCGGTGACCATCCAGGCTGTACCTGTGATCGTCCCTCTGGAGCTAGTGTCCAGTAGCCAAGCAGCAAATCCACTCTGCACGCAGGTGAGTTCACTACTTCTCCCCTAAGTCCCTCGTTGCAGTGATCCTGTTGCCAGCAGGACTCACTGTAAAGTAAAAAACCTAAGCTAAACTTTCTCTAAGCAGCTCTTTAGGAGAGCCACCTAGATTGCACCCTTCTCGTTCGGGCACAAAATCTAACTGGAGTCTGGAGGAGGGTCATAGGGGGAGGAGCCAGTGCACACCACCTGATCTGGTAAAAGCTTTACTTTTTTGTGCCCTGTCTCCTGCGGAGCCGCTATTCCCCATGGTCCTTTCAGGAACCCCAGCATCCACTTAGGACGATAGAGAAATCTGTATTGTGGCATAGAAATGGAGAGCTAGGAATCAGTACAGTCCATCAATACAAGAACACAAACACCAACACATGCATTGCAGGCAGGGGCTTCCCCATGGGGGCCTTTAACACAATTAAGGGTGTCCAACTCTACCTTCCAACATAACAAACCTACTCAGCAGGGTGGTCACGCTGCCCCAAGCAGGGGCTGTGGACTTCAAAGCAATCTTTGTTACGGTGTACCCAAACAAAACAACTGCACCCAAGATGATGATCTGCCATTTTTTTTTCCTGCCACAAAAATTGCTAAAAGCCAAAATCAAGAAACAGATAGGGAGTAAGGGGAAAATCTCTCAGAGGCCTAAGCAAGTGCATGCAATACTTAAATAAACTAACCCTAAACCACAACCCTCCATGTTATCAGCCTATAAAAACCATGTGACCGCTCTACAATCCAACCCCCAGCCATGAAGTGTAACCCACAAAAGGTTTCTAAGTCTTCTGTCCTTCTTACTCATATGACATTGAAAATAAAGCTTTAATTACACTAGGGAGAAGCTAGAGGTAAATAATAACAGTTTGTGGGATGTAAGATGAACCAACCTTGCACTTAATTTCAGTGCAATAACTAAAAGGTTTACAAACTCTTTTAAGGGCACAAACAACAACTTGACAAGAGAGGGCACATAAAATACGTCAATGTATGCCATTTAGTAAATAAAAGGAAAAGGCAGCTGAACTGATACAGCTGATAAAATTGTCATAATATTGAAGAAAATGTAAAACTTAATTATGATAGACAAACATTATTTGATTCAGCTAATACAATAAAAAAGCCTGTCATCACTCAAGGTTGCACACTGCTGCCAACATCCCTCCTGTCAGATGCCGCTAGAGAAAGGCCGTGATCCTGAAAAACATCTGAATCAATGTCTACCGACAAGTTGTTTGTGCCACAAATATTGTGAGAATGCAGAACACTATTATTATACAATAAACCTTTGAGGGTGAGTGAAGCAAAGTTGTTTTGAAAAAAAACAAAAAAAAAACCTGTCACAAAATATATGTAATTTAATTGAAGATTTCTAACTTCCTCCATTAAGTAAACTTTCTCAAGTAGCTACTGTACATTCCTAGAGAGAAGCGACATTTTCTGCAAAGCAAAAGGAATTGATATTAGATATAATGTACCATTGTGTTTCTATGGTGGAGTATTGGAAGATACCATTATTTATTTATTACTAGCTGGAGCACCCGGCATTGCCCCGGATTTTAAAGGCCCATACACACTTGACGATAAAATGAACGACGTCGTTCATTTTAGCCCTCATCAACGACGTCGTTCATTATATCGTCAAGTGTGTATGCATCCGACGACCAACGATGCGCGGCCCCGCGTGACGTTAAAGTCCATCGTTTATCTGTGGAGCATGTATGCTCAATTTACATTCGTTGAATGTGTATGGTACCAACGACCAAGTCACTCCCCGGACACACCCAACTTCATTACACTGGACACGTGCAGCGGAGCAAGACAGCACCAGGAAGGAGCAGGAGATTTTTAAAGCAGTTGGTAAGTTGGCTGCTTGTTTTCTACAGTGGGGGGGGGGTCATGGGTTTGGCGGCAGGGGGCTATCTGTTTGGCACTGTGGGGGCATGTATTTTTTGGCACTGTGGGGGCATGGTTTTTTTTTTGCACTGTGGGGGCATGTATTTTTTGGCACTGTGGGGGCATGTATTTTTTGGCACTGTGGGGGCATGTATATTTTGGCACTGTGGGGGCATGTGTATGTATTGGCACTGTGGGGGCATGTTTATTTATTGGCACTGTGGGGGCATGTGTATATGTTTGCACTGTGGGGGCATGTGTACATTGGCACCAGGGCCGGCTCCAGGCATGTTCCACTCAAGCGGCCGCACAGGGCGCCACTCTTCAAGGGCACCGCTATTTATTGTGCCATATTGGAGCCGGCTCCTGGAGCTCTGCCTCTCATAACAGCTGTCCCAGTCCGCCCCTCCTCCTAGCAGTGGCTATAATGATAGGGGAGTGTTGTAGGCGGACCAGGGCTGGCTTATACTGTAGAGTGTGTGCTCTGTGCGGCGTCTGTGTGTGATGTCAGACGCCGCCTAATGATGTCCCTGCCCGCACACAGTCAGTGTAATACGGTGTGTGGCCAGTGCCCAGGAGAGGGATAAGTGCGACTTCAGGCAGGGGACCACCGGAGATGGGAGTGAGGGGCAGAACAGCCACATGCTGCGCTCTCCTCCCCTCACATAGAGTAGCGGCGGAGGGGGTGGCAGCGCGGGAGCAGCAGGACGAGGCCAGTGGCAGTGAGCAGCACTGCAGGGGGCACATGTATCTGACACTGGGGGGCACTTGTATCTGGCACTGTGGGGAGCATGTGTATCTGACACTGTGGGGGAATATTATGTGTATCTGACACTGTGGGGGGCACGTGTATCTGACACTGGGGGTGCATATGTATCTGGCACTGTGTGGGCATATTATGTGTATCTGGCACTGTGGGGGCATATTATGTGTATCTGGCACTGTGTGACATTATGTGTAAGGAACACTACTGTGGGCGTTATGCGTAAGGCTGCTAATTGTTTGTGTAGAGGGGGAAAAGATATTTACAGTTTGGTAATATAAAGTCGCGCGGAGCGCATGTGCAATTTTCTCGCCCAGGGTGCTAGTAGGCCTGGAGCCGGCCCTGATTGGCACTGTGGGGGCATGTATATATGTTGTCACTGTGGGGGCATGTGTACCAGGGACGTGCAGTCAAGGGAGGCAGTGCCCCCCCTGTCATAATGATTGAAATAATAAAAAGAAGATATTTATAACAGAGTCTGTGATAAATATCTTCATTTATTCTTTTAATCATTTCCCCCCTGTGTATGTGGCTGCATGTGAGGGTGGGAGGCAGCGGGAGAGGTGCCTGCCGCTGCTAACGTTAAAGTCTGAGCAGCGGGGGGTGGGCAGGAGGCGGGGTGCAGCAATGGGCTGTGAAAGCCCATTGAAAAAGAATGGTGGAAGCGGCACCTTTACTGGTGCCTACAGGGGCGTGCATTCAGCCCCGATGAATGCATGCCCGTCAGTCCCCCAGATGTGATTGGCCCAGTGGGTACAGTGCTGGATCCGCTGTCCAATCACTAGCGAGCCGCATACTAATTCCCCCCCCCCTGTCCCCGGCTGCAGCAGGTGCCGTGGGCTGTGTGGGCGCCCGCTGCAGCCGCCGTCGCTGACTGAAACCAGAGGTCATTATTGACCCCTAGTGTCTGAGCGGCGCTACTATGGGAGAGACGTCATGACGCCTCTACCATAGTAGAGAGGAGTCGGCGGCCGGAGACGGAGGGCAGCACAGCAGGAGCGGTAAGTATTGTCTGTGTATTTTCTTTTTTAATGTGTGTGTTTGCGGCGCTACGGGGTCACCAGCACAGCTAGGGGGCACTGCTACAAGGGGCACAACAATTGGGGGCACTGCTACAAGGGGCACAGCAACTGGGGGCACTGCTACAAGGAGCACAGCTACAAGAGGCACAGCTAAAGGGGTCACAACTACTGGGGGCACAACTACTGGGGGTACAGCTACAGGGGGGCACAAGTACAAAGAGATAATTGTGGCCAAGTCCCTTCCCTATGAAGAAGCCACGCCCTGGGCACCACAAGCGGTAGGGGTCATCGGCAGGATTCGGAGGACATTATGGCTGTAGTGCCTCACCAGCCACTGACCTCACCGCACGCCACTGATGTGTACATTGGTACTGTGGGGGCATGTGTATTTTCTGGCACTGTGGGGGCATGTATACATGTTGGCACTGTGGAGGTATACATAGATATATATATATATATATATATATATATATATATATACATATAATTTTTTTTTTTGTCATTTGTTTTCTCTTTAATTCCTTTTTTTTTTTTTTTTTACAGCTATGTCTATTGAATTCACAGACCATGATTTCTGGACTGGATTCATTGAATTATACCGAAGCCATGAGTGTCTCTGGAGAGTTAAGTCCAAGGAATATGTCAATAGGGAGAAGAAGTTGAAGGCATACCAGGAGCTCATAGATTACAGTAAAGGCAGAAACAGTCAAGCGGACATCCGGTGGGTTAAGAAAAGAATCCAAAACTTCCGAACAGTGTTCCACAAAGAACACAAGAGAGTGATCGAGTCTCAACGTTCCGGTGCAGGGTCTGATGAAGTTCGCAGACCATCACTGTGGTACTATAACCTGCTCATGTTCACCCTGGAACAAGAACCCAGGACGGAGTCAGTGTGCTCAGCTATGCCGGAGTCGCCCGAGGGAGTTCGGGAGGAGGAAGTGGGCACTGAGGAGCTGGTAAGTAGATATATAGTATATATGGTAAACACACCCTACACCACTGTTTTTTTTGTTTATTTCCTTTCTTTTCACTGCTTTTATATGTCCATTGCCCCTGTTTTTTGTATTTTTTTAACTTTTTTTTCAAGAAAACTGCTAATAGTACAAATTCTTTGGTTCAATTACAGCTTTCACCCTTGGCGACTGAAGGAAACCCTCCCATCGCTGAGCACGCAGAGCTGGAAGTCATTGAGGTTGAACCCGTGCCACCTCAGCCGTCTCAGCCACCAACCAGGAGACGTCGGGTGGGACCGCGGACTTCCAGTTCTGGAGAGGCATGTACACATCAGTTTCTGAACCGTTCGGAGGAGATTCTTCAAAGGCCCCCAGATTAACAAATGATTTTCGGGATGAATATTGCCTGCGAAATGCAGTCGCTGGAACCCACCCAGCGACAGCATTTCAAAACCATTGTATATGATGCGCTAGTATGTGCGCAAAATGGCCAATTGCCTGAGCGCCTCATACTCACATCACATACATTGCGTTGGCCCACTCCCCCAGTCACAATGACTAGCTTTTCCTATCCGTCGCATCCCCCACAACCAAATCCTCCTCCGCATCAGCCACCCTCCCATACATTTTCGCGGGCCCCTCCACCACCTTCCACCATTCCCAATATCTCGAGTGATACCCACTCTGCTTGGATGAGTGCGCAGGCCACTCTCCAAGATGATCCGGTTTTTGTCAATATGTAATTTTTATTTTCCGTTTTTTTGGACCTCAGAAATTGTTGTGTGCGACCCCTTGGGTTCTTGTTCCAGGTTGTCCATGAGTGGGAAAGAGTGCCACGGTGATGGTCTCGAACTTCGTTTGGACTCTGTTACTGGATGTTGAGACTTGTGACCTCTTGTGTTCTTTTGTTGGTCACTGTTCGGAAAATGTATTCTATTCTTGACCCTATGGATGTCGCTTTACTGGTTTTGCCTTTACTGTACTCTATATGCTCCTGGTTTGCCTTTTTTGTTACGGCATCCCTATTGACATATTCTTTTCTCCAGAGACACTCAGCGGGCTGGTATGTTCAATGAATCCAGTCCAGAAATGTTATTTTTTTAAGTTATTATTAAAAAAAACAAAAAAACAACAAAGTGTTGAGTGTTAATTTACACCCTGTCTAGGGCTACAGTGTGATTGTGTGGGGGTGTTGCAGTGGGGCATCTAGGGGTATAAATTAAAATGTTATGGGTGAAGTGGTACATTTTCTGTTAGGACAACATGGTGCCTGAGCTGTTTGTGTTTGTTTTGTTAAAAAAAACACATGGTAAACTGACATGGAATGACCCCTATATGAGGATGTGGTGATCCTGTGTTGAGAACAGGCAGCCACAATACACGCAGTGCAGACTCTTTGCGCTTGTTCCTCTTTGCGCTTGTTCCACTGCCGACATTCAGGCAGGTGGGATGCTGCTGTGAGTATTTTAACAGCCTTCTTCCCAACTGACAGTAATGAATCCCAACACACGCAATGTTAAATGCTTGTAACTACCATGTTATAAGCTAACTTATGACACATGCAAAGCAGTAGGTGAAAACATAAAAGTAATTTTATTGAATAATAAAACACACAATTGCAAATGTGAAAAATGATTATATTTAATACCAATACAGTAACAGCAGGTGTAAAAGAAGAATTTATTATTTTAACCTGGCCTTTATTAAATCATTTCATCCTGCCAATCCACTGCCCCATCTCCATTGAAATAGGCCAGGTATTCTTCCCTGACCCTTTTCGCATCTGTAGGGTTCACTACTGTAGCTTCTGGTCTACATACAGGTGTGAAACAGGTATTGCTCACAATTTCTGTAGGCTCTGGCCGCGCTGGGTTGCGAGGTGGCATCTTCTTTTTTCTAAGTAGATTGTGCAGGGCACAACATGCTAACACCACTCAATTAATTTTATCTACTCTCAGGTTTATTGCAGTGTGGAAAATACGGAACCTATTACTTAGAATACCAAAGGCATTCTCTACTGTCCTGCGTGCCCTTGAAAGACGGTAATTGTATACCCTCTTCTCTGTTGTTAATCCTCTTTTAGGATAAGGTTTCATAACATGCTCATGCAAAGCAAAAGCCTCATCAGCAACAAAGACAAAGTTCAAGCCATTTGTGCAATGTGTGGCAGGTGGAAGTTCGAGGCTTCTTGATACGAGTCTCTCGTAAAATAGGGTGTCCTTAAAGGACTCCCCATCAGATGCACGGCCATTTTTTCCAACGTCAACGTACAGGAAATTGTAGTTTGCATCAACTATAGCCATCATCACAATACTAAAGTAACCCTTGTAGTTGTGATACAAGGACCCAGAATTCACAGGTGGGATTATCCGGATGTGCTTCCCGTCTATGGCTCCTCCACAGTTGGGGAAATTCCACCGTTCATTAAAATCAGCAGCAATATTAAGCCAGTCCTCCTCAGTTGAGGGCAACTACAGAAAAAAATAGCAAAGAAAAAATGAATACATAAATTTAATCCTTGATATATATTCAATGTGAAGGGGTGTGAATGGGTTATAAATCGGAAAAAAATTGCGTGGGGTCCCCCTTCCTATGCATAACCAGCCTCGGGCTCTTTGAGCCGGTCCTGGTTGAAAACATACAGGGAAAAAAATGACTGGGTTCCCCCCATATTTAAACAACCAGCACCGGGCTCCACTAGCCAGAGAGATAATGCCACAGCCGGGGGACACTTTTATTGTAACCAATGATGGGAACTTTGCGGTCTGCGGTTAACCGCAAAGTTAATTGGGGTCACACTTGTGGGTGACAACCGATGTTATTCGGGTTTATTCTCCCACCAAATCCCTACAAATACAAATCTTAGTAAATATACCCCCTTGAGTCTGACTGTATATTATAAGGGGGAAGGGGGGGGGGATGGTGGCAGGACTTTATAAAGGGGAGCAGCAAATTAGGTTTGAAGGAGAAAACATATAGTAAAATGTTCTTACCTTAAAGTACTGCTGTCTAAGGACGGAGTATATAGCTTTGCAGGTCTCTGGAATTATGACCCCCAAAGCCTGCGGTGAAATGATAGCCCCAAATTTCAGGTCTTGCAAGGACCTGCCAGTGGCCAGGAATCGAAGGGTTGCAATAAGCCTTTCGTGAGCAGGTATAGCCCTGCGCAGCTTTGTATCCTGCCTTTCGATTTTAGGCCTCACCAGAGCCAACAACTCCGTGAACGTGGCATCATCCATGCGCAAGAAGTTCCGAAAGTCGTCTGGGTTGTTCTCGCGAATTTCAGAGAGAAGCACCGTGTGAGAGAGTGCATCCCTCCGCAAAAGCCACTGCTTTGACCAGCAAGAGCGAAACCTTCTCCGTTTCTGCAACCTCTCCCTCTCAGCTAACAATGCGACTCCAGCAACTGCTACCATCACGTTGTAATGAAAGGGATCCATCACCAAATAAAGATGTAGCAAAGTACAGATAAAATAGCAGTATGAGAATGTTCAGCTGGTATAGACCAAACCAAACTAGGCAAACAGAATGAATGCATATATTTTAAAATGGCCGATGATATTTATTCCCTCAATATGTCCTGCCCACTCTCCACTATGCCAGCCCTGTGTTTATTCTTTATCCAGTGACAGCCCTGTTCCCAGCCCATTATTTAAATAAACTGTCCAGCTTGGATGCTGAATGATCGTTGGTCGTTTGTGTAGTGTATGCTCATGTCGTTTGCTCAGCTGTTCAAGGGAAGTCGTTGACGATGTGTGCATCGTCAAGTGTGTATGGGCCTTGAGAATGTCTGTTTACAAAAATAAATGTAAATATTACACACACAGTATAAATAACATTGTAGATAGCTGAATACCCGTGCTTTGGTACATGATGAGGATGGTAAATTAGAATGTTAGTTGTTCGCTAATTTATGTTGGTTGGAGATCTAGTATATAGGCATATCTTCTTCCCTGACACACTTTGTGTAGCGGCCGGACCCCTTTTTGTTCCCCCAAGGGACCCTGCGGTTCCCACTATACAACTCTCAGTCTGTGGCTTCTTGCTGCCTCCATTACCCTTCTCACATCATGTCAGTGTACCCTGTGAAATTATCGATTTATTTACAGTTTCTTATATAGCGTACCACATTATGTATCTCCTGATCTACTCTGTGCTGCTAGGGGACCGTACTACTTCCACTATATAACTGTCAGTGTGTGGGTTCGTGCTACCTCCATTCCCCTCCTCACATCATGTCACTGCCCCTGTCACATGCAGCCCTGTCATCACTGACATATCATGCATGTCCTGATATTGTCTGTGCTGCTGGCCCACCCCTAGGGGTGCTCGGGGTGTCTTTCCCGCACAGTGTTTGTTCCCAGATTATAAGGCATATGTGTACCAATTTTTTTTACATTGCTCCAGCAATTCTGGAGTTATGCTGTCTCCTGACATATTCTGTGCTGCTGTCTCCCCCATAGGGGTGCTAGAGATTTTTAAGTGTTTTAGTTGCCTCGGCCGTGTTTTAATACGCTCGTATGTAACATTTCACGATCGTCGCTTGTAAACTGTGGATTTGTACAGAAAGACAGAAGAGCAAATTTTCGCTTTTATATAGTAGATTACTATCAAATCCTTTTTATGACACTTTTCTTGCACTGGTTAGTTAATGTATATAGATCATGCACAACAGTTGTTTTTTTATGTGTTTTTTTTTAAAATACTTTTAAAATTTAAGTTGCACCCTGCTGAGGTGTGAGCAAGTGTTAATGATTTTCTTGTCCAGCTGTAAGTTACTAGTTGCATATAAATTAATCTCTGTTTGCAGTGATTACCTACAGTATATTTTATAATGGTCAATACAGTTTGTGAGCCAAACATGCTTGACATACATTATCACACAAGCTGTTAAAATAACTTATGTTAAGCAAGTTGCGGCAAGCTGAATCTGCCCCAGTAATTATGTCTGTGTTAATATGTTCTTTAGGATATACATAATTAAGATATTTAGAGATGAGTAATTAAATTTAGGATATTTGGAAATTTATCATAATCTAATTATAAATTCAAACTAAAAGGAAGTAGTAACAACTGACAAATTTGTTTTTATATTTATTTATTTTTAAACATACTGTAATTGTCTGTTAAAACGTAGTTGTCAGATCATTTAAAAAAAAGTTAACACATTGGACAAATGTCATAATAAACAATTTGCAATACTCTTGAAAAGAAAGTTATTGTAAAACTTACCATCATTAACTATTTTTCTTCAAGGTCCATGGGATCCACAGGGTTAACCTTGGGTATGAGCTGGTGGAGACCAGGACTGGCACAAAACAATAAATGTTTGTGAGCCTCCAAGGATGCACTGGGCTCCTCTCCCCATGGTTAGACACTTCAGTTTAGTTAAGCCCAAAGCAGGACCTGGGGAGAGGAGAGAAGGAAGAATGGTACACACAGAAAATCACACACTCATAGAGAAGAGAAGGGAACTGGTGAGTACTGTAAAGGCAAGTGAGTACTGCTTCAAAGGCACCATTGAAGCATGGTGCGTCAGAATGCGTGCCCTGTGGATCCCATGGACCTCGAAGAAAAAGAGTTAAGAAATATAAGTCCTACCATAACTCTTTCTTTTCTTCTTCAGGGTTCATGGTCTCCACAGGGTTAACCTTGGGATCTGCCAAAGCAGTTGTAATAAGCAGGGAACACTCCTAAGCTGAAAGGAGGATTTGGCGGCCAAAGGCTGCACCCTGAGAGTAAAACAAAGGCATAGAACCTAAGAAACATGTGGGCAGAAGACCATGTAGCAGCCTTACACGATTGTTCAGAAGACGCTCCACGGCATACTGCAAACGAAGGACTCACAGAGCGAGTAGAGTGAACAGAGACTGTACTTGGAACAGGAAGATCAGCCTGCACGTAAACCTGAGATGCTCATGCGAAGCTAACATGCCAATATTTGTTTATTGGCAGGTCAGCCCCATTTGTGGAATCCATAGAGGATGAATAAGGTATCTGTTTTCCTAATGGAACAACTATGGTCCACGTAGATCATGAGAACATGGACCACATGCAACTAGGCTTCCTGTGGAGAAAGACCAGGTTCTTATAAAGCTGGTACCACAAATTGGTGTTAGGTTCCTGGTGCTCAGAACAAGGGAGATGTTATGAAGCGAGTCCAGAGCACCAGGACGTAATGCTGGGAAAGGGGAATGGAAAGGGAATAGCCCCTGGCGCCCTATCTCCGTTGTCTCGCCCGTGCTGTCAGTACACTCTTGCGAGACTATGGTTGCTTGAGCCCATGGCAGCCGCGTTTGAAGGGCGGATTACGTCTGCCCAACTTCGATGCCCCCTCAGGTCTTAATGAGAGACAAAGAGTGAACCGAGACAGGGTGATAACAAGGGGCCCTCTGACTAAACAACAAGGCCAGGGGCTACTAACAAACCTAAAACCAAAGTATGTGCGGCTTGCCGCCAAAGGAAAAGAACAACAAAGGAAATGCTGACCACACGCCGACACAATACTTTTGTGTACCGGCGGTGACAGCATAAGCAGAACCCTCTGCAAAACACCAGTGACAGAAATAATAAGGGAATACAGCGGCCTAGGCCGACGGACGCGGCAGTGCCGCTACTCACGGAACCAGTACGAATACTGGCAAACGGACAGGAACTCCCAATGCTGCTGACACAGACTCTCAGAACTGGAGGACAGGCAGAATCCCAAACGACAGACCGGTGGACACCAAGAAGCCAGAAACTTGACCAGGCACAGGCAAAGGTACTGGACCTCAGGACAGGAACGCCTCACGGCAGGACACGGGATCAGACATAGGAATCGACACAGGGACTGACACAGGAAGCTCAGGAACTAGCAGGAACCAAGCTCAGAACTCAAGCAGACTGGAAACCCAGAAATATCACCAGCGTCTGTGAATAGCACTGAGCCAGCATATAACAGAGAGGCCTAATTAATAATCTCATGCAGCTGCCCTGTTGCATGACTCCAAACTGACAAGATGCAATTAGCAGCCAGGTGAGGCTGAACACATGGGAACAAGCTGCAATTACACAGACTCACCAGCGGCAGCAACCAAGAGTACTCTTAAACAGAGCAACGGGAAATCCTGGCCTGCGAAACAACTTATAAACATAAAATAGGAATGAACCACTACCTGTGGTTCATAACAGTATCCCCTCCTTAAGGGTGAGTTCCGAGCACCCCATGACACCCACGGGGAACATGAACAGAAGAATAACATAAAATACCTAACTGACATGCAAAACAGGAATGAGCCACAGCCGTGGCTCATAACAATTGGTTTATTGATATTAAATGGAGACTATACCTTAGGTAGGCACCCATGTTTAGTCCGAAGGACTGCCTGCTCCTGGTGGAATAACAGGAAGGGGGAGCAACAGGAGAAAGCTCCCAAGTCAAAGACTCTATGGGCTGAAGCAATAGCTAGCAGAAAAAGAGACTTAGCAGTAACTTGAGGTCTACCGTTTCCAATGGTTCAAATGGACTCCGTTGTAAGGCCCGAAGAACCAATGATAGGACACAAGGAGCGACCAGAGGATCAAATGGAGGCTGTATTAGAGTACCCCCTGGAAGAAGGCATGCACATCTGGCAAAGGAGCCAGTCACTTCTGGAACAAAATGGACAAGACTGAGACCTGGACCTTCAGAGAAGCCAGGTGAAGACCCATTGTGGGGCCTGCCTGTAAAAATGCTAACAGTCGAAGGATCCAGAAAACTTTAGGGTGATAGTGATGATGAGCACACCACTGAAAATAGGAGTGCCAAGCCCGGTGATATATGCGATCCAAAGCTGGTTTCCTAGCCCGGAGCATAGTTTGAACTACTGCACTGGAGAAGCCTTTTTCCCTTAGAAAGGAATGTCTCAAGAGCCACGCTGTCAAAGACAGGCAACGTAGGTCCTCATGGGGGCAGGGCCCTTGGTAGAGCAGTTCTGGACGAAGAGGCAGAGGGAAGGGCTCATCTATGGAGAGATCTAGTTGAGCTGTGAATCAATGGCATCAGTGCCATGCTGGAGCTACCAGTATGATCGTGCAGCCATCCTCTTTGACACTGGAGGAAAGAGGTAGGCCAGATGAAAGACCCATGTGACTGTGAGAGCGTCTAAGAAGCTCGCTCCTGGATTTTGTGTCCTGGCCCCATAAACTGGAACCTTGTAGTTGTGTTTGGAGGCCATGAGATCAATGTCTGGAAGACCCCATCTCTGCACCAGAACATGAAAAACCACTGGGTGTAGAGAGCACTCCCCGGTCAAGGACCCCTGGAATGAATATTATGGAGATCGCTGGAAGATGGAGTTCCGTCAAGGAGAGAATCCGAGTTACTTCCTGCATTGCTGCAGCACTGCCGAGTGCCGCCCTGTTGATTTATATAGACCAGAGCTGTGGCATTGTTTGACTACAATGGCGTCTGTGGTGAGGAGTGTCTAGTGTGGAATGACCGGTCCTTGTTCAGATTGGTTGTGTGTAGCCACCATGAAAGAGACGCTGAAGAAATCGGGGTAGAATCATGGTCTGAGTTTTGATCTGTGATGGTAACCCCGTCCATTTGGTGAGTATCAGGAACTGAAGAGGCTTGAAGTGAAATTGGGGATATTCCACCATGTCAAAAAATGAGACCATGGAGCCTAGGGTCTGCATTGCTAAATGAACCGAGACCCATGGACTGTAAAGTAGTACTCTGGTGTCCATCAGTGTACCTAGGTGCAGCCTCCTCTGAAATGGGATGAGTGAGGACTTGGCCCAGTTGACTAGCCATCCTTGGTTCTGAAGGAAGGACCTGGTCAGCTGTAGGTGACTTTCCACCCCAAATGGAGACTGCACCAGAAGAAGGTTGACTGAGAAATTCAGTATCCAAATTCTGTTTCTGGAGATGGGCCACCATCACCGCCATGAGTTTGGAGAACAGTCTGGGGGCTGTAGACAGTCCAAAGGGGAAGACCTGTAAGTGAAGATATCGCTGATGACAGGGTGCTATAGGTACATTGAGGTATTTATCCTGTATATAAGGGGAATTGCAGCTGGTTGAAAAAATCCAAGGGTTGCTACAAATGCGGGAAAAATAGATGCATAACCTGCAATTTCATCCAAAACAAGACTCAAAGAATTTCGTTAGATGATTTTGGCAGAATATATGAAATTAAAAACTTTATAAATTGTGAAACTTCCTATGTGATCTATTTACTGACATGTGGATGCAATAAGAAATATATAGGACATACTACTTGTACTCTTAAAACACGTCTTTTAGAACAATGTAGGAACATACTGAATAGAGTTCAAACCCACAGTGTATCTAAACATTTTAGTGATCACCATCAAGGGAATCCAGCTTGCTTAAAATTGATAGGTGTAGAGCATATACATAAGACTCTGCGGGGAGGGGATATATTTAAAAAAGCTGTGCAAACAAGAGGTTCTATGGATGTTTAGAATGAACAGTATATTTCCCAAAGGACTTAATGAGTCGGTAGAATTAAATATGGCAATCTAGATAGCCAGAACCTGTCTTTTTAGACCCATGTCACTTGGTTTTGTAAACTGGGTTTTATGATTAATATTTTCTATGCTGAGGTTCATTCTTCTGCTTCTATTCGGTAGTGCTTATTTATATATATATATATATATATATATATACATATATATATATATATATATATATATATATAAAAAGTCTTTACTGACTGTGATGGAATTCACAAGATATTAATGATAATATTATTGTTAAACAGAATAGAAGCAAACCAACATTGAAAAACCATACGGTTTATTGAGATATTAAAAAATAGATCAATATATTTAATTATATGTGTAGGGCTCCATTATACTTACCTTGGTGAGTTTAGAACTGCAGAAATTGCACTAATGTCTATGTAAAATTATGTTTAAGAACTGTAATTCTGTTTTCAGTTTATGTGAAATGAGAGGGTTAAAAGTACCATTAATGTGTTTGAAGTGCTGTTGTAAAATAAGGGGAGATGCAAGACAAGCGATCATGTGACTATTTAAATTAATTTTTATTCCAAGTGGTACTAGCGCTATTATGTGCTCCAAATACCCGGAAACTGGCTAGCGATGCGGGTCACAGTGAGAAGATCACGTGACCGCATCATGTGACCAAATTATGTATCGTATCTTCCGTTGCTAAGATACACATTAGAGATGTTCCTAAGTGCAGAAGTGATGTGAGTTACATGGTCACAACTTGTTACTATGCTGCTTAGTAACCCCTACTCCGGTGAACACCAGCGCTATTATGCGCTTACAATTACCCAGCAATTAGTCAGTGATGTGGGTCACAATGAGAGAATTATGCGACCACATCAGGTAAAACTGATATAGCATATCCTTTTCCTTCAGGGTTCTTATTGGGAATGTCCCTAAGGGTAGAAGTGATGCAGGCTGAGCTAAGCAACGATAACACTTGACATTGTTTAACCCGGAATTGGGTATACAACTTCCTAAAGAAAAGTCACATGACCAGTAACTCATACAACAACCCGGAAGTAATTGGTTTGATTTTATAATGCTCTTTTAATAAAAATAACATTTAAAATACAAATTATTGGAAATAAGTCTGTGCTGTATCTCAATTAGGGTATTTTGTATTTATGATTATATATGTTTTGTGGAATAAATTGGCCAGTTGAGATGGTTGGATTGAACAGGTGTTGGCTAATCAGCAGCCATTAAGGGTATAAATACCCAGTTTGTATACTTGTCAGATCACCTTTGAAAAAGCTGCAGGACCTGCAGCGAAACGCATTAGGTGCTTTCTTTAGATCACCCATCTTTTGTTGGAAGCTGCTCCATGTGTGCCCGGACCTTTATTGGACTTCAATACGACCGTGCAGAAAAAATTGGTGAACGGATTTGCAATTGGTGCTAATTCACATCTACTCCGCATTGAGGACACCACAATCTAATGTGGATTCAGGACCCCGGCATCATCACCCATTTAAATTGACTTCGTTCAGAGGACTTCCACCTCCAGCGGCAGTTTTGTGGTAACGTTACACCAGGACTGTGCCATCAGCCCTTTATCATTTATCCTTACACCTATCTGCAGTCCATGCTAAATAAGGAACCGACACTATCATTTAAGCAGCCCCTATTGGTGTTTCTGAATGTTTTTATTTTGTATTTATTTGTAGCTCATTGTATGTATTTCACTTGTTTTTATTAATTTTTTTTTTGACCTTTCAATCCATCCATCTCTATGTGCCATAATTCCACCCTATCTCCATTTATATTAGATATTCATCTTTATTGGTTTTTACGTCAAGCGCTGCTATTTCGTACTATTGTGTGTTGTTTGCACCAATACACCACTGCATGCAACACAGGGCCAGCGGCGCAAGGAAACTGGAGTAGTACAAATCAGGACAACAAATAATAGCTTCTATAATACGAAACAGCAGAATAGCAGCAGAGGAGTCAGGAGCTGAGCTGGCTACTCACATTACACAGAAATGTGTTCATATGGGTATAATGAAGAAAATTACATTATAAAGTGTGTGAGGCTATACTTGTTTTCTAAATTGATTTTTGCTTTGTACTTACACTTGAATAGTGAAATAATTTTATTTGTGTAGACTTAGCCCAAAAAAGTAGTTGAATTGATTTGCTTTATTATGTTTTTAAAAATAGAAATGTTCTTAAATTGAATGGAAAGTACATCAGTATGATTTCCCCTGTGCTGCAACATTTTATATTTCTGAAAGCTGGACTAGTGTAGTAGCACTTGACTGCATATGAAGAAATCCAACTGTGTGAATCAAATCTGAGATGGCCTGATACTCTTTAAATATTATTCACTGTAGAGGATAGAACACATGCTAAGACTCTTCTTGGTAAGACTGCTCATAGTTATAGCTAGAGAATGGAACTAAACACTTAAAAATCTCACTTTTCCTTTTTTCTTGTTAGAGAATCCAGGATCACAAGCAGATAATACATTGGGCACAATTCAGTTTGTGGAGCTGTGTTATTTTAATTCCTGACAGTTTAAATTTGCGCTCATCGCGACATTTGGTTTGGTGGGAGTGACCAGTTTTGTCACCTACAGTATTCAAGTCAGGGCAGGATCGCCATCAGAAATATGCATACTGGGGGAGTGGTTAAGGCAGAAGAATTCTTTTCCTGCGCCAAAGCTGAGGTTATAAAGCGTGAGTTAGGGTGAGGAAGACACTCTGCCATTTTGCATCGCAGCAGAGGAGAGTACAAGTGCGTCATCACACATCCTGACTCCACAGCGGAGCACTCTAATTTCTTCAGATAAGTAATCTTTATATTAATGTTATCCTGGCCCAATTATAAATTGGTTTACAAGTATTTCCCTTACTCTGCTGGTTCACCCTAATCTTAATATGTGCTTTGGTTTGGAAATTAGTCTGGTTTAATGCTTTTTCGTTTGTATCTTATAAAATGTTGGACATGTCATGTGCTTTGCAGTAAGCTGACATTTGTTTGCTGAGGTTATTTTTTCATATATGTGTGTTTGTTGACAGCTGTATTGGCTGTTATTTTTTCTGGATTGTGCATTTTTTCTGTTGTACTCCTACTTTATTAAAATATCGTAGGTTTGACATTTGCTTATGAGGTTGCAATATACCTCAGTAGTCTGGCTACTTTGCACTGCACAGAGGTTTTTTATGCTAAAGTGACTTTTAAATAAGTTTGCTCACATGAGAAATGTGTTTGCTTATAAGAGTATTTTATTTTTATTTTTTTAGTTTGCAAATCCGTACTAATTATGAATTTATACACAACCTAATATGCCTGACATGTGCTAAAATGTGTTTGGTATAGAGATCTCTAGTTTTACTGCTTTGCACTGTTTTTATTTTCTTCTTTTTCTTGCATTTCTTTTTCCTGTATGGGTGTGTTTGCAAGACCTGTTTGCTGACATGAGAACTGTTTTCTTACAAGAGAAAGGTGTTTGCAAATCCACTGAATTGTGCAATTATATGTGTTTGGGAGATTCAGAGCTGTTTGCCAAGCAGAAAACCTAGCAATTGGCCAAAAGCATGTGACTGGTTTTGCTGATTTGCCCCAGTAATGTAAACATTCCTGCCTCCGTAGACAAATGTGCTGGGGTGTACTATGCCTGATGCAGTTGTTTTTCTATTGTGACAGCGCACTTTTGCCTTTTTCCCCCCCTGCAACGTTGCCAATGTTTTTTCCCTAAAGCGTTTCAGGACTGACTGTACAGTTGGGCTGTTTCCCACGTTTAATATTTACCTTTTAGGTAAGTGCCAGAGTTACCCAATTATTATGAGCTCATTTTATACCTTTCCAAACTTTCTTATTTTTTTTCCACAGCATGTTATCTCCACACTTGAAGCTCATTCTGAGCCTGAAGAAAGTAGCACCGGTATTGCATCAAGTAGCGAAGAATGCGTTGTACCACCCCCACAGTAGAAAAGTGGCACAAAAAAAGTCAAAAAATAAAAAAGGCAGGTAATTGCTTCTGAAGATGATAATGTTGCAGTTGTGTGGGCACCAAGATTTTCAAGAGAAGAAAGCAGAGTCCTTGTGACACATGTAATTGAAAATTATGAGAGGTTAATAGAAATGCTTGCGTCTTATACTACCCATAAGAGGAAGAATAAAATATGGTCCCAGAAAACCAAGAAAGTCAGTGCAGAGGGTGTCAGAATCCAGATGATAGAAAATTGTAAGAAGCGCTGGAGGGACTGTAAAAAAATGACCAAGGACAAGATGGCACAAATAGCCCGACACACACATGGTACTTGTGGCGGACACATTTTAATAAATGGGAGGAAAAGATGTGTAACCACTTCTCCCCTGTTTCGGTCAAAGAGGTTGAAGGTGGCGTGTTGAGGGTTTTAAGTTTTATGTAATATTCTCTTTAACCAATTGTTTTTCAAGTTTCCAGTGCTTCAGGTGACCAACCTGGGAAAAGTCCAAAAGGCACCAACACCTTCTGAAAGCTCAAAGCGCACCAGTGAGTCTTCCCAACCCACTCCATGCATATGGAAAAAAAAGAAGGGTAGACCTCCGAGGGAAACTCAGGCTGGCAAAGGTGATTATTTATGGGTTTTTGATGTATGCTCTTCTCTTTTTTAAACATATTAATATTTGACATTGTACATTTGTAGACGTTAGGGTGGCTAGTGTAATCAGACAACCAGTTGCAGTGACCCCTGTTTGACGGATTACAAGTGGCAAGGCCACTTGTACTTTTCACGGAACTGATGCGCATTGCAGAATGTTGTTAAACATGTATTATGAGTTTTCTCATTTTTCCTGTATGGTGGTTGTGCTGTTTAAGTAATGCTGGAGCACCATACTAATTTGTACATGCTAGGTGGAGATTTGACTGAAGAAGTGCCTTTTTTTAATCTATTTTTTTTAGTCCTACACCTTTATAAAGAAAGCATGTTTTTTTTAAACCAGATTCTTAAATTTTTTTAAAACTCTTTTTTAAGGAATAATTTTTTGTTGTTGCAAATTTGGTATTATTGGCTTTCAAATTGTAAATAATTTTTCACCAAAGGATGGAGTGGATATGCATTTGTCACAGTTCAGCTTCTATTTGAAAATTTTAGATACTCTGTTTTTACAGAGTTAAATAAAATGTGTTTTTACCATTATTATGAAGGCTTTTAATCTTTTTACTCAATCTTTCTGTCTTAACCCCTCCTGCCACTGCATCAGTCCTCACTTGGACTCCTGCCACTATTCTGACAAAGGCACAGAGGAAAACATCAGCATCCAAAGGTCATTTTTTTTAAAACTAATTTTTTATAAAAAATCTATAAAATGATCTCCTATATAATAGCCCAGATCTGTCACTCTGCGACTGTGTGGATAATGCTGGGTGTGGCTAGGAGCTCTCATTGGGTTAGCAGCAGGTCTATCACACCCAGTCCACAACTGATTGGGCGATAAACACCGTCTCACATAGGTTACATCCAATGGGAGGCTCTGCCCTTTGGCTGCTGTGTGTTCCCAGAGCAGGATTAACAATGGGGCTGATGGAGCTGCAGGTCCACACATCAAAATAGGCCCACTACATCTGCAGCAACATACCCTTCAGCAATTTACACATAAACATCGGTACAAATTCGAAAAGGGGGCGGGTTCACGAGTACAGTGGTGTGGCCACACCCCCTTTCCTATACTTTTAATGGAAGTTTGGAGACCCAAAAATCGGTACAGACCATAAAAAAAGGTACTGTACTTGCCAAAAAGGTACAGTTGGAAAGTTTGCCACTGCATCTGTAGATAGGGGGGTAAAAAATATTTTACTGCATCGTCCTATGTCCTGCTGCCAGTCCGCCTGCCCCCTCCGGCATCAACAATCCCCACTCCTTAGCCGCGGCACAGGTGGAACAAAGGCTGCTGCGGCCACTGGCATAGATGTGTATGAAAGCGGTGCAGCGGAAGGCTTTCATAGCCCTCCCTGCGCCACAACTCTGAGCCCCGGAGCCTCCTCTGCGCGTGATGTCACAGAAGTGCCTCCCCGCCACAGCCGCGCCCAGATCCCCAGAGGCCCTGACTCCGCAACACAGCACCTGGGCTGCTGGCCTGGAAGCCCCAAGATGAATAATGTAACGGATAGAGTGAGTGATATCGCAGAGGGCAATGTCTGGACACTGAATCAATGTAAAAGGTGACACTGCTGTGCAGTGCGTGTGCAGTGTCACTCACACTGCACAGCACTCTCACCTTTTACATTGATTCAGCGAGTTCTGTCAGTTCTGCCAGCCAGTCACTATGGTTAGCGCCGGTGTCCCAACGTGCCGCATTACAGGGAAGTAGACGCACTAAATAAACTACACCTCCCAGCAGCCCGTAGCGCCAAAGCATTCCGGCGCTATGGCCTGCTGGGAGCAGTAGTTTATTGAGTGCATCTTCTTCCTTGTAATGCGGCGCGTTGGGACACCGACGCTAACAATAGTTACTGGCTGCTGTGCGAGTCTCCAGGAGAGCCACTGCCAAAGGGAGGACAGCAGCTTAGCTGCTTACAGGAAGAGAAGCATTACCCGCCCCTCCTCCACTCGCAGTACCTCCAGGCCCCATCTGCGGCACCCCCCCTCCACCCACTGTGGCTCAAGAACCCCACCCGTGGCACTTTCCCCTCCCGCCGCACCACCCCTCCGCATCACCTCCACACCCCCAACCTCAGGACCTACTAGGTGATTCATCAGGCCCTGTGTGCGCTGTACACGCCGTTGCAAGGGGCTATGACACCTTATCCATTGCATGCCCTTTCTCCGTGCAATATTTAACCACTCACACAATTATGATTGGAGGTAATACTCCATATAATACAAATATTGCACGCCACAAGGGAGTGCAAGGGTTAAGGGGGTGTAGCCTCTTACGACGGTGTGAAGAGCGCCCGTAGGGCGCGATGAATCACCTAGTATCATTATGTTTTTATTTTTTTTTCCTGTTAAGATTCCTTGATCAGAATGGAATCTTCCCAGGTCACAAATAACATCAGGTGACAACGCTGCTAGAATCTGTGCCCCCAAGCCAACCATCCCCTGGAAATAAGGGGAGCTGTGCATAAAGTTTATGCAGTTTCTGAGTAGCTTTGAACTTATTCAGCCGCTGCGATCACTTCAGCCTGTCAGGTCCCGGAATTTACGTCAGACACCCGACCTGCAAACGCCTGGACTCATATAATACAAAGAATAATCCCTTTCACAGCACCTATAATTCAGCAGCTTGTCTCTCCCTCATGGTGTACACCTGCACCAATCACATACAATTTAGAACAAATGAGGTTGAGCTCCCAGCGCTGAACTTTACAATGAAAATTAAGTATTTAAATGTTAAACTTCAAAGGTATATCACGATCTCCATAATAGCGGGCATAAATAGCCGCAAATGATTCCCAGCAAATAGATACTGAGGGATTCCGGATACTGTCAGCTGGAGCGCACAGACTCACCCAGGAGCGGGTACGATCTCCCCTGTCCGCTGTCACTTTCTAACAAAGTTTTATTACTTTTTAACCAAGTGATATCTTTTATACTATGTCATTAAAATCCCTGTTGGGAACTTTTTAATCTTCCATTGTTGTTTGGTGTCTGGCTGCCGGTATGATAAATTGGGTCTCCTCTCCTCTGTGCAAGCATAGTTGAAAGATTGGAGAACTGAAAAGACACCTTTTGACGAATGTCACAAGTGGTATAAAAGTGAGTGTCAGACCATAGGGAAAGAACGGGACACTTGCTGGGAACCATTTGCGGCTATTTATTCCTGATATTACAGAGATCGTGATATTCCTTTGAAGTTTAACATTTAAATACTTCATTTGCATTGTAAAGTCCAATGCTGGGGCTCAACCTCATTTGTTCTAAAAACACCTGGACATGCCTACGTTTTCCACGGCACTCCCAGAAAACAGTTGCTATCCAGAAATGCCTTCTTCCTGTCAATCTCTTTGCGATCGGCTGTACGAATGGATTCTTCGTTAGATCCATCGCACAGCAATGATCCGCTTTGTACCTGTACGTAGTGCCTGCGCTCTGCAGAACATACACATGCGCAGTAGTGACCTGATCGCTGCACTGTGAAAACTGCAGCGTGCGATCAGGTCGGAATGACCCCCTTTGTACAAAGTTATATTTTATGTTAGTTATTAAAATAAAAATTTTTTTTTAGGAAATGTTCCTTTGCTAATTCCCATATTTCAGGAATGGCCTGCGCTATAAGAATCCAAAACAAATCCCATCTAGAGCTTGTATTTGCATAATTAAAATGTACATATATTTAATTACAGCTCTAAAACCCACATACTGCAAATAGCTAGTTTCTCATATGTGTAACTTTCCTTTACAACTAGATAGAAGAGTGTCCCAGGCTTGAGGGGATATGTTTTAAAGGTGCATACACATGGTGAGATTGGCTATCTTCAATTTTGACTATGTGATATTGACTATGTGTGCTTGCGATATTGGCTACAATATGTGTGATTTTGGCTATGGCCAATTTTGACTATATTTTAGTACTAGTCAATATTGACTTGCCTGCACAGTCTATCTAACCTTGCGATACTGACCTCGAATCGGTATCGCAAGCTGCGTACACATGGTGCAATATGCATTAGCTTTCCTTTTTTTTGTCGATATAGTGAAAATTGCAAGGTTATATTTCACCGTATGTATGCACCTGACGGCTTGGGTATGGATAAAGTGGACATTGAAAATGTAACAACCAACCGGCACCTGTTATTTTCCAAAGCCTGGCTATAACATGCAAGTTAAAAGCTAATGGACTGACACTTTATCAAATTCCTCTTTCATCTCTCTTCAAGGCTACGTAGATAGAACCCATTACCCCTCCAGTAGGTGCAGAGGTACTTTTCATGCCAGAGCACCAATTGGCTGTCATTGGTGACTAACCCCTAAATCACCAAAAGGGGTAAAGTGTATAACTTTTTTTGGAAACCAATTTTAGCTTCCATACGATTGTTGTTTGGAACGGAACTTTGTTAAGAACTCAATACTGGACTGTGTTTTGAATAGTGGCGCATACCATTTTCATGAACTCTTACATTTATGCACTATTTTTTCTATGATTAGTGAAATAATGACTGGCTCACCATGACTGCCTCACCTACGGGGAAGTACTTGCTCCACTTTCTCTACAAACATTAGTCAGCAGCATTGGGACCTTGGGTTCTGGGGCAACGCAGCAGGCTTGGCATTTCCTAGTGATATATGTGGGTCCTAAAAGAAATAATGAGCAATATCTTAAAGTACCTGGTGCCCGTGTAAGACAAATATTTATTTTTTACTTCAGGGTCTCTTGGAAGTTGAGCACTCTTGAAAAATGTGAATGATTTCCCATTGAAGTCTAGGCATGTCGCCCCTAGCTTGCCTTTGCTCTTTTTACTCCACCAACAAATACTTTTTTGATCAATTTGGAATGGTAATAACAAATTTTATTCTTTTTAACCCAAAAATGTTTTCACACCCTTTTCCAACCAGGCAGTGGAATAGGTGAGCTGCCTCAAATGACCTTGACCACAAATTCAATATTTGCTGAAGGTAATTTCTTTTGGAAATTAAATTGTTACTAATGGAGGCTGTATTTGTTTTGCTAGGTATTCTTACAAAATATTTTCACATATACAAGGCATTCAATAATTTGCTGCTTCATTCAATTCTAGATCGAGGACAAGCAGTAGCACACAACTCCATTTGACAACATAGCTGAGGAGGGCCATTCTATGGATTCGTATCAAGAAATTAATCGGCAGAAAATGGAGGGCAGCATGATTTTCCTTGCACAATGTGTCGACCGTCTTGCTGATAATCTTGAGAAGGGTTCCAGAGAGCACAGAACAAGAGATGGCCGTAATGAAATTCAGCATAATCAAATAGTTGAGAGTTTGAATAACATATATTAACTCTAAATCAGATAAATACCTGGCTGACAAAGTCCACATCTACATCTATTTCAATGAGTCTTGCAGTCATAGCAGATGAATTAAGAAGATCCCATGTGTCTCTCAGTGACTTCCAAAGTCCATTCATGACAAACACGCCTCAGGAGATCTATGGTCCCCTGCCCACTCCTTCGTCTGCGATAGTGTTACAAACTAACACAGAGCTGACAGCATCCTCTTTACAAAGAAGATTAATGGATGAGCCCACTGCTTCCCACCTTGCTGAAGGTAAATTTTTTTTTTTTTTTGTGGCTTGGTTGTAGAAAAAAAACTACTTAAAATATGTTCACGCACCAATTTTTAAATTCATTTTTCAGAAAAGGCATTTAAAAAAAAATATTTAAAATTTTAAGAACACTTTTTGTTCCTGATAGTTCCAATAAGACTGTAAGCAGGTGAGGAATCTATAAAAATCCCATCTAAAGGCCCTGCATCTATACAGTCACTTGCCTATAAGGTACATTAGCCAGACATTTACTTTCTTAATTTGAGGGCCCAGACCCTGGGCAATGTTTTTCTTGTACACTCCTCCTGGAATTGTAAAGTGTGAATTTGAGCAGGTTTAGCGCATTTTCTGCTGTTATATTCCTTGCATGTCCTACTTAGTTTCGTAATGAGTTTGACCGGTTTTAACATTTATGTGGTCAATTTTGGAGCACAAAAGAAACAAACTTAGGCATGCATCAGTGAAGCCAAATTTAAGCAATCATGTTAACAGTTCAATGAAGGGGCTTGTAAAAATGTACCAGGCTCTTCAACCAGATTTAAGAGCACTGTTGCTGGAGGGTTGTTGTTGTATGCAATAGGACTTCAATATTTACTTTAATTGGGAGTAAAAAAAGAGTAATTAGGACGACTAATGAGAATATTTTCAGCAACTCGGGTTAAGTTAAGAGAATGCAGTAGTATGGCTTGGCCCCTCACTTTTTCCAGGATTCAAAGTTGGTTCTACCTAGATGACACAGGCTTTATGGTTATTTTGGGTCTAATTTTAATAAGGTAATTGCCTGTGAAATTTTAAGACAGGTGTTTCTTCCCCTGTGCATGCTAATAAAAAAAGATACAATTTCTAATAATACACATTCTCATTTTCCTTTGCTAAACATACAATTTCTAATAACACACATTCTCATTTTCCTTTGCAGAATATATGTGATACACCTCAACCTGAATAATTTTTTCAGACACACCCAGAAAACGGCAGGTTTCTGCCCAGAAATGCTGGATTCCTGCAGTCAAACAGTGGCTACATTGCATTTACAATCTGTACGCATTTTCTGTCTTTATAACCCCATACGAGTGCACAATGGGAACACTACGCATGCACAGTAGTTTAATAATCGCTCAATTTGCAAATTATCTAATTAGCGATCCATGCTTAATTAGGCCCATAGTTAGTAACCTGACATACAGGTATAGCAGAGTTCAAGCAGCTTATTAGAATAAATAGTTCAAGCATCTTATTCAGATTGCATACAATAGTCCAGTGCAGAGGGAGTTATAAGCAGATGTTAGTAGAATGATGTTAATATATTTAGCAACTTGATTACCTTATATTAGTAGGGACAGTCAGCCAGTTGTTAGGATACACAGCTGTTATATACTCTTTGAACTTATTAGTTGTATGGAGCAGTCTGGATCTGGAGACTGTAAAACATGCTCCACTGCAATGTGGTAGTGTTTCCCTTTCAGAGGGGTGCACTCTATCCTCCTCCTTAATCCATACTTGCCTACCTGACCCTCTCCATGAGGGAGAAAATGCTCTGTTCCTGGACTTTCCTGGTAATGTATGATTGCCATCACCTGTGGTGAAACACCTTTCTTATCAACTAACTAGCTCACCACAGGAGATGGCAATCATACATTACCAGGAAAGTCCAGGAACAGAGCATTTTCTCCCTCATGGAGGGGGTCAGGTAGGCAAGTATGCCTTAATCCACATACACCAGTAACAACGCTTCTGCTGTTCAATAATGAAAATAAATAAAGGGAGTCTCTTTTGTAGCAATAGAATAGCAGTAAATCTCACTGCTTCCTCCTTTAAAGACAGCAAGGTAACCAAACCGTGTTGAAGAAAATGTTATGTACTCCCAAATGCACTTGGACTAAGTGCCGTGTTCCACAGTACAAACAAGGGGCAGAGCGTCAACACATTTCTCCACCTCCAATCAGCGGCTTCCACAGAAGACATGCCCATCTGGGCACCACCTCCCTCTTAAATATAGATTGTAATCAGATATAATTGGCAATTCAGTGCTGGCGCGGCACATGCTTTTAATCTGATTTAAGTCTCGCTTTGAGTGCCAATTATATGAAGTTAGTAAAATATATATATATATATCTCAATCTTTCTTTTCCATTTCTTACTAATCCATATATACTGTAGTTGCCCCATCCATGCTCCCCTACATCACAGTACCCGTTTGTGTATGAGCAGAATAGGTCCTACACATGTGCAAAATACTGAACATCTGTACTTTGCACATGAAGTAGCAGATCCAGTGGGATCTGAATGACCCTTTGCACAACACAGGTGGACAGCAGCGCTTTTGACTGTTATCTGTGGTATCTGGTTTCTTCCCAGGTGTGGGGATAAATGACACTAGTGGACAGCAGAAAATTGGCTGGTGTAATTGATGCACTGTTGCTCCTGATGTGTACTGTTGACCATCTATCTCTTCCAATGCATTTCGGCACTTCTGCCTTCTTCAAGGAAGTTACTGAGAGTGTGGGTATAATCAGCTTATAAGTTTAATTCTATTGGTTAAAATATGGCGATGGGCATTTTTGTTGTTATTCACTTTTCTTTGCTGAATTAAAAGTACCTAAACCTATGCTATCTGTCTTGGTATTTGTCTTTGTATATTTCATGTTGATAAGGACAAGCTGTACTAGCTGTCCTTGTGTTTATCTATATTTCATGTTTACAGTGTGTTGTGTCTGTATGTTTGATTCATTTATTTATTGATACTGTTAGTCAGTGGTGCTGTATGGTATTATAAACAGTATACCTCCTAAATGTCAATATTGTTACAATGATGTTGGGAAATGGTGAAATATGAAATTTATTACTTAATAGATATGGCAGAATTTCTGTGTATGTGCACATGAGATATTGTCTGAGATAACCTCTCCTCCCACAATTTTACTAACTATTGCTGGCGCAACTATCTCCTCTAGCCCTCAAATATGCTACAGTATCTTGGAGTTATCCTTTATTCCTCCCTTTCTTTCAAACCACACATTCAGTACCGCTCGCAGTCCTGCCGTTTTCCTCTAAAAAATATTTCCAGGATCAGACCCTTCTCACCCTGGCTGCAACTAAGACTCTCATCGACTCACTGGCCATCTCCAGACTGGACTTCTGTACAGGGCTGTCTTAACAGCAGTTTAGGCTCCTGGGCAAAGCAATGCATTTGGGCCCTTACCCATCCTCCAGCAGTAGGGTTGGGGGGGTTCTATCAGTGGAATCTTTGATGTGCTGTGGGCGGTAGGGGGTGATATATCTTCGGCTCAGCATGTAGGACCTGGAGCAGTAATTTCTGTTAATTACTCCTTTACTGCACAGATGCTGGGAGATGGGGCGGGAGGGAGAACACTAAACTGTAGAAGGGGGCATTGGGCTGAGTTTAATACACAGTAGAGGGGTGGATAGTGAAGTGGGCTTAGTATTCATCATTTTTCCGGTGGGAGGGCATCTTGCTTGACTGCAGATATCTCCAATTCCTGGAAATAGATTTCTTAGCGTTCAATGGGATAAAAGACTAGATAGTCCCTATAGATTGTAAACTTGCGAGCAGGGCCTTCCTACCTCTATGTCTGTCTGTTTTTATTCAGTTTTGTTCTATTACTGTTGTTCTAACAGAATATGCTGCGCTATATAAGAAACTGTTAATAAATAAACTGTTAATAAATAGTCCCAACTTTCAGGCGGTACTGGGGACTTGGGGATCAGAGTAAAGGAGCCAGAGCAATCCACAATCAAAAATATAAAACTGCATACCAGGCGTGTGAAGCTGGAGCAGGGAAGAGTCGCAGCTTTTGGAGTATACCCTCAAAAAAACAGTCAGACAGAACTCAAGATATCTGGCTGCAAAGGGAAACTAACACGCTCGGATGGGGACCACTGCTTTGAAGTTGGATATCTCCTTTTCCCCAAGGCCAATTTTCAGAAATCTGGTACCCCTGGAAAAAGGGCACCCTTAGCTATCAGCCAAGGGCCCTTATAGTCGTGGAGCCCTTTAGTCCTGGGGAATTTGGGCAACTACCCTTTGAGCCCATATGAAAAGATGGCCCTGCTTCTGTAATCTCCTATCTGGCTTCCTGTACAAACGCCTCTCTCCAATTCCATCTACGCTCAATGCTGATGCCTGGCTCATCTTCCTCTACAAGCGTACTATCCCCTCTCTTACAAGCCAAACACTGGGTCTCCATCCCCTTCCAAATCCAATTCAAGCTTCTCATACTCACTTACAAACTCTCAACCATTCCTCACCCATTTCCATATCTGATCTTATTTCTCCTTACACTCCCACCCACCCTCTTCAATCCACAAATTAATGCTGCCTCTCCTGCCAACTGATTAATTCCTACCAATCGATTTTGGCCGTGGTGCTCCCTACAGTTCCTTTTGGAATTCTCTACCTCTCCCTATCAGACTTTCCACTTCTTAATAAAACAGAGTGATTTCTCAACCTAACCCTCTGCTACATGTATACCCCCATCTGTGTCATCCCTGTCTTTGTACCCTCCACTTCAGAATGTAAACTCTCAGGAACAGTGCCCTCTCCCCTCATGTGCTTTTCCCTCTTTTAGAGTATATTTTACTCCAACGGCACTAGGGAAGCCAATAGGGAAGCTGGGTATCGGGATTTGAAAATGGCCGATCCAGGGATTGGCTTTTAACTATGTGGCCGCCCCCTCGCCCCGCCCCAATAACTCACCATATATCGGGACGGGTGGGGAACATCCTCCGCGCTCTCCTGGCGGCGTGTGATGGTGCAGCGTGACCTCTTACGCTGCGCTGGAGAGCCGTAGGAAGAAAGCCGGGCAGTGTCTGAGCGTCCCGTGGACGCTCAACGCTGGTCCCTCAATCCCCGGGATTGGACCTTCCAATCCCGGGATTTAATCCTGGACGTTTTTGGCCCTTAATCCCAGGATCCTGCCAATCCCGATCCCGGGATTGGCCACCATAAACGGCATTTAACATTTGGTTTCTGCCACCCTTATGATTAAGTGCCCTGTCCCCTGATGCAGCACTGTATATATACCATGCATTTGTCCTACATTGTCTTTTACTGTAAGTCATTGTTTTCTTGTTTTCTCATTTGTTTATATATTTTGTTAGGCACTGCAGAATCCTTGTGGCGCCATATAGATAAGTGCTAATAAATAATAATAATAATAATGAAGATAACTATATGATTAATATGTAATGGAGAGAGAAGAAACTAATGACTTGATAATTTTGGAGCTATTGAATTCCCCTCCAAGCGTATTGAATTGCGGACATTTTCACCCGTTTTTAAGGCATTTTCACCAATGCCTTTTCACTTTTTTTATTTGGTGAAAAGGTTTTAGCTTCTGACAAATTTTTCATTTAGGCGAAAAAATGGCCCTGCTATTGAATAGGGCAAATCCCCATTCGCCTAAAAAATAACGAAAAGCGCAGTTTTTTTGAATAGGTGAAAAATTAGCCCTGATTGAATCCCCCCTAAAATATTTTACCAAATTGGGATTGTCATATTTTTGATGTATGATTATTGAATCTAAATGAAGTTCTATGTAGTGCGGTGACAGGGGTGGTCTGTTATTTGATTTTTTCACATTCTGGTGGGATCAGCTACCTCCAAGGGAGAAGAAAACAAGTCCTGCACATTCTGCACCTGCAGTAGTAATTTTGAACTCTGTATTCTACAGCTGGAGTGGACAAATAGAAGTCCAGGTTTTTAGATTACCCAGAGCCAGCAGGAAGTCAGAAGCAGAAGTGTTTAAAACTCCCAAACACCCAAAAGTGGTTTTTCCAGCTTCGTATCTAATGGCTAGAATCAATCCAAAGCTCTCCATACAGATGAAACAAGTCTGTGTCAAATAAAGCATTTGAAGCTGTGCTGTGACATAGAAAAAAATCTGAAGAATAAGACCACACTAGATTCCTAAAATCTATGGTTGTTTGAACTGGTAAAGAAACATTGGACATATGTAATTACAGGGCTTATTGAAGTGATTAACTATTTTGGTTCTCAATGTCCTGCACAAAGGGGTTCATCTGAAAATCTACCAGAAGAACAAATAGATTTTAATGAAACAAAACTAAATTTGATCCTGTTATTGCTATTCATAAAGCAAGAACAGTCTGTTCAGAATCTAAATTTCATTATTTGAGCAAGGAAACTGAAATTAAATGATTGAGTTACTGGGCAACACAATCACAGAAAACAGTGTTTTTTTCTATACGTATGTTTTGTTTCTTGCAAGGGAAATATTGTTCTCATTGAAGAACACTTTTTAGGTTTCCTTGAAGTTGACAATTCAAGTGGTGAAGGCTTGTGTGACAACATTCTCAATAAATTGTCCATCTGGAATCTTCATATTGATAATATAAGAGGACCAGGCTACGACAATCATGCCAACATGAGAGGAAAAAAGATTTGCCTGCAAAATGTAGTTTTAAACATTAAACTGCATGCTTTCTATGTTCCATGTGCTGCTTACAATCTTAATTTTGTTGTAAATAAAGGCACTGACGTCAATTGGGAAACAATCAGCTATTTTGGAACAGTTCAATAAATATTTAAGTTTTCTCAGCATCTCTGAAGGATTATTGAGTTCTTAAGAAGTATATTTCTTCCTTGACACTAAAGCCTGTTTCTGAAATGAGGTGGGAAAGTCACAATGATGCTCTGCGGCCTTTCAGACATCAAACTGGAGAAATTTTAGACTACTTATATGAAATTATTTCAGACAAAAAAATGTAATAAAGAATCAAGATATCAAGTCCAGATGGATTGACAACCATTGATAATTTCAGAGCTTTTTTTATAACTACAGCACAGATGCAAGTTATGAGACCTTAAGTGAAACTTCCATGCAGCTATACCAAGATCTTCATGTAGAACCTCAATTCAAGCCTGCAGCTAAATTTGTCAAAGTATAAAGGCTTTACAGTTGAAATATGAGCACACAGTTGAATCCCCTCGAACACATGAAAATGTATTACAGGGGAATTTTTTCTACTGTTCCAGATTTTGTGATATAATCTCTCAAGGAAAGATTTGAGCAGTTAGAGCAACATACTAATATACTCAAGTTTTTATAGGATCTAAACAATGTTATTGAACAAGACAGACAATTTGAGACTGCAATGCATTGACTTGGAAAACCACTTATTGGACGGTTATAAAAAGACATCAATTAAACAGAATCATTTGATTATCTGTCTTCATCAGAATTGTAACAATTAGCAAATATGTACTGTATGAAATAATTAAGTTTATCCATTCCAATAAATTGCATCCCCAAATTTGAAAATTGCCCACAGAATATTACTGACTCTCATGGTTAGCATAGCAAGTGGAGAAAGAACTTTTCTAGGTTAAAAATCATTAAAAAAAAACTATTTGCAATCAGGTATTTACTAAGAGAGGATTGCAAACCTATCAATGATTGCTACCTACTGTATAAACAGCAATGTATGTGCCCACTTGCAGATTGTAGAATTTGTTTCAAAATTAGCAAGTATGAAATTATGCAGGGCTAAATGGCTGTAACCTGTTCCAATAAATTCTGAGAATGCCACCATCACTCACATCAGATAAAGGATCTGGATATAAAGCTTCATCACTGGTCAAATACCCAAAGCATAAGCCTAGACTATATAAATAAAGGATGTACTTTAGTATTTTATTGACTAGTTTCTTTGCAGTAAAAACTAAATTTTGATACTGTAATATCACTATCCCCCACTTCTGATATAGAATATAATGGAAACAAAGTATTCATCTTTCTGTTCTGTATTCCTCCCCAAAGTATTTGTCAATTTAAATTAATATTTTTTTTAAATAATTTACTATTCAATAAATGTTTGCAATGTGTTTCTTCAGATACCTCTTTTTGTTGTAGCTTACATCAATTGCATAAAAATATAAAGTGTGCAAAATGGTAAACTGTAAAATGGAAGGGTGCAAATAAATTTGTTTTAACACCTTTTTAATGAAGCAATAATCAAGGCGAGTGTAGATACTTATTTTACAACACACTGCACATTACATTTCAAAATCTGAAAGAAAAAAATTGTAAAGAGAAAATATTTGTAGGTGGATGGAAATTCAGTTTTTGGGGTGAAGGGGGAGGGGGTGGGGTGGGCAAACACCATAGCACCGTCCCAGTGGAGAATATTTCAGCCTGACACACTGTGGTTATTCATCTCTGAA
Organism: Pseudophryne corroboree; assembly: GCF_028390025.1. NCBI lineage: Eukaryota > Metazoa > Chordata > Amphibia > Anura > Myobatrachidae > Pseudophryne > Pseudophryne corroboree. The sequence continues at coordinate 188,395,989 of NC_086444.1, read as the reverse complement.
AATACTGCATAAAGTTTTCTGAACTTACATAATTGCTCTCTAATAAACTATTGTAGACAGACTTGCCCTTTATTTTATTATCCTATTTTATCTATTGCAAAGAGGATAATCTTATAAAAAGTTTATATACTGTATATATATATATATATATATATATATATTTGCAATGACCAGCACTCCACACAATAACTTTAATGCCCTGGTGCCCTCCAAGTAGACAGCTATCAAACAGAACTCAAGGTAGGCGACACTCACAGGGACTTGCACAAAAAGAACACACTGTGGCACCAGATGCAGGCTTAGAAGCCCGTATCTGTTGCCACAGGGTGTTCTTTTTATGCAAGTCCCTGTGAGTGCTGCCTACCTCGAGTTCTGTTTGATATACAGGTTGAGTATCCCATATCCAAATATTCCGAAATACGGAATATTCCGAAATACGGACTTTTTTGAGCGAGAGTGAGATAGTGAAACCTTTGTTTTTTGATGGCTCAATGTACACAAACTTTGTTTAATACACAAAGTTATTAAAAATATTGTATTAAATGACCTTCAGGCTGTGTGTATAAGGTGTATATGAAACATAAATGAATTGTGTGAATGTAGACACACTTTGTTTAATGCACAAAGTTATAAAAAATATTGGCTAAAATTACCTTCAGGCTGTGTGTATAAGGTGTATATGTAACATAAATGCATTCTGTGCTTAGATTTAGGTCCCATCACCATGAGATCTCATTATGGTATGCAATTATTCCAAAATACGGAAAAATCCCATATCCAAAATACCTCTGGTCCCAAGCATTATACAGACCAGTTCAGTGCGGCACTCGCAGGCTTGAAATAAACATTCAGTAGACGTGCAGCGATTCCAACATTTCAATGTTATTACATTTTTGTCAAGGAATGTAATAACATTGAAACATTGGAATCGCTGCACGTCTACTGAATGTTTATTTCAAGCCTGCGAATACAGCACCAAAATGGTCTGTATATTCTCTCTTTGAGAATGTGAGGGCACCGGGACATTAAGCTGGTTATTAAGGAGTGCCGATCTATTGTGTGTATATATATATATATATATATATATATATATATATACATACGGATAAGGGAGGGAGGCGGCACTCATGATGACCCTGAGGACGGGGTGATTACCCCGAAACATGTCGGAATAAATTGACCTTTTTATATTGCAATACAAGCCTGTTTGAGTGCCGCCTCCCTCCCTTATCCGTGCATTAGAGGTCTTCGCCTCCAGGAGGGCACCGCAGCCTACACCATCTTTTCAGAGTGAGTGCCGAGCATACAGCATTTTAAAGCTATATATATATATATATAAAATATATATATATATATATATATATATATATATATAATGTTGCTAATAGGCTCACACAGTATTTTATACTAATATGTAAAGTAAGGTATGAAATAATTTATGAAGATGACACTTAAGTCAAGAGAAATTAAATATTATTAATGCAGCAGCTTTAATGTTCATAGAAACTTTGATAACGAGTGACAGCAAAAAGACACAATGTATTGTGCAAAAATATATAAAATGTAACAGTAAACCATAAATTCTGAAGGACACATTCCCACCTAGTTGATGTTATTGTGTTCTGGACACACTACAAAGTCGGAAAGATAAAATAGCTTCCCATGGTAACATTAACAACATTGGTCCATTTTCAATTCTGTCAGAAATTCACAATTGTTTTCAAACTGTTTAATGACATCAGAAAACTAAACACTAACCAAAAATCTAAAGGGGGGTGCACACGAAGAGATCTGTGTTTAAAATCTAAGCAATCTGACTAGATTGCTTAGATTTTAAGCACGGATCTGTCGTGTGTATGCCCCCCAGCGATAGCGATGCGCGACCCCGCGCATCACTATTGCTGGTGCTAGATTGGCCTGCATGCAGGCTCAATCTAGCGGGTCTCTCTTTTCAGCGCTGTGTGAAGTGAGCGCCCCAACCCCCCCCCCCCCCCCCCCCCCCGTCGTCCCCCCCTCACTCAGCACACTGTGCTGATCGGGGGGAGAGATGTGTGCTGAGCGGTCTGTGTCGCTCAGCACACATCTCTCCCGTCAGTACTGGCCTTAAGACTACCAACATGAACAGATCTGAACCAACAGCTAAAGACCTCACAAATGACAGCAATATAACAATAAAACCGTCAGTAAGGGGGGATGACTAGTCAACCTAAATAAGGCTGATTATAACAAGGAATCACTTAGGCTATTGGGAGACATAGACGTTTACTTCAAACTCAAAGGAGACCCCACACAGAAATACAAGAAGGATCTCCTTAATATACTACAAAGTGGAAAATGTACCGCCATTTTGAACAAACACAAATTTCTCAGTACACCACACCCAATCATACCGGTATTTTATTACCTACCCAAAATCCATAAGAGTTTTACGAATCCACCAGGTAGACCCATTACATCAGGCATTAACTCTCTAACATGGCCTGCAGTTCACAGCCATAGAAAAGGTTAAATCATACTGGAACGGGGAAGGCACTATCAGAGAATAGACAGACCTGATAGTAGTTGGATTTTCAGAGGCACACCCTGCACCCAGAAGGATTAAATTTAAGGTCCATACACACTGTGAGATTTGGGCTATGGCCCTCATTCCGAGTTGTTCGCTCGTTATTTTTCTTCGCATCGGTGCGATTTTCCGCTAACTGCGCATGCGCAATGTTCGCACTGCGGTTGCTCCAAGTAAATTTGCTAAGAAGTTTGGTATTTTACTCACGGCATTACGAGGTTTTTTCTTCGTTCTGGTGATCGTATTGTGATTGACAGGAAGTGGGTGTTTCTGGGCGGAAACAGGCCGTTTTATGGGAGTGCGTGAAAAAACGCTACCGTTTCTGGGAAAAACGCGGGAGTATCTGAAGAAACGGGGGAGTGTCTGGGCGAACGCTGGGTGTGTTTGTGACGTCAAACCAGGAACGACACTGACTGAACTGATCGCAGATGCCGAGTAAGTCTGGAGCTACTCAGAAACTGCTAAGAAATTTCTAATCGCAATTTTGAGAATCTTTCGTTCGCAATTCTGCTAAGCTAAGATTCACTCCCAGTAGGCGGCGGCTTAGCGTGTGCAATGCTGCTAAAAGCAGCTTGCGAGCGAACAACTCGGAATGAGGGCCTATGCCCGATTCTCACTATGCAACAAGGACTGTGGTCGGGAACGCAAGCAAAGATGGCTGTGCTTGCAATACCGATTTTGGCTAAGTGACAATTTTGACTATCTTTTACTTGAGATATTGAAAATTAACTTGTCTGCACAGTCTATTTTTGCTTGTGATGCCGATTCCGCGGGACTGCACATCGGCATCACAAGCTGTGTACACCTGGTGCAAGATGCACTAACTTTCCTTACGATTTTGACTATATAGTCCAAATCGTAAGAAAAATTAAGTGCATATCGCACCGTGGGTACACACCTTTAGACCCTTAAAGACAAATAATTAAGCATTTTATTATAAATCTAAAACAGAATAACAGCAGAGATCAATTTCTTTAATTTAACTATAAAAGACTATAAGGGGGACATTTACAAAGCAGTGATAAGAACGGAGAAGAGAGCCAGTGGAGAAGTTGCCCCATCAACCAATCAGCAGCTCTGTATCATTTTATAGTATGCAAATTATAGATGTTACTTCAGTGCTGATTGGTTGTCATAGGCAACTTCTCCGCTGGCTCACTTCTCCGCTCTTACCACTGCTTAATAAATGTCCCCCTAAGTGAGACAAGAACATTAACTATATATACATTTACTATATATACAAATGTAATGTAATATAGACTATTCCTGTCCAGAATATAATACTTGTCGGATCCATGTATATTGCTGTATACCAGCACACCATTTCTAGACTGATTAATCCAGTTAATACACCCTGGTTAAAGGAACACGCAGACAAGCTAAATCTTTTAGTAACATAGTTGGTGAGGTTGAAAAAAGACCAGTAGTCCATCGCGTTCAACCTGAATTATATTGTATTCCCTATTCTGTTCTGGTATAGTAACATTATTCTGGTATAGTATTGAACAACCAGGCTAACTCATAATGGCCGCCCCCATAGGAGACCATTACCATCCGCAATCCTATTCACTCCCATTGACATACATAGGAGCTTCCCAGCTGCCTCCTGTGTGTCCCCACGTAAGTGCGGTGTGGCCGGAAGCAGAGCTCTAGTGATGACTGGGGGTGCATGCGCGGAGGACCTGGTGAGGAACGGACAGCAACGGGATACGGAACATTTATAAAGAAGCACTGACACACCTGAACACACCCTCGAAAAAGTCCGGACACCAGATGAAACGCATTGGGACACCCACAGCTGACAAACTTTTATTGAACCAGGTTAATTCTACTTGTATGAGAATTTCATTGAACTTTATTGGACTCTGCTAACACTGCAGCACTGTGATTACACAATGCTGAACTTTACAAATTGCTTTTTTTTAAATAAATAGTATTTGCACCAGCGGATATCTAGTTTATTTGATACTTCCATTTAACCAATCACCACCACCTCCCATCACACGCACGCACCATTAAGGCAGCAGGAACCTGGGAGCAGTCGGGACCAGCAACAAGATGGACATCCTTGGGTGAGTAACCATCCACATACATCCAGTTGTACACAGTGTCTGACTGTACCTGATACTCCATTATACATTATTTCTGAGATGGAGTGACGGTGAGGAGTGGAAAAAGACAAGGACGATTCACAAGTTTGACCTGACATAAACTGATTTAAACCATTGGGACATACTTTACATGAACACCCTCTCTACAGTTTACACTGATTTACACTGGATTATTCTGAGTTTCGTTGATTGATGAACTTTTGGACAAAGCCATAGTGAACATCCTACCTAAAGATTAATTCTTGGGAACGCTGATTGACTTTGGAACATTACCCCAGGACTCCCCTCATGCATCCCCCACACTACTACCCCACAATAGACACCATTGTCAGTCTGCAATTACATTAGATTATAAACACAAACACCCTAGAGTGCTCCACTTGCACCTATCTATTTCTTGTTAAGGGATTGGACACCCTCATTTGGTGCAAGCATTGGGGTAAACCCAGCAGCCTTAATAATGCTGACCAATTACTATTGTATAAACATACAAGTCAGAGCCTGCATTTGCAACTTAGAGCCCTTATGGTCTATTCAGAGTCACAGGAATCTGAGTGTGTAAATGGGTGGCAGCAGGGAATTCACAGGTGGAATTAGTTTGCTGTAGGTGTACAGATGGAATTGTGGGACATTCAGAGTTGGGTGTAAGCAGATACAATTACTTTCACCAGCAAATGGATGGGGTGGTGTGGTTACTTTGATCCCAGACAATAATTACTACACTGCATATATACCTGCTGTATACCTTGTAGTGCATCTCATTGTTACAATGATCCAGCTACTGACACTTTTTACATGTGTCCATCAACAGCTACTCCAGACATCCAGGACTACTGTCCAAACTAGCTGTTACTATGAATTATGAGTTGTTCATTGCTATAATAAAGTGTGTGTTTATATGCCATTGGGACAAAATAACCAAACATGTGGTTGTGAGCTGATACAATTAATGATCATTTACAGTATTACCATCTGCTGGACTCTATGCATCATTACAAGGCAGAGCTAGCCATATACAAAAGATGCTGCAGTTTAGCAAGGGATAAAATAGCATTTAACATATAAAAAGAACAAAATATAAAGAAAAAAATAAGAATTTACTCACCGGTAATTCTATTTCTCGTAGTCCGTAGTGGATGCTGGGAACTCCGTAAGGACCATGGGGAATAGACGGGCTCCGCAGGAGACTGGGCACTCTAAAGAAAAGATTAGGTACTATCTGGTGTGCACTGGCTCCTCCCTCTATGCCCCTCCTCCAGACCTCAGTTAGGGAAACTGTGCCCGGAAGAGCTGACATTACAAGGAAAGGATTTTTGGAATCCAGGGTAAGACTCATACCAGCCACACCAATCACACCGTACAACTTGTGATAACCTTACCCAGTTAACAGTATGAACAACAACTGAGCCTCACTCAACGGATGGCTCATAACAATAACCCTTATTTAAGCAATAACTATATACACGTATTGCAGAAAGTCCGCACTTGGGACGGGCGCCCAGCATCCACTACGGACTACGAGAAATAGAATTACCGGTGAGTAAATTCTTATTTTCTCTGACGTCCTAGTGGATGCTGGGAACTCCGTAAGGACCATGGGCATTATACCAAAGCTCCCAAACGGGCGGGAGAGTGCGGATGACTCTGCAGCACCGAATGAGCAAACACAAGGTCCTCCTCAGCCAGGGTATCAAACTTGTAGAACTTTGCAAAGGTGTTTGAACCCGACCAAGTAGCCGCTCGGCAAAGCTGTAAAGCCGAGACCCCTCGGGCAGCCGCCCAAGAAGAGCCCACCTTCCTTGTGGAATGGGCTTTTACTGATTTTGGATGCGGCAATCCAGCCGCAGAATGAGCCAACTGAATCGTGCTACAGATCCAGCGAGCAAGTTTGCTTTGAAGCAGGAGCACCCAGCATGCAGGATAAACAGCGAGTCAGTCTTCCTGACTCCAGCCGTTCTGGAAACATATATTTTCAAAGCCCTGACTACGTCCAGCAACTTGGAGTCCTCCAAGTCCTGAGTAGCCGCAGGCACCACAATAGGTTGGTTCAAATGAAACGATGATACCACCTTTGGGAGAAATTGGGGACGAGTCCGCAATTCTGCCCTGTCCATATGGAAGATCAGATAGGGGCTTTTACATGACAAAGCCGCCAATTCTGACACACGCCTAGCCGATGCTAAGGCCAACAGCATGACCACTTTCCACGTGAGATACTTTAGTTCCACGGTGTCACGAACCTCGGGCAGCGGCGACCGCGCTTGTCCCTGCGGGTGGCCTGGTCTGCCCGGCGCCTCTCTTCCCCTGTCAGTCTCCGGCTTCAGCGGCGGGTCGGCGCTGCTCTCCGGCGGCTTCCCGGAAGCAAGGGCGCCGCCATCACAAGCAAGGGCAAGGAGGCGGAGCAGGTCTGACGTCACCTGCCTGCTCCGCCAATCAGGCTAGGGCGGGGAATTTAAAATCAGATACCAGGCAGAGATCCGATGCCTGAGTATCTTCGTTTCTCCTGTGGAAGCTATGATCCAGAGCTCCCTCGTCCCTGCAAGCATCCTGTGCTTCCAAGCATCCTGTCCCTGCAAGCATCCTGTGCTTCCAAGCATCCTGTCCCTGCAAGCATCCTGTGCCTACAAGCAACCTGTGCTTCCAAGCATCCTGTGCCTACAAGCACCTCCGTGCCTCCAGTTACCTCCGTGTCTCCAAGCACCTCGTGCCTCCAAGCACCTCCGTGCCTCCAAGCACCTCCGTGCCTCCAAGCACCTCGTGCCTCCAAGCACCTCGTGCCTCCAAGCACCTCCGCGCCTCAAGCACCTCCGTGCCTCCAGTTACCTCCGTGCCTCCAGTTACCTCCGTGCCTCCAGTTACCTCCGTGCCTCCAAGCACCTCCGTGCCTCCAAGCACCTCGTGCCTCCAAGCACCTCGTGCCTCCAAGCACCTCCGCGCCTCAAGCACCTCCGTGCCTCCAGTTACCTCCGTGCCTCCAGTTACCTCCGTGCCTCCAGTTACCTCCGTGCCTCCAAGCACCTCCGTGCCTCCAAGCACCTCGTGCCTCCAAGCACCCCGTGCCTCCAAGCACCTCCGCGCCTCAAAGCACCTCCGTGCCTCCAGTTACCTCCGTGTCTCCAAGCACCTCGTGCCTCCAAGCACCTCGTCCCTCCAAACACCTCGGTGTCTCCAAACACCTCCGTGCCTCCAAGCACCTCCGTGCCTCCAAACACCTCCGTGCCTCCAAGGGTCTCCCAGCACTCCCTGTACTCCCAGTACCTCAGTGCCTTCAATACCACAGTGTCTCCAATATCTCAGTACCCCAGCCTTCATTATTTCTACAAGTCTTGTCTTACAGGAGACCTACAAGAATTCCTCTGGGCCTCCCGCCTGCCGTCTTAGTTCTGCATGAGGAAGACCTACATCCGGCCATCTCTACTACGACCCAGTGGCGGTTCCTCTTCCCGGTCATCGGAAGAAGCCCCGAGTCCACAACACTCCCAAACCAGGTCAGTGATAGTATACTCAGGCCACATGGACTCGGGGGATCGGAACACGGACTCTAGTGCCATCCAGAACCTGGCTTCTCGAGTGCAAAGTCAGGAAGCAGCACAAGGTCAGGTGATGCAGTACCTCCAGCAGTTGTCCGGGCGTCTGGATCAGATTCAGGCGTCTCTGGCCTCAGTAATTCCGGCTCCTGTTCCAGCAGTCGCACCAGTTGCCGTTGCCAGCAATGTTCAACCATCGGCCGGTGTCACTCCACGCCTTCAGTTGCCTACTCCGTCCCGCTATAATGGGAATCCCAAAAATTGTCGTGGTTTCTTGAACCAGTGCGAGGTACATTTCGAGCTACTTGCACACAACTTTCCTACAGACCGGTCCAAGGTAGCATATATTATTTCTCTGTTGGAAGGTTCTGCTTTGGATTGGGTGTCTCCATTATGGGAACGATCTGATCCCATGGTTTCCAACTACACCAACTTCATCTCGTCCTTTCGAAGGATTTTCGACGAGCCCGGCAGAATGACCACTGCTTCTTCCGATTTGCTCCGTGTTCGGCAGGGCGCCCGTTCCGTGGGCCAGTACGTGGTTCATTTCCAGACCATTGCTTCCGAACTACGCTGGAATAATGATGCCCTGAGAGCTGCCTTCTGGAACGGTCTTTCCGACCGGCTGAAAGACGAGCTGGTTACTAGAGATCTGCCGGATCCATTAGAAGATTTGATTTCCCTTTGCGTCAAGGTGGATCTTCGGATGCAGGAGCGTGGAAGAGAACGTAACCGTTCGGATCGTTCCAGGTTCCGGAATCCTACTCCTAGGCCGGTGGCCTCACCTAGCTCAGATGAGCCCATGCAAATTAACCGCTCCCGACTGTCTCCGGAAGAACGACAGCGTCGTCGTGAGGGTAAACTCTGCCTTTACTGTGGAGCCGCAGATCATTTTCTTAAATCTTGTAAAGTCCGTCCGGGAAACGGGCAGACCTAGCTTGTTCCGGAGGAGTCAAGCTGGGAGTTACGACAAAAGCTTCTCCAACTTCGGACTGCTTGCTTCCAGTAACTCTAGTCTCCAATTCAGTCTCCAGGTCTTGTGAAGCCCTATTGGATTCCGGAGCTGCAGGGAACTTCGTTTCTTCCTTCTGTGCCCAAAGTTTGGGTTTAAAGTTACGGCCTATCGAGCGGCCAATTTCACTGACGGCTATCAACGGGACTAGAATTTCCAAAGGTCTCATAATGTGGCGCACGGGGCCAGTTAAGCTGCGGGTCGGGGCTCTACATCAGGAAGATTTGGAACTCTTGGTAATCCCAGAAATGCCCCATGATCTGGTTCTTGGAATGCCTTGGCTGAAAAGTCATAACCCCCACATCGATTGGAAGTCGTCACAAATTCTGTCCTGGAGTTCCTTTTGTCACACTAATTGTCTTACTCCTGTTTGTCCGCTCCGTGTTACCTCCAAAACGGATGAAGAGCACATTCCGGAGGCATATCAAGGGTACAAGGACGTATTTTCGGAACAAGCTGCTGACCTGTTACCACCTCACAGGCCTTGGGACTGCCCTATTGACCTTGTCCCAGGGAAGACGCCACCTCGTGGTCGCACATATCCTCTGTCTCTTCCCGAGACTCAAGCCATGTCGGAGTATATTAAGTCCAATATGCTCAAGGGATTCATTCGCCCCTCTTCCTCCCCTGCTGGTGCAGGCTTCTTTTTCGTGAAGAAAAAGGACGGGGGGTTGAGACCATGCATCGACTACCGCGGCCTAAACGACATTACTATTAAGAATAAATACCCCTTGCCACTAATCACAGAGTTATTTGATAGGGTTCGTGGTGCCCGCATTTTTTCAAAACTCGACTTGAGAGGAGCTTATAATCTTATACGCATCCGAGAGGGGGATGAATGGAAGACTGCCTTTAATACCCGAGATGGGCATTACGAATACTTGGTGATGCCGTTTGGTCTTAGTAATGCTCCCGCGGTTTTCCAGGGATTCGTCAACGAAATCTTTCGTGATATGCTGTATCAGAGCGTTGTGGTATATCTGGACGACATACTGATTTTTTCCAAGAATCTTGTCGAACACAGGACTCAAGTCAAAGAGGTGCTACACCGTTTACAAGAGAATCATCTCTACGCCAAGCTTTCCAAATGTACCTTTGAAGTAACATCTATTCCGTTCCTCGGTTATGTCATCTCGGGGACGGAGCTTCGCATGGATCCGGAAAAGTTGTCGGCCATTCGTGATTGGACTCAGCCTCTTTCCCTGAAAGCAATACAAAGGTTCCTGGGCTTTGCGAACTACTACAGGAAATTCATTAAAGGTTTCTCCACCATTGTTGCACCCATTACTGCCCTGACGAGAAAGGGTTCTAATCCTAGTTTGTGGCCTCCGGAAGCCATTGTAGCTTTTTCTCGCTTAAAGTTAGCTTTCACGACGGCTCCAGTTCTCCAACAACCAAATTTCGAGGAACCCTTCTTCTTAGAAGTTGATGCATCTTCAGTCGGGGTGGGGGCTGTCCTCTCCCAGCATTCCTCTGATAAGAAATTACATCCGTGTGGCTTCCACTCTCGTAAATTCTCTCCAGCCGAACGAAATTACTCTATTGGAGACCAGGAACTCTTGGCAATCAAATCTGCCTTGGAAGAATGGAGATATCTTCTAGAAGGGGCTAAACATGTGTTTACCATCTACACGGATCACAAGAATTTACTGTACATCAAATCCGCACAATGTTTGAATCCTCGCCAGGCGAGATGGGCACTTTTCTTTTCCCGATTCTCGTTCATTATCAAGTACCGTGCCGGGACTCTCAATATTAAAGCAGATGCGCTTTCCCGTTCACAGGTTCCCACAGACGAGGATGAACCTCCGGAGCGGGGTTTAATTCTGAATCCAGTTTCTGTCTCTGCTGCTTTAACTACTCCAGCTCCTCCTCCTGGAAGAATGTCCGTACCAGCTAGATTCCGCCCAGGAATACTACGGTGGGTCCATAACTCCAAGTTTTCCGGTCATCCCGGCGCTCAGAAGATGTACAAGTTTCTGCAAAGGTCTTACTGGTGGAACACCATGAGGAAGGATGTACAAGATTGCGTTAATTCATGTCCCCAATGTACACAACATAAATCTCCTCGTCTGCCTCCTGCAGGGTTACTTCGTCCTCTGCCTATCCCTGTGAGACCCTGGACTCACATTTCCATGGACTTCATCACTGACTTGCCCTGTTCCAAGGGTTGCAACACCGTTTGGGTTATCGTTGACCGTTTTTCGAAGATGGCACACTTTGTGCCCTTGACTGGTCTTCCGACAGCACCGAAACTGGCTCTATTGTTTATCCGAGAACATTTTCGTTTGCATGGGTTGCCACAAGAGATTGTTTCTGACCGTGGAGTACAGTTCACCGCCAGGTTTTGGAAAGCCCTTTGTTCAACTCTACACATTAAACTTAAGTTTTCGTCGGCTTATCATCCCCAAACAAATGGACAAACGGAACGAGTCAATCAAGATCTAGAGACTTTTCTTCGGTTGTATCTCTCTCCTTCACAGGACAACTGGGTGGAGTTGTTGCCTTGGGCGGAGTTTGCCCATAACCATTTGTTTCATTCTTCCACTGGGGAATCACCATTTTTCGTCAACTACGGGTTCCATCCCCGTGTTCCGGAATTTCCAAGCCTTCCGATAATAGAGGTTCCTGCTGTAGCGTCCACTCTACGACACTTTGGACAAATTTGGAGAAAGGTTCATGCTAATCTTAAGCAGGTTTCTGTTCGGTACAAGTTCTTTGCAGATAAGAAACGGCAAGCCGCACCTCAATATAAAGTTGGGGACAGGGTATGGCTGTCCACACGGAATCTCCGGTTGAAGGTGCCCACCATGAAATTCGCTCCAAGGTTCATCGGTCCTTACCCTGTGCTACAAGTCTTAAATCCTGTGGTCTGTAAACTGGGTTTGCCTGCCCATCTTCGCATACCTAACGCCTTCCATGTTTCTCTACTCCGTCCCCTCATACTGAATCGATTCCACTCAGCACTCCCAAGGCCAACGTCCGTAGTGGCAGAAGCTGGAGCGGAGTTTGAAATCAAAGCTATTCTGGACTCTCGTTATCTTCATAAAAAATTACAGTACTTGGTGGACTGGAAGGGTTATGGACCTGAGGAGAGAAGTTGGATTGGGGCTACTGAAGTAACGGCTCCTCGTCTGATTCGGATCTTCCACTCCAGACATCCGACTAAGCCCGGGAAGTGTCCAGGGGCCACTCCTGGAGGAGGGGGTACTGTCACGAACCTCGGGCAGCGGCGACCGCGCTTGTCCCTGCGGGTGGCCTGGTCTGCCCGGCGCCTCTCTTCCCCTGTCAGTCTCCGGCTTCAGCGGCGGGTCGGCGCTGCTCTCCGGCGGCTTCCCGGAAGCAAGGGCGCCGCCATCACAAGCAAGGGCAAGGAGGCGGAGCAGGTCTGACGTCACCTGCCTGCTCCGCCAATCAGGCTAGGGCGGGGAATTTAAAATCAGATACCAGGCAGAGATCCGATGCCTGAGTATCTTCGTTTCTCCTGTGGAAGCTATGATCCAGAGCTCCCTCGTCCCTGCAAGCATCCTGTGCTTCCAAGCATCCTGTCCCTGCAAGCATCCTGTGCTTCCAAGCATCCTGTCCCTGCAAGCATCCTGTGCCTACAAGCAACCTGTGCTTCCAAGCATCCTGTGCCTACAAGCACCTCCGTGCCTCCAGTTACCTCCGTGTCTCCAAGCACCTCGTGCCTCCAAGCACCTCCGTGCCTCCAAGCACCTCCGTGCCTCCAAGCACCTCGTGCCTCCAAGCACCTCGTGCCTCCAAGCACCTCCGCGCCTCAAGCACCTCCGTGCCTCCAGTTACCTCCGTGCCTCCAGTTACCTCCGTGCCTCCAGTTACCTCCGTGCCTCCAAGCACCTCCGTGCCTCCAAGCACCTCGTGCCTCCAAGCACCTCGTGCCTCCAAGCACCTCCGCGCCTCAAGCACCTCCGTGCCTCCAGTTACCTCCGTGCCTCCAGTTACCTCCGTGCCTCCAGTTACCTCCGTGCCTCCAAGCACCTCCGTGCCTCCAAGCACCTCGTGCCTCCAAGCACCCCGTGCCTCCAAGCACCTCCGCGCCTCAAAGCACCTCCGTGCCTCCAGTTACCTCCGTGTCTCCAAGCACCTCGTGCCTCCAAGCACCTCGTCCCTCCAAACACCTCGGTGTCTCCAAACACCTCCGTGCCTCCAAGCACCTCCGTGCCTCCAAACACCTCCGTGCCTCCAAGGGTCTCCCAGCACTCCCTGTACTCCCAGTACCTCAGTGCCTTCAATACCACAGTGTCTCCAATATCTCAGTACCCCAGCCTTCATTATTTCTACAAGTCTTGTCTTACAGGAGACCTACAAGAATTCCTCTGGGCCTCCCGCCTGCCGTCTTAGTTCTGCATGAGGAAGACCTACATCCGGCCATCTCTACTACGACCCAGTGGCGGTTCCTCTTCCCGGTCATCGGAAGAAGCCCCGAGTCCACAACACTCCCAAACCAGGTCAGTGATACACGGTCTTAAGTGGCTCAAACCAGTGGGATTTCAGGAAATCCAACACAACGTTAAGATCCCAAGGTGCCACTGGTGGTACAAAAGGGGGCTGAATATGTAGCACTCCCTTAACAAACGTCTGAACCTCAGGCAGTGAAGCCAGTTCTTTTTGAAAGAAAATGGATAGGGCCGAAATCTGGACCCTTATGGACCCTAATTTTAGGCCCATAGACACTCCTGACTGTAGGAAGTGCAGGAATCGACCCAGCTGGAATTCCTCTGTAGGGGCCGTCCTGGCCTCACACCAAGCAACATATTTTCGCCATATATGGTGATAATGCTTTGCTGTCACGTCCTTCCTAGCCTTTATCAGCGTAGGAATAACTTCATCCGGAATGCATTTTACCGCTAGGATCCGGCGTTCCACCGCCATGCCGTCAAACGCAGCCGCTGTAAGTCTTGGAACAGACAGGGCCCTTGTTGCAGCAGGTCCTGTCTGAGAGGCAGAGGCCATGGGTCCTCTGTGCGTATTTCTTGCAGTTCCGGGTACCAACTCCTTCTTGGCCAATCCGGAACAATGAGTATTGTTCTCACTCCTCTTTTTTACTTACAATTCTCAGCACCTTTGGTATGAGAGGAAGAGGAGGAAACACATATACCGACTGGAACACCCACGGTGTCACTAGCGCGTCCACAGCTATCGCCTGAGGGTCCCTTGACCTGGCGCAATATCTTTTTAGCTTTTTGTTGAGGCGGGACGCCATCATGTCCACCTGTGGCAGTTCCCATCGATTTGCAATCTGTGTGAAGACTTCTTGATGAAGTCCCCACTCTCCCGGGTGGAGGTCGTGTCTGCTGAGGAAATCTGCTTCCCAGTTGTCCACTCCCGGAATGAACACTGCTGACAGTGCTTGCACGTGAGTCTCCGCCCAACGAAGAATATTTGTGGCTTCCGCCATTGCCACCCTGCTTCTTGTGCCGCCCTGGTGGTTTACATGGGCGACCGCCGTGATGTTGTCTGACTGAATCAGCACTGGTTGGTCTCGAAGCAGGGGCTCCCCTTGACTCAGGGCGTTGTATATGGCCCTTAGTTCCAGTATATTTATGTGCAGACAAGTCTCCTGACATGACCACAGCCCTTGGAAGTTTCTTCCCTGAGTGACTGCCCCCCATCCGCGGAGGCTTGCATCCGTGGTCACCAGGACCCAGTCCTGTATGCCGAACCTGCGGCCTTCGAGAAGGTGAGCACTCTGCAGCCACCACAGAAGAGACACCCTGGCCCTGGGGGACAGGGTGATTAACCGATGCATCTGAAGATGTGATCCGGACCATTTGTCCAGTAAGTCCCATTGGAAGGACCTCGTATGGAACCTGCCGAAGGGAATGGCCTCGTATGAGGCCACCCTCCTTCCCAGGACTCGAGTGCAGTGATGCACTGACCCCTGTTTTGGTTTTAATAGATTCCTGACCAGTGTCACGAGCTCCTGAGCTCTCTCTATCGGGAGATAACCCTTTTCTGGGCTGTGTCTAGGATCATGCCTAGGAGAAGCAGATGAGCTGTAAGAACCCACTGCGACTTTGGAATATATAGAATCCAGCCGTGTTGCCGTTACACTTCCAGAGAAAGTGATACGCTGTTCAGCAACTGCTCTCTTGATCTCGCTTTTATGAGGAGATCGTCCAAGTACGTGATAATAGTGACACCTTGCTTCAGCAGGAGCACCATCATTTCCGCCCTTACCGTGGTGAACATTCTCAAGGCCGTGGAGAGACCAAACGGCAACCTCTGAAATTGGTAATGACAATCCCGTACCGTAATTCCGAGGTACGCCTGATGAGGTGGATAAATGGGGACCTGAAGGTATGCATCCTTTATGTCCCGAGTCACCTTTCAGGCTTGCAATAATCGCTCTTAGCGATTTCAACGTGAACTTGAACCTTTTCAGGTATATGTTCAGGGATTTTAAATTCAATATGGGTCCCACCGAACCGTCAGGTTACGGGACTACAACATGGTCGAATAATAACCCCCTCCTTGTTGAAGTAGGGGAACCTTGACCACCACCTGGTGAAGATACAATTTGTGAATTGCAGTTAACACTGGGGAAGCCGGCAGGGCCGTCGGTGAGGGGGCATCTTCTCAAAATCCAGCTTGTATCCCTGACACACAATATCTATTGCCCAGGGATCTAACAGGGAGTGAACCCACTTGTGGCTGAACTTACGAAGGCGTGCCCCCACCGGGCCCAGCTCCGCCTGTGGAGCCCCAGCGACATGCGGTGGATTTTGTAGAGGCTGGGGAGGACTTCTGTTCCTGGGAACTAGCTGTGTTGTGCAGCTTCTTTCCTCTGCCCCCGCCTCTGGCAAGAAAGGACGCATCTCGGACTTTCTTGTTTCTTTATTTGAAAGGCTGCATTTGATAATGTCGTGCTTTCCTAAGCTGTGCAGGAATATAAGGCAAATATCAGAATTACCAGCTATAGTTGTGGAGACCAGGTCCGAAAAAAAACCCTTCTCCACACAATCCTCAGCCTTCCATATGCCTCTTAAGTCGGCATCATCTGTCCATTGCATATTCTACAGGACACGTCAAGCAGAAATCGACATAGCTTTGACTCTAGGACCCAGTATACTCATGTCTCTTTGGGCATGTTTTATATATATATATATATATACATATCTCTTAAGACAGCATCTTTAATATATATATATATATCTCTATATATACATATATATATCTATATGCATACTAGGGTCTCAATCTCTGCTGATAAGGTACCTGTCCACGCTGCCACAGCGCTATAAACCCATGCCGACACAATCGCCGGTCTGAGTAGTGTACTAGAATGTGCACGCTATCTGCAGGATCCCTGAGAACAGCTAGTGCTACCGTCTGGGCAAACGTGACACCCTAGGGGAAGATTCCCATCACATCCTGGCCCTAGTGGGGAAAGGATACTGCCTGAGAATTCCTTGTGCGAAGCTGCAGTTTCTTGTCTGGAGATTCCCGCCCTTTTTCCTCATGAGAGGAGGGAAATTTACCTCAGCTTTCTTCCCCTTAAACATGTGTACCCTTGTGTCAGGGACATGAGTCATCAGTGATATGCAAATCATCTTTTATTACAATAATCATATATTGCGACATAGGGACAGACATGGGTAGATTTCCTGTCTGTTCTCTAATCTTTTGTGCAATAAATTCCCCTCAGCACTTACACATATCCAAACAGGTGTCGGCGTTGTCGACGGAGACACCCTCTCACACACATATTTTCTCTATCTCCTCCTTAGGGGAGCCTTTTACCTCAGACATGTCGACACACACGTACCGACACACCACACACACAGGGGATGCTCTATTTGAAGACAGTTCCCCCACAAGGCCCTTTGGAGAGACAGAGAGAGAGTATGCCAGCACACACCCCAGCGCTATATAACCCAGGGATTACACTACAACTCAGTGTTTACCCAGTAGCTGCTGTATATACAAAGTTGCGCCTAAATTTATGTGCCCCCCCTCTTTTCACCCTTTGTGTATCTGGATACTGCAGGGGAGAGCCTGGGGAGCTTCTTTCTAGCGGAGCTGTGAATAGAAAATGGCGCTGGTGTGCTGAGGAAGAAGGCCCCGCCCCCGCAGCGGCGGGCTTCTGTCCCGATTTCTGTGAAAAAATGGCGGGGTTTTTTCTCATATATACAGTGCCAGACTATATATATGTATTTTTATTGCCAAAAGGTACTTCAATTGCTGCCCAGGGCGCCCCCCCCCCCCCCAGCGCCCTGCACCCTACAGTGACCGGAGTGTGTAAGTGTGCTGGGAGCAATGGCGCACAGCTGCGGTGCTGTGCGCTACCTTAAATGAAGACAGGAGTCTTCTGCCGCCGATTTCGTCGTCTTCAAGCTTCTGTTCTTCTGGCTCTGCGAGGGGGACGGCGGCGCGGCTCCGGGAACGGACGATCGAGGACAGGTGCCTGTGTTCGAACCCTCTGGAGCTAATGGTGTCCAGTAGCCTAAGAAGCACAATCTAGCTGCAAGCAGGAAGGTTTGCTTCTCTCCCCTTAGTCCCACGTAGCAGTGAGTCTGTTGCCAGCAGAAGCTCACTGAAAATAAAAAACCTAATAAATACTTTCTTTACTAGTAAGCTCAGGAGAGCCCACCAGGAGCACCCAGCTCTGGCCGGGCACAGATTCTAACTGAGGTCTGGAGGAGGGGCATAGAGGTAGGAGCCAGTGCACACCAGGTAGTACCTAATCTTTTCTTTAGAGTGCCCAGTCTCCTGCGGAGCCCGTCTATTCCCCATGGTCCTTACGGAGTTCCCAGCATCCACTAGGACGTCAGAGAAAATATGAAAGTACATGTATGATTTATGTTCATGTTAATATACACATCTGTTGACTTTCCATTAAAAGGAAAAATGGAAATATTCTTTATTACCATGGAACGACTTCTAATATCACTGCAATAATGTGACTACTGCACATGCAGTCCACAAACCCGAAGCCTCTATGATGATAGTCTATCCCACACATATGCTTTGTTGATTAGTTTTTAATTTTTATTATGTCCATTTGGAAACACAGTCATAAAAATAAATGTACAGCAATGTGCTTAAACCACAGGACTAATGAGGTTCAAGAAAATACAAAAATAGATATTAAAAACAGATTTAAAACCCATAATCTGTGATTTTAATAACGATTAATTGAAAAGGTCACTTATAGTACACAATAAATCCTTTGCTTTTCATCTCTTGCCGCTGCTGACCATAAATAGCAAAATTGTAAGCATCTGTGTGTCAGCACAGGTGGCTCAGTCAGGATTGAACTGGTGATTAATTCTTGTACAGGGATATCCCTAAAACCTTATCCACTTGCAGAAACTCAGAATTCCTGTGTGATAATCTATTACCTGTAAGACAAAACCTTGTAGAAATATTTCAGCTGCAGTGGCTCAGCTCATGCATATTTTAATGAAGCATGTCAGCTGCTGGTGCAGGGCTGAGTACCTCTAGAAAGATTTCTGATGTCCCCAGATTTGAACTCTCTTATCACTGACCTTGTATGCCATGATTAGGTTGTTAATATGTCAGCAATCCTGACAGATTATCTCTGTGCTAATCCCCATCTGTTCACACAGATGGCAACTTTCAATTTTATTGAACTCATTTTTATTGAAAAAGGAAATATATTTATGAGAATAAAAAGTTTCCTTGTATATCTCGGAGACAGAGGCTTACGTGGATATTTTTATGTTATCACGGCATCTGATAGCAACTCAATATTGAAACATATTTTAATATATTTCTATAGTTGTAAACATTAATTGCATACATATTTGTCGACATACACTACTGATGCAGCTGCACCAAACGTCCCGTATACAAACATCAGGTCCTGTGCGACTCAGCTTATGCAAGTATTTTTTTTGCTTGAATATGCATCTTAGGTGCAATGCAATGTGACAAAACCGCTCGACGAGGCTGCAGATTAATTTGATTTATGATACTTGTATATCTGTGTGTAACTTAGTTTGAATCTGTATATGAAGTGCTACGATGCAGCAGCCGTGGGTTTTTTACACGCCAAGTTCTATTGTGCTTCATACTTGCAGATTCAGACTCAGTCACGCAAGCATATACAAGTGTTGCATATCAATCAGTGCAGTCTAGATAATGATTAGATGCACATTCATGAAAAAAAAAGACCTGTTTGTATGGACCAATCGCGTGAGGTATCTGGCGTCACAAGACATATTGAGGCTAGTTATATGAGGACACATATATTGTTCTTATAAATATGAAAAACCTCATTTAGAGTTGAACATAAGCATATTTTTGCATCTTAAAACATGTATCCCCATAAAGACTGCATTGACACCAAGATTAGATTGTATTGAGATTTGAGGCTTAATGGTTGGCTTTTAATTGTCGGTAGTTTTTGGGCATGTTTGCAGTCAACTGATTTAGTAAAGCCCAAACAATGGGAAACTGCCAAAAAGCCACACTTTAGAATACAAATGTTGTTTTTAACATTGCAAATATAGAAACTCTGTATTTACTAAGTGCCGGAAAACAACAAACATGATGTGGTAGTGACAGGCAAGATAGCTCAGAAAGCATGCTCATGAGTTATGTGGTCAATCAGAAGCAGAGGAACCACAATACACTTATAGTGAGGGCAATTATAATGTATTTAATAAGAAGCAGATAACACTAATAAGTCTCATGGGTAAATATATATATATATATATATATATATATATATCTATCTATATATATATATATATATATAAAAATAAAATAAGAGTCATTTTTGTCAGTGCGCTATTTGTTTCTCACAATTCACAGCTGGAACCCCTGATCCTTGTGTCCACTGAATGAAGTTGAATTCTTTAAATGTATTAGGCAGTTCTTATTTTGCACCAAGAATTCACTTCTTGCGGTTGGCGTCTCCCCTTTAATCCTGCATTCAGTATCAGGTCAATCTGTAACTCAAAATGAGAATGGGGGCGCTCCATAGTGCATAATTACTTTTTAAAAACAATTCTATTCACACATAAAATTTAGGTAATGAATGACGTACCAGAGACGGAGGTAAACCACCATAAGTATAACAGCATATTATTTGATCCAAACAATTGCAAGCAGCAAAAACAGCATGCACAGTCAGTGATTCCACAAGACTTAGTGCACGTAAGTGCCCTTTGACGAAATCCAAGTATAAACCTGGCGTGCCAAGAGGGGTTGTTTGGAGTGACTACATTTTTGGCAAAAAAGATGCCCGATGTTAGCAGAATTGCACTGCACCTGGTGGCTCACTCACGCCAGGCATCTTGCACTGCATAGCGTATTGAGGCTGGATGTATGTGGACAAATCTGTACATGGCTTAACACAAAGTCTGTGGCGTGCCAAATGGGGCTATTTGGTGTGATTTGGGCATAGGTGTATATTGACACATCTATATTGGGTTAAAGTAGTTTAATTTTGTGAGATAGCGTTTTATTAATTAATCATATATTAAAAAGGGTAATATTTTTAATTGGTGGTTAAGAATCTTTGTTAACCATGGGGGGTGGATTTACTTTTTTACAGTTAAAAATAATACTTGTCTCAATAAAATGAAACAATAATTCCCACCTAATATATTAATAGAACAGTGTTTACATAAGAGAATTATCAGTGATACAGTATCTGCCTTCTTATTTAATACATAATGATTGCTCTCATAAGTATACTGTGATTGCACTCATTATGATCGGTCATACTGCGGTTGCTACATGTGATATCATTGCGCTGACATCCTAGTATGTATGTGAGTGTGTTATGGAATTAAAACTCCAATAGTGCATGGACAGATGTGAAAGATGAAGCACAGCACCTGAGTGTGTCCAAGATGTCTCCCCCAGTCCTAGTGGGAGAGACACTTCATAAATACAAAATATTTATTATATTTTAGAAAATAAAACTTTCCTGTTCCAAACTGCCAGCAGCTGACTCTCTAATATGCCCTTCCTCCTCCGGCTCCAGCACTCTCACCCAGGGCCAGTGCAAGGCTTCTGGAGACCCAAGGCAAAGCTTCTCATTACCACCCGTGCTCCCCCTAGCGGATCAAGTCAGCATGCCAGCCTTTGAGATGCCAGCAGTCGGAATACTGAGATGGATCAGCATCTAGACACATGGGTACTGACTGCTGGCATTATGAACGTAAGTATGCTGGTTAGCACTAGTGATATGCTGGGGGGGTTAGGTACTATGGGGTTAGGGTGCAGAGGGGCAAAGGTTAGAGTAAGGCAGTGGGGAAAGAGGGCTAGGCACTAAGAAGGGAAGGTTAGGGTTAGGCAGCCAGGGGGGGAAGGTTAGGGTGGGCACTAAGGGGGCCTGGTTAGATTTAGGCAACACCGGGTGGGTTAAGGTTCGAGGGGGGAAGGTTAGGGTTAAGGTGCTGGTGGGAGAAGTTTAGGGGAGACAGGCATCCACAAGGGAGGGTTAGGGTAGGGGTGGGATGAGGGTTACTATAATTACTGGGGGGCTGTTGGGATCCTGCTTGCCGGGATGCTTTGGTTGGTATTATGCCAGCCAGCTTCGTAAATGCAGGTCTCCCATATCCAATTCCCCTCAGTAACCCCTGCCCAACCATTTATACATAACTGACATATTTAAAAGGCTACTTTATTATGAATATACACATATATACACACACGCACACACACACACACACACACACACACACATATATACACTGCTCAAAAAATAAAGAGAACACTAAAATAACACATCCTAGATCTGAATGAATGAAATATTCTTATTAAATACTTTGTTCTTTACATAGTTGAATGTGCTGACAACAAAATCACACAAAAATTATCAATGGAAATCAAATTTATTAACCCATGGAGGTCTGGATTTGGAGTCACACTCAAAATTAAAGTGTAAAAACACACTACAGGCTGATCCAACTTTGATGTAATGTCCTTAAAACAAGTCAAAATGAGGCTCAGTAGTGTGTGTGGCCTCCACGTGCCTGTATGACCTCCCTACAATGCCTGGGCATGCTCCTGATGAGGTGGCGGATGGTCTCCTGAGGGATCTCCTCCCAGACCTGGACTAAAGCATCCGCCAACTCTTGGACAGTCTGTGGTGCAACGTGGCGTTGGTGGATGGAGCGAGACATGATGTCCCAGATGTGCCCTCCTGAGGAAGTTGGCACCCATTAGACCAACGAAACGCGTTGAGCTCTTCTCTGTAGGACCACAAGCACCAGCACCCATATCCACCTCCTGGCCTCATTTGGACCTACTGGCATCCACTGGATCAAATTCCGGCACAAGTTCTTCACAGACCCGGACTTATCCCCATCTGCCATCTGGACCCTATTTGCATGGGACTCCTAGGGGACTTATATCCGGAAGCAAGTCTGGTAAAATGCTCTTACACCAACTAAACTTGTGGGCAAATGTGGAATAGTGTCCTAGCCAGGAACTGTGGGCATTTTTTACAAAAGGGTTAACCTTTGTGGTATCCTACAGAATTAATTTAATATATTCTATCAGTGTTGTTTTACCCGTGAGGGATAGATTATTCTCTTGTAGATGTATGTGTATTATATTGTGTTTTGAATCACAGCCGGCGCCAGTACTTTTCTTTTTCTTGCTTGTATCTACCATTGTGGGAACTGACCTTCCCTATACGGGCTGCCGTTGACAGCGCACTCCATCTACTTAATTCAATTGGATTCAGGTCTGGGGAATGGGCGGGCCAGTCCATAGCATCAATGCCTTCGTCTTGCAGGAACTGCTGACACACTCCAGCCACATGAGGTCTAGCATTGTCTTGCATTAGGAGGAACCCAGGACCATATGGTCTCACAAGGAGTCTGAGGATCTCATCTCAGTACCTAATGGCAGTCAGGCTACCTCTGGCGAGCACATGGAGGGCTGTGCGGCCCCCCAAAGAAATGCCACCACGGTCATGCTGGAGGATGTTGCAGGCAGCAGAACGTTCTCCTTGGCGTCTCCAGACTCTGTCACGTCTGTCACATGTGCTCAGTGAGAACCTGCTTTCATCTGTGAAGAGCACAGGGCGCCAGTGACAAATTTGTCAATCTTGGTGTTCTCTGGCAAATGCCAAACGTCCTGCACAGTGTTGGGCTGTAAGCACAACCCCCACCTGTGGACGTCGGGCCCTCATACCACCCTCATGGAGTCTGTTTCTGATCGTTTGAGTAGACACATGCACATGTGTGGCTTGCTGGAGGTCATTTTGCAGGGCTCTGGTAGTGCTCCTCCTGTTCCTCCTTGCACAAAGGCGGAGGTAGCGGTCCTGCTGCTGGGTTGTTGCCCTCCTACACGTCTCCTGATGTACTGGCCTGTCTCCTGGTAGCGCCTCCATTCTCTGGACACTACGCTGACAGACACAGCAAACCTTCTTGCCACAGCTCACATTGATGTGCCGCCCTGGATGAGCTGCACTACCTGAGCCACTTGTGTGGGTTGTAGACTCCGTCTCATGCTACCACTAGAGTGAAAGCACTGCCAGCTTTCAAAAGTGACCAAAACATCAGCCAGAAAGCATAGGAGCTGAGAAGTGGTCTGTGGTTACCACCTGCAGAACAACTCCTTTATTGGGGGTGTCTTGCTAATTGCTTATAATTCCCACCTGTAGTCTATTCCATTTGCACAACAGCATGTGAAATTGATTGTCAATCAGTGTTGCTTCCTAAGTGGACAGTTTGATTTCACAGAAGTGTGATTGACTTGGAGTTACATTGTGTTGTTTAAGTGTTCCCTTTATTTTTTTGAGCAGTGTATATATGTATATATATGTAAAACGAGGAACCGGTACTACCTGACTCACAATGAGGTATACTTGCTGGGTGCCATCTAGTTGTGCTACTGCAGGGCAGTTCATGATAATTGCATCCAGAGGCGGCACTCTATAAATAATCAGACAACAACCAATTTGTTAAGCAACGTTTCAGCGCTTTAATGAGCTTTTTATGATTGACAAGAGCGCATTAAAGTGCTGAAACGTTGCTTAACCAATTGGTTGTTGTCTGATTATTTACGGAGTGCTGCCTCTGGATTCTATATGTATATATATATATATATATATATTGTAACAGGAGACTTGCTAGAATGTGCTCTGCTACAAAAATCCACTAACGACCGACTCCAGGCCAGTGCAAAAATAACAAATACCTTTTATTCAGGTAGCTCAAAAACAAAGATATACATAAAACAAAGATCACTGTCTTTAGTATAAACTACCAGGGAGGTTAGGCCCTGCCTCACTCCAGAAACCCTCCAAGTCCCAGCATTCTGACACCAGTGCCCAGCCCTCCGGATCCCACTGCCCCTAGCAGGCCTATCACCTAGACGACTAGCTGCCTTCAGGAGCCCTGACTCATGGGAGAGACTCTGCTTTAAACCCAGCACCCAGGTCCTGGCTGATGAAGCAGCTTCTTGGGCTAAGAAGCCTATAAAACCTGGTCTGGCCCAAATGGATGGGAACCCAGTCCATCCACACTTCCCATCCACCCCCAGGACCCTGTATGTAGCTTACAGATGGCAAAGTACCTCTACTGCCACATACCGTTTTCCTCAGCTTTTCGTGGCTAAGTAAAGCGGCATGTGACATTGGCAAGGTTTCATCTTCTCCAATTATTTTGGGCTGACAAATCTTTGGGACATAACTTGGGCCCATACACCTGGGTCCCAAGTTCCTCTCCCAAGTATACGTCCGAGGCCCTTTTAACTGGCCTTGGAATCTATTTCCAATAAAGGTTGGTGGCACTGACTCTACCGTGCCACCTTCCCTTTCCCTCCACTTTGGCATAGTGGCCAAAGTGGTCGTTTTAATGGACAACTTCCTGTTGCCCACTAAACTTCCCCTTCTCTTCACCTTTCCACTTTTAGGGATGTTTCCCTTATCAGGTTCGGATTTACTGGCTACTGAGGAAGTCGCTTCATTCTTTTCTGGGTGTTTGTGACAACTTACATTAACCAACTCTGGGCTGGGGAAGGTTTTTAAGTTCACTCTGGGCCTAGTAGTCAAGCCGGCCCTCACTGGTCTTGGCCTATATGGACAATTCCACCTTTTATGGCCAAGCTCTTGGCACCGGTAACACCTAGTCTCTGCCCCGACTTTAATTGTTCTGAGATCATGGTCCAACTTCGCCCCCACCTTTTCCCTCAGAGTGAGGCACTGGTCCCGAGTCTCAGAAAGTACATTAATTTGTTGAACTTTTAGTGCTTCCTTCAGTCTTTCGAGCTTTGGTAACATTTCCTTCATTAACGTGACTGCTTCATCCGCTGATCTCCCATCTTTTACACTAGTCACTGACTCCTGCTGTTCTATGACTGGCACATAACCCATTTTGAGTCTCTCGTCCAGGTTTCTTATTCAACTCCGTAGTTTAGGAATCTCCTTCACTGTTTCTTTTCGCTGGCTGTTAGTTAGGGCCAGCTTTTGGAACTCTCCCCTCAAGTTTTCTGGATCTCTTGTCTCATATAGAGAACTATCCCTGGGTAGAGCAACCTCAGAAATAGGACTCTGCACTGATTCCTCTGAGACAGGTTCTTGCTCCTTACTTAGTGTGATCTTTATGAACTGTCCCAGTTTAGTAATTGGATCTTGAGCCCCTCGTGGTGGATCATGCTGAGGTGCAACAACCTCAAGATCAAAATCTTGCACCTTATCGTCCACATGCACGAGTGGAACTCCTTCAGAAGCAGGTCCCCGGATAACTTCGGAAGTAGACTCCAGTACTGCCACTAGCTTAGCCATGACTAGCTCACGTGGGCGAGACACCTCCAAAGGTACGGTTTTTGTTTGTGATTCGTCAGAGAAAGTCTCACATGTGCACTGGATGTCCAGATCCCGGGTTTCCAAGACCAGCTCAGATAAGACTTCCTGCTCTAGGATGGGCTCTTGAGTAGTCATCAAATTGCCATCTGTCCAGGTAGATTCCTGGGGTTCATCATTCTGCCACAGATCCAGCAGATTAGAGGATTCTTGTTTTGGAGGTGGATGATCACTTGACATCAAGTAAACCTCTCCCAGCTCCATTACCGCTTCTTCCTCATTCCCTGTCAACTGAGGAGCAACCGGGCATCCCACATCCTCATCTTGTGTCTCCATAAACACATCTGTCAGCCCATGTGGCTGCCATGCTCCATCTTGAACAGGTTCTACTGAACTCAGGGCTTTGTTCGACTCTTCACCCAAGCTACTACGACATTCTTCTCCCGGAGAATGAGGTGGTGCTGCTTCGGAGGAACTTCTCACTGCCATCCTAGGTGTTAACAACAAAACACTGCCATCTGATGTGGCTCTCTTGCTGCTTGAAAAATTCCTGTGGATTTTCTGTGCGTTGCACAATAATGGTTGCAGCTTCCTCCATGCTCTGGAATGGCAATACCAACTGAATGGACATTCGTGCCTGTAAATGCTCTACGTCTGAGGAAGGGCCCTCATTTCCACTTTCCTGTCAGATGGCCTTACTAGTGGCATAGCAGGGAGCATTCCCGGCCTTAGGCACTGCCAGCTCTGGCACAACTTTCCTGTTCCTTCTGGCTGGAACAGGGAATCCAGTATAGTCGGGTTCCAATACAGTATGGTACCATTCTTCCGCAGCCTGCACCACTGTTGGCATAATTTCCCCCAAAGATGGCATCTCCACTTCGGCTGATAATGTCTCTGACCCAACCTTCGGCATAACGTCTTCAGCAATTGGTGTAGCTACGCCTGTGTCTGAACTGAAACTAAGCATAGCCATTGGTTTTAGCTTAGAAACCTCCTCCTGAAGCTCTGCCAAGTCTTGCGACAGAGCCTTATTGGCCAGCACCAAACTCCCATATCGTGTCTGGTCACAGGAGATTTCCTCTAATCGTTCTTGGCTATGTGCTACAAAGTTTTCAGATCTGGTTTTAGCTAGTGATGAGCGGATTCGGTTTTACTCGGTTCTCAAAACCAAATCTTATTGGCTCACTGATGTCACGTGTTTTGGATAGCCAATAAGATTCGGTTTTGAGAACCGAGTAAAACCGAATCCGCTCATCACTAGTTTTAGCCTTTGCCAAGGTTTTCTGCAATTCTGACACCTGGCCTGAGAGCTTGGCAATCTCTTCTCTACTCCTTCCCAATTTGGTCAGTCAGACAAAAGAGATTTCTTCTTTTCCAGCTTTTGTGTTAAGGTGTTCACCTACTCTTGAAAGAAATCACATTTTTCCTTAAGCTCTTCTAGCTCCTGGTCCTTTAATTGGACATTGCTTTCAAGGTCACTTATCGTGTGACACCAAAAAAAAGGTTCCATGCTAAAATCTTCCCCAAGATCTGGATTACTCCCCAATAAGCTCTCCACTTCACTCTCCAACGGTGGGGCTTTAATTGGGTCACATAAGTTCCTGACGTGAGGTGTTAGAGCTGTCACCCATTTTGTTTTTTTTAACATGAATTCTCTTTTTGTTACCCATTTGAAGAGACACTTCAGAATAGGCTGTATATCTGAAAATCTTTATTCACCCTGTTACCTTTGAAAACTGTAAGTGAAAGGGAAAATAAAAATTCCTTTTTTTTCTTAGCACAGATTAAGCTTTAAGCAAAGCACTGAAATGTAGCATGTACATAGTGGTCACAAATATCTTACACCGATAGTGCAAAGAAACAACTTCTCCCTTCAGGCTCTTAAAACTAGAACTCAGGGATTGCTGGGGCACATAGTGCCACAAAGTTTCTCTATTTAAACAGAACCACATTCATAAAAGGTTTCAACTTTGCTTGATTGGGCTTAATGAGCAAATTAACAGGGACACCAGAATTCCATTACCAGATTTTGCAGGCACAGGTAAAAATAAGCTTGGAAAAGAAATTCAGTCATAAATTATCAGATGCTTGCAATCCCTTAGAGCACATCAGCACAGCTACTTTCAATGAATGGTGCAGAGCATATAAGCCAGAACAGGCCAGGCAAACTGTTTAACCTCTTTGCTGCCAATGCAAACTTTTGCACCATAATCAAACACATTCAGTTTAAACAAAACATATCATTATTTTTACCCCGTGGGTTGGGATTAACCACTACTCACAACACCCTTGGTCTGGTACTGATGCCCACGAGTTCAGCTTGGTCTGGAGTTCACTGGTATGTGTGCCGCTACCTTGTGGCTGTTGGGTCCTCTGCCACGTGTGACACGACTAGCAGAAGGGTCCCTGTTCAGGTGCCATTTGTAACAGGAGACTTGCTTCGTGCTGTCCTATGAGTCCGTACCATCATCCACAAGTCCAGTGGTCACAGGGCCTGCGGCCATTACTATGCTGGCATGGACACATAGGAGAGCACGAAGAGACTTGCTGAATTCAGCATTCACACAGAATGTTAATCAACCCAAGTGAAACTCGTTAGCAACTCTCACCTTCCAGATAGAGAAATCAGCACTCAGGGAACTCATGGTACTGGTGAGGTGTTCATCTCAGCCAGCAGAAAATATACAGGATACAGGACAGATGGCAGAGATCTTGGTGGACACCCGGACTAAAGAAAAGGAGACTGATAAGCTTTATGCCCAGCCATAATCCGGTACGCAATTTTATTCTTTGCGTGTGACAGAACCACTTGAGAATTACTACACCATAGGTGCTCTTTTGTTCTTCCTTTTGGTTTCAGATTTTCCTTGGGCTACGCATACCTAGTGGCACCTTTGAAGAACCGAGCAGCCGCCCGATAAAGCAGGGAGTGTGGACATTTGGCCGTTAAGCCTACTTCTGATTGGAAAGACATTTTGTGTAGTTTGAGTTAGATATATAATAGATTGATTTGTGGTTGTCTGATCACACATAACAGTACGGGAACTCTGACTAGGACGAGCGCACTGATCTACTCATTCGTAACAGCACTATATATATATATATATATATATATATGAGACCTTGATGCACCTATCCCCTCAGGGTACAGAATATAGTGAGAGCAATATGAGTGATACAGGAGAATGAAATCCACACAACAGCTACAGGCACAGGTACAATGCCAAAGTTATTACAGATAAACAATAAAACTGCACTGGACTAGTAAAACTACATATACATATGTATGAATATAGATATAACAATACACAGTAGATACTGGATGTATATCACAAAATACTAAATATTCAGATAGCAGCAGACTTGTTCTTAACACTGTCTAAAATGACATGTAGAATACTTAAGTTCCTGTAAATGCACAGCACTGATGAGACAGGCAGCTTTACAGAGGAGACAGAGCCCTGCCGTCCCGGAGATAAGCCCAGCTACTAGTGAAGATGGCGCCAAAATCTCTGTCAGGGAGTGAGGGAGAGTGAAATGCAGCTCCAGGGCGGGAACACCAGCAGTAGATGGCACCCGGTGCTGGGGCTACAGGTCAGCGCCTTATCCCCTATGCTGGGTCTCACCACCGGGTACTGTGGAGCCTATATAAAATGGATTTTAGTAAATTCGACCTGTGCTACCTACCCTGGTGGATATAGTGGGGTCCCTGTGCAGTACAGTGTCCACACCAGCGGCGCGGTCCATCTCCTGGGAGCGCGATTAACCGATGGGTCCCACCTGGGGGACCCTCTTACTTCCTCCCTCATGTGCAGCCACGCGATCCTGGAGAGCGTCAGTGGTGGTGTGACTGATGACCGGTGCGCCTCCGCTGCAAGTAGTTGGGAACCCGGCTGTGGGAGTATGCAGCGCTGCTGGGTAGGTGATGGAGCCGCAGCACAGAATGTCAAAATGACATAAACAGTGCTGCGGCCCTTGAAGTCTTCTTAAAAAGCTCTTTTCAGGGCTGCATAGCGCAGCCCAACCTGTTAGTGACCTGCTCTGCAGGCACCAACTTCCAAATTGAGCTCCAGTGCCTGAAGGCTTGGTTATAGAGGAGACAGTGCAATGCATCCTGTGAACTGTCAAAGCTTTAGCCTGTTGGTGCCTCGGATCAAGATTCAACTCTACACCCCGATGTATTCTCTGTGAAATCCCAGTGTACCCTGCTGCAGAAATTACTATTATTATTATACAAAGTTCTAATGTTATTTTACATTGGAGATACTAGGCCTTGGCTTTTGACACCTGTTTCTCAAGCTGAAACCCCGAGAATTTTTTTTAAAATAAAGCACACGTGTTTGAACGGACTTTCAAATAGTTTCCATTGTTTGGATAAATCTGGTGGAACCCTGCTCTACAGCCCTGGAAAAATATGTAAAATCTTTGCAGTTTGCCGCATTCTACATAATATATGTGTAGATAAACGACTTTATGTTAAAACACGGTAGTTTAATAATCCAGAACCAGAGGCAATTCCTGCTTCTGAGGTAGACTGTTCACTTATAGCCTCTCAGATTCATCTGAAATTGATCAATCAATATTTCAAGTAAATGCTTCTGAGGTAGACTGTTCACTTATAGCCTCTCAGATTCATCTGAAATTGATCAATGAATATTTCAAGTAAATGATAAACAAAAAATTATGTGATCGTTTGTAAATTGTATAGATTGTTCTGAATAGATTAATATGTTTAAATGTATGCTTTGTTGAGTTTGTTTTCAAAGTAAAATTTATCAATGATATCGAATAAATATGATTTGTTTTTACTATTTTAGTTACTTTACGAAGCACAAGAAGATCAAGTCTTAAAATCTATTTCCACTCTAAACATACACTGAGAGTAACTGGACAAAAGTTTTCATGAATGAAGAAATGATAACAATGGTGAGGGGATCCAGTGAAAAAATTGCTAATACCAACCGAGCAAGTAGCAATGTATATTTATTAAAAAAAAGCCTTTTAAAATGGGTCTTTAGGAATAGTGATTCTTTGCCAAGACACACTTTACAACTGGATCACTTCATCGCTCTTAACACTGCTTCATACATCTATCCCCAAGTATCAAATATTTGTCAGTTACAAACGTACTGTATATATATATCTCAAAATATTTTTGTAAACATTGGACACCAAAAAACACACCTCAAAAATACAATTCAATCTCATAACACAGCACACACATATAGCACTCCACACACCATGAAACATTGTAATTATACACCTAGCACACAACACACACACACAACACACTTAAACAATGTAAAAAATTAAGCATACCTTTTAAACATAAACATTTCATACAAACACACATTGTAAATACATTTAATGCATGAACAATTTTATTTTCAACATTTTCAACTAATTTAGTACAAGTATTATTGAAGATTTTTAAATCGTTGGACACCTCACTAAACTCATTTTTAAGAATTTGTTGGTAATCATGCATGCTTTTTTAAAATACACAATCTACGTGACTTTCTGGGTCCAATTCCCCTGCGTTTTTGTTTACCTCCAAAGAACAGTAGTATCTAATGGATGGGGAACATTTTGTGAAAATACAATTGTTGAAGCATATGAAACATTTGACTCCTGAGTCAAAATAACAGATGATTCACTTATTTCTTCAATTTCTGGGTTTCCAGTCATTGTCGCAGAAATCTGTAACATTCTGTAGTGTTATGTATTCATTTTCATTACATTCCAGAGTTATAAAATCTTCAGAATGAGGATTTGAATTTTCTGGAACAAAAAAATAATAATAACAAAAATCCAATAACAATAAATTACATATCATTTTTTTAATACTAATGATATTTAAGTATTAACATTACCAGAATTTAGAATTATTAAGTGGGAGCTAGATGGCACAATGCCCCCCAACCCAGCCAATGACTGCCTATCTCCCTGTAGAACTTTCCCTTAACACTTTTTCTTTACCCAAAAGAAGTCTAAAATGGTTTCTGAAGTAACTTGCTCCTAATAAAATGCTGATTGCACTTACCCCCCTATTATCCAACTCTTATATCTGGCTCTTCATGCTTTATTTTAAATCTTCTCTTATATTCTCATTTAATTTTTAAAGTATCAAACATTTTTATTAAAAACTTTTATAATAAAAAAATACAAATAAAACACAAAATAATGTTACATATTGTATTAAAATTAAATATTACCAGGAATATAAAAAAGCAATAATAAAAAATAAAT
The DNA here is from genome assembly GCF_028390025.1 of Pseudophryne corroboree. NCBI lineage: Eukaryota > Metazoa > Chordata > Amphibia > Anura > Myobatrachidae > Pseudophryne > Pseudophryne corroboree. The sequence goes on along the minus strand of NC_086444.1, from coordinate 188,363,768 downwards.
TAAAATATATTCCATTTTTTTATAAAACACCCCCCAAAAAAAGAAAATAGTACATTTCAATTGAATATCCTTTCCTCACCATACATACATATTCTTCTTCAAATTGATTTTCTGTATCAAATGTTTTAAATATTACAAACAATTTAAATATTAGACATATGATACAAAATAAAATGGTTAAAACATAATTATTTCATGCAAATATAAATTATATAAAAAAACCTCTTAAAAAACAAAACAGCAGGAACAATAAAGAAAACATTTATTCAGTAGGACTAATGTATGACCATTTTTTTTGAGTAGAAGCAGTATCAGATGCGTTATATGCGCAGATACTGCTTAACCTCCATGTTATACCAAGCTGGTATGAGCACAGGGAGAAGGGTGCTGTGCATCTCAACCCTTTCTTTTCGAAAGCTGGCTGATATGCAGGGAAATGTATGAACTGGCTGCTGATGATTTCAACAGCTGTAAATGAGATGATACCCATACTCAGCAAGCATGGACAGCGTTGTCCCTGCTGCTTACTGGTATTTGTGCTCCACTGCATGAAATTACAAGATTTGTAAGGTCTTGCACAAGCGCAGAGGGGCCAGCCAACAAGATATACACTGCGCGTCATCTGTAAGCTGAAGCGCTGCTTCTACAATAGGGACTGCAGGAAGGTACAGTTTTCAGTGCCACTGCTTCAGCAGGCAGGATGTTAATACTTCCTGAATATCTGGCTTCATGCTTCGCCTTGGTAAAGATGCAAAGCAAGAAGCGTATTGAGCTGCACATAATATACAGCTTCTTTCATCTTCCTCAATGTTATCTGAATGATGTTAAAATTTAACAAATTAATATAGATGTTACAAAAGTGCTATATATTTTTAAGAATTATGCTTTGTAATTTTTGCTCGAAGGGATCCATTTGGATCGGTGCACCACCTCCTGTCCCTTTCACATGTTTTTTTTCCCATAGACATTTTTTTTAACGTTCCTTTTGCAGTGATGGTATCATTTTTTACAAACAAATGGAGATCTGATACATACTGTACTCTCCCGGCACTAACATTGTAAGCAATGCTTTTCCAGATGTAATATTTGAAATCCAGAGATATACTTAGTCCTGTTGGACGTTCAAATACTTGATTTTCTTTTGCAGTAAACTTATGTCCTCTAACATGTTTCTCTGGATTGGTTTTCATCATCTTTTTTTTGCTTTTCCAGAATCTAAATCTGTGCTATCTCTCTCGGTAGACATGTTTGTTTCTGTAGTAACAGTATATTCATTAGAATCTTGGTCTAAATTAATGCTGGATAAAAATAATTACAACAAAATTAGTCAAATGTAATCAATTTACTAGTACAAAAATTAAAATAAAAAATATTTACTAAAAAAGTAATGGTATGGTAAATGTAACGACAATATTTTATTAAAACTGTATAAATTAAATTTACGGAAACTACCCACAGTAAACAAATGGAAAATTGTTAGAAAAAACACGTTATGTGCAGCCTCATACACTTCCGGTAGGATGCATGAGTATCTTTTTTGCCAAATCAGGTGAGTGACCACTTCTCTTTGGGCAATCCATGCCTGAGACACTGTGCTTTATCTAACAGGTGATGCACTATATCTCTCACCCGGGCCTGCTCCAAAACTAAATGAGCAGGATATCGATTTCAGTACAAGATCACACAGTGGATCATGGAGATGGCAGATGCAGACAGCAGGGTCAATGCCGTACCTGCTTGCTGTGCATGGACAGTGCCACAATTGCAGCTGTTGAAATCAACTGTTGTAGGTGACTGAACGGTCTGCACTGCTGACCATTTATACATTATTAAACACTTTATAAGAAAAACATACAGCTCACCACTGGCGCTACATTTCTTAAACTAGCCAGGCCCTTCTGTGCGTGTGGTGTGAGGCCTCGAAGACTAGCAATTGACAGCAACATGTGCCGGAACGGACTGCAGGACTGACCATTCAAATATTGCCCTGCATAACGAGCAGCAACCTTAAAAATATGCACAGGGACGCATATTGCACTTCTCACCCGTGCATATACCAGCATGGTCTATCATGGAGGATAAGTGGAATCAGTGCACATGTCACTGAAACCGCTTCTCCCCCATAACACCCAGTCATTCGTCTGTTCAAAGTAGACTTATTTGCATTGTTATGCACACACTAACAATTTATGCTTCTTAAAAAGATATGTGATTTGTCATTATTTTGTGAGATTATGCACTATCTGCATAAAAAAATTACATTGAACAAAATTATCCCAAATATAAATGAGAACTGTAGCATTGCATATGCACAAAAAGAGACACATTCACAAAGCAACAAACAGGCAAGCTTCCTATCATTATAAACAGAAGCAGCATGTGGGTTTTATTGGCTTAGCAATGCAAATAATATGCATTAATACCATTAACATGACAACAAAACATAGAAACAGAGATTTAGAGAAGAAGAAAGTAAGTGCCATAACCAGTCTTCACAGCAGGAGCTCTCTACCCACAAAAGGAGCACCCATCCTGAAGCGTTACTCACATGACATGCAGAGCTGCAAATACATCAATTGCCTGTCACGTGAGATGGCGCCAGCAAAAAACTACCACCTATTCACTGCCCCAGCCAAACAGCGTGTCCCCATCGCCTCGACGTCCAACAAGATCTTGCGCGAATGCACGGGGGGATATTCGCAAAGTCCACTGGGAAGGATGCCTACTGCGCATGTGCAACAAACACTGAAAAGTAAAAAGGAACCACATCACCTTAAAAGTGACATAGTGCATGGTGATAATGGCAGTCTTGGGATACGTACATTCTAGTGATGTGTGCCAGCATGTCACCGAAAAAAAGCAATGAAATGTCATACCTACCATAAGGATCTTTAGGCATGGGACCATACATCTGCCCCATTGATTGGAAGTTCCACTGGGGCAGGGACTCAGGTGAATGTCCAAATATTCTCTGTAAAGTGCTGTGGAATATGTGCACACTACATAAATAATATCTGATCCCTTAGAGGTTCACATTGAATCTACCCTGGCAACAATACTATTAGATCTCTAGCTGTATGCTACCTATGCAACCCTAGATCTAACGCTGTTAAAGTTTCTTGAGATTCACCTGATGAACCTTTATCTCTATAATGTTCTGCCACAATAGAAATAAAATAACCTAGACATGAGCGAGTTAACTGTTGTACTCAGTATGTTATTGTTTTTTACAACCAACTGGTAATTTCATTTGGCAACTGTGTATAGTAGACAAAAGCATAATGGGACTAATTTTTTTAATTTAAATGCTTAGCTGTAATTATACAATCTGTGTGCTTTACCAATTACATGAAAAAAGAATTATAAGCAGGTTTGTTAAAAGAGAACAAAAATGCATTATGTTATTTTCTCTGTAAAATTAAGATTTGAGAATTATTTTATAAATTCCCACAACTGAATGTCTTTAACAGTATAAAAATGTTTCAAATAAGAGACATTAATTTCTCTAAATGAATCTTTTAATGCAACCTGTAAGCACATATTTCATTGTAATTCTTCAAAACTGGGGACATTAGTTGAGCAGAAGTGAGGGGGGTATAAGAACTTGAGGCCAATAAAAGTATTAACAGCAGCACAAAGTACTGCAGCTCAGCCCACTCATATGTGTGCGTTTTTTTGTTTGAAGTGGGATGTGCTGGGCCAACATTTAGTCAATCTGAGCAATTGTACATTAACAACCAGGCAGAATGGTGTTATGTGGCTGCTGATAAACAGTTCACATATTCAGCTTGCTATATTAAAATAGCTCACACCTCCCCAACATGGAATGAGTCTGATATCAACTGTCAAGCAGAATTTAAGATTTTGGCAAGAAAAACAAACAGTCCTACACATGCTGTCAAACTCATCACACTTCATTATACATCAAGTATGGATTACAAGAATTTATATGCTACTCCTGCACATTCATAGCTGCACGTGGAAAAGATAAATTACACTCTGTATTTACAGATGTTGTATTACAATGCAGAAAGGCATATAAATATGTGGTACCCTAAAAGAGCCCTTTGAATTGAGCATTTATTGGGTTGCTACCACCCCTTATTGGCACTGCTGCCAGCTGCATGGGGAGGCTGGCATAATGGGGGATAACAAAAGTTCCCCCTCCTCACCAGTGATGTATGCAGCAGTAGTAGGACCTGAGAGAATAGAGGACACTGCACTAGAGAGCAGGAAGCCAAAGTTTCCGTCATTGGCTGACCCCTGTAGCCGGAGCCTGGAGAGTGGGAATTAAGAAGTTGGGGAAACAGAGCCGAGGAGAATCCCAGGCTGATGGAGAGAATGAAATGCGCTGCCCAAAACCTGACGAGTGCTGCCAGAGAGTGGCAACCCTGGGAGACCCAAAAAGTATGGTGCAGCAAGGCTGTCGCAAGGGAGTAGTGCCAGCCAGAGGAGCACTGAGCGAGCCGTTGCGTGTGCCAGAGAGGTGGAGAAAACTGCAATGAGTGGTCCACAGGAAGATCATTACCGCGTGTGTCGCCTGCATAATGGAGGGAGTAAGCAGTGGGGATCAGAGAGGTGGGCTGTTGGACTGAGAGACTGTCAACTAACCCAATATCTAGCATCTTCCACCTCAGAGGCTCAACCAACTTAACCAACAGTTTGTGGGCTGTCCGACCTGTTAGTGAGGGAGTCAAGCAGGAGCTGCGGCAGTAGTGTGCATACTCTCCATATGAGAGTCCTACTACAGAGGAGCTTGCTATGCATTCACCCCTTCCCTCTTTAAGCCAAAGGAGGAGAGTGTGAGAGCCAGTAACAGTTAGACAAAGCCTGTAATTACACTTAGTAACTCTCATTGCCTGTGTGAAGAGAATCTTGTGTTAAAGCCATAGCCAGAAGCAGATACTCTCTGACAGTTTAAGGAGAAACAATGATAGTAGCAGGCATGGTAGCTTTATTCTGCGGAATTGAACTGTATTGCTTTTAACACTCACTGCTCAAACTGCTTTAACTTGCCTGCATAACCACTGAGGAACTGAACTGTATTGCTTTGTGTCACCCACTGCTATTAAACTGCTTTAACCTGCTCTCATGACACGCTAAGGAACTGACCTATATTGCTTTGCATCCCTGTCATTAGAACTGCTTTCACCAGCTCCATAACCGCTAAATACTTGAACTATATTGCTCGCTCTCACTAACCATTGCTTCATTCCTGTCAGCATCAGCCAAGGGAACTGTGCTTCTTGGTGAACCTTATTCTTAGGAGACTTTTCCAGTGAGGAACATTTATTTGCTTAATGGTATTGCAGGCTCACCCTGCCACCTTCAGGGCACTAGGAACTTAACCAGCAACAGTTAATTAATAGAACACTGACTCATAAGAAAAGGGTAACACTGACTCATAAGAAAAGGGTTGACAACACAGGGACTGAGAAATAGTTACCCTTACATCGCCACCTGGTGAAAATTCAGTTTAATACTGTGAAACTTGTTTTTCTTGCCGAGAAATATTATTCATACTGAATTGCATTTCACTGTATATTGTATATAGCATAATCTGTAGTAAGTACAACTCAGTAAATGTATCTGTGCATACTTTTTGCCACAATAACCATTTAAATCCTCTCAACAGTGACAACTGCTCCTGTTAATAAAAAATGTAGTCACTGTCCTAATGCGTAGTGACTGTGCGTATGGGGGAGGGGGGTATTCTTCCTACATCAAGGGAAGGCGAAGTCCGGAGTTCTTCAGGAGGCCGAGACAGATGATGGTGGGGAAGAAACAAGGACAACATGATCATCAGGTATACTCCAAAGTCTGGTAATGGGTATCCAAGTTTTAATGGACAAAAACAAAGGCAAGTCAGATTCAATCCGAGGCCTGGTAAAAAGTTTCCAAGTATTTAATGGAATAAGACAGAGGTTGAGTTTAATATGTCTGGTAACATGTGTCCAAGTATTTGCCCTGTTGATAGGCACAGGAGTTACAGTAGGAATCAAACCTCTGAGAGACAACTAATGACCTAACAATCAATGTGCTGCGAGTCATCCTTAAGTACGTTTAAATAACCTGCTCTTTCGTGCCAGTCTAGGCTCACTCCACCTCCAATTGTTGTTTCTGGCTATATTGCACCAGATGGAAACAGTGACACCTCTGCACAGATGCTCGACCTTGGGAGGGACCTGTTTTCTATAAGAGCAGCACAGAGAACACGTGGTCACTCGCTTAGGTTAGAGGAGAGGACTTTCCGCACATTGAGGCGAAAAGGTTTTTTCACAGTAAGGACAATACGTGTTTGGAATTCCCTGCCTGAGAGAATAGTAACTGTGGACTCAGTCAACACCATTAAGAATGGGTTAGATAAATTCCTATTGGATAAAGATATTCAGGGTTATGGTGCGTAGGCACGCATTATAGTTAATTTAACTAGTTCTAACATAAAAATAACTAATCCTATAATAAGAATGCATAGGAGACCACAAATAGGTCGAACTCGATGGACAATTTACTTTTTTCAACCTTAGTTACTATGTTACACCCATCAGATCTGCTCTGCCGGCCAAAAGGAGACCAGGAAAGAAACTCATGGAGAGTAGACCACCTCGCAGCTTTGTATTTCCAAGATATATGTCCCAACTCAATTATCTTTTGTCTGAATATTCTGCCTTTCTGTACTTTCCATACTTACAATCACCCACAGCACTCCCCCTAGCTTGAAATTTGGCCTAATGCAGTAACTCCACTGTAGGCTGCTGAAGTTATGCCTGCTAGCAGATCAATTACATGTGACTGTGGCTGTATGGTCAATATGCTGCAATTCTGACAATGTAATCTTATTCTTTATACATAAACAGCTGCATAGTGTCACTTCTCTTACTGTGTGTACTGACATTTTTATTCTCATTTTATGTTCTTATTCTGTATTTTTGAGTCACATATGCACAGATGTATGCCATATCTCCTGTTCTATATAAAATGTATAATTCTCTATTACCTATGAATGTGTATGGACAACATCAGTCATTCTGTGTTGTGAGTGTAATTCTCATATAATCTTGTTTTGCATGCTGCACTACAGGTAGGGCAAATGTAATGTGCAGAGAGATTTAGATTTGGATGGGGTGTGTTAAAACTGAAATTAAATTACAGAGTAAAAACAAAGTTTCTGTTTTGTGGGCTACATATAAAAGCAGTCAGTATTTGCCCTGTATAGAAAAACATAAATGTATTTGCTCCCCTTGCATTACAACACGGTTTGTTCCAGACACAACTTTACAGATGTGTCCCGACAGATCTTTGTTGCGGGTTACTGCTAAATTTGGTGTTGCCATGATGCAGAGCAGCCTCCCGCAGCCACAGCTTTATTTAGTCCTGCTAGTGTACGGCATATGCATGTCCCCGCGAACGCCGTCAGGTAAAACTACCTATAAGTACGGGTGGAGTGAGCATAACTCACTGCTACCCGAGCCCACTAACTTCCACCGGTTTCCCCTCCCTGTTTAGGGGGGTGGTAATATCACTCCCCTGCTGCCTCACAGTCTGTCTCCATAGTAACGTGCATACAAACGCTATGCTATGCTGAGAGTTACAGCCTGTGATGCATACATAAAGATTAAAAAGTACACATCTGTACTTGATTTTATTGCTTTACTTATTATAACACTTGTGGCAAAAGTGCTACTGAGGACAACTGGAACATATGTGATTATCTCACTGAAAAAGTACAATTCAATACAAAAGTAATTGGATAATGTAGAATATATTGGAAAAATATTTTGGGATATTTATATTGCTTCGCTGAGCAATGCCAAAACAGCAATTGAATGATCTAGTGTTATAAATAGTCCATTAGTAAATGTAGCCTTTAATCTAACTTTACTAAGATGTGCCGTGATCATAAAACTGAAACCAGCAATTTAACACCATTTTCCCATTATTGTGTTAAATGTGTGTGGGCAGCCAATTTTGGGAGTTCAGTATTAGCTTCATACTTTCACTATGACAGAGCTTAATGATTCATATCAGCAGTCAGAGATGGCAATCTTCATGCAGCATGTCGTTGTAATGCTGCAGCATACAAGATCAGGATAGATGAGAGAACATACTATTTGCAATTTAAGCTGATGTATCTGCATTTATTAGCTGGCAAAACTGTGTGCTGTGTCATCTATCTTAATGTTCAGTGTGGAATTGATCAGTGTTTCTGTGTGCGCTTAATCATGCACAGTTCAAAGTACTTATACAGTGGGGGTGGTTGGACTAGAATAGAGCAGAATTTTTTTCTCAATTCTCTACCTTAGATTAGGTTTAGGAAGTTGGCAGGGCATGCTGGTAGTTTCAGTTCAACAACTGAGTAATATTAAACTCAAATTTATTCTGCAGACACTTATTATGTAGATCTTGCTGATAACATATACTGCAAGCACATGTCTGTGTGTTGGAATGAACTAATTCTAAACATCAGTCGTGTTGTTGTGTCTCAGAGCACCAAAATTAAATAAAGACATTTTAGACATTATGGTAGACATTATGGGTGAGATGTACCAAAGTTTATAAAAGTTGATGAAATAGACAACTGAAGATGTTGCCCATAACAAACAATTAGCTCTACCTATCATTTTATGGAATTTACCTGATAAATGTTTTCCAAAAACTGAAAAGTTTTGGTCCATCTAAAGGAGGGTCAATTTTGAGTTTACTGTCCATCTCTTCTCTAGATGAGGTTGGCTAGGCACACTGAAATATTGTATTGTAAATGAAATCATATAGGGCTATCCCTTTAGGGAAGACTGCTGGGACATTACAGTGTAGAATACCATACAATATCTGGCCAGGAGAAGACAACTGACTATTTTATTTAGTTGCTAACCAGAATCAACTGTACTGATACGTCCACCACTTTACACAATGTGGAGGAGTGGGTGACACTAAGTGGCTGATGTCAGACTAATATACAGTATAATGAATAGACATAGACACTGATAATGGGGGGCAGGCATATAGTGATTACCCAAGCTGTTTTTATGTAAGGGCCTGGGATTGTAGAGGGGGTGTAGTTATACCAACTCTATGCCATGCCCAGACATGGATCTATTTTTCTTCACATAGCACTACTTTATTGAACGATTTATGTTCCTGACATGGGTAGCCCAACACGTCAGAAATGCATTGCGAGGGCCAGGGGTGGGTGGGTGTATGGGGGGTGTTTGGTTTCACATTCAGTCTGGATCCTGGAAGCAGTCAGCATTCGGCAGCAAGGAAGCACAGCGCCTATAATCCATAACTGTCTGCAGCTCTCCATGTGGCAGCAAGAAAGAGACCTTATTGCCCAGTAACTCCCCACGGCAGCAACAGCCAGCATCAAGCCAACAGTGAAAGGAGAGATGGAGGTACCAGCACTACAACCACAGTATAGGTTTTGGAGTATACAGACAGGGCTTGATTCTCACTCCCCCAATTGAGGCTAAATCTTCTGTGCAACAAAGTGGGATACCAGAAGTGAGACTTTCCTTGACCCTTTGAAGACTTGAAGACTGCCTACTCCAAAGGTAGGAGGTGCGCACACCGGACCTTTTATGAATACCCACATCACAAACAGATATTATAGAAATAAATATCCACCTACAAAGTGGAAAAACAAACATTCAATGTGGACTACCACTGTGCTTTCTATCCTATGAAGCAGCAGTATTTTTCTATTGCTTATTGCAACTAATGATATGAATGTCTGATACAATGTATTTTCAATGACTCTTTTGGAAGCAATGATGATGTGATGCAGATATATGGGCTACAAAAGCCTTGTCTAAGTTGCCAGTTTTAGTCTCTGTCCTCATGACTGATAAGTGGTGACCAGATCGTTTTTTTAATTTTGGCAAAATAGCTCATTCCAGACAGACAAATAATTAGCTAAAATTGTATATTTTTTTCTTCAGTGTGTATAGGTAAAGAATCATAATTTATCTACAAGTAGTGGATTCATTGCATTTGACATTGCCTGGCTTACAAAGAAAAGTTGGTGCTAACTTTAAAAGAAAATTGTCTCACATTTTTGGTTCCCTTGTAACAAATAATTTGTCAGACAATTGTAGGATAATCTAGGGTGTTTACTGGTTTCTATTGGTTAAGTGGTGGTGTAAGCGGAAAAAAAATGTAGTCTTCATGTAAAAATACCAATAAATATCAAACTATAGAACCTATTACCACCAAAATATATGCACCTTAAGGGATTCTTTATTCACATATGTGGTTCAGGTCCTGCAGATGTCTTTAAAAGAAATCATCCAATCTCATTATAAAGTTTGGTCTGAATAATTGGGAAACTAGTAGAGGGAGGGTGATGGCTAGTGTGAAGTAGAGTAATCTGCTCTGTGAGTGATGAGGATGTACTGTATATTATAGACCAAGTGTCAATGTAGATTAGAATGAGTATTAGGATGGTAGTAGCATTATGGTGAGGTGTAAGTTTAATAGGAGAAAATGTCATCAATATATCTGAAATATTGGAGGTTGTGTCTGAAACTGCTAAACAGAGATCCTCCTGAAAGTAGTGCATACACCTCACAGCAAAAGAACAACATTTGACACCATTGCAGTTCCAGACTATATATATATTGTATAAGCCCTAAATTTAGCCTTAATAGATCAAGAAAGAATGATGCAAGGGTTCCTATTTATATATCTCTCTATCTGTTTATCTATCTTTATAAATAGTTTCTAAAATATTTTATTGTACAAAAGAGATTACTGTTTGGTGCAGTATATTCATAGATATTGTAAAGATATGGTTGTTCCATGTTAAATGGCATCAGTAACTTGATACCACTTTCTTTAACAACTTAAGGATACATTCAAACAAATATTTTGCTCAACCTTGCTCATATCATAGAGAATGTAATGTGATGCAAGTAAGCTGCACTCAAAACACTGCCTCATCATCGGTGACCCTGATGCCAGCACACATCTGCTGTTCATCTGCTTTGACAACGAAAACTAGTCTGCAATGCTGCATGAGCAAAAGCGGTAAAAATGCCAATTTATGTTAACACTCAGACATTAAAAAGGCTACAAACAGCAGCATTTTAAAAATAAAATGTAACTAAATAATATGGTGGCTTAAAAATGATAGAAATGACTTGAATGTGGCTATTTTACTTTTTCATTATGCGCGTTTTACTATATGCCTACAATCTCACAAATGATGCTGTGTACCTAAACCAGAAAGTAGATTTGCACCTGTGTACACACAAATCTCTCCAAGAGGTACAGACCTGCATTTTTTAAGTTCATAAGTAACCTTCATGGGTTGCAGATATTTGTATACATTATCTTAAATTAAGGCATGACAATCCTCTTGTTTGGAAACATCGTCATTGTTTGTTTTCACATATCAATTAGAGTAATCTTGTCATTTTTATAACATGTTTGTGTAGAATGCTCAAAAGACAAGATTGGTAAATTGTACTATTCTTTAGTAAAAATGTAATTGTCATGTTTAACCGCTAATCCAAGTGGTAAATTAAAAGACACTCTTCAGGGACAGTAATGACATGTGATGGTACTTTGGCTATCGACCCTCCTGAGAGTAGAATGACAAGTTAATTGGATACTCCCCTAAGGGTGAAATGCCATAATGAAATCTATATATACAAATATTTGTTTTTCTAGGTTTTATTTCGGTGTGTAGCATGTAACTTTTTGTTATTTTTTTAACCATTTATTCATTGATTTTATATCAAGTATTTTTGTTCTCTAGCAGAAGTTAGCAACCGCTATTTCACTGTACATTTGTAGCTGTTTTATAATAATCTATAATCCTGTACTAAGCCACTTTAATGCTGTTTGATCACCAGCTTCACCTTACAACTTCTCTATCATCTCGGCAAAGACTGGAGGGAACCTGATGGCTACTCTTTGAAGCAATAACACGGTTAATCATACAGTCAAGATAATTTAAATGCACATTTTAAAAAGATAAAACCGTCTAAGGATTATGAAGGGGAATACACAGTTAGAAGTTTAATATTTCTAGATAAAGTCAGTTAAATCTGTTTTGCATCCATAACTTTTTTATACATTGACCTTTCTATGCGAACGCCAAAAGAAGAAATATTTTATCTGTACATGAAAATGCATTTAATTTGGAATTCTCATAGTGGCGACTAGCAATTTGGTATTTAGGCATTTTATTACAACTAGTTACTTCAGGTTACCTATGTCCCATTAACTAACTGTAATAAAAGTGATCTGTCTATCTCTAGCCGTCCCTATATCGCATGATTTGGTAAAATCAATGACATTTAAATTAATGTTTAGTTCAATCTCTGGTACCTGTTCCAAATGATATTAGTTTAAATTATGGGACCTTTTCTGAAACCATAACAAGCAATCTACTTAAAAAATTCGAAATAGATAAAAAAAAATTCTTGCTTAGCAAGATCTACTATATAAGGTAAGTAGGTATTTTGAAACCACACAGGACGTTTATTTTTTTTTAGAACAAAATCGATAATGTTGTATACCAACGTGTAGTACAATTAGCACTTGGTTGGTGATGCTCCCAAAAAAAAGTTCAGCAAACTATATGAGTAGAAGATCTTTACATAGACGTAAAGAAAAAAAGACTAGAAGTATTTTCCGTGGTACACTTTAAAAAATAAGTATATATAATTTTTTAATGACTCAAGAGTTAAAAAAATATTTAGGCATAGTGCGACATAGACAAGTAAAATACAACTCAACGTGAAAAATAGAGCAATCTTTCTGTTGTGAAAATATATGGTATTGAACAAGATAGAAAATCATGAATATACATTTGCTAGTTATAGATCATTATAAACAATTGTATATAGGTATGGCTGTAACATTAAAATCAAGAGTACTCATGCCATAAAAGGTACAGTATATCAGGATGATGACTCTGATGTTCAAAACAAGAGCACTAGAACATATTGGTTCAATAAGAAATGTTAAAAAAAGGATCTTCAAATAATGAAATAGATCACATCATAAGCCCAACATTTTCTAAAACAGCATTCTGGATCATAAGAGAGTTTTAAGATTCTGGCCTGGAACAGGTCGAACTGGGCATAAGAGGAGGGGATACCACAAAAAGGCTTCTCAAAAAAATAGAGCATACTGTATATATTAAACACCATGACTCTGAATGGTATAAATGAACATATCAATTACAGTATCTTCTTGTAATTTATACTTGCTATAAGTTTCCAAGTTTAACCTTTATCCTGCTTGTTAATTCGTTTGTACACTAACTTTTTCAGTTCTTTTTTGCACTTATATCACAATAACCACTTTTTTTTTTATCTACATGTGATATTCACCTTGATCTATCTTGGCTTACAACCCAGTAAGCCAAACACATTATTCGTTTATATATTCACACCCTTAATTAGTAAAAATACATTGATTTGTCAACCCACCTTATGCACCATGCCCAAATATATTATCCTACTGGATAACAATTAAAACCACAACAATTTTTCAACATTCACATCCTCACCAGCATCTATAACAGAATATATATCAGTGTGTGTATATATATATATATATATATACACACACACACACACACACACACACACACACACACACACACACACACACTCATACTTCTTATATGTTAAATATTTTTACACGTCTATATACATTTATATATATATATATATATACAGTTATGCTGACTATATATACTATGTTTTTATTATCACTCACTTGGTTATTTCTGCACAAGATATTTGTTTGCTATACTGTGGGAGTCACTATGTCTATTCAGACTGATGAAGATGTTGAAGCATTAATGACAGCCATTGAACTATCAAAGGTGATACTTTCAGTTACTCAGATACTGATGCAGCAAACATTCTTTAAAAAAAAAATCTTACTACAGATGGAGACAGTTTGGATAACATTCAATTGTTTCGTGAATTGTTAAGATTAAAATGGAAGAAGCAAGATTACCACTATCATGGGGTCACTCTGTCCTACTATCACAGAGAGGGTAAAATTCCCCGTGGCTTCCGGAACAAAAACGTCCCTACGATCGGACGATTTAATACTCAGTTTTGAAAAAAAAAATAAAAATGGATTTCCATTTTAAATAAATGTTCTTACGATCTGATATTATTGGTTATCGAAGAGGTCACTCATGAATTAACAGTAATTTGCTCTAAAATTGAATCTTTTGAAAGTATCCACAAAAGCACCTTGGAAGCTGATCAAATGATTGGTACAATAAAATTTCTACTCAAATAGAAAAATATTGTAAAGATCTTATTCAGTAAAAACGAAATAAACTGGAAAAAGTCAACAATGATTATTGAAAGCGGCAAGTATATCCGTGGATTTTTGGAACTCAACAAAACAAAAGGATACCACCACATTGAAAATATAATCGTTTTAGAGCCACGCAGTTGGACATGGACAGCCCCACTGATGGATCCGCCTCGACCAGTGATATTGACCTGCAAGATAACTTCACAGGTCGTCCCCCTTTAGGGGTACACACCAGGGCACAACTGGCAGACCCAGACGGCGCTATACGAGGACGGGGCGGGGGCAGACAGAGGTGCGGGTTGTCCGTCATACTCGCGTCGGAAGTGATCTAATTTATCTAATCGATCCTTCTCTTCTGATGAAATAAAAGTTCCCTCAAAAGGCCTTAATTTTGTCAAATGGAAGATTGAACACTACAAATTGGGCCGCCAATTAAGGCTGAAAGAATATTTCAACTCACGTCCTTCTGTCCCTATTCAAGATTCTTTAATACCTTCGACATTATGTCAAAGATTGAAATTTGATCCTACATCTCAGAATCAAGCAATTTGAACATATTCTTAAACAGTGGATCATCAAGTGCAACAGTATATTACAAAAAAAATAATTGTCATTCTGATCTTTCAAAAGCTGAATGGGATGCATTAATCCAACTCAGTAAATATGATGACGTTGTTTTCCGCCCTGCGGACACCTTGTAGTTCAGAACACAGCAGATTATGTCAAAGAACTGTATCGACAACTGGCGGACTCTTTGAACTATCGTAAATTACCACATGATCCCACTGCAAGATTCAAGCACAAATTGGATGATATTCATTTGAGGGCTGTCAAGCAAGGACATTTGTCGATCGATGAAAGTGCTGCTCTTACAACTTCATTTCCAGTAATGCCAATTCTATATTCTCTTCCAAAAATACATAAGAACAGCACCAACCCACCAGCACGCCCTAATATTTCCGCCCGGGGATCATTGTATCAGTGTATCTCTATGTTTCTAGATCACCATTTACAGCCTTGCATTCAAGCCAAAAGTTCTTGTTTAAAAGATACCACTGCTTTATTAAACCATCTGGCTAACATTACTTTTGATCCAACTCACTGTTTATTAGCTACCATTGACGTCAGCAACCTATACAAGTGCATTCCGCATGACCAGAGGTTGTTGGCAGTTAGATCCTTGGTCACTAATAACAGTGCCTTCAAGGGGCCTAATATTGAGTTATGTCTGGAGTTATTACAGTTAACATTACAAATAAATTATTTTTTGTTTAACAATGAATATTTTTTGCAGTTACAGGGATGTTCCATGGGGAGCAATGTCTCCCCTTCTTTTGCTAACTGCTTTATGTTCCATGTAGAAGATAATTTATTCTTTTCAGATCCATTTACTAAATCCAAAGTGTTATTGTATTGTATAAGTATACTGTTATTGATACTGTGTCACTACCTTCATATTATTAGCCTCTTTAAAGTACTGTATCTTTCGTATAGCAATTGAAAACCTTTGTGCTTTTTCTATATATTTTTTGTATCTATGTATATGTTTATATTTTGGTTTGTTAGCTGATGAGTTAACTCTGCGTCTCATCAGTTCACAGGTGTTACCCGGCCCTGCGTGATGCCGCGGCCAGCACTTATCGATGACGTCACTTCTTAGGGACCGAGACGCGACGGACGGCGGGCGGCATGGACGGCTGGGGTCTGGTATAAAGGTATGTGGTGTATAGTTGTCACTTTGTTCTGATAAAAATGTAATCTCATTAACACTGAAACGTAGATCAAATCCGACTGTGTCTAGGTTAATCCCTTCGGAGAGCCGTGAGTGCCGCCTATTACTTCTTTATATATATATTAGCATAAGCCTTTCATCTATTGTTCTCAGCTGCAATACAATACAGAGAGACCAATACTGTAGGGGATTAACTCATTACAGCAGGGGATTAAGTCTGACAGCACTGGCTCAATTAATCCAATTAAAGGGATAGATGAGCAGGACTCCATCTGTATGTGCGAAAGCCATCACTCACTCACTGACTGACTCAGCACTAATTCTCTTACTTTCCGATATGTTAGGAAGCTGAAATTCAATGTAGGTATTCTTCAGGTGGAAAATAGGACAACTGCGTAATTAGAATTTTAATAAACCTCCCCTAAGAGGATAAAAAGGAGGTTGACATAATGACGTCATCACCTATGTGTGGCTTGCGTTGCGTGAACGATAATGCCCAAACGGACAATCAGATGAAAATTTGGATTGCACCTCCAGTGTGTAAAATTTCATGAACTTCAAAAATGGTCCTGTCACTTTTTACTGTATCTGCTATGGGTGCTCCTCGGGTAACACCAAGAACCATGAATAAATATTTACTTACATTAAAACGTCTCAAATTTAGAGTTACCAAATTTTTAACACTCACTTATATTTACAACCGTGAAAATCAGAAACTCCCATGCGAAGAACGGGTAGAACAGCTAGTCTATTATGTATAACAGTACCGGCCTGGTGCAGCTGGTGGGAGACCATTTGCTCCCTGCGCTGAAAGGGGACATGCTGCTGCTGGAGGTACATAATGCTGCTTGAAGGGGAGGAGGAAAACAGTCTTGCTTGTTGCGGGGGTATGGGGACACAATAAGGTACAGTACACAGCGCCAACTGTACTGGGGAGAAGTTATTTAGGTGGTGCACAGTGATGCCTGTCTCAACCCCTTTACACCTCCCTCTCTCTCACCTACAGTCTCTTTCTTTTTCTCTCTGCCCAGCTTTCTCCCTCTCCTCCCACCCCTCTCTCTCAATCCCACTCTCTGCCTCACCTTTCACTCTGACCCTAGTCACTCTCTTCTCTCCCCCCCCCCCCTCTCCTCATGCCTCCCCCTCTCTCTTTATTCCCATGCCTTTGCCCTCTCTTTCCTCTATATTCATGCTCCCCCTCCATATCTCTGGCACAGTTACCAAAAAAGTGAAGCCATACCCCTTCCCCGGTTGATTTTGCACTTCTTTTTGGAACACACGCAGGGTTACTATTTTGTTTTTTATTGGTGGCACGGGGGTCATCAAAGACCCTAGATATGCCACTGCCCATAGCTGGAGGTCTGTCACTAGGCGACCAAGTGATCAAGCTCAGGTAGCGAAAAGTACGTCTACTTCCGGTTACGAATTACAACCTGCAGAGCTGTGGGCGCCGGTGACTTTTCTCCCCAATCCACACACTATGACCCTTAAAGGGCAGCAAAAGCAGCAGGCAACATCTACCCAGACTCAGCACAGACCAAACCACATCAACTGTGTACAGTATTACCACTCTATTTTTCACATAGGAGCCTGCTCTCTCATCCCAGCAGTCAGGCCCACTCTGTTTCACAGGCCCTGGCAGCAATTTTGCCAGACATCCTGAATAAATTGGGAGTTACTCAGATGTTCGATGGGCTAGTAGATGTTATGTTGTGGATCCGATAATGCTTCATTGGACACATGAGGCAGATCTGAGAAGCCAGCAGTGGGAGTCTTTTTACAAAAGATGCCACCTGCCGATTTACCATATTCTTAGAGAACCAGAGATCACTTCATAATCAGTTGCTACTGTATGTTCCAAGAAGATGTTTTTTGTACTTATATCCTGTTAATATGTATCCTTGATATCCTGTTGAAACCATTTCTGCGTTAGCCACTAGAATGAAGGACAGTATTTCATGGCTGTTAACGTGGTTAATTTAGTTTATTGTCTTTTGTGCACGTGATTAAAAAAATAGTTTGAAGTCTGTATTTTGCAAAATAATAGATCTTTAATTAGAACATATACACTGCTCAAAAAAATTAAGGGAACACTTAAACAATACAATGTAACTCCAAGTCAACCACACTTCTGTGAAATCAAACTGTCCACTTAGGAAGCAACACTGATTGACAATCAATTTCACATGCTGTTGTGCATATGGAATAGACAACAGGTAGAAATTATAGGCAATTAGCAAGACACCCCCAATAAAGGAGTTTTTCTGCAGGTGGTGACCACAGACCACTTCTCAGCTCCTATGCTTTTTGGCTGATGTTTTGGTCACTTTTGAAAGGCTGGCGGTGCTTTCACTCTAGTGGTAGCATGAGATGGAGCCTACAACCCACACAAGTGGCTCAGGTAGTGCAGCTCATCCAGGATAGCACATCAATGCGAGCTGTGGCAAGGTTTGCTGTGTCTGTCAGCGTAGTGTCCAGAGCATAGAGGCGCTGCCAGGAGACAAGCCAGTACATCAGGAGACGTGGAGGAGGCCGTAGGCAGGACCGCTACCTCCGCCTTTGTGCAAGGAGGAACAGGAGGAGCACTGCCAGAGCCCTGCAAAATGACCTCCAGCAAGCCACAAATGTGCATGTGTCTACTCAAACGATCAGAAACAGACTCCATGAGGGTGGTATGAGGGCCCGACGTCCACAGGTGGGGGTTGAGCTTACAGCCCAACACCGGTCAGGACGTTTGGCATTTGCCAGAGAACACCAAGATTGGCAAATTCGCCACTGGCGCCCTGTGCTCTTCACAGATGACAGCAGGTTCTCACTGAGCACATGTGACAGACGTGACAGAGTCTGGAGACGCCAAGGAGAACATTCTGCTGTCTGCAACATCCTCCAGCATGACCGGTTTGGCAGTGGGTCAGTAATGGTGTGGGGTGGCATTTCTTTGGGGGGCCGCACAGCCCTCCATGTGCTCGCCAGAGGTATCCTGACTGCCATTAGGTACTGAGATGAGATCATCAGACCCCTTGTGAGACCATATGCTGGTGCGGTTGGCCCTGGGTTCCTCCTAACGCAAGACAATGCTAGACCTCATGTGGCTGGAGTGTGTCAGCAGTTCCTGCAAGATGAAGGCATTGATGCTATGGACTGGCCCGCCCGTTCCCCAGACCTGAATCCAATTGAGCACATCTGGGACATCATGTCTCGCTCCATTGCACCACAGACTGTCCAGGAGTTGGCGGATGCTTTAGTCCAGGTCTGGGAGGAGATCCCTCAGGAGACCATCCGCCACCTCATCAGCAGCATGCCCAGGCGTTGTAGGGAGGTCATACAGGCACGTGGGGGCCACACACACTACTGAGCCTCATTTTGACGTGTTTTAAGGACATTACATCAAAGTTGGATCAGCCTGTAGTGTGTTTTTCCACTTTAGTTTTGAGTGTGACTCCACATCCAGACCTCCATGGGTTAATAAATTTGATTTCCATTGATACTTTTTGTGTGATTTTGTTGTCAGCACATTCAACTATGTAAAGAACAAAGTATTTAATAAGAATATTTCTTTCCTTCAGATTTAGGATGTGTTATCTTTTTGTTCCCTTTATTTTTGTTGAGCACTGTAGTTGGGCCCCCACAAGGTTGTTGAATAACAATTGTTTGGGCTTTTGTAATTTCAGAGTATTGGGCTCCACATTTAACCTTTTTCTTATATAGCTTGGTTTATTGAGGCACAAACAAATTAAGCAACAGTATTATAATATGTTGCACTATATTAAATACTATTGCTCAAATTATTTAGCAACAATATTATAATATACTGTGATATATTAAATACTATGGATCAAATTATTGTACCACAATTAATCAAGCTATATAATTAATTCTTAAATATCACAAATCACTTGTAGTGTTTTAAGAGCAAAGTTTATTTCTTCAGTGATCTTCATCCAATAGTTTACCTACCCACAAATGTCCAGACAGTTAGAGTACTATGCAAATTAATTTGTGCAAAATTAATTTTATGTGTTGTGGGGATTTTTTTGTCAGGACATTAAAAATGCTATTAGTATGCCTGTCACTACTACTGACTGGGTGATTTATTGTGTTCCTTTGATTGACCCAGTAATTTTGTTTCACAGCCCTCGACGACCAGCGGAGTGTGTCTGTAAATGTAAAAAAAAATGTAAATCAATTTTAACAAAACAAAAACACAACAACAAGCTTTGCCGCAATTAATTTCTGGACCAGTTGGAGAAAGTTAGATTTTAGAATGATTCATGGAAGATTTTAATGAGTTGATTTGATGTGGTCATGATGTAGTGTTCAGCATGTCTCTCAAACTTTAAATATAGTCTATAAATCTCTAAAATCAGCTTGTGGGGTAATTGAGTGTCTTAATTAATTTGACATAGATTATTTTCATAATGCCATCATTTTTCCCCTGAGAGTATGACTAAAAATGGTTAAACAAAAATGTGCACATTAATCCTAGGAAGAATCACCCCCCTTACCCACAAAGGGAAGATAACACCTACTTCCAGAGATCATCTTATATAAGAAGGTATTTAGGATGGGATCCGCTCTGAAGATCGACAGTATCTAGGTCGACAATGTTTAGGTCGACCACTATAGGTCGACATGAGTTTTTCAAATTTTTTTTCTTTTTTTGAATTTTTTCATACTTAATGATCCACGTGGACTACGATTGGAACGGTAATCTGTGCAGAGCGAAGCGGTAGCGGAGCGAAGGCACCATGCCCGAAGCATGGCGAGCGAAGCGAGCCATGCGAGGGGACGTGGTGCACTAATTTGGGATCCCGGTTACTCTACGAAGAAAACGACACCAAAAAAAAATAATAATCCTCATGTCGACCTTTAGACCTAGCACATGTCGACCTAGAAACCCTGTCGACCTTGTGACTGTCGACCTATAGTGGTCGACCTAAACATTGTCGACCTAGATACTGTCGATTTGATGAACCACACCCATTTAGGATAGGGATGACACTAGGTTCTAAGAAAAATGTTTTCAAAAACCTTGTTCTGCATTTATCCCCAACATAGAACAACCTATTACCCATATAAATGGGATATTATGCAAATCCAGAGGTACAACAAGGTAAATAGAGAATAATTTATTATATGAATAAATAAATAACATATATGAATAAAAATTTCACTTACAGTATATATGTATAAAGAAAATAAACATGGCAATAGCTTATTGCGTCTTACAATTTATGTGTGTTGCGGGGAAACATGATAAAATGGCAAGAGTCCCAGGCGAGTAGCTCGGCACCACCACAGAACACTTTTCAAAACCAGGCCTGGGCATCTGATACAAAGTACTCATCAGGTCCACAGCATAGCTTCCGTGCAATGAGTTTCAGATAATGAATATCCTTTCTGAGGCACGTTTCCTAAGAGTATAATAATCAATTTTCCTCTTGTTTTAAGATTTTCTTAATGAAACTTTTATTTATGGTTTCTTTGTAATAAATATCCATTTGTGTTCTTAAAAATAATGATCTTATAGAGGTTTTTATTTTGTAATAAGCATTAATGGGCTTGTCTCTTACTGTTGCAAAATGGGCTTCCATATCTGGTTCATGAAGAAAAATACAGTACAAGCACTGGTGTATGCCACTTACAATGCTATCTGTATGGGTATGATGTTTACAAGATGTGCCTCATTCATTTTACCAGCTGTCTATCAACAGTACGTACAGCTTTATGACTCTGGAAATCACCAGCTTACACCTATTAAGAATAAATGAGTTATTTTCAATTTTGTATTCAATTGTATAAGTGTTTTTGAAAGGGGTTTCCTAATCTGAACACAAAATCACTACTCAAAATTAAACATCAAATTTGATTTCAAAATGAAATATTAGTAAATGAGGAATTGATGAGTTATGTGCAATTGTTGCAACAGACTTTGCAAATAATATATATATGTATATATATATTTGTTAAATAAATGTTCATCTGAGTAGTAAAGGTGCTACATTTATTTAAAAAAAACCCAAGGGGCGTGGTCTTGCAGCCATCTAAAGCAGAAGTGTGGAGAGGTAGCTCCTCCACATATTCGTGAAACTCACCCTATAAGCCACTCTAAGGGTGTCCCACACAAATATCACTGTACACTGGCCGGTCCCTGGAGCAGGCTCCTACCTTTCGTGACCCGTGGCCTAACCATTGGAAGCCGGGACCTCGATTTTGACGGACCCTACAGCTGCGCAGCCGCCATCTGGACGCTGCTGCTCTGGAGCCAGCACCAGCGGTGAGGGACCAGACTCCGTCTACGGAGCCCGATAGCTGACGGTCCGCGGCCCGACAGCGCTGAGGTGCTGCATACACAGGAAGCCGCCACAACTGCGCTCTGGGATCGGGAGCCGGTCTGTGGACTGCACTGGGACACACGCAGCGAGGCAGATGGGACGCAGGCTCCAGCGGCTTCCAGCTCTACAGCAGGGGTAAGCAGAAAAGTGTATAAGGCTGCTGCCCATCTGCTGCTTCCCTATTGCTCCCCACTATGCAGTGACTTCCCCTGCTACCCTATATATTATACATTGGGGTGATTTCACAGTGTCTGGGAATACTCCTGTGGATTCTTGTTATACGTTAATCCCCAACCTCACTGGCCCTCCCTCTGACTTCTATTGCATGGTGTTCACACAAGTTCGGATCCTATGATGACATACTTCTCATATTGATCTGCCTGTAAGAATATGTTCTCTACCTGGTTTCCAGTGAGCCTTAAGATGTCTGCTGATTCATGAATATGTCCACATTTTAATGGGGGGATCATGACGAATAGCATCCTCTTCCTCGTATATCAGCCTTTTTCTTTTTTCTTCACCTTGTGAGATTTTCATTCTATTAGCTCTACGCCAAGACGACATGCTAATAAATCCGCTGCGGCCACCCCAGTCAAGTCTAAATCTACACCTACGGCAGCCTTCCTCAACCTCTTCGGAGCCTTGTCACCCTGTTGCGAATACTCCTTTGTCACGTACGTCGACTATAATGGCTTCTGACGGCTCGGAGGGTGCACGTACCCGGAGACCCATTCTCCCTCCATTCAATCGCAGTCTCAATTGGTGAGTCCAGAGCTTACAGAAATACTGAACCACCTACGTACCCTTCCTACTAGGCAGGATTTACACAACATGACTTACAATCTCTTGAACAGAGAATACAGGACGCGGTCAAGATTCGGATGGACTCTCTCCAAGCAGACATAACTCAGGTGGGACACCGCATGGTCTCTCTTGAAGAGCACAAGGACAGTCGACTCTAAATTGTCCGATATTGATGCCATGATTGCCCGTCAGAACCGCCTCCTGATTGATATGCAAATGAGGCTTGATAATCTGGACAATAGGGGGCGTCGCAATTATTTGCGGGTCAGGGGCGTGCCTGAAGACGTTCCACAAGACGGCACTGTCGATGTACTTAAGAAGATTTTTAACTTGGTACTGGGGTCGGACCCTAACGAGGAGATTAAGTTTGATCGTGCTCACAGGGCTCTGCGTCCCAAGGGTTTACCCTCGGAACGTCCTAGGGAAATTATGTCGCTTACACTTTTTCACCGTCAAAGAACAAGTCTTTCAACATGCACGCCATAATAATTTCAAATTACCATGGAAACATACATGAATACATAATTCTCTTTATGTTCTCAGTTGAACCACATGCCTCAATCATAAAATATTCACATTGCCGGTCCCACCAGCAACAGGGCCACATCAAGTATACCTTTTTACCCACAAAAGAAAATGGTAACACAAGTTATAATATTCATTCCTGTACTACTGCCCCATCATAAAGTGGCAGTATAAAATACCTTGGTGATACATGTCTGTACTATGCTGATTATTAAAATTCTGTATTTGTTGCATTCTGTTTGATCTCATTTTATAGTATGCAGTGTTTTTACAGTTAACATCTCAATGTTTATTATGAGTATTCGTTATGTAATGCAAACGTACATGGCTTCACTCCTGACCCATCAACTCGAAGCAGTATTATGCACTTTGGTGATAAAACGAGGAGTATGATCTGTATACCTAATTTTATAGTATATAGTGTGTCAGCTGTTTATAGCAATTTTAATATATTTTAAAACAAAAACTGTTTTAAAACATTAGCAATTTGTGACGTTACCATTCCTTTAAAAATTATGGTTCCACAAGTATTAAACATTTTTACAACCCAGGAATTGTGCATAAATGGCCAAGGATAATATCAGGTCTATAAAAGATCTTCAAGTGCCTAGAAACTGCAATGGAACCACTAGCCTTTGGTCAGTAGGTATTGCTCTCATTCTATAACAGCTCTTGAAAGGTGCTGTAATTCATCCAGAAAAAGTTATTGTAGTCCTCAGGATTATTCTCCTTTATTTCATGGGGTAATGACATGCGAGACAGTGTTTCTCTCCTCTGCAGGAGTATTTGCAGATGTGTCTCCTGTAATGATGAATGGTAAGTATTGCTGCTACCATTGTAAAATCAGCATTCCACAAATATGAAATCTAAGGCATGATTGCAATAAAGGAAGAAAATAATAAAGCGCAGGAAAAATGTGCTGAGTAGGAATACAATTCAAGCTAACACACTAGAGAATACTGTCACAATGCTCCCTGCCATTATTTTTTTATCCAGGTTCATCAGGCCCATTATTTAAATTTTCTACATGCGAGTAGTAAAGTGACAATCCATTGAGGTCATGTATGGGCACTTTCATGATTTGCAGATCCAATCTTTGGATGAAAAAAATCTGCAATTCACTGAAAAATATCTGAAATGTATGTGCAAAGATTTGTAGATTGGGGAAATTTAAATCTGGGGAAAATACACAGGATCTGTGAATCTGTTAATTGAAATTGCTGATGCATGGGGGCCTTAATAACAGTCTCCATAACTATAACAATCTGAAATCTCTGCAAGGCTCATTCAACACTGCTTTATTATTTACTCATTATCCTAGGTGTGCATTGTAAGACACATTTTCACTATCTGTTTATTGGAAGTATGTTCGGAAATATCAATCTGCACCTTTGCCGATACACATAAGAGTATATAAATTGAAAACCATAAAAGCACATCAGAGTACTAACATTTTAAGATTGTTCCCTTTATTATTATTTTTTTATAAATTCCAAATATACTGCTTGTTTGTAGCCTCATTTGTAGATTAAATTAGCCATGAGATGATGATATATTTAAGTTTTCACTATTTGATGAACATTGGAAATGGCCATTCACATCAGTCCCTGCACCAGTGGAACTTGCAGACTATATTCCCTACCACATGCACGCACTTACATACTAGGGTTAATTTTGTTGGGAGACAATTAACCTACCAGTATATTTTTGGCTTGTGGGAGTAAACCCACGCAAGTACTGGGAGAATACACAAACTCCACACAGACAGGGCCATGTTACATTAATGACATCTTTTAAAAAAAAAAAAATATATATATATATATATATATATAAAAATACATAAACAAGGGCCAGTAATTTATAAAAAAAGTACTGTGTGATTTTTGCAATGCAGTCTAATACATAACTTATGGGTTGCTATACTGAAGTCACAATATTAAATAAGATAAAAAATATATACGATATATATCTATATATATATATATATATATATATCTATACCTAAACATCTGGACTACTGCAAAATGTTTTAATGCACTAAACAATACAGACCCTAGCTCTATTCTAGGACCTTAGCTATGCCTTTAAGATGTATGTAGACAAAAATATATGGATGTTTTTGTTTTAGCAGAGATTTGTTTTTGTTAATAAATGGCTTTGCTTTCCACTTCATGTGCACAGAGGCGGAACATTTTCTGGGGACTACATGCAGAAAACCCACAGTGCTTAGTATAGTGATCAAGTTACAAGTGTGGCACATGGTAAATACCAGTTGAGTAGTTTATGTATAATAGGGTGACGTAAAGGACATTTAAAGAACCAAAAGCACCCATGAATTAGTTTAGAATGACATCATTACCTTGTGTCCGCCATACTATCTAATATCCTATACTCTCCTAATTCCAATTCCAACATAGGCTGCTGTATTCATTATCAAATATTCTGCCTTTTGCCAAGAAGTCTGCTATTCTCCATGCATTTCTGTGAGCAGCCTTGAGAAAACTCATATGTTGTACTACTGGAGATAAGCAGGTTCAGTTCCCTTTTAAATATATATTTTGGCAGACATACATAAAACAACTAAATAAATCATACATCCCATATAACTTGTACTGATCTTGTAATGGGATGCACTTAGATTCAGGATCATACCACACTGGACAAAAATAGTTTCTGATTTACGGTGTGAAAGAATTTAATATACTTCATCTTCTTTTGGATCACACTCTAGCATATGTAAAAATCTAGATGACTGGGTGTTCTGAATTATCACATTTTGCAGATATATTATAGTATTGGGATACAGGGGCATATAACACCAAATATTTTAGAAACTTCCAGTCCCCATAAGTGCAAGTTCAATATTATGCAAGACAATGCAGTTTATCAGAGGAGTATGTTCATACAATATGGCTATAGTTGAAGCCCGAGGCTCCATCAAGTATGCATACTTCCCTGTGACTCAGAACAATGCTGGTGTATATGTTTGATATGCAGTACCCAATCCAGGATGCGTGTGGGTATATTAGAGGAAGACTGCAGATGCTGTCCTTTTGTCAGTGTAAGTTTCCGCATGAGAGTAGATCAAAATCTACTTCAAGCCAGGCTAAAGCATTGCCCCAGTGATGCACTGGTTTTATCAGAAGGATTTGTTTGCAGATCAGGAAGGTTGATTTTTATACCTCATCCTCAAGGTGATTAGTTCATGTATTCGAATAAGGCCTATTGTTAAAAGTGAGTTCTGTGTAACTCAATTCTAGTGTTGATGATTGCTAATCACCACTATTGCATACTGTACATTAATAAACCACATAAAAAAAGATACTACCTATAAGTTAGTTCAGCCAAAATTAAAGATTTTAATCATTTAAGACCTTATAAAGCCATATCAACACTATACACACTTTTCTTCCTATTGTCCAGCTCAGACACTGGTCTTCTCTTTTACAGTGAGCTGCCAGCACATTAGTCCCTGGATTCAGTTAATAGCAGTATGGTGTTTGCTACAGTACATTAGTAGGGAATCTTCTGGGCTGACAATACCTTTTAAAGGACTATCAAGCCTTAGCTCAATATGGAGCTGTAACCTAAACACACTGAAGGTAATAGCTTTTGGACTGAACCATTATACAGCCTATACACTTGACCAATAACCCCACAGTAGTATTTTTTTTATGCGAGTAGCTCTTACAGATACAATATGTTACATACTTTGGCTATAGCTGGACAAGGACTGTGATGCCTGCTCATCTTTTCATTTTGATGGTTTGAAAATAATCTCAGTGTTTACAATGATTGTCACAAAAGCAGATACAGTTATGTTAATAAAATAAACTTCACTAGTCACACAAACCCAGTTTAAAGTCATCGACATTGTATATTTGGAGAGAAGAGCCACTATTCCTGAAGTAGAAAAATAAACTGTATATGTATTTGCTACCAGAAAATGGTCAGTACAATATATGTCCTACTATTAACTGCTTGTAATTTACTGAAGCAGCTATGAAATGTTCATTTGAGTAGTTTTTAGTGTTTCTGTATTGGCTCTCTGGGCTCGATTTCCTCCCCGTGATTTGGTCCAGATACCCTTCATTTCCCCACTACACACTCCACCCGTACAAGCATACTAAGATCCATGAACTGTATGTGTACTCTGGATTTCTTCACTCCTACCTCCAAAAATCTTTATTTTTTACTTTAAACTCCAATATAAACATTTCACATTTCTGATCTGGAATACGTTTGCACTCCCATTCTTTCTGCACATTATCTTCAATTCAGATATGTTCATCTAAGATTATTTAATTTGATTGACTCCACATATTAAACATCTCTATTTGCTGAACCATATACATTTTTAAGTTGTACATTGTGTGTTTAATAAAGTGAGCTACAAGAAAAAAAATAATTGCCAAACAATGTGTGGCATATGTAGATAAGATACATGAAGCATCTCAACACAAACTTGATTTGAACTATTTCCACCAGAAACCTTAATTTAATGACTACAGTGCTGAATAACACAGGAACCAGAGATCACGTAGAACTGTTTATTTACAACCCATGTCTGTCATGGTAGGAAAATACAGAATAGCGTCAGACGGTCCACTGCACCTATTAAAAAACAAAGTTACATTACATATATTAAAGATACAAAAGTGACAGCAATATGAAAAATTATACAGCTTTTTTTTTTTAATACATGTGCATCAGAAAGCGTTTACAGTGTCATGGATTATCATACTGTTAATTTATCATCACATGCACAATGCAGTTTTACAAAATTTAAAGTGGTGAATTAAATGAGGAAAAATGCAGATCTATCATGTGAACTGATATAAATAGCATTTTATTTAACACATTAATGACTGCAAGTAGTTTGCACTATAATGGGAATCTATTTTTCATGCAGTAATGATTTATACAAGGTAAAAATGTTACATTTCACCAAAAGGTTTTGTTTGGTAACTCGCCTCCATGCGATAGATCTATTGTTTGGTAGTATATTGATTTATACACCACATGTTATGGACTCCATTTTCTCAGATACATCTAAACTACAAATATGAGCAGACCTTAAAACTTCCCCCCCCGCCTACATATTTCACACAAAGCAAATACCATACCTTCAAATTTTTCTTTAGAGCTCTCATTTTTTCAGCAGCTGATGTCTGACTATAATAAAGGGGAAGGTAAATCCACTGCCGAAGAAAGCAGTCATTAGGGCGAGGAGCTTCCACTTGTTCTCAATGGAAAAGGGCAGGTTCTGCAAGAAACATAGGGGAGAAAGAGAGAATGTTAACAGGGGAGAACAGGAAAACACATAAT
Organism: Pseudophryne corroboree; assembly: GCF_028390025.1. Classification (NCBI taxonomy): domain Eukaryota; kingdom Metazoa; phylum Chordata; class Amphibia; order Anura; family Myobatrachidae; genus Pseudophryne; species Pseudophryne corroboree. The sequence goes on along the minus strand of NC_086444.1, from coordinate 188,334,749 downwards.
GTACAGATATAGATACAGGTGGAGTCCTAAAACACAGAATCTTTGGAGTGAGAAAGTGAAACCTTTGTTTTCTGATGGCTCAATGTACACAAGCTTTGTTTAATACACAAAGTTACCAAAAATATATTAAAATGACCTTCAGGCTGTGTGTATAAGGTGTATATGAAACAAATGAATTGTGCAAATATACACACTTCATTTAACGCACAAAGTTATTAAAAAATATTGGCTAAAATTACCTTCAGGCTGTGTGTATAAGGTGTATATAAGACATACGCATTCTGTGCTTTGACTTTGATCCCATCACCATAATCTCTCATTATGGTATGAAATTATTCCAAAATACCAGAAAAATCCAATATCCAAAATACTTCTGGTCCAAAGTATTTTGGATAAGGGATACTCATCCAGTATATAGAGAATATATATATATATATATATATATATATATATATATATATATATACATATATACACATACAGACAGAGAACCCAGCACTCACCAAAGTAAACTCACTTATCCTCAACAATTCAATAAATAACAGAGTCTTAAACCACAGAGTCTTAAAACCTGACTACCACACTGCTGCATCATCTGCCTGCTAGATGTAATGTGTACCTGCCACAGACTTTATGGCTACCTGCCACAGACTTTATGGCTTTTAAAGGCACACTAGTCACCTATTGCACTGGCTCAAAGATGATTGCTAAAAAACAGCTGAGACAGGTTCAGGATAATGAAGTCCACACAGGGGTGCATGAGAAAGCTAGTGGCCACGGTTAATAAGAGCTAACCATAGATTAACCCCTTCATATACAGGTTTTAAGACTCTGTGATAGTGTAGGACCTGTATGAAGGTGGGGTACCTTGAATCGGTATACAGGCTTCCGTGCATTGGCCAATCCACCAACTAAACCCCCATCATTTATTTATTGAATTGTTGAGGATAAGTGAGTTTACTTTGGTGAGTGCTGGGTTCTCTGTCTGTATTTATTAGAGCAATGTGGTCATGGGCTACATGCACCCCGCCCTGTGAGTGGTAAGTACAGCTGTGTACCCCGCTTCTGTGGTGGAGAGTGCAGTGTTACATGCACCCCACCCTGTGAGTGGTAAGTGCATAGCTGTGCCCCGCTTCTGGTGCGGTGAGTGCTGTGGTTTTTACTCTGTGTGTGTATATATATATATATATATATATACACATACATACACACACACACGTTTCTGTATATCAATTATATCATTATCTGTCTCTACCTAACTCTCTCTCTATGGAAACACACCGAAAGTAAGACATAACTGGCATATCAGAAAGCGTTTACAGTATCACAGGTCACCTCATACTGATATGTTCTCATCATTTATACCAGTTACGGCCTGCATTATGCCGTTGTAGCCGCCCATAGTCGGGACCTGAAGCAGGTGGAGCAAATCTCAGCCAAACACGAGAACCCAGATGAGCAAACCCGCTGCTCTATTACCTTGCCCGGGCCTTCTTCGTAGTGGGCACGGCGTACGGCGGAGGTAGCGAAACGACGGACGCACTGACCGATCATGGCTGCAGACAGGGAGAAACACTACAGCCACTGTGTAACCTCCAAACTCCCCTAGCTTCCGCTACGCACGGCGGCGGAAATGGCAGTACGGCGGAAGCACCGGTGCATACTGGGATCTGTAGTTTCTGGGCGCCCTTTGTCGCACTAACTACTGCACTGACAACTAATTATCAAACTACAATTCCCGGCGGCCGCTTCTCCGCTCATTCTGCAATGGGCGGGTAGCTGAGCACGATGCTCGCGTCGCCTCTTACAGTCAAGGTCAGGACAGGCAGGCATAGGTAGTGCGTGTGTTTGATGCCAAGAGCTTATTATAAGTGATGCCATATAGTGCAAGGATACACAGTATAGGAGACCCTATGCAGCTAAAGAGGTTGTTAGAATGGATGCAGTGGATGTAGCTGCCTCCCCATGTGCACTATGGGTGAGAAGTACAGCATAAGGTGGGGTTGGTTCTATATCGGAGGGGCTGAAGGGACCTTGTGACGTATTGAGGGGAGGAGCTACGTCACCAGGGGGAGGAGCTACGGGCGAACAGGGTACCCGAAAAGTACCCTCGCGGGCTCGCTTCGCTCGCCACGCTTCGGGCACGGTGGCTCGCTCCGCTCCGCTTCGCTCACCACCTAATTACTAAAGGTAATAGTTGGTGGCATGGATAGTAGAGGAACTATCCCGCTGGCCTAGCTCCTCCCCCTTGCGTCGTAACTCCTCCCCCTTACGGAAAAGGTCCCTTAGCCCACTTGATTCTAGCATCTACCATAAGGTGGAGCTCATGTGGGAGGTGGTAAAGGCCTTCATATGGCCGCAGTTGATGATCTGCAGTTAGAAGAGAGTCAACATGTTTTATGATGTCATTTTATTACTTTACTGCATAGTACGTGCAAAATTAAAAAGAAAAAAGTGAAGTTAAATATCAAGTAAAGTGAACTATTCTGTGGCAGAACTGCTGATAGACATTGTTGGCTTGTGAGCAGGGCCCTCCTACTTTCATGTCTGCCTGTTTTTGCCCAGTTTGTTCTATTACTGTTCTAATTGTAAAGCGCAACGGAATATGCTGCGTTACATACGAAACGTAATAAATAGAGGGGGATGTAGTGTTGGAGATTTGTTACGTGAACCAAGCACGTTATACATTACTCCCTGCCCTTGTAATGAGCAGCCTGTTGGGTGTAATAGACATTATCTATCCTTGAATGATCTATATACAGAACGATTAGCTCGATTTTACACTGATTATTTCTTATTATAAAAATAATTGAATTCAGATTTCAATGACCAAGCTGATTTCAGTGATTTCCTTGCTAAGTGCTGTTCTATTCTTGGACACATGCTAACCAATAAGCACTAAGCAAACATCGATTTCCTTTGAAAATTAATTGAAATCAGATGTATGCCCAAGATCCCGGAATCTGGAAGTACAGTACAAATTGTTTTTCCGCATTTTCTCTAAATAAATCCTGTTCATCTCCATCTCTCCAAATCTGCAGCTACTGTATCCGCTTCTGCGCTTATGCCATATACTGTCTTTAGCTGCTTTAAATACGGTTTCTGATGTGTTTCCAACTATGCTGGCAGTTTGTGTCACATCCAAAGTGATATACTGCTCCAGTAATACAATATTATACATGTCTAGCCAGAGCATTAATATCACGTTTAAAGGGCCAAATGGATACATAGCACAAAATAAAGAGAGCTTTTTATCTGCTTAATATTGGAGGATTTCTGTATTTTTAACTTCCTTTATTGCCCCGCTGTCTATGTAAACTATACTAAGCAACAGCTTCTCCACGCCCTATGACAATGATTCTCAACAATTTACTTAATATAATATCTCTTATTTTCCTAATCAGAAACTTTTGGCCTAGGGTTGCTGTGAGAAAAATCTTGATACTCTGGGGCGCCATGATTCCAAAAAGTTTGGAAACCACTGCCCAATGAGCATCCATTTAATTTTCTGGATATTGTATAACATGTACGTGCAGGGAAAGAAACCTAAAGCCAAGCGCAAGACCTACACTGAGCGGGTTCCTGAACTTAACTTTACTCAACATATATAATATATAAATATTTATACTTAGTAACATAGTAATTGAGATTGAAAAGAGGCAAAATCATCGCGTTCAACCTGTATTTTGTATTAAGTTGAGTTGATTTTACTGTACCTGCTGAAGAATGTTTTATGACTAGTTAACAACTATAAATCATGTTACACCTGGATTAACAACGTCAATATTTTAAATGTTGTAACCTTGGATATCCTTTTCAATCAGAAACTCATCCAATCCCCTTTTAAATGCATTTACAGAGTCCACCATTACCACCTTCCCTGGCAAGGAATTCCAAATCCTTATTGCCCTAACAGTGAAGAAACCTTTCCTCTGTTGCGTACGGAATTTTCTCTCCTCCAGCCTCAGCGAGTTATTAATAAATAACTCCTCTGATAACTGTAGTGTCCCTTTACATATTTGAAGACAATAATAATGTCTCCTCTTAGACGACTCTTTTCCAGTGTATACATATTCAACCTAGTAAGCCTTTCCTCGTAATCCAGGCCCCTAGCCCTTTAATCAATTTAGTAGCTCGCCTTTGAACCCTTACGAGTTCACCGATATATTTTTTATACAGTGGTTCCCAAAACAACACAATATTCCAGGTGCGGACGTACCAATGATTTGTACAGCGGCAGGATTACATACTCATCCCTTGTCTCAATTCTCCATTTTATGTACGCTGCTTGATAATGCTTTGCTATCTTACACTACTTTTATGTATTCATACTTGTCAGTGTTACACCACAGCCCCATTTTCCAACTTCCACATTAATCTCTTCATTGTCACTGTAAAAGTAACGCCCATATCATATTGAAAAACCATTTCACTTAATTTCAACTATGTTATTTGCATGATATGATTAAAATGCAATGCATTACAATAAAAATGAGTTGTTTATATAGACACACACACTAATTCACTGAATTCATCATTCCCATGATTGTGGCGCAAAACTGTACTTGCCATTCCCAGGATTGCGGCGTGAAATGACATGTCACCACAGTGTATTAATTAATATTATATGGCTCAGCACTCACCATAATAAATTCACTATAACAAATAGTGGGGTTTTAGCTCAGGAATTTATCCCTCCAGTAGTGACGCCATATTTTGTGACAAAAACGCTGACACTGGGTCTGTGAGACACATTTGGATTTCTGCGTCGTTTTAGGAATTCTATGGATATTGATCAGAAATGACATCAGGAATGGAAACAGAACCCCCTTTGTTAATCTCCAACTATTGATTGTTTTATTAATTCACCCAGAAAAAAATGTTTTATTATATTTACTGTCCAGTATTTTTAAGCATTCTTCACACATCATTGTTGCATGCTCAATACAAAGAAAATTATAACATTTTTCACTGTAGTAATGTGTTTTTCTCTGACGTCCTAGTGGATGCTGGGAACTCCGTAAGGACCATGGGGAATAGCGGCTCCGCAGGAGACTGGGCACATCTAAGAAAGATTTAGGACTACCTGGTGTGCACTGGCTCCTCCCACTATGACCCTCCTCCAGACCTCAGTTAGAATCCTGTGCCCGGCTCAAGCTGGATGCACACTAGGGGCTCTCCTGAGCTCCTAGAAAGAAAGTATATTTTAGGTTTTTTATTTTACAGTGAGACCTGCTGGCAACAGGCTCACTGCATCGAGGGACTAAGGGGAGAAGAAGCGAACCTACCTAACTGGTGGTAGCTTGGGCTTCTTAGGCTACTGGACACCATTAGCTCCAGAGGGATCGACCGCATGGAACCGGCCATTGATGTTCGGTCCCGGAGCCGCGCCGCCGGCCCCCTTACAGAGCCAGAAGCAAGAAGAGTCCGGAAAATCGGCGGCTGAAGACATCAGTCTTCTCCAAGGTAGCGCACAGCACTGCAGCTGTGCGCCATTGCTCCTCATACACACTTCACACTCCGGTCATTGAGGGTGCAGGGCGCTGGGGGGGGGCGCCCTGAGAAGCAATAAAAACACCTTGGCTGGCAAATATATCACAATATATAGCCCCAGAGGCTATATATGTGATAAATACCCCTGCCAGAATCCATTAAAAAGCGGGAGAAAAGTCAGCGAAAAAGGGGCGGAGCTATCTCCCTCAGCACACTGGCGCCATTTTCTCTTCACAGTGCAGCTGGAAGACAGCTCCCCAGGCTCTCCCCTGTAGTTTTCAGGCTCAAAGGGTTAAAAAGAGAGGGGGGGCACTAAATTTAGGCGCAATATTATATATACAAGCAGCTATTGGGGAAAATTCACTCAGATTGGGGAAAATTCACTCAGTTATAGTGTTAATCCCCACATTATATAGCGCTCTGGTGTGTGCTGGCATACTCTCTCTCTGTCTCCCCAAAGGGCTTTGTGGGGTCCTGTCCTCAGTCAGAGCATTCCCTGTGTGTGTGCGGTGTGTCGATACGGCTGTGTCGACATGTGTGATGAGGAGGCTTATGTGGTGACGGAGCAGATGCCGATAAATGTGATGTAGCCCCCTGTGGGGCTGACACCAGAGTAGATGGATAGGTGGAAGGTATTAACCGACAGTGTCAACTCCTTACATAAAAGGCTGGATGACGTAACAGCTGTGGGACAGCCGGCTTCTCAGCCCGCGCCTGCCCAGGCGTCTCAAAGGCCATCAGGGGCTCAAAAACGGCCGCTCCCTCAGATGGCAGACACAGATGTCGACACGGAGTCTGACTCCAGTGTCGACAAGGTTGAGACATATACACAATCCACTAGGAACATCCGTGACTTGATCCCGGCAATAAAAAATGTGTTACACATTTCTGACATTAACCCAAGTACTTTTAAAAAAGGGTTTTATGTTTGGGGAGAAAAAGCAGGCAGTGTTTTGTTCCCCCATCAGATGAGTGAATGAAGTGTGTGAAAAAGCGTGGGTTCCCCCGATAAGAAACTGGTAATTTCTAAAAAGTTACTGATGGCGTACCCTTTCCCGCCAGAGGATAGGTCACGTTGGGAGATATCCCCTAGGGTGGATAAGGCGCTCACACGTTTGTCAAATAAGGTGGCACTGCCGTCTTAGGATACGGCCACTTTGAAGATGCCTGCTGATAAAAAGCAGGAGGCTATCCTGAAGTCTGTATTTACACACTCAGGTACTATACTGAGACCTGCAATTGCCTCAGCATGGATAGTGCTGCTGCGGCGTGGTCTGATACCCTGTCTGATAATATAATACCCTAGACAGGGATAATATTTTGCTAACATAGAGCATATTAAAAGACGTCGTCTTATATATGAGGGATGCACAGAGGGATATTTGTCGGCTGGCATCCAGAATTAATGCAATGTCCATTCTGCCAAGAGGGTATTAGGGACCCGGCAGTGGACAGGTGATGCTGACTTTAAAGGCACATAGAGATTCTGCCTTATAAGGGTGAGGAATTGTTTGGGGATGGTCATTGGGACCTCGTATCCACAGCAACAGCTGGGAAAGAAATTTTTTTTACCTCAGGTTTCCTCACAGCCTAATAAAACTATTATCAAGTGCAGTCCTTTCGGCTTCAGAAAAGCAAGCGGGTCAAAGGCGCTTCCTTTCTGCCCAGAGACAAGGGAAGAGGGAAACAAAAATATTCCCCCGCTTCCTCTGAGTCCACCGCATGTCACTGGGACTCCACAGGTGGAGCCAGGTGCGGGGGGGGGGGGGCGCGTCTCGGGAACTTCAGTTACCTCTGGGCTCGCTCACAGGTAGATCCCTGGGTTCTGCAAGTTGTATCACAGGGATACAAGCTAGAATTCGAGGCGACTCCCCCTCGCCGTTACCTCAAATCAGCCTTGCCTGCTGCCCTCGGAGAGGTAGTACTGGCGGAAATTCACAAGCTGTACTTCCAGCAGGTGATAATCAAGGTACCCCTCCTTTAACAAGGCTGGGGTTACTATTCCACAATGTTTGTGGTACCGAAACCTGAGGGTTCGGTGAGACCCATTTTAAAATTGGAATCCTTGAACACATATAAAAAAATTCAAGTTCAAGATGGAATCGCTCAGGGCGATTATTGCAAGCCTGGACGAGGGAGATTACATGGTATATCGGGACATCAAGGATGCTTGCCTGCATGTCCCATTTACCATCCTCACCAGGAGTACCTCAGATTTGTGGTACAGGATTGTCATTACCAATTCCATACGTTGCCGTTGGGCCTGTCCACGGCACCGACGGTATTTACCAAGGTAATGGCCGAAATGATGATACCCCTTCGAAAAAAGGGAGTTTTAAATTATCCCATACTTGGACGATCTCCTGATAAAGGCGAGGTCCAGGGAGCAGTTGTTGGTAGGGGTAGCACTATCTCTGAAGTGCTACAACAGCACGGTTGAATTCTAAATATTCCAAAGTCACAGCTGGTCCCTACGACACATCTACTGTTCCTGGGAATGGTTCTGGACACAGACCAGAAATAAGTGTTTCTCCTGGAGGAGAAGGCCAAGGAGCTGTCATCTCTAGTCAGAGGCCTCCTGAAACCAAAACAGGTGTCGGTGCATCACTGCACGCGAGTCCTGGGAAAAATGGTAGCTTTCTACGAAGCAATTCCATTCGATAGGTTCCATGCAACTTTTCAGTGGAACCGGTTGGACAAGTGGTCCAGGTCGCATATCAGATGCATCGACTGATAACCCTGTCTCCATGGACTAGGGTGTCTCTGCTGTGGTGGCTGCAGAGTGCTCATCTTCAAGAGAGCCGCAGAGTCGGCATACAGGACTGGGTCCTGGTGACCACGGATGCCAGCCTTCAAGGCTGGGGGGCAGTCACACAGGGAAGTATCTTCCAGGGACTATGGTCAAACCAGGAGATTTCCCTACACAAAAATATTCTGGAACTGAGGGACATTTACAATGCCCTAAGTCAAGCAAAACCCCTGCTTCAAAACCAGCCGGTACTGATTCAGTCAGACAACATCACGGCGGGCGCCCATGTAAACCAACAGGGCGGCACAAGAAGCAGGAGGGCGATGGCAGAAGCCACAAGGATTCTCCGATGGGCGGAGAGTCATGTGTTAGCACTGTCAGCAGTGTTCATTCCCGGAGTGGACAACTGGGAAGCAGATCTTCTCAGCAGACACGACCTCCACCCGGGAGAGTGGGGACTTCATCCAGAAGTCTTCCAAAGGATTGTACACCATTGGGAAAGGCCACAGGTGGACATGATGGCGTCCCGCCTCAACAAAAAGCTATAAAAGATATTGCGCCAGGTCAAGGGACCCTCAGGCGATAGCTGTGGACGCTCTGGTAACACCGCGGGTGTACCAGTCGGTGTATGTGTTCCCTCCTCTGCCTCTCATACCCAAGGTACTGAGAATAATAAGAAGGAAAGGAGTAAGAACTATACTCGTGGTTCCGGATTGGCCAAGAAGAGCTTGGTACCCAGAACTTTAAGAAATGATCTCAGAGGACCCATGGCCTCTGCCGCTCAGACAGGACCTGCTGCAGCAGGAGCCCTGTCTGTTCCAAGACTTACCGCGGCTGCGTTTGAACACCGGATCCTAAAGGAAAAAGACATTCCGGAGGAAGTCATTCCTACGCTGATTACGGCTAGGAAAGATGTGACCGCAAAACATCACCGCATATGGCGAAAATATGTTGCTTGGTATGAGGCCAGGAAGGCCCCAACAGAGGAATTTCAACTGGGTCGAATTCTGCACTTCCTACAGTCAGGAGTGACTATGGGCCTAAAATTGGCTTCCATTAAGGTCCAGATTTCGGCTCTGTCGATTTTCTTCCAGAGAGAACTGGCTTCACTGCCTGAAGTTCAGACATTTGTAAAGGGAGTGCTGCATATTCAGCCCCAACTTGTACCTCCAGTGGCACCTTGGGATCTCAACGTGGTGTTGAGATTCCTAAAATCATGGAGCTACTTAAAACCGTGGATCTGAAATATCTCACGTGGAAAGTGGTCATGTTGTTGGCCTTGGCTTCGGCCAGGCGTGTATCAGAAATGGCGGCTTTGTCAGGTATAAGCCCTTATCTGATTTTCCATATGGATAGGGCAGAATTGAGGACTCGTCCCCAGTTTCTCCCTAAGGTGGTATCGGCTTTTCAATCGAACCAACCTATTGTAGTGCCTGCGGCTACAAGGGACTTGGAGGATTCCAAGTTACTGGACGTAGTCAGGGCCTTGAAAATTTATGTTTCCAGAACGGCTAGAGTCAGAAAAACTGACTCGCTATTTATCCTGTATGCACCCAACAAACTGGGTGCTCCTGCTTCTAAGCAGACTATTGCTCGCTGGATTTGTAGTACAATTCCGCTGGCGCATTCTGCGGCTGGACTGCCGCATCCTAAATCAGTAAAAGCCCATTCCACGAGGAAAGTGAGCTCATCGTGGGCGGCTGCCCGAGGGGTCTCGGCTTTACAACTTTGCCGAGCTGCTACTTGGTCAGGGGCAAACATGTTTGCTAAATTCTACAAATTTGATACCCTGGCTGAGGAGGACCTGGAGTTCTCTCATTCGGTGCTGCAGAGTCATCCGCACTCTCCCGCCCGTTTGGGAGCTTTGGTATAATCCCCATGATCCTTACGGAGTTCCCAGCATCCACTAGGACGTCAGAGAAAATAAGAATTTACTCACCGGTAAATCTATTTCTCGTAGTCCGTAGTGGATGCTGGGCGCCCATCCCAAGTGCGGATTGTCTGCAATACTTGTATATAGTTATTGCCTAACTAAAAGGGTTATTGTTGAGCCATCTGTTGAGAGGCTCTATTATGTTCATACTGTTAACTGGGTATAATATCACGAGTGTGGCTGGTATGAGTCTTACCCGGGATTCAAAATCCTTCCCTATTGTGTCAGCTCTTCCGGGCACAGTATCCTAGCTGAGGTCTGGAGGAGGGTCATAGTGGGAGGAGCCAGTGCACACCAGGTAGTCCTAAATCTTTCTTAGATGTGCCCAGTCTCCTGCGGAGCCGCTATTCCCCATGGTCCTTACGGAGTTCCCAGCATCCACTACGGACTACGAGAAATAGATTTACCGGTGAGTAAAATCTTATTTTCTATCCTTGTTGATGCATTTGCTGCATCTTCCTCGTTTTCCTAGCAGGGTCAACTTTTCCATACAGCAGTGACTATAGGCATGCAAAAGAGTTACTTCAGTACTGACACTGGGTCTCAGACCCGGCAGACAAAGGAAGGGCTGTTGCAGCAATCGTGACTAGCACATCGTTATGCTTTATCTATCAAATGGTAGTAAACGACATGATACAAAGATACTGAAAAATGTATAGCTCCTCCGAATTTCGACAAGATACTGTAGAACAACAATCAGAATGACTGAGTCTCACAGACCCAGCATCAACAGTTAAGGGTTATATATAATAATTATGCAAACATAGTTTAGAAATGTACTTAGTCTTAAAGATAGTGTTCACTCTAGGTGTCTTTCACAGGGCGCTGCGCCCTGCCCTTTTTTTAGACACCTGAATGCGCCCTGCCCGTTTCTGTGCGCCCTGCCGCCCCGCACTTTGCTGCCCGCCTGACCCCGCCACGCAGCCGTAGCCAGCCGTGCGCCGCAGGACACATTGAACACACTGTAGTACTCACACGGAGCGTCTCCCTGCATGAGAGACCTCCGCGGCCCGCCCCGCCCTTAGCTGTCAGTCGCCGCAGCTCTCCTCCTCTGCGAGCAGACTATAGGTCTGCTCGTGATCTGGTGAGACAGGAGGGCTGGGTTTGCCTCTCCCGCCGATGCAAACCCATCCCTCCTGTGTGGATGAATCATTAAAAGGAGACGCCAGGGAGGATCAACAGGACGCCATTTTTAATGCCGCTCCGCAAGTGTGGCGGGTTGAATCAGCGCTCCCCCTCTATGTCCTGGGCTATATTTAACATGTAAGTACTGCAGTTGTAAACTTGTCTGAGCCTGAAGTGCTGGAGTACCAGTGTTGTATACCTGTTGCCAGACCTCATCATGTCTCTGACCCGCTATTGCCTGTGCCAGGGAGATCAGCTCTGCCCTGGATCCAGCACTGGCCTCTGCTCTAATTTATTACATGCCTGGTTTGAACTGCTATTGTCTGTCCTCTTTGTTGGACACCTATTGATCCTAGCTATCCTTTTGCGAGCCTTTAATACTGTTGGATACGTGGGACGTGTCGTGGACTCACTGTATTCAGCCCCCTATTGTCAGGTGCCCCCAGCATGGCTTAACATTTATTATTATTTATATATCGTCTATTTATATATCGCCATCACACTGTCACACTCTGCTTATGTAAATCCCACCCCCACAGAAACCTTTACATGTTCTTCCATTCTGCTGCTTGGTGGCTGCCATGAAGTTGGACGTTTATTCTCCATGAGCTGAGAACATTCTGTGATAAGTGATCTCTCCGCTAGTGCTTGGTCTGCTCAGTTGACATCTGCACGGATTCCTCCAGAGCAGTACATGATAGTTTACTTATTAAAGTCGGTGATATGGGATGGGAATGACATTCACATAAATATGGCAGCATGCAGCGATAAAAATGTGAATGATTTTCTGTGGAAGAAAAAGTTGTTTTTAAAATGCAGCAAAATGAGAATCCTGTTTGTCATTATATAGTTATTTTGTTTTAATTCTATTTAAAGCTGGGGTAGGACAACTAAATGTAAATTCAGGAGCAGGTCACATTTATGTGTCCGAGGGATCTTGTAATGAGCCCGGTAACTAGGCTTGCCCTCAAGTAATAATGGCTGCCTGAAGTGTGGTGCCACGTCTTATGGGGAAATGTCAGCCCACATCATGCAGAGTTTCCATACCATGTTGGGGTTAGTGGGTACAGTTATAATGCCCCCCTCATCCCTTTGCGCCCTTGGTTGTTTGAATTTTGTCCACTCCTGACTTACCGGTCTTGTGTTGTCTGTTAGGTGTCTACAACAGTGGTTTCCAAACTTTTTTGAATCACGGCACCCTAGAATATCAGAATTTTTTTCACGCCACCCCTAGGCCAAAAATTTCTAATTGAGAAATTTAGAAAGAAATATTACATTAAGTAGATTGCGTTTATATGTCATCCTTACGGTCAGTTGTGTGGTGAGGGACGATATTTGCTTCTGTTTGGCCACATATTTTATGACTGGCAGCCACCAGCACTGGCTTTGCCTATTATATTGACCATGAATAATTTGAATTGGTCCTGGACCACCAACCCAGGGCACCCCTGCAAGTGTCCAGAGGCACCCCAGGGAGCCACGGCACACAGTGTGGGAACCTCTGGTCTACAACGTCATGTGCTTGAACTTGGATTGTGTATATACACGTGGCGTGTGTCTGAGTTTATTTGCAGGTGTTCACTTTTCACAGCCAGGATTCATTGTTTATCTAAAGCTGTGTCACACCCATTGTTCAGGCTCCAGAGCCCTTGACAGGTCGCTGACTACCAGGGAGAGTCCCTACCACAGAACAGGGAGTAAAAGGAGCTAACATAGGAACAGGCCAGAACACACGGCCTATCCTGTATGTTACACCATGCAGTCCACCATTTTTAGTTAAGACAACTGTCTAAGCATTACAGTGTGGACATAATCGTGCCCTCCCGAATGAAAAATGTGCCCTCCTGAATGAAAAATGTGCCCTCCCCGTGATCAGCACCCTGCCCTAAAAAATTCCTAGAGTGAACACTAAAAGACATGAGTTTTGGGGATAAACTAAGCTTTTCGGTTCATTTGGACATAAAGTTACGCATATAACAGTCTCACTTAATAAGCCATGCGTGTAAACGGAGATTTATGAAGTATAACAAGGTAACAGATGAAATCTATATTCTCCAATATCAGCACGTGAGGAAGCAGTTAGAGAAAAATAAATGTATAATAAAACATAAGCCACACAAAAAACATAAATAAAAGAAAAGGAAAGAACAAGCCTGTCCATCTGGTGCATTCTATAAAGACATAGCAAGATAATGTAGATTACTTATAGAACCTGGAGAATTTTAATGTGGTTTGTCAGGAGGCTTGTTGGATAAACTCCAATATAGTAACAAAGTGGTGGATTCAGAAACCTTCATGATGTCTTTCTTGCTTTCCCGGGAAGGGGGGGGGGGGGGGTTAGCTGTTTTTTTTTCCCCAAAACAATTTTTATTGAGACAACATGGATTGTACATGTAAAGATAATGTAGGTATATTAGCATTTGTAGTTAAAAACTTTACAATTGAGTGTTATACAGGTTGAGTATCACATATCCAAATATTCCGAATTACGGAATATTCCGAAATACGGACTTTTTTGAGTGAGAGTGAGATAGTGAAACCTTTGTTTTTTGTTGTTTTTTGATGGCTCAATGTACACAATCTTTGTTTAATACACAAAGTTATTAAAAATATTGTATTAAATGACCTTCAGGCTGTGTGTATAAGAAATATGTATATGAAACATAAATGAATTGTGTGAATGTAGACACACTTTGTTTAATGCACAAAGTTATACAAAATATTGGCTAAAATTACCTTCAGGCTGTGTGTATAAGGTGTATATGTAACATAAATGCATTCTGTGCTTAAATTTAGGTCCCACCACCATGATATCTCATTATGGTATGCAATTATTCCAAAATACGGAAAAATCCCATATCCAAAATACCTCTGGTCCCAAGCATTTTGGATAAGGGATACTCAACCTGTACCATTAATTCACATAGGGGTTAATTCCAAGTTGATCGCAGCAGGATTTTTGATAGCAATTGGGCAAAACCATGTGCACTGCAGGGGAGGCAGATATAACATGTGCAGAGAGAGATAGATTTGGGTGTGGTGAGTTCAATCTGCAATCTAAATTGCAGTGTAAAAATAAAGCAGCCAGTATTTACCCTGCACAGAAACAAAATAACCCACCCAAATCTAACTCTCTCTGCAAATGTTATATCTACCCCCCCCCCCCCTGCAGTGGACATGGTTTTGCCCAACTGCTAAAAAATTTCCTGCTGCGATCAACTTGGAATTACCCCCATAGTGTCATAATAAAGCAATAAAAGATGATACACAGTATACAGTCATTCATTGGAGTCACTTGTGTTATTATGAATAATACAGATAGCCCTAAGGGAAGCTGTCATCAATCCTTAGTCCTCAAACCAAGGATATAGGTTGGTCTTGTGCTGCTAATCTAGTCTGATACCACATAGTGTTCTTTAAACTATTATAAATTTGTAACCATGTGGTGAGGGGTAGACTGGAAATATAGGATTTCCATAGAGTGAAAAAAGACCCACTTGTTTACCCTTATCTACAATAGCTTCCACCCAGTCCATCCGGAATAGGTGGTGCAGTTTAGTCAGAAATAAAGGTATCTTGGAGTGCTGTCTATCCAACCTTGAAGTATTGTCTTTTCCCCCGCTGCACTGAGGGCTATCAGTAGATTTTTACATTCTGATGGCATTCGGAGAGTAGGATCGATGATACCCAAAATCGCCTATTCAGGGGTAAATGGCACAAAAGTTATTAGTTTAGCTTCTGCGTATCATCTAATGTGATGCCAGAAGTATTGCACAATGGGACATGCCCATAAACAATGATGGGTATCTGCCTCACTCCGGTGGCATTTTGGGCACGAGTGTGTCTCTGACGTTCCCATGTGGAAACGCCGTAATGGGGATAAATAAGTGTTATCATATACATTTAAAAATAATTCGGTGTACATACTCGCAGACAGGACCTTCCGGGAGTATAATAGGGCTTTTTCCATCACGGGTATAGTCAGACCAGGAAAGTGAGCCAACCATTTGGACATGCCGACTGTTATAGTAGCATGATCCAATATTGTTCTTAAAAATGTGTAATGTATAGATATGGCTTTATGACTAGGTAAGGGGTGTAATAAAAGGCTGTCTAGGGAGTTTGTCCAATCCCCTTCCGCAAAATGTGGAAGAACATGTCTGACATAAAATTGTGTTTGCAAAAATGGCAGGGGAAACGGGGTAACCATGGCATGTTTTGTAGATACCTCAGAAAACGTTAATAGGTGGTGGTCCTCCGTGGATATCAATGATCGAATCAATGTTATACCAGCCTCCCCCCACACAGTAAAGGGGTGAGCAGCCATGCCGTCCAAGAACTCAGGGTTTTTGGTTAAAGGTAGATGTAAGGAGTGATATTGATTCAATTTCGCGTTGTGGCATAAGATGTGCCATATTCTCCTGGTAGACCACAAAAGCGGGTTCGATTTAATATGGACTGGAATTTCCTGATCATGTTGGTGGAGGAAACACGTTAAGTCTATGTTTGTTAAAAAGTTTTGTTCCAAGGATGTATTCGTGTAAACAGAACTGTTTTGTAGCCAGTCCCTCAAATGTCTCAAAAGTGCAGCCTGATTATAAAATACCACATCGGGAAAATTGATCCCTCCATTGGATTTGGGTTGGACAAGCTTACGCAAAGCTATACGTGCACGGCCCCCTTCCATATAAAAGTTCTGATAAGTTTATTAATCAATTGCGTATCTGTTTTCGTCAACAATACAGGGAGCGTTTGTAGTGGGTATAATAGGCGCGGGATAGCCACCATTTTAAGTAGATTGGCCCTGCCCAAGTATGACAGCGGCAAGCGTTCCCATCCCTTAATATCATCAGAGTACGTTTGGCTTTGCTCACATTAAACTTGTACAATTCTGATATATATCGTGGGACCATGATTCCTAAGTACGAGATGTATGTTGATACCCAGTGCAGTGGGAAATGTGATGTCCAATGCGGACAGGTAGTATTGCCATATAACAGTAGCGCTTTAGATTTGTCCATGTTGATGCTAAAGCCAGAAATGTGGCCAAACAATTGGATTTTTTCTAAAATAAAACGAAGGGAGTGCTCGGGATCAGAAATATAAAGAAGGATATCGACGGCAAAGGCTGATAACTTAATTTCCTGCACGCCCACTCTTATTCCCCGAAAGGCAGACCAATCCTGCAAGGTTCGAAGCAGTGGATCAAGAGCTAAATTAAATAATAGTGGTGATAGAGGGCATCCTTGACGGGTACCCCTCTCCAAAAAGAACCGTTGACCCCTGATCCCGTTTATCAAAAGAGAGACAGATGGTTTATTGTAGATATAATGAATATAGTTAATGAAGTCAGGGTCAAAACCCCTCATTTCCAACACAGTAAACAAATGGGGCCATAGGACCATGTCAAAAGCCTTATTGGCGTCGAGGAGCATATTTGAATCTGTACATGGAGATTGAGATGCTGCCACTGCTACTAGTGCCGTGCGGATTGCTTTGACCACATGTCTGCCTGTCACAAATCCCATTTGCGTTGTGGTGAGGATGTCTATGAGAATAGATTGAAGCCTTAACGCCATAATTTTAGCCAATAATTTATAGTCGACATTTAGTAGACTGATTGGTCTATAAGAAGAAAGAAGATTCGTGTCCCTACCGGGTTTAGGGATGAGGGTAATGAATGCTTCATTAAATAAGGGGTAAGGAGAACTTCTTTCATGTATGGCCCGAAACAACTCTAATAAAGCAGGAACAATATGGGTTTGTAATATGCGATAATAGTCTCCCGACAGACCATCAGGACCAAGAGATTTACCATGGGGCAAGTTTGAAATGGCGGAGTGGATTTCCTCCGCTGTTATATTACCCACAAGGGCCTCCCTCTGATCCGGAGTCAAAGGAGGTAGCACACTGTGCGTAAGCAATTGTGCTTGTATATCGGCATCCACCTGTGTAGAACTAAACAAGGACTTAAAATAGTTTTGAAATTGCGCTACTATTTCTTGAGATTTGGTAAGAATATGACCTGACACGGGATGATTTAAAGCAGTTATAGTATGTCTCTTTTTGGGAGGTCGGGAAATAACCGTTAGTAACCTACCTGCCTAATTACCTACCCCATCTATAGAATTTATTTTTGGTATAATGAGTGTTTCGCCTGAGTGGCTAAGTAAGTTTCAAGCAAGCATCTCGCTTGTTTGTATTCAGTGAGGGTGGCATCTGTAGGGGCGGTAGTATAGCTTCAGAAAGCCATGGACATTGCTGCCTTTAGTGCAGTATATTCCATTTTAGAGTCTCTTTTTTTCCAGGTAACAGCTAAAGATATGACCCCTCATTACTGCCTTAGAGGCATTCCAAAAGATGTCGGGTCGATCCCAGTAATAATATTTTCATCAACATAGGCCAGTGGGGTAAGTAAGATATAACTTAGAGTCCTCTGAGTCGGCCAGATATTGCGGGAAGCGCCAAATGTGATACATTGAGTGCATATGAGGGTGGGTGAGAGCCAACGTAACGGGCATGGTCAGAAATTAATATATCAAGATTACCCCAGTGACAGTAGAAATCAAGTCATTGGCAATTAGAAACTTGTCGATACGAGGCAGTGTCCCTTGGGCCAGTGATAAATGGGTATGTGTTCTGTCGCCAGGGTGCAACAGTCTCCATGGATCAGAAAGGTCTAACGAGTCTCAAAATGCCAGTAAGTGTTTACTATGGGGGTCAGTGGTCCTTGGTACGATTGGTGATCTATCATCTGTGGGATCAGCTACCATGTTATAATCCCCTCCCACTATTAAGGGAAAATGTATTCTACTTTGGAGAATGTGACTGAAGTCCTGAATAAACGTGTGTATTAATGTTCGGGGCATACAAGTTGACGAGGATAAATTTAGTATGGAAGAGCTCTATATCCAATATTATGTATCTGCCTTCAGGATCAATAACTTCTGCCAAAACAGTTACAGAAAGATTTTTCCGGAAAAGTATGGCTAACCCTCTGGCTTTCATACGAAAAGGAGCATATATACATGAGCCAAACGAAGGCACCTTCAATACATTTTCTTCGCCCGTCATCCAGTGAGTTTCCTGTAAAAAAAATCACATCAGGATGAGAACGTTTGAGGTGTGTGGCCACACAACGTCGTTTGACTGGGGAGTTTAGACCACCAACATTCCAGGAAATAAATTGTATGGGTTTCGGGGGTAGTACATCAGATGAGGAAGAATCTGCGGACGGCATGGCTACCCAACCCCAACGGGGCAGTGAAGTGGCTGACAGATAACCAATAAATTCAGGTATACAATGACAGCTCCCTCCCTAACCCAAGGCCTCCACTTAATTAGGGATTTTAAAAGCATGAACAACACTGTGACATAAAATACATTGCAAAACTGTACTGTGTGAAATATTAACAAAAATCCATAATGACTCATAACTCCATTTTCTAAAATTTTCCTATCAACCATAACCATGGTGGGCACCAACTAAGCCTAGTATTGCGCACACTGAACACTATTATTAGTAACTACACAATTTATTAAGAATGGATGCTACATGTAAAGAGAAGGATAAAGAAAAAAGAAATAAAAAGGAAATCAACACATATCCGCCCGAGGCGAGAATACATAAGCTACCTGAACCATGGCGGTCCTGTGACCGATACCCTAGCTATTAGGTGATCTTGGTGGTGACCTGTGTGTCAAAAAGTGTAACCTCGCCACCTCTGGATCTGTAAAAAAGACTTGGTTTCCATTTTCTTAGACCTGCAATTTAGCTGGGTATAGTAAGACAAATCAAATGTTTTTATTATGTAAGTAGGAGCAGACCTCAGAGAACTCTTCTCTTCTGAGCCACAGCAACTGAGAAATCTTGAAATATTAAGATTTTGTGTCCCTTGACAAGCAATTCCCTGGTTTTACGGTATGCAGCCAGAATTTGTTCCTTAGCCCTATAGTCTAAATATCGGGCGATAACTGGGCGAGGTCGTTTTTGTGCCCCTTCTCACAGTGCTCCTAACCTATGAGCTCTTTCAAGATATGGGACCTCAATATCATCTAAGATCTCCAGCGATGTGGGGAGGTCCGTGCTGAGATAGGAGGTAAGGGCCGGGCCCGCCAAGGACTCTGGTATACATATAAATCTAAGGTTATTTCTGCGGGATCTATTTTCCAGGTTCTTTAATTTTCTAGGTTCTTAATTTTCTCTTCCGTCCTAGAGGATGCTGGGGACTCTTAAGGGCCATTGGGTATAGACGGGCTCCGCAGGAGACATGGGCACTTTAAGACATTTTAATGGGCGTGAGCTGGCTCCTCCCTCTATGCCCCTCCTCCAGACCTTAGTTAGATCCTGTGCCCAGAGAAGACTGGTTGCACACTAGGGGAGCTCTACTGAGTTTCTCTAGAAAAGACTTGTTAGGTTTTTTATTTTCATGGAGCACTGCTGGCAACAGGCTCCCTGCTTCGTGGGACTGAGGAGAGAGAAGCAGACCCACTTTTCTGGACTGATGGGCTCTGCTTCTTAGGCTACTGGACACCATTAGCTCCAGAGGGTCGGAACACAGGTGTCGTCCTTGCTGTTCTTCCCGGAGCCGCGCAGCCGTCCTCACAGCGCCGGAAGATAGAAGCCGGGTAAGTATAGGAAGCAAGAAGACTTAAGATCTTCGTGAGGTACCACGCAGCGGTCGCGCTGCGCGCCATTGCTCACACACACAAGGCACAGCAAGGGTGCAGGGCGCAGGGGGGGCGCCCTGGGCAGCAATTATGGCCTCATATTAGACTGGCACAGATATATAGACGCTGCGTAGGCAGTATATATAAAAATATATAAAAACCCCGCCAGTATAAAATAGCGGGACCGAAGCCCGCCGTCGAGGGGGCGGAGCTTGATCCCTCAGCACTAACCAGCGCCATTTTCTCCACAGCTTGCTGCAGAGAAGCTGCTCCCAGACTCTTTCCCTGCTGTACAAGTAACGGGACAAAAATAACACACATTGATTTGGTGTTAAATTTGTTATAAAAAGCGCTTACAGGTCTGGGACTTTGAGAACGAAGTGGCGCTGGGTGTGTGTTGGCATACTCTTTCTGTCTCTCCAAAGGGCCTTATTGTGGGTCTGTCCCCATATCCAGATATCCCAGTGTGTGTGGGGGTCTCAGTACGCGTGTGTCGACATGTCTGAAGCGGAAGGCTCGTCTAGGGAGGAAGCAGAGCAGATGGTGGTAGTGTCTCCGTCGGCACAGCCGACAGTGGATTGGGTGGACATGTGGAGTGTTTTGAATGCTAGTGTGGCGTTATAACATAAGAGATTGGACAAGGCAGAGTCCAAAGACCAAGCAGGGAGTCAATCCATGGCTTTTACTGTGTCACAAGACCCTTCAGGGTCCCATAAACGTCCCTTTACCCAGATAGCAGACGGTACCGAAGATACCGACACGGATTCCGACTCCAGTGTCGACTATGATGATGCACGGGTACACCCAAGGGTGGCCAAGAGTATTCAATACATGATTATTGCAATAAAAGATGTATTGATTATTGCAATAAAAGATGTATTACATATCACAGAGGACCCCTCTGTCCCTCACACAAGGGTCTGCATGTTTAAGGAAAAGAAACCTGAGGTAACGTTTCCCCATCTCATGAGCTGAACGCTTTATTTGAAAAAGCTTGGGAAACTCCAGACGAGACTGCAGGTTCCCAAGAGAATTATTATGGCGTATCCTTTCCCCTCAAAGGACAGGTTACGGTGGGAATCCTCAGCCACGGTGGACAAGGCCTTGACGAGCTTGTCCAAGAAGGTGGCCCTACCGGACACGGCGACCCTAAAGGATCCTGCGGATCGCAGGCAAGAAATTACCTTAAAAGCAATTTATGCGACTACGGGAGCCCTGCTCAGACCGGCAGTAGTGTCGGCATGGGTGGGTAGCGCAATTGCAGCCTGGGCAGATAACTTGTCATCTGACATGGACACCCTAGATAAAGATAGTATTTTATTGACCTTAGGTCACATCAAGGACGCAGCGTTATATATGAGGGAGGCTGCAAGAGATATTGGTCTTTTGGGTTCAAGAGCCAATGCCATGGCAATTTCTGCTAGAAGGTCCCTGTGGACCCGTCAATGTACTGGTGATACTGACTCAAAGAGACATATGGAGGCTTTACCTTACAAGGGTGAAGTTTTATTTGGGGAGGGCCTCGCGGACCTGGTTTCCATAGCTACCGCGGGTAAGTCTTTTTTTTTCCTTACGTTCCCCCACAGCAAAAGAAAACACCTCAATATCATGTGCAGTCCTTTCAGAAAGGGGCGTGGCTCATCCTTCCTCGCCAGAAGTAGAGGTAAAAGAAACCAGCTACAGCTAGTTCCCAGGAGCAAAAGTCCTCCCCGGCCTCTACCAAATCCACCGCATAACGCTGGGGTTTCGCTGCGGGAGTCCGCACCGGTAGGGGCACGTCTTCAACTCTTCAGCCAGGTCTGGGTTCAGTCAGACTTGGATCCTTGGGTAGTCGGAATTGTATCCCAAGGCTACAAACTGGAGTTCGAAGATGTGCCTCCACACCGATTTTTCAAATCGGCCTTGCCAGCTTCTCCCCCAGAGAGAGCAATAGTTTCAGCTGCCATACAAAAGCTGTGTCAACAGCAAGTGATAATCAAGGTTCCCCTGTTGCAACAGGGGAAGGGGTTTTATTCAACCCTATTTGTGGTCCCGAAGCCGGATGGCTCAGTCAGACCAATTCTGAATCTAAAATCCCTAAACCTATATTTGAAGAGGTTCAAATTCAAGATGGAATCTCTCCGGGCAGTGATCTCCAGCCTGGAAGGGGGGGATTTTATGGTGTCACTAGACATAAAGGATGCATACCTTCATGTCCCCATATATCCTCATCATCAGGCGTACCTGAGATTCACTGTACAGGATTGTAATTACCAGTTTCAGATGTTGGCGTTTGGTCTTTCCACGGCCCTGAGAACAGGATTGTAATTACCAGTTTCAGACGTTGGCGTTTGGTCTTTCCACGGCCCTGAGAATTTTCACCAAGGTAATGGCGGAAATGATGGTGCTCCTGCGCAAGCAGGGGGGGTCACAATTTTCCCATACTTGGACGATCTGATAAAAGCAAGATCAAGAGAACATTTACTAAAAAGCGTGTCTCTCTCTCTGAGAGTACTACCACAACACGGCTGGATTCTAAATCTGCCAAAGTCGCAGTTGGTTCCGACCACTCAGCTATCATTTTTGGGCATGATTCTGGACACAGAAAAACGTTTTTTTTCTCCCAATGGAAAAAATCCAGGAACTCTAGAACATGGTCCAGGACCTGCTGAAACCAAAAAGAGTGTCAGTTCATCAATGCACTCGAGTATTGGGAAAAATTGTGGTGGCCTACGAGGCCATTCCGTTCGGCAGGTTCCATGCAAGAACTTTTCAGTGGGACCTTCTGGACAAGTGGTCAGGGTCCCATCTCCAAATGCATCGGAGGATACGGCTGTCCCCCAGGGCCAGGGTCTCTCTCCTGTGGTGGCTCCTTCTAGAGGGTCGCAGGTTCGGAATTCAAGATTGGGTTCTCGTGGCCACGGACGTGAGCCTCCGAGGATGGGGATCGGTCACCCAGGGAAAATTTTTTCAGGGAATATGGTCAAGCCAGGAGGCTTGTCTACACATCAATGTGCTGGAATTAAGGGCCATATACAACGGACTGAAGCAGGTGGAGAATCTTCGCAACCTACCCGTTCTGATCCAGTCAGACAACATCACAGCCGTGGCGCATGTAAACCGCCAGGGCGGGACAAGGAGCAGAGCATCAATGGCGGAAGCCACCAGGATTCTTCGCTGGGCGGAAAATCATGTAAGCGCTCTGTCAGCAATTTTCATTCCGGAAATAGACAACTGGGAAGCAGACTTACTCAGCAGGCACGATCTCCATCCAGGGGAGTGGGGATTTCATCAAGAAGTCTTTGCATAGGTAACAAGTTGTTGGGGACTCCTTCAAAGAGACATGATGGCGTCACGCCTCAACAGGAAGCTTCGGACGTATTGTTCCAGGTCGAGGGACCCTCAGGCAGTGGCAGTGGACGCCCTAGTGACACCGTGGCTGTTTCAGTCGGTCTATGTGTTCCCTCCACTTCCACTCATCTCAAAAATATTGAGAATCATAACACGAACAAGAGTACAGACAATACTCATTGTTCCAGATTGGCCTTGAAGGGCCTGGTATTCAGATCTTCAGGAAATGCTCACAGAAGATCCGTGGCCTCTTCCTCCCAGGGAGGATCTGTTACAACAGGGGCCATGTGTGTTCCAAGACTTACTGCAGTTACGTTTGACGGCATGGCGGTTGAACGCCAGATCCTAGCTAGGAAAGGTATTCCGGGGGAAGTCATCCCTACTCTAATTAAAGCTAGGAAGGAGGTAATGGCGAAGCACTATCACCGTATCTGGAGGAAATATGTGTCTTGGTGTGAAGCCAAGAATGCTCCGACGGAAGATTTTCAGCTGGGTCGTTTTCTCCATTTTCTACAGACAGGAGTGGATATGGGCCTAAAGTTAGGCTCCATTAAGGTGCAGATTTTGGCCTTATCTATATTCTTTCAGAAGGAATTGGCTTCTCTCCCAGAAGTCCAGACTTGTGCTGCACATCCAACCTCCTTTTGTGCCCCCAGTGGCACCGTGGGACCTTAACGTGGTGTTACAGTTCCTTAAATCGCACTGGTTTGAACCTCTTCAATCAGTTGAATTGAAGTTTCTCACTTGGAAAGTGATCATGTTGTTGGCCTTGGCGTCTGCAAGGCAGGGGTCCGAATAGGCGGCTTTGTCTCACAAGAGCCCCTATCTGATTTCCCATGTGGATCGAGCAGAGTTGAGGACACGTCCTCAATTTCTGCCTAAGGTGGTTTTGTCGTTTCATATGAACCAACCTATTGTGGTGCCTGTGGCTATGGATGCCTTGGAGTATTCCAAGTCCCTTGATGTAGTCAGGGCCTTAAAAATTTATATAGCCAGAATGGCTCGGGTTAGGAAAACAGAGGCACTGTTTGTCCTGTATGCAGCCAACAAGGTTGGCGCTCCTGCTTCTAAGCAGACTATTGCACGCTGGATCTGTAACACGATTCAGCAGGCTCATTCTACGGCTGGATTGCCGTTACCAAAATCGGTAAAGGCCCCACTCCACTAGGAAGGTGGGCTCTTGGGCGGCTGCCCGAGGCGTCTCGGCATTGCAGCTTTGCCGAGCAGCTACGTGGTCGGGTTCAAACACTTTTGCAAAATTCTACAAGTTTGATACCCTGGCTGATAAGGACCTCATGTTTGCTCAATTGGTGCTGCAGAGTCATTCGCACTCTCCCGCCCGGTCTGTAGCTTTGGTATAAACCCCATGGTCCTTACGGAGTCCCCAGCATCCTCTAGGACGTAAGAGAAAATAAGATTTTAAACTTACCGGTAAATCTTTTTCTCCTAGTCCGTAGAGGATGCTGGGCGCCCGTCCCAGTGCGGACTAAATCTGCAAGGCTTGTATATAGTTGTTGTTTACATAAGGGTTATGTTACAGTTGAGAACAGTCTCTGGCTGATATTGTTTGTTCATGCTGTTAACTGGTTTAGTATATACCATGTTGTACGGTGTGTGGTGTGGGCTGGTATGTATCTCGCCCTTAGATTAACAAAATTCCTTTCCTCGTACTGTCCTCCTCTGGGCACAGTTCTATAACAGGTCTGGAGGAGGGGCATAAAGGGAGGAACCAGCTCACGCCCTGCGGAGCCTGTCTATACCCCATGGTCCTTAAGGAGTCCCCAGCATCCTCTACGGACTAGGAGAAAAAGATTTACCGGTAGGTTTAAAATCATATTTTTCCAGTAATTGTAAGAATTTATCCTGGGTAGACACCTCCTCTTGACAAGATTGGGCAAGGTCCTCAGTATCACTCATTCTCGTTTCTAGTGTGGAGATACTTGTCGCATGTGAGTCTATGCAAGCCAGCCCCGCATCTAAGCAGGCTTGGAGATCATCAAATCTTTGTCTAGTAGAGACATAAGGAAATACGAAATTTATTTAGCTGTCAAGGGGGGAGTTATATCACTAGATAAGCTAGATGTTTCCGCCTCAGGACCAGCAGGGGAAGACGGACCCGACTTCTTTCCCTCTCCCCGCTCTATAAGAGGGGTTTGGTTGTTTTGGGGGCATGTTTTTGTCAAGGTATTTGTCCATACCCCAAGGGATATGGCATAGAGCAATCGGCTTCTCCCAAAGCCACCTGACAAACAGTCACTGATAGTAGTAATAAAAAGAAATAGATATATATGAGGCTCGGGCGGTAGTGTGATATTAAACCAAATTATTTAGGACATAGTCCAGTTGGGCAGCATCCCTACAAAAATTACAGCCATATAAACAGTGATATTGCATATAGAATTATGAAAAGTGTCGCTTGGCGACGGAAAGCGGCTTTGTGATAGCATGTAATAACTGAAATACCATGAGCAACACCATAAAACTTCACCGGTAATAAACTACAACTAACACAGGCGTATGCGGAAACAATGCTATAAAACGATCTGAGGTGTCAAGCAATATAGAATAGAAATGTCTGAAGAAAAATAATAAACGTCACATATAGCCTTCAATGGAAGAATAATTACAAACGTCACAATTAACCGTCAATGGAAGAAAAATAATAAACGTCACAATTGAACTATCAGTTAGAGAGCCACTAGAGGGCACTGCTCCATCAGTTATAGCTCTAATTTACAGCAAGGAGGGAATATGGGATTTGGGGTAGGCCTCAGGACAGTAATGCTGTTTCAAACAGATCAACAGCAGCAACAATCAGGATCACTAAGTGTCGTCAGTACAGTAATCATAAATATGACAGTGTATTACTTGGATTATAATTAGAACTCTTTGGCATATAGACCTGGTAGATGCAAAACAAATGAAGAAGAAATTCTGTAAACATCCATCCTAACATCAAATTAATATAAAATAAAATACAGGAGTACTGAGGATAGTCCTTCAATAAAGAAAGCAGTGGAGCTCAGTATATATTATAAAGTGGCAGTCCTAAACTCAGGAGCAGTAGCCGGCCTGTCCCGTTATGGTACAAGAGTCCCAATAGACCTGTTACAGCTGCAAAAAGAGATGCAGGCAATCAGCCTGTGTGAGGCTCTCAGCCAAAAACGTTGGTGTGGCCACCAAAAGTGCAGGAAAGGCTTGATAGGAAGGAAAGAGGGGAATCGGTAAAAGGTTCAGGGATGGGAGAGAAAAAAAAGGGTTAAAACACGAGGTGGGGAGGTAAAAAGGGTATTAGTAGGGGTGAAGACAAATACCGGGTAAGTAGGAGAAGAGGTCCGGAGCAGCTTCCACCAAAATAGTTTGCCAGTCAGGAAGACAGCGATATCTGCCAGGTAGGGGGGGATTGAGCCTGTCACTCCGAGGCAACAGCCACCGCCAGCTAGGAGCACTGCGAGACAGCGGTTGTCGGTCCTCAGCTGTACTGTCGTGTAGGGGGAATGTGCAGCTAGGCAGCAGGGATCACACACGCTCACAGCAGCAGATTATTGGCTCCACGGGTGTCCAGTAGCGTAGTGGTAAAGTTCCGAGCCAGAGGATGAATCAAAAATAAAATGAGTCAGCTCCTCCACTTAAGCCCCACAGGTCACAGCGAGAGCGAGAACAGGATTCAACGTAAGAGCCGCCATTAGGATCCATCCTGCGATACCAACAAAAGGTGGTAGTGAGAGCTGATGGGTCGCAGTGCAGAGGGTCCGTCAGGGAAGACCCGGGTCACCGATCAGCGGGGAGAGTACCACTCAGGCTCCCCGGCGAACAGGAGGCAGGAGGTCCACACATGTCCCGGAGCAGCAGCCGAGAAAGGAGCTCAGCAGAGCAGTAGAGATCCCGCAGTGCATCTGCAGGGTACGAGGCTGCCCGCCAGATATATACCTCCGTACCGGGAGCGATCCGGCAGCCCTGTGTAGCAGACACCAGCAGTCTCACTCAGTGGGTACAGTACCTCTGGTCGGGCACACAGGTCTGTCGGGGTGCAGGATTGGAAACCGAGGGGGGAGACTCTGTCAGTTCCCGGGTAAGCAGAGAGATCCTTAGCCACGCAGAGTGGCACAGCATACACTCCAGCAACCAGGCTGAGGTTCGCGTCAAAATGTGGCGTCCAGAGAGTTCACTATCAGTGGCCAGACTTCCGTGAATAAATATCCCAACCTGGTAAAGATATCACAGGCATCCACTCCACTTAAGCTATCCGAGGGTGTAGTTAAGGGATGTGAAAAATCATGGTAGTATGTAGATGGAGGCAGATAACTAGAGCCGCTGCCGGGAGAGCTGGTAAAAAGCGGCCATGCAAGATGCCCCGCCCACCAAAAGTGGGGGGTTAGCTATTCTATATATAGGCCCCACTTAACATATAATTAGACACACCTTTTTCAGTATCTAGAAAAACAATCCACCTTTCAAAATGCAAGAGTTCTAAAAGAGTATTTTACTTTTACTTATATGGTGGGAACAAATAGAACCATTTTCTGAGTATAGCTTTCTTCGCTACTGTAAAAATTACCAGGAATAGTTTGGGATTACCTTGTGTGGAAAGATATGGGGTCCATAAATCAAAATTACAGAAATTCATAGTTATTGGATGTATAGGTAGGCAGGTATTGGTAATTGCGGGTGTAGGAAAGCAGATATTGGTAATTGAGTTAATAAATGCTAAGACCTTATTCCAAAAATTAATTTTTCTGCACTCCCAAAAAATAGTTGGAAAGTTGCCCCGTTTCTTAACTTTATTTGCAACATCCAGTCTCGTCTTTGACAAAATGTTTTAATTGAAAAGGGAAAATATATGCTCTATTGATAACCTTGATATGAACTTCTTGTAGTGAGGAGTATTAAGATTTTAAGGTTTGAACCTGATATTTCAAAAATAATTTGACGAGGAGCCCTCAGGATGGGATGTATCCCAAGCTACACATACATGTAGGGACACATGGGTCCAATTGTATAGCCTCAACAAGGTTGGAGTATTAAAGCCTGGTCTTACAATTTTTTTATTTTTTTTAAAGTGTAAGAGTATTTCAAGAGTATCTGAGGAGGGGAGTCTGAGGTGTGACATGGTAAGAAAAATTTGGAGATATAGTAAATGGATACATATATCACAGGTGAGCAGAGAGTAGAGTGTACTAATTTGTAGCACAGGTGCAGCTGAGACAGCAACCATGAGAAGGTTTTACGTACTCATCAGATTCGTACAACTGTCACTCATGCTTGAGGGAGATTAGGGAAAGTACTTATCTTATGCAATCTTCAATGACATTACTGTTCACAAAATTATGAAATCTACTTTATACGATGGGGATACTATCTACCTCCCTCCTTTTAACTGGAAGATTCACACCTCCCATTTTCAGTATTGTTGCCCTCAAAATAGACTCAGTAATATCTCAAGTAATATCTCAATCACTGATGTGATGAGCCCAGTGTCACATAGCCCATTTTGCACATGTGCAGAAGGGGTCTTGTATGAACACATAGAATTGAAAAATAGAATATTGCACAGAAGGACAAAAACCAGACCAGATTGAGGTTGTCAACAAAGAACAAATTCACATTTAAAGATAAACATTATAATGTATAATACATGCCAAATGGTGCATTTAGACTTTACACAGGTGTAACAGCAGCTGGCATTTTAATCGCACTGGCAATACCAACATCTATATTGTTTGGATGAAAATAGTTGGATAGAAAATAGTAAAAATAAATACAAAAATAATGTTAGGCATAAATACAAACCTTTTGTCTTTAGCATATTTTAATGTAAATCCACTCTTTTTTTTCCATATGCATGTGCTAAAGATTGACCCAATTGGTATCTTCTTTTTGAGGACTCTGCAAAGGTAGAAGGGTTAGCGTCCAAAATCCCAGGAGTTTCCGCAGTTTCTAAATAAATATTAAAACAATATAATACCAATATTAATCAAAATTCACCTTTTGTATTTCATGTACCTTGTGTTGTCATAGTGTCAATTTCTCCTTGAACACCTTCAGCAAGAACAGGCAAAAAATTATTTCTTAATTTTTCCTCACATTTGTTAAAATTATTTTAATGGATGTTCCTCCTCCTGTGCTGCGAGTATGCCTCATTAAGGTGGGCATTTTGTGTTTCGTAATTTTTTTTACAGTCCCCGAATCTGCAATTTTACATTTTACTGAGTTGCACTCAGTCCACTCTAACTTTTTTAAAATAATAATAAAAAATAAATATGTATCCTTGTTACTATGATTGCTACCATGTTGTGTAATCATGTGTGAATAGCTACAGACTCAGCTTACACAATAACTTTGGCATAGCAAAATATAATTGCAATATAATTTATCAAGCTTAAGTGTTTGTGGACATTCCTTTTACTAGTGAAAGATACATTTACTACAGACAAGAGTCCACATCCACAGAAGATCTGTGGTTAGTTCTCCAAGATGTTTTGGAGAACCCCTTTGCCGAGTTCTTTCAAAAGCTATGTGCAAGTGTAACTAGAAGATTTGATGCAGTTATGCTGTTTTGAAGGCAAAGGGTGGTCACACGAAATATTAATTTGATTTAAATTTGTCTTCTGTTCATTCACTTTGCATTTTATTAATTGATCAATATAAACTATAAATACCCCTATTTTTGAAAGCATTCCTACTTTTCAGCATTTTTTCACACCTGCCTAAAACTTTTTGCACAGTACTGTGTGTGTCTGTCTGTCTGTCTTTCTGTCTATCTATATTCAAGTAACTTCATCTCATTAAAAACCTACATGTATATTTAACAGTACAGGTTGAGTCTCCCTTATCCAAAATACTTGGGACTGGAAGTATTTTGGATATCGGATTTTTCCGTATTTTGGAATAATTGCATACCATAATGAGATATCATGGTGATGGGACCTAAATCTAAGCACAGAATGCATTTATATTACATATACACCTTATACACACAGCCTGAAGGTCATTTTAGCCAGTATTTTTTTATAACTTTGGGCATTAAACAAAGTGTACACAATTCATTTATGTTTCATATACACTTTATACACACAGCATGAAGATCATTTAATACAATATTTGTAATAACTTTGTGTATTAAACAAAGTTTGTGTACATTGAGCCATCAAAAAACAAAGGTTTCACTATCTCACTCTCACTCAAAAAAGTCTGTATTTCGGAATATTTGGATATGGGATACTCAACCTGTATATACAAAAATAATAAATATGAACATGCTATATTAAATTGTAAAAAAAATACAAATAATTTTTCAACTAAGAACTGTCCCTTCCTGATACTTGAACCTATGACATTTTCCTTTAAGAGCTGTATCTGTACCTCTACTTTATCCTTACATTCAGCCATAATGCTCACTTTTTTATAATACGGCTGCAAAGATACATACATAACGAGTAATGTTACATTATAAAGCAAAGTTGATATTCCTGTTAAAATAATTTTTTTAAATAAAAAAAGGTCTTTTAATAGGAATATCAACTTTGCATTATAATGTAACATAACTTGTTATGTATGTATCACCATGATTTATAACACTATCTTTTCCATAGTAGCTTTAGCGCTCTCCATACAAATTTAGACTTCAATAATACCCTGTTCCTTTGCTCTATATATTTTT
This sequence comes from Pseudophryne corroboree, assembly GCF_028390025.1. Lineage (NCBI taxonomy): Eukaryota > Metazoa > Chordata > Amphibia > Anura > Myobatrachidae > Pseudophryne > Pseudophryne corroboree. The sequence goes on along the minus strand of NC_086444.1, from coordinate 188,303,789 downwards.
TTTTCCTTAAGAATCAAACCCCCTAAATATTAAAAATATAGATTATGACATTGATTCATTAATTCAGCCCCTGTGGAAACAGGGTGCTTAATTTAAACTTCCACACTATTTCTTTGGAACATAAAAGTCTAAATCTATATCCACCTCTTAATGTAAATCCTTCCTGTTGTAACCCAATACATACTAGTCCATCTGGATTACAGGCATGTTCTTTTGCAAAGTGCCATCTTTTACAATATTTAATATATGCTCTGAATATTTTTGAGGAGACGGGTACTCCTTCCCACATATTGTAGGCTGCATGGACACTGCAATACAAATATGATGTATTCTGTATTGCAATGAATACATTAATGAATGAAGAATTTCTTCCCAGAGACCAATGAGATGATCTCTGTACATTTATTACTAATAAAACCACATGTAATTCATCTGCTTTCACCACATTTTAAGCAGCCTCTGATCGAAGTATTCCACCAGACCTTCTTTATAGTTTCATCTCTCTTTCCTCCTTTCTTAACATCCTAGGTGCTATTATACTTTTCAGTCTTTCATTTTTCTTAAACATCACCCTTAATTAGGAGTCTATGGCTTCTTGATGGATTTGGTCTTGTTGAATTATAGTTATATTATTACATAAAACCTTTTTTATTTCCCCTGACTGATTATTAAATGTTGATACAAAACATTTGGTTATTTTTCTTATTACTACCTGTCCATTCTAGAGGTTTCTTGAAATATTTCAAAAGACTAGGGAAATCCAATTTTAGTACTTTTTCATAGGCACTTTTAAGCAAATAAGCGGGGTCACCTCGTATCAATTTTTTTATACATTTTAATTGCCCGTAATTTTTATGTTTCTGCCATAGAACAATTTCTTCTAAATCTGCTAAATTGACTATAGGGTACATTAGTTACCCATGGGTTATAATGGCCTCTGGAAAAATATAAAAAATTGATTGTATCAACTTTTTCTATAGTTGTCTCACAGTACAGGAGCCCCCCGAGGTAATCGTCAGATCCCCAAAAAATCACGAAAAAGTGATCAAAACAACATGAAAATTTTAGATAAATTATCATTAAGAAATTAAACAAGTTCAAGTGCTTTCTGTGTATCAAATCCCAAATAATAAATAGATCATCTGTATATCAGCCATAGTACCCTAGTTTGCACCGTAAGGTCCATCCCATATATATCTCTGAATATTCCAATATATAAATTTGCAAGACTTGGTGCTAACTTAGTGCACATGGCCGAACCCAGCACCTATAAATAGAACTCACCCTCAAACATAAAATAATTGTATTTTAAAATAACAGTGATTGCCTCAGCCAAATAGCATTGTATTTCAATAGCATTTGTAAAAATGGATGATTCAAACTTTCTAGATTCCAAAGAATCCACTGGAGTTACACCAAAAAGAAGATAAGTGGCATCCATGGAACGCATAACCAGGAAAAAAAAATTCAGAAGACCATCAGAGAGCATACAAATTCATCTTTAAGGAAAATTAGGTCCTGATTGTGTAAGTTATTAAAACCTACAGTAAGCTATTTGGAAAGCATATTGGGACTAATTCGTCATATGATTATTAAGAAGCTGTTTGGAGGGAAACTGCAAAAAATGTCAGTAATGTCAGTACAATTGGAAGTTTTACCAGAACTGCACATGTGCAAAAAAAGTTTAATAACTGCAAAAGTAGTGTTGAAAAAAATGTCTTGAAAAAACAAACAAAAAAACATTCAAGGCACATGAGGAGGGCCAAAGGTGCATATTGAGTATGTCCATTGGGAGAACAATAAATATTATCACCAGTAGCTGTCTGTTGAGTTAAGGGATGTTTGGACACCGGAAACCAACAAGACCTCAGTGGTATGTATTTTATTTAGATTTTAATGTTTTTTAAAATAATGCAATTTTATCAATTTCAGACAGACAAAATTGCGAGACATGATGGTTTATCTAAAGGAGATATGGATTAACAAAATAAATGACAAATGAGTTAGTTATAAAAAATATTTGACATTTATTATTTCAGTTGTTTTTCAATGACAATGTTAAATGTTGTAATTGACTTCTAACATGTTGTCCAACATTTGATATTATTCTCATTAATAATTTAATATTTTTCTATGTCACAAGCATATATATAAATATATACAATGTGTGTGTGATGAGTATCCCTTATCCAAAATTCAAAATACCACATTTTTGGGGTCCGATATATATATATATATATATATATATATAAATTTCCACAAACAAAGCCGCAGCACACTTCCAGGTCAATGTCTAGGTGCCAGGTCAGATAAATAATGCAGTGTTGTCCATAAACTAAAGGATCCTACAGGAACCAAGCTCAGGATAGACCAGCACACTATTCAGTCATGAAACATCTTTCTGTGTTTTAATGTGTCAATAAAGTGCAAAAGTTCCAACGCAAACATGCAGCACCGGTATTTCAGCAGCAAAATATCAAATGCAATGATATACTCATCATCCCAACAGCCGTTTCGTATGCCTTCATCAGGGGAATAGTAAAATCAGCATATATGCTCAAGCACTGCTCGTCCTGCAGTGCAACAGAATAAAGTGCCAAGTGCCCAAAAGATACATTACACACACAGCCTATTTAAAACCGGCGTATAATTACCTGATGACCAGCTGTTGCCGCCGGCCACACGTGGGGAACAGTCAGACGTCACCCGGAAGCGCCGCTGTTGGCCGCGCTCCGGCAACGACGGCAGAGGACTAGCGTGCCCACACCTCCCTGCACACAAGGTGCCAGGCTGCGTCACACCGCCACTCCCCCTGGCGAGTCTGAGCCCACCAGGTCCTCCCCTGGAAGACACCAGCGCATCAGATGACGCGCAAGAGGTGGTGCCAATCCAAGACAGGCTAGCTGTCACGGACAATCCATGACAATGAGCCTGACACATTGTGGCCGGAGGAAACAAAGATACACAGGTACAACTAATATATAACTATTAAATGAAACAAACAATATATATACATCATAAACCACATCCCAATCAGTGACTCCCGGTTCCAAATGAGGCCATAAATATAATACTTAATAAACCCTTAATCATACCCAAATTAGGGCCAAACGTAAGTTAGAGTTAATGACCCCGATTACTGTCAGTTCACTGAGTGGGATGTATGTCAAAAACATATAGTCATACTCAAAAAAATTATTATTAATAAACCATTAATAATTCCCTATCAGGCGATGGATCCAGATGCAATCCAGAAGTCCAGGTCCACCAAGACCAAAAAACATATTGCAAAAAAGAAAGAAAAGAAAAAAAAGGAAAAGAAAAAAGGGGTTTCTTAAGATTATTTACAAGAATGTGGTAAACGAGAAATGTTCATTTAGTCCATTTGGAGTCAATGTTTCAAGCCGATGAATCCACCGACATTACTGTTGTAGTAACAGCTTATGTCTATTTCCACCTAATTTGAGAGGTGGTACATGATCAATGGGCATGAACAGTAGATCTTTGATGTTATGTCCAGACAGAACAAAATGTTTAGCGACCGGTGGTGTGGAGCCATCCATTTTTATAGATGCCTTTTTGATGGATGAGCGATGTAGAGCAATACGTTCTTTCAGCATTCTCATCGTCTTCCCTACATACAACTTATTGCATGGACAAACAATCACATAAGTGACATATCGTGTCATACGATGACGTAAATGATATGTTTTGCCATTGATAGTAGGATGTGAAAAGCTGCTCCCTGTGCGCATATGTTTGCAATTGACACACGACCCACATTTGAAAGCTCCTTTTTTAAGCTGTAGCCACACTTTTCTTTCTTGGGCTATAGGCACAATGTCAGAATAAGTTATCTGATCTTTCAGATTAGAGCTCCGTTTGTAACAAAATAGGGGCAGATTTTCACAATGTTTCCCCATAACCGGGTCGGACTGTAGAATGTGCCAATACTTCAGGATCGCTTGTCTCATCACATTCGAAGACACAGAGTAAGTGCTGGATAAAATCATTCGTCCTAGTTCATCGTTTTTATAACAATGTATTTATGTGATTGATTATCCCTTTGTTATTAGGATGTCTTGATCATGTGCTCTTCTGCCAAGGGAGTAATTAGGTATTGTTCCTGTTTCCTTTCTTTTTTTCATGTATCGGTACTAGTTTGTGGTTGCTTAGTTAACTGTAAACAATACTGACGTGCATCGCGGGAGTGCGCGATGACATCATCCATCTGCACCAGAATCTCGGGCCGGGACTCCCGCGCCCGGCAATGCAGCCAACCTGTGTTTGTCTGGGCGATTTGTGAAGGGATATAAGGTAAGAAACACTGTTTGTATATTTCCTGAAGACAATCTTATTACAGATTGAAACGTTGAAAGCATCCTTTGTGTGACTTAATTCTTTGCCAATCGGTTATGAGTGCCGCATCAGCATCTTTTTCTATTTGAATTTTCATGAGGGCACCAAACCAAGCCAAGGTATTTATGTGGAGTGCCGGGACATTTGTGTTGTAAATGGAGTTCAGTATTTCTGGACCGAACCAGGGCACGTACTGATATTTCTTCCTGGAAACATAATCATACAAACTTGTGACTGAACACATGATTTGCCCTGTGGGATAGTTGTGTCGGTTTTTTGGATTTGATTTTAAATGTCACTTGCACTTTAGTGGACTGTTGTTTGCATTTGCACTTTGAGGATTGGTGCAATATTTTTCTGGCAGCTGGTGTTTGTTACTACTGTGATAAGATGGCTGAGTATGCTGAAAACACTGATGAGCACTTTAACCCTTTATTACTGCCGTTGCATGAAACTCACAGCTACTCTGAATCTGAGACAGAAGCTATTCTGCACAGTGAACATATGACTGATCAAATAGAATGCTTACCCAATGACATGATTTATCGTGATCTCTTGTCTTTGAAAAAGAAAGAGATAGACTTTCATTTACATGCAGTCTCTCTCAGCAACTATTTTAGATCAAAACAAATCCCAAGAGGCTTTAGAGTTCGCAATTGCCCGACTATCGGGCGTTTTGATCCGGCATTTTGTAAAAAATGGATTAGTATCCTAAATAAATGTTCGTTTGATCTGATGCTCTTGGTGATCGAACAGTCCAAAAAAAAAAACTGTTGGCTGTTAATACTAAGATCGCTGAATTTGAAACTGTACATTTATCATGCTTACAAACAGATGCTGAAACAAATTGGCTGAATAAATTAAGCAATCAACTGACTATATAAAAAAGATCTCCTGAAATTTAAACGGGAAAAATTACAGAAAGTCAGGATGGATTATGAGCAGCACCAAGTTTATAGGTGGCTCACAGGCAATAGACTTAATAAAGGACAGGAGGCAATAGACTTAATAAAGGACAGTAGCGTAAAAAAGCTTTCTTTAGAAGAAGACAGTATCCTAGAAATAATCTTGATACAGAATCGTCACGAGGGCAGTAGCGCAACCAGTGATATTGAAAAACCGACCACATCCCATAGAAATAAGACAGTCATCCCTTTAGCAGCAGAAACCCGGTACCGCAACAGACAAGATCGAGACGATATAACCGACGCGGTGGCCAGAACCGGAGACATAAATATGGCCAAAAAACCTCTGACTCAAGCAAAGAAGAAATAATCTTCAACCTGTCTTCCCACGATTTGAGTGGTAGTGAAAAGAGTCTACTTGCGAAAGGTTTATCATTCATTCCCAGTTCCCATTTTAACAACCTTCAATGGCAAATTGAGAAGCATTGTCTTCACTGTCAATTGAAGATTAAATAATTCTTTACTAAGAAGGGACCAGTGGACAATAAAAACACTGAAATTCCTATTCCTTTACAGCTGAAAAAGCTACAGAGAAAGTCTCAGTTTGATCCACCATCTACCAATGCCTCTATTAAAACTTTCATCCATATGCTTGACTCGGAGGTTACGTGTATGAGTAAATTAAGGGTTCAGAAACATCCAAATCTGACGAATCTTGAAAGAGATGCCATTAAATCATTGTCCCAAAATAAACAGTTGGTGATCCGCCATGCGGACAAGGGTGAAGGCATTGTCCTTCAAGATTTATGCGACTATAGATATGAAATTGTGCACCAGCTTAGTGACACCGCGGTTTATCAACAACTTAAAGGTGATCCTACCCTTCAGTTCACCAAGAGATTATGCGAAGTACTTCAAGTCGCTCTAGATGCTAAGATGATTGATGATAATATTTATTCTATTTTAGTACCAAAATTTCCGAATATGCCTGTTTTATATACATTGCCTAAAATACATAAAGGCCTCACTCCGCCACCTGGCCGCCCTATTGTTTCTGCACGTGGCTCTTTACTACAGCCTACTTCCATCTTTTTAGACTCAATTTTACAGCCATTGGTGCAGAAACACAAGAACTTTCTACTAGACACCACAGCTTTGTTGAACAAGTTATCAGCATTAGGCCCTGTACCACAGGAGGCGTGACTTATTACAGCAGACGTCTCAAGTCTGTATACAGTAATTCCACTTGGTGAAGGCATGAGAGCAGTGAAAGATCTGTTGTTGGAATATGGTGACTATGATGCTTCTCATGCTGTGATTCTACTTAATATGCTTGAAGTGCTTTTAACGTGTAATTTCTTTCTTTTTGATAATAAGATTTATCTATAATCTACTGGTTGTGCTATGGGGTCCTCAGTGGCCCCAAGTTATGCAAATTCCTATATGTTTAAAGTCGAACAAGCATTGTTCTTTGATGATCCAATTGTTTCAGCTAACATATTTTTTTACACCAGGTTTAATAGATGATTTATTGTTGATTTGGTTGGGAACTCAATCAAGCTTTATTGATCTGATGTCCAAGCATAATTTGTCCAATTATCCTGTCAAATTGACCTTTGAGATGGACCAACAGATGATCAAATTCTTGGATGTTAAAATCATTAGAAACCAGGATAGCTTTGTTACGACATTGTATACCAAAGATACTGATAGGAACACACTGCTACATTACCAAAGTTGTCATCCAACCCATATGAAAAAGAGTCTGCCTTACTACCAAATGGTACGGATTAGGAGAATTAACAACAATCTGGAGCTGGCATCAAACCAGATTGATGAATTAATTGGCAAATTTCTCCAACGTGGGTATCTTTTAAAAGATCTTATTTGTGCCAAAGAGAAGGCAATGACTCTGAATAGATCCTCATTATTACAGAAACAAGTGTCAGAACAGAGGAAAAATACATTTCATTGGGTTAATAAATACAATACATCTTCATCTATGATAAATGCTACTTCAAAAAAATTATGGCCGGTCATCTCTTCAGACGTGGAAATCGGCATTGTAGGACACACACTTATGCCATGTTACTCACGGTCAAAAAACCTCAGGGATCTGTTAGTAAAAACTGATCACGACCACTAAACAGCATTTTATGTCCTCGGTACGCAAAGGCTTTTTTAAATGTACATGCACAACATGTAACTTTTCATTAACTGGAGATACCTTCTGTCATCCGCATTTAGAGACCAGATTTAAAATGAACCATCATTTGACGTGTGAGAGCACACATGTCATTTACCAGCTCATCTGCCCATGCGGTCTTTCATACATAGGTAAAACGCAACGCAAATTCAAGGAACGTATGACTGTTCATCACTCCTCAATCAGGTTAGCCCTTGCGAGTGGGGTCAGTGACCAACCTGTGGCCCGGCATTTTATCTTAGCCAGACACCCCCTAAACAGCCTCAGGTATAGGATGATAGATCACGTTCCTATTAACAAGAGAGGTGGAGACCGTAATTTATTGCTATTAAGAAAGGAAACAGAATGGATCCATAGACTAGACGTTGTCAGTCCTCGGTGCCTTAATGATCACAATTCATTTGCTAGCTTTCTTTAATCATTGAGGTATGAGTCGGTGGTTTGTAGAATCTTCTGCTTATTTCCTTGGTTGTAGGATGCAGTGCTTTTTATGTTTATAGAAGCATACGATACAATTTTCACTATCCATCTGGAATGTGTTAGACACATTGTTTCTGTTTGGGGGTTTAGTTAAGTGATGTTCATGTTTAGATGTTTATGACACTGTTGCTTATTAGATCGATATGAATATTCATTCATGAGCGTGTGTTCTATGTTTTTATAACAATGTATTTATGTGATTGATTATCTCTTTGTTATTAGGATGTCTTGATCATGTGCTCATCTGCCAAGGGAGTAATTAGGTATTGTTCCTGTATCCTTCTTTTTTTCATGTATCGGTACTAGTTTGTGGTTGTGGTTCATTCTTTGCCAATCGGTTATGAGTGCCGCATCAGCATCTTTTTCTATATGAATTTTCATGAGGGCACCAAACCACGCCAAGGTATTTATGTGGAGTGCCGGGGCATTAGTGTTTTTTATATATATATATATATATATGTATATATATATATATATTGTATAGATATATAATATATGTACTGTATATGTGTTATCTCAGTAGGGGAACCAAAAATGTGTGATTTTGGATAAGGGATACTCAACCTGTATTGATATAGGGAACCATTGCACACTTTTATTGTGTCAATTTTTTGTGCAAAATAAAAAGTGAATACATACAACAGCAGTACGTTATACTAGTATCAAAAACAGTTAGCAAGCCCAAACCACGCTTAATAGTCCAGTGACCAACAGATTATACACCAAAACCAACAATCTATACCAAGTATCCCTGAAACAAGTATAACCATTATCTATAGAGGACATAATATCGTTTATTTCCATATAAAAGTCAATCCTATGGAACCAGTCTAGCACCGTAGGAGGGGAGGATGAGCGCTAATGGACAGGAATAACTGCCGTGGCTGCATTATTTAAGTGACAATGATTTTTTGTAATTTGGGATGGGTCTAGAGGAAAAATGGAAAAGCCAAAACAGCGGGTCAGTTGGGGCATCTACTCCCGTTATAGCAGAAAGGGAAAGGACTTCCTTCCAATAGGGCTGGATATCAGGACAAAGCCACCAAATGTGAAATAGGCTACCCACGCCATTAGAGCATCTTCAACAAATTTTAGGAACACCCAAACCCATTTTGGAGAGGGTATCGGGGCATCTATACCACCTGGAAATTAATTTATATTGGGTCTCAATAATTAATGTGCTAGCAGAACATGAATGGGCTAGTTTGAAAATTCTTACCCATTGGTCATCTAGAACAGCACCCATTTCTTTATTCCATACCTGAGTGAAAGGAGGTAAAGTCTTATTTGAGTCTGTAAGTAGGATGTTATATATCTTGGAGATTGAATGGACAGGGGTCTCTGGGCTAGCACAAATGCATTCAAAGGGTGTCAATTCAGAATGCCAGGATCGTAAAGGGCCGAGCGACTGCAAAAAGTGGCAAACTTGTAGATAGCGTCAAAAGTCTCCCTGGGACAAACCCCATTTAGTCTGTTGATCCGAGAAGGAGACAATGCCATCCCCACTCACCAGCTGACCAACACGAAAGAGGCCCTTGGCATACCAGGTGCGGAAAGCCGATAAGTTCAATCCCGGGGGGAAATGAGCATTGAGCAAAAAGGAAATATAAGACTTCGAAGAAGAAACTAATGGCAATTTCCTAACCGTCTTCGAGCACGACAGAGTCGGGCCAATAGTAGGATAGGGGGGGTTAGGGAGGGTAGGGATCCATGGGGCTACCTCAAGAGGGATCGACTGAGCATTTTTCTATCTGAACCCATTGTTTAGATGACTCTGATCTGGACCAATCCATGATCCTGATTAAGTGGCAAACCTGATAATACCCCTGGATATTTGGTAGACTTGTCCCGCCTCTATCTTTCTGTATGGACATCAAACTGAACCTCAGGCGCAGGCGTTTACCTCCCCAAAGAAAGTCTCTAAATAGTGTTTGAGTATCCTTGAACCATTTTAGGGGAATTTTGATGGGGAGAGCCTGCAGTAAATAGAATATTTTAGGAAGGGAATTCATTTTGAGTACACTCATTCTTGGTTTCGTCTTCCAAGTCTGGAGATCAGATCGTAACTTACTCAACAACGATGTGAAATTAGAGTCAAAGAGGCATGAGGGGTCTCTAGTTAGAGTAATCCCCAGATATTTGATTCGGGAGGTGTCCCAGAAAAAAGTAAACGCAGATTTAAGTCCTGTTACTGTTGTAATATTCAAGGCTACCGAATTAGAATAATTTATGTGAAAGTTGGAGAGGCCCTCGAAAAATTTAAACTCCTCCATCAGATTTGGGAGGGAGATTACAGGATTTGTGAGAGTGGTTAACAGATCATTTGTGAAAAGGGCTAGCTTGTGGTCAGCATCTTCTATCTTGATCCCTGTAATATTGGGATTAAGCCTGATCACCAAAGCCTCCATACAGAGAACAAATATTAAGGGCGAAAGTGGGCACCCCTGATGGATTCCATTGTGAATGTTGAAGGAGCCCCATAAAGAGCCATTAATCCTAATTCTAGCTCGTGGGGAAGTATATAAAGCTAACATGTTGAAGACACATGGGACCCAGTCCCAAGTGACCCAGCACACTGGCCATAAATCCCCAATCAATCCTATCAAAAGCCTTTTCGGCATCGGTAGATAACAAAATAGCGGGAGAGTCCGAGGATGAAATATAGTGAATGAGAGCAATTATCTTGGTGGTGTTGTCTTTCGCCTCCCGGCAAAAGGAGCTTTAATCTGTTTGCAAAAAGTTTTGCAAAAAGCTTTATGTCGGTGTTTAGGCGAGAGATAGGCCGGTAGCTGGGGCACAGGGAGGGATCCTTGCCGGGCTTGGGGATAACGGTGACATGTGCTTCCAGAGACTGGCGAGAAAAAGGCACATCATCCAAAACAGTATTGCAGGCCTCCAGAAATAAGTAATCGTAAAACTGTCTGGGCCCGGGCTCTTTTCCAAAGAGGAAAAGGGTTTCTCAAGCTTCTCGCAAGCGTCGGCAGTGAGTCTGGGAAAACCGATTTTCGTAAGGTAGGAGTGAATGGCCCTCTGCTTCTCGCCAGCATCCGCGATGGCCACAGGGGAGGGCAGGTTATATAACGAAGAATAGTAAGAGCAAAATGTCTCAGCTATCTCGTCAGTTTTGTGGAGAGTGGAACCTTGGTCATTATTAATGGAGGAGATATATGAAAGAGCTCGCTGAGAGCGTACAGCCCTGGCCAACATCTTGCCAGGTTTGTTTCCCCAGTGATATCTGTTACGACATTTTCAAAAAGAATATTTAACTTTATCTAGAAGCAATTGGTTGAGTGACGATCGTGCAGAGACAAGATCTGCATATACATCAGGTGAGATGGTATTTTTGTGGGAGGATTCCAGAAGTTGGATTTTCTGTAAAAGTCCATCAATCTGACCTTGTCTCTGTTTCTTGAGATAGGACACTAGTTGTATACATTTGCCTCCTACCACACACTTATGGGCTTCCCAAATGGTGAGGCTTGATACCTCGAGGGAGACGTTGGTTTCTCTATACATATCTAAGGTATTTTCTAGTTGAGTTTTGCAGTAAGGGTCGTACAGAAGTGATTTATTGAATCTTTAAGAATGGAAGGTCGAGTAGGAGGAACTCAGTGACAGGTCTAAACAGATTGGCGCATGATCCGACCAAGTTTTCGGGCCTATGGATGCGTCATGCACCAACTGAAGGTAACTATGGTCTATAAGGATATAGTCAATCCTTGAATAAGAACGATGAGGAACCGAATATTGCGTAAAATCTCGAACAGTTGGATGAAAGTATTCTCCAAACGTCAGACAGCTGGTGAGTGTGGAGCAGGCGCCTCAGTTGTCTCGACCTTCGGTTGGACATGGAGGAGGGTCCAGAGGAGACGTCGAGCTTGGGGGTCAAGTGTCCAGTTAAAATCCCCCCTACAATTATTACACCCTGCTTGAGTGAATCAATTTTATCAAAAGTATTTTCCAGAAACATCAATTGTCCTAGATTGGGGGCATATATATTCACAATAGTGAAGGTAGTGTTGAATATAGTACAAATTAATAAAAGGCACCTCCCATTTTCTAAACGGTAGACTGCGCTCACGGAAACGGGCAAGTGAGCAGCAAACAGTGAACAAAGTTGCTACCCCCTTAGACTTTGAGAGAGAGTAGTTACTGTAGTAATCGGAAGGAAAAAAATCTATTCTTGAGTTGAGGCAAGTGACGGAAGTGTGTCTCTTGGAAAAGTACTATATCTTCTTTATCAGCTCGGAAGGAGCAGAGGACCTGGGATCTTTTTTCGGGAACATTGAGACCCCTTGCATTAATTGAGATTAATTGTAGTGTAGACGCCATAAGGGCATAGTGTTAACATATTACAACATCAAAGTAGAACGTATCAGGGGGACAGAAAAAAGAAAATAAGTAAGAGACCAAGAGGAAGAGAAGATAAAGAGCAAGCATCTAGAAAAGGGAAGAAAACGGAAAAGGACAGAACCAAAAAAGAAACAGTAAAGCCTTGGAAGTAAGGCAAAGAGAGAAACTCGGAGATAAAGAAAAAGATAATAAAAAAATAATAAAACAAAATAAATTTGGCGGTAGGGGGGCTGGTGGCTAAACAGGAAAAATATTAAAAAACAATTTTTAAACAACAGAATTAAACAATAACAAACAGTTGCAGCCCTCAACAAACCTGGACATAGAAAAATAAGAAAAATTTTTTGAACGTAGTCAAACGATCTAGGGCAGGAGGAACCTCAACATTCTCACTTAGTATAAAAATATCCTAAAGGCCAGAAGTGCAATCGCACAGGAAGCCTCAAAAACATGTCGCCACCGAGTGACGAACCCGCATAAACTTCACATTAATTATAAAAACAACTTGCAAGAAAAAAAATATATAAACAATGTAATGAATAACATAAACAGGCACGTAATCAAGAGGCATCGTCTAAAAATCTGTAAGTTAAAACATTAATGAGGGGGAAAGTTGTAGATGGCATCTAGTGAAGTCCTGGGGGGGGGGTCAAGCCCACATGTGAGATCAACAGAGGACAAAAAACAGTGAAGCAGCATTCCATCAAGTGGGGTCACGTGCCCGAGAGGCTACATCAGTGGTGGGCATCTCTTTGCTGAATGGAACTTGTTGCCATCTCGATCTTTTAGCAGAGGCAGGAGGGGCCGGATCGGGTTAGTTGAATGCTTGCCAATCAGGATGGGTGATGGTTTCCAGACCCAACGAAGAGCAGAAGATAGGGAGATCAGCCGGGGACTGAAGAGAATGAAATTTACCAGCGTGAATGACTTGGATGGAGAACAGAAAGACCCATCTATATTTCAGATTTGCTTTACGTAATGCTTCCGTTAAAGGTTTCACCAGCCTCCTCTGTTGAAGTGTTCTCCACGAAAGATCTTGGAATATCTGTATTCTGACTCCATTGAACTCAATTCCCTCCAGCTCCCTAACCTTGCGGAGGATCGCCTCCCTTTGCGAGAAAAAGTGGAGGCTGCAGATGACATCTCTCGGTTGATCAGAGGCAGATCCTTTTGGTCGGAGTGATCTGTGAGGTCGATCAAATGTGATGGACTCATTAGTGTCAAGACTCAAAAGTTCTCCAAATATTTTGTTAAGAGCATCAATGATCCCAGTCGGAGGAACCGATTCAGGAAGGCCACAGATATTGTTACGACGTCCACTGTTGTCTAAATCTTCCAGTTTGTTTTGGATAGCCATCATATCTGATGCCTGCTGGGAGATGGCTTCGTGGAGATGAGCAATTTGGTCATCTACAGATTCCTTCTCCTCTTCCAGTATCACCACTCTCGACCCCAGGTGTTTGATATCTGATTATACTGAGGCGATCTGGGTCTGAAGAGAGTCCTGCAAGCGAGACTCAAGCGCCTGCATATCTTGCTTGGTGGGTAGGGAGCGGACATGCATTAAAATTTCTCAGATTTCACTACGTAGTTGAGACATTTGAGTTTGGAAGTCGCCAGGAGGAGGAGTCTGAGCCATTGTGGGCGAGTTAGGTGCTTCAGTCTCTAGGGTGGGGGGAAGGGAATCCGGGTGTTGTGTGATAGAAAGAAATGAGCGGATGTTGGATCTGAAGGGAGCAATACGTTTAGCTCGCGAACCCTTTCCTTGCGAACTCCTTCTGCCCCTGCCCATTAGAAGAGCGGAGAAAGTAGATTCATCCTGTAATTCAACGTCAAAACTCGTATGAGGGTCGAGGATAATAGCCCCCTGTCAGTGGCAAGTCATGGCGATCAGGAGAGCCTCATTTGAAAACAGAGGGCTGATGCCCATATCATGGGATAACTCCCTACAGTTAGGGAAGTAGTGGGTATACCAGAGCAATAAAGCCTGAATAAACGTGCCGGAGCCACAGTCATGACTGTAGAAAGGGCTCGTTCATGGCTGTAGAAAGGGCTCAAGGGCGATTTTACAGGAAGTCAACAATGCTGTAAAACAAGGGGAGGCCCCAATAACGGCAATAGGTATAGGGTGGAGGCCCTATTAATATAAGGCATACAGGCCAAAGATAAAATCTAAATGTGGAGTGATTACCATACATAGGAGCAGAGGGCAGCAAAATACAAAATGTGTGGGTTAATTATGAGTAATGAGCAGTGTTATAAAACTGCACAATCAGCTGGACACTTGGGGTTTAATAAATGCAGAGTAGGTATATGTAATGACTGCAGCTCCCTGTCTGCAGTGGCTGGACAGACCTGTAGTGTAGTGTTGAGCAGGCAGGAGGACTTCCGGTCTGTACACCTCCCCGCCTGGGGCTCTGTGGAGCGAGGTGTGGGGTCCTGGGTCCAGCAGCCACTAAGAGCCGGAGGAAGCTGCGGCTTGAGGCCGGGATCCCGTGCATACACCCCGCCAACAGGGGCAGACCGAGCCTCCGGCAGCCAGCGCGACATGCACAACAATCGCACCGGAAGGCAGGCAGTCTAAATCTCCGGCGGGACCACACAGTGCGGCAGCAGTGAATCGCCTCCAAGCGGTGACCGCTGCAGGGTGAGTGTAGAGACAGCGGGGAGTAGCTCCGCCGGGGAGAACCAGCTTGTGTCTGCGATCACAGATCCAGGCGAGGAGACGAAAATCTAGGTCCCGGCTTAGATGAGGGAGGTATGCCGCAACCCGCAAAGAGGCCTAATGCTTCTCTCGGCTCCGCAAAATGTAACTTCAGGGGAGTGATAAATGGGCAAGGCCAGGGGGTGGTCTGGAGTGAGAGTTTCAGCCCGGCAAAAGCTTTTGCAGTGGCAATAAAACGGCAATAATTGCAGGAGCTCTGCAGAGAGACAGTTACTCCGAATGGCCGCCAAGCCACGCCCCATTGTGTCAATGTTTAAATGGTGCTCCTTATAGTCTGTCTTCTGTGGTCTTGGAAATCTAAAAATATGTAAGTTAAGGGCACTCCATCTTAGTGGTTAAACACAGTAAATTTAGTACCATCATCACCACCCACTAAGGCACTTTCCATACACAATCTAAAGTGACTTATGCTTAAATCTTCAATCACCATAATAAAAACAGCAACAGGCACCTGACATGTTCATGTCAATATTCAAAAAATTACAGTCTACTTCAAAGTTTCATGATACCCGTTTGTCGACCTTGGTCTTTGGATAGACCGTTCAAGACCTGAGCAACTGGTTAATGCACCCTTATAGTCATGAGACATCCCACGGAATCCCCTGATGTACTACAAACATCAATCAAACTCACCGCAGCTGAGAATTCTGTCACTCCCAGCATGCGTTCCAACGTTTTACACATGCTCCACCCAGTTACATACAGAGTGACCATTGGTGCTACAACCAGGATTGCACCTTTGCACCACTGAAGCCATGTAGGACTGCACCTACCACATGTTGCGGGACTCAACACGCTTCACTGTACTCAAAACTATGCCTGCACCTAGCAGCAGGCATCCCCGGATCCCACGGTTACTCATTCAGTTACATAATTTCCTGCGCTTGCATTCCAAATGAATAGCACTAGCATTCCAAATGAATAGTACTTGAGTTCCACATGCATAGCAACCCAGACACACTAAATGGCTATTAGCCAGTGAACAACTGATGTATTTGTGACATTAAAAAGTCTAAAAAGAGTCCAAATGTAAACCGACACACAATGCAGGCATAATGTACAATTATCATAGATCTCATTAAATTACGAAGCTGTGCCAAAGCTTCCCTAGAAGGTTCACACGCCGTGATGTCAATCACAGCTATATAGATAAATCAAAATTAAATGTATAGGACTTAAATACAGGTTGAGTATCCCTTATCCAAAATGCTTGGGACCAGAGGTATTTTGGATATGGGATTTTACCGTATTTTGGAATAATTGCATACCATAATGAGATATCATGGTGACGGGACCCAAGTCTAACCACAGAATGTATTTATGTTTCATATACACCTTATACACACAGCCTGAATGTCACTTTAGCCAATATTTTTTATAACTTTGTGCATTAAACAAAGTGTGTGTACATTCACACAATTCATTTATGTTTTTTATACACCTTATACACACAGCCTGAAGGTCATTTAATACAATATTTTTAATAACTTTGTGTATTAAACAAGGTTTGTGTACATTGAGCCATCAAAAAACAAAAGTTTCACTATCTCACTCTCACTCAAAAAAGTCCGTATTTCGGAATATTCCGTATTTCGGATATTTGGATATGGGATACGCAACCTGTATATAAATATACTGGGATCCCGCAGGGCCAGGCAGCATGTATATCTCAGAACCAATGAAAAGTGATATGAATAGAAGACATCAGGATTCAGTAGAGGTTATAAGGGAATATAAAGAAGAAACCCATGGTGATTGTGAGTCAGGTCCCACTCCGGATAGATATACCCCACAGAGATATAACAGGAGGAACTTTCAGCAGGGATATAATAGGAGGAGGAACCTTCCATTACAGAGAGAAAAATACTGCAGAAGGGAAAATCGAGAGAGATTCCAATATAGATCAGAAAGACAGTATAGGAGAGATCCCCCCAATAGAAATACTTTTTATGTGAAGGACGAATGGAGGGGAAGTCAAGAGGATAGACAAATCCAACCCTTAAGACCAGGTACAAAGCCTTCAATAATGAAGATTTTTTAATAGGGATCAGAAGGAGGTCCGAAAGATTTTAGTCTTTGAGATAAAAAGAAAAGAGGCAAAAGTAGAAAATAGGGTCAGTGAGAAAATAACCATTTTTAATTTAAGTAATCATGAACTTACAAATGAAGAGAAGGGGATTTTGGAAAAAGGTCTGAAATTTGCCCCTGACAATAAGTTAAATAAGTTTGAGGCTTACTTGGATGTACAAAAGTTTGTGAGGAAGGTATCTTTAAAGAAATATTTCCTCTCACAAAAAAATGAAACCACATTAGCAAGAGATCCTTTTAGACCAAAATCCACCTTAAATCCCACTTTTAACCACAGATGTTTTATTGCTAGTTTTAAAAAGGCTGTAACTGCAGATTTGGAAGAGGTTGAATTGACACAGAAGGACCAAAATTTAACTAAGACAGAAAGGAAAACAATATAGGCCCTCATTCCGAGTTGTTCGCAGCAGATCATCGCATCGCAAACGGCAGGAAAACCTCAAACCGCAAGCGCAAAAGCAGAAATACGCATGCGCAAAGATAGCGATACGACACTTGTGCAGAATTACTATAAGAAAAACTGCTCGTAATACACAAACGAAAACGGGGAGTGACGGAGGCGTGGCAGAGGCACGGCTTCGCAATCCTGCGAAATAGGCGTGAAAGTGGGCGGCTAGTGTGGGAGTATGCATCCTGTAGTAGGCGTGTTTTTGGCAAAAATGCGTATCCTATGTTAAAAGTACATAACAAATGTTCAAATTAGCAATTAATTAGCAACTGAATTCACCTGTTGAGCATTTACTCACAAAACACTGCTCTTACAAAATAATACAAACAGCAATTATATGGCCACTTAATATTTGTATTGTTAGCACAAACAAATCTGACACACTCACAAATAATGCACTGTTTTTTTTGTACAAATAAAAATTAACTGATGTTAAATGCATGTTTTAATTTTTTGTTTAATAATCTCAAATGTGACTAAACAAACTTATAAACTACATCAGCTAAATCTTCTCGACATAGACATATTCCTTTGTACATACTAAATAACATGAGCACCATAAGGCAGCCTACATTTAATGTGACTTAATATGTTTGTGTTTTTTTTTGGGGGGGGAATATGTGTCCATATCTAATACTATGGCATGTTGCCCCTAGTAACCCAAGTTTTTTTGTTGTGTGTTTTTTATATGGTAAATTAAGTGTTGTGCAAGGCATACAGATTTAAAATTACACTATGCAATGTTTGTCTTAATATTCTGATTGTTCCCTTGTTCCACAAATGTCAATATGCCATGTTCAAGTTTACAGGGCACAATTTTCATGAGTGCATAACCTTTAATAAAACACAAACAATTGTAAAGTAATTTTTTTTTACTTCAAAAAAAGTTCAAAATCAACAACACAACATGGCTACAAATGAGCATCACATACAGAGATGGACATAGCAGCAAGCAGATGGCATTGGGCAAATGCACATAGCAGAACCCAGTACTATGGTAATCCCTTCTTCTGACAAAATATGATGTTTTCAATTAAGTAAGTGAACCCCCAGCCAGACTAAACTTTTAGGGGAACTGAGGCAGATTCCGGAACAAACACAAACATACACAGCACGCTAGGAAGAGGAAGATGGCTCAGGTGTAGGCACAAATAACTCACAGGCTACAATTTAAAGAAAACCTTTCACTTTGAGGGAGTTCTACATTCTGGCCACACAAGCCAAAATAAAAAAATACATCGAAGCAACATGTAAAACATGGGTGCTGCCCATCTGGAGAGACATCACTTTCTCTTTTTTTTTCCCCGCCTGATGATGTTCTTCTTGGCTTGGTCTGCGGAGCGACCTTCGAGTGCCCTGCCCAGTGGGATGTTCTTCCTGGGCAGGGTGAGGGGAGGGAGCCGATGTGGCTGGCTCTCTGCCACTGTGGGCAAGGGAGACAGCGATGTCCTGGAGCCCTTGCCGAATCGAATTGGCAAGTTCATGGAAGGAGGAGGCGAGTTGATCTTGGCCCTGCCTGATCTCTGCCAGACCTTGGCAGAGTTGAGGTACACCTTGCTCCACACTGGTTCTGTGCTCAGTGAGCCGGACAGGTATCTGGCTTACCTCCCGGAGCATCCTGTCATGAAAATCATTCAGGCTCTCACCATACCTGGCTATTTCAGTCAGGATTTCCAGGATAGCAGAGGGTTGGGTGAGGGGGCCAGTTGGAATCTGGATGGGTGGGATTTGTGGTCCCACACTGCCAGACACACTAGGTCCCTCCACCTCAGCCTCAGCCACATAACCCTTCTGTGACTCTACCTGCTCACCCCCCTGTGCTGTGTTATGTGCAAAGCAAATAGAAGAATGAGTGGAAAAAGAGTAGATAAAAACAATATGAGACTTTTGTATCCAAAAAATAAAATAAAAATATGTGTGTAAACTTACCTGGCAAGTCATGTGCATGGAGTATTTCAGGCAGGTCCGTGTCCATATAAGACACCCCAACCCCCTCCTCGTAGCTCACACAGTCCATCGCTATCTCCTCCAGATCTGTGTATTCCACAGTGGCAGCTGGTCCTCCCCATGTTGCACTCGAGGCATTCCACTCCGCAGACCTCTTGCCCTTCAGGCGGGATTTGAAGTCGGCCCAACTACATGCGGGGAAAAATAGGGGCAAGGTAGTGTTAAATTATGAAAACCTGCTTTAATATATAGTACACATGTTATGCGTTTGGTTGCTATAGGCAACATCACATCTAAGTAACTTTAATAATACTTGGCACAGAAAATGGACTGGCAATATACACTTACCGTCTTCGAACTTCCTGCGAGGTGTGGACTATTGAGCCGACTTCATTAATAGAATTAGTGATGTCCCTCCAAATTCTGTCTTTGGTTGCAGCACCCATGTTTTTGGGTACTCGATGTATTTTTTGCATGGCCTGTGTGACCAAAATCCGTAACTCCCTCTTAGTGAAGGCGGGCTGTCTTTTCTTTTTTTTGGAAGTAGCCTGTGAGCTATCGTCCTGACCTTACTCTCCATCTTCCTCTTCACTAGCTGCTTGTGTAGTTTGTGTTTGAGCTGCCAGTCCAGAATCACCCTCAGTTTCCCCACTAGCTATGTCTGGCAGGGGATTCACTCCTAACTCCTGGGTAGCAGAAGAAGGAGTTTGTATAGTACTGGGTCCTGCTATTTCAGAGTCAGCATTGGCAAACTCAAGCATCTGCCTCCGCAGTGCTAAGCTTCTATGTGCTAAAGCTGCCATCTGCTTCTGCACCTCGTCCATCTCTGCTGCCGTCTGCTCACGAGTAGCCATGTTGCTGGTGGCATGTGTGTATGCACGAGTGTTAAGCTATTTATAGCTGCGTGTGGTTTCCGGTGAGGAATTCCGCGCAGGTGTATATTATGCAAATTGGTCCACTAATTGTTGCACTGGCTATATAAGCGCCCTGCATGCAGCCTGTGTGCGTGTATGCTGAAAATTACTGAAGCAAAGTGGACATTTCTGAGAGCACATTTCTGAATGAGTTTAGAGATTATTTTTATTGTTTCAGTACAGTTTTTTTATGTAATATTCTCCTTTTCATGTTTGTTAAAACCTAAAACCAATGGTTTTTAATTTTTAAAAATGTTTTTTTTTATATATATATATATATGAAGACTGATATGTTTATGATTTGAAGCCATATCTGAATGATGTGTGTGTGTGTCCGCGGGTGCGAATCTCCGCCCATGAGAACTGTACAAACTGTCCTGCACATCAATGTACACATCAATAAAGTTTATTACAGATGACACCATACATTTCCAACCAATCGCATGCAACCACAAACTATAAATATAAGCCCATATATGGAAAACGCCATTGCCATGATGCACGCAGCAGCAGTCACACGCCGCGAGCTGCGCGTCCTGGTGGCAGTGATGGACCGCCGCGTAGGCCGCACAGGGCCCTTTGTCCCAAATAGGGTTAAGTGTGAGGCCTACGCGGAGGTCTGACGCTTACCGCAGCAGGCGGACCATCATACAGTTGGAGAGGCGGTGGAGCGACCTCCGCAGGCGTACGCCGGACCGGTTGGCGGAGCTCCGCCAACAAATCCGTAACCTACGTAGGCGCAGTAAGCTGATGTTATAAATGTATATGCTAAAACCTAAATATTACATATGTCATTCTAGGGCGAGCACAACGGCAAGCTGCTGCTGCTGCTGGGAGGCAACACCAGGCCCCTTCTCAGGCCCCCTCCCCTTCTGTCTCCCCCTCTCCAGCCCACACCCCCTCTCCAGCCACCTCACCCCCTCTCCAGCCACCTCACCCTCTCCGGCCCACACCCCCTCTCCGCCCACCTCCCCTCTCCGCCCACCTCACCCCTCCGCCCACCTCCCCTCTCCGCCCACCTCACCCTCTCCGACCCAATCCCCCTCTCCAGCCCAATCCCCCTCTCCAGCCCAATCCCCCTCTCCTGCCCACACCCCCTCTCCGGCCACCTCACCCTCTCTGGCCCACACCCCATCTCCGCCCCACACCCCCTCTCCGCCCCACACCCCCTCTCCAGCCCAATCCCCCTCTCTTTCCCAATCCCCCTCTCTTTCCCAATCCCCCTCTCCAGCCCAATCCCCCTCTCCAGCCCAATCCCACTCTCTTTCCCAATCCCCCTCTCCAGCCCAATCCCACTCTTTCCCAATCCCCCTCTCCAGCCCAATCCCACTCTCCAGCTCAATCCCACTCTCCCAACCAATCCCCCTCTCCCGACCAATCCCCCTCTCCCAACCAATTACCCTCTCCGGCCCAATCCCACTCTCTTTCCCAATTCCCCTCTCTGCCCCCCTCCCCCTCTGTGTCCCAAAAAACCACCCTCACCCTATCATTCCCAAACCCCCTCTGTAAGGTCCTCCCCCTTCCATACTCTTACACAATTAGACCCTCCTTCCCCCATCCTGCCTCCTTCCTCCATCCAGCACCCATCCCCCATCTAGCCAACCTCACCCATCCAGCCTCCATCCCCCAGCCAGCCACCTTCGCCACCATGTGAATGGGCAGCAGAGGCCCGGAGCCACTTGAGGGAGGTGGGCAAGTGGCAGAGGAAAGTAAGTTCACACACATTCCTTAATTTTTATTTTTGATAAAAAACGACACATTCAAATAAATGCAGTGTTGTACTGTGGCCAATCTTTTGTCAAGGTTAAATGCTTGTCTTCTTCATCATGGTATGGATGATGCATTTACATTTGTGTAAGGAACATTATATGTACAGTGTCTACATCTGCAATGTTGAGGATGGCCACTCTGGGTCGCCAATCACTATGTCAACAGGTTTGGCTGCACAACAGGGTTTGTATGTGATACATTATATGCAAAACATTTAGACTTGAGTGGTACTTTTTGTGTGGTTTTACGTTTACAATTGTGCCTGGGTATTGCAAGATTTTCAAATTAAAGTCGCAGGAGTCACTTTGTTAGGCAGGCTAAGGACACAGTGATTTGTGTTGTGAAAGTTACACTCCTACTATTTAAGATTTATACATTTATAAAGCTGTTTGACCTTATGTTGTAAGGCAGGCTTTCATGGAGTGTGGGCATGCTACGATATGTGGTCCTTCTGAAGATGTTGATATGCAGTGTGATGATGCAGGGCCAACCCCAAAAAAGATAAGTTGGCTTCACTCCAGATGTGAATGAATGCCAACATGGTGTTACATTTACTAAGATGGTAGTTCTCTTTAAGATGGGATGTTGCCCATAGCAACCAATAAGATTATACTTGTAATTTTTTAGACCCCCTTCTACAAGATAATATGTTGAATTTGAATGGTTGCTATGGTCAACGTCCCATCTTAAATAGAACTCCCATATTAGTAAATGCACCCCATGGTGTGGTACATTTTATTAAAATATAGTAATTTACAAAAAACATTGCTGAGCAGCCTTGTGTGTTGTTCTGCTACTGATTTATCCTTAAAACAGCCATGATGTAGTCACTTTGCCATTAAAGCAGGCCTGTCCAAACTGCGGCCCTCCAGCTGTTGAGAAACTACACATCCCAGCATGCCCTGACACAGCTTTTGCATTATCTGATCCCAAAACTGTGTCAAGGCATGCTGGTATATGTAGTTTCACAACAGCTGGAGGCCCACAGTTTGGACATGGCTGCATTAAAGTGTGCTTTGTGCATTAATTGTATAATATGTAATGTGAGTAAGTTAGTAATGTTTTCTTTGCATCTTCATTTCAGATGTGGCAGTTGGAGATCCCAGCAGTTTGCCGGAGATTGTTTCCCGCCTTAAAGGAAATCTGAGGGCCGTCATAGCGGACTTAGAACTTTTGGATTCATTTTTTTAATTTTTTTTTACATTTTTTAAAATTTACATTAGCTTAAAAAATAACAAAATAAAATAAAATTGATTTTGAAGTTAAGCGGGTGTTGTGTTTATTAATGCTATTTTGGCAAAACAGATTTGCATGCATAAATTGGTGAGCTAAAACACGTCACATATCTTATTTCTGAATATTGAATTAAAATTATAAAAAAAAACATAATAATAATTAGGAGCTTATTGTTTACAAAAACATGTTCACAAACTTCACACTCTACACCTCTACAACAAAAAAAAAAAAAACAGGCACATTTACCACATCTATATTTTTATTTACTTCTTTTAAATGTTGAGGTCCAATTATGCCTACATAGTGTTATTAAGGTATTCTTTGAAGACTTAATTGGTCATGACCATTATCATTCATTACACTAATTGGATTCGTAATTGAGGAAGGTTTGTGGAGTTTAAACTGAAAGGTGTAATTCAACTTTAAAGAATAAAAACCCATTGCTGTGCGTTTTTTAGCTAAAGCGTGTGCAATTTTAACAGGAATGTGTAAATCTACGATAAGTTAGGATTTTTACGATGAGGTTTGTGGTAATGCGATGGGTTCGCATTAGTGCGATGTCATTTTGCATACGCCTACTTTATGTAATACTGCATACGAAATAGCAAAAACACGTTGAGGGCGGATATTCGCTATTTTGCAACATGTTTGCAATTTTGCTCATACCTTGTGCGTACGAAAAAAATAGCGAACAACTCGGAATGACCACCATAATGCCTTAGTGGAAATACAAATATTTTTTAAACCTGCAGATAAAGGGGGAAGCATAGTCATGATTGGATGTGGAGAAGTATTAAAATTAAATCAGGAGACAACTAGAGGATAAGAAAAAATACCCAAGTGAAATAATACAAAATAACTTATTAATAACTGTTTCTTATATAACGCAGCAAATTCCGTTGCGCTTTACAATTGGAAATAACAATGATATAACAAAACTGCGTAGTAACAAACAGTCATAGAAGTAGGAAGGCTCTGCTCGCAAGCTTACAATCTATAGGGAAATAGTCATGTATATACAAGGAAAGGTGCTATTTATTGCATAGTTGTCGCCAGATTGCAAAGGTTCTTGGTGGGCTGTATGATATGGTCATACAGCAATGATGAACCGGGTTCGAGAGGAAGGGAAAGTGAAGAATGAGAAGACGTGAGGATATGTGTAGACTGTGCAGAGTGGGTGCAATTTGATCGGAAGGTTTATGAAAGTTATGTGGGCGGTTCTAGATTTTGATATGCTTGCCTAAAGAGGTAAGTTTTCAGGGAATGCTTGAAGGTTTGGAGACTAGAGGAGAGTCTTATTGTGCGTGGTAGTGCATTCCACAGAGTGGGTGGAGCCCGATGAAAGTCCTGCAATCGTGAGTGGGAGCGAGTAAGGAGTGTGGATGAGAGACGCAGGTCGGGTTGGGAGATATTTTGAGATAAGCAAAGTAATGTACGTTGGTGTAGTTTTTAGTTAATGGCCTTGTGTGTGAGTAAAAGTATTTTATATTGAATACGGTAGAATACAGGTAACCAATGGAGGGACTGACAGAGTGGATCTGCAGACGATGAACATCTAGCGAGGAAGATTAGCCTCGCAGCTGCATTCAGAATGGATTGTAGTGGTGAGAGTCTCGTTTTGGGAAGACCAGTTAGGAGACTATTGCAATAATTAATGTGGGAGATAATGAGAGCATGGATTAGAGTTTTAGCAGTGTCTTGTGTAAGGTATCGTCGTGTTTTGGATATGTTTTTTAGATGCATGTAACATGATCTTGAGACAGATTAAATGTGGGGAACAAAGGACAGATCAGAGTCAAGGATGACACCTAGGCAGCGAGCTTGTGGGGTAGGGTAGTCGAGTTTTTATTAGTGATAGAGATGCCAGGTTGGAAACTACTATTGGCCGGTGGAAATATAATTAACTCTGTTTTTGAAATATTAAGTTTGAGGTGGCGAGATGTCACCCAGGATGAAATGTCAGAAAGGCATTCTGTGACACGGCCCAGTACAGATAGGGACAAGTCAGGGGAGGATAGGTAGATTTGAGTATCATCTGCGTACAGATGATACTGAAATCCAAAAGCTGATTAGTTTACCTAGAGATGAGGTATAGATAGAGAAAAGCAGAGGACCCAAAACAGCCTTGCGGTACTCCAACTGAAAGAGGTAGCAAAGTGGAGGTAAATTCAGAGAAGTGAACACTGAAGGAGCGATTAGATAGGTAGGATAGGAACCAAGAAAGAGCTGTGTCTTTAAGAACTAGGGATTGTAGTGTTTGTATGAGAAGAGTGTGGTCAACAGTGTCAAATGCAGCAGATAGATCTAGAAGAATAGGTAGTGAATAATGGCCTTTAGACTTCATAGTGACCAAATCATTAACCACTTTAGTCAGTGCTATCTCTGTGGAGTGTTGGGAACGAAATCCTGACTGAAGTGGGTCAAATAAAGTGTGTGAGTTAAGTAAGTGTGTGAGTCGAGTGTAGGCAAGTCTCTCAAGTAGCTTAGAGAGACAAGGGAGCTGAGAGATAGGGCGGTAGTTTGAGAGAGTGTTAGGGTCAGACTTTTTTTTTTTTTTTTAAATGGGAGTAATCACTGCGTACTTAAAAAGTGAAGGAAAAATACCAGTAGAGAGAGAGAGATTGCAGATGTTAGTTAAGGTAGGGATGAGCACCAGAGACAGCGTTACTTATTTGTGAGGGTAAAGGATCAAGAGGAGAGGTAGTAGAGAATTAGGATGAGAAGAGTGATGATACTTCATCTTCATTTGCAGGATCAAATAAAGAGAGAATGTCAGAGGGTTCAGGTAAAGAACGGAGCAGGTCACTGGCTGCCGAAGAGCATACCATGTCATCTCGGATCTTATCAATCTTCTCCTTGAAGTAGGAAGCAAGATCCTGTGCCTTGATAGTGGCGGGTGGGGTAGGTAAGGGAGGATTCAGAAGTGATTTAAATGTATTAAAGAGTCGTTTGAGGTTAGAGGCTTGAGCAGAGATAAGAGTTTGGAAATATGTTTGGCAGTGTCCAGGGCATTTCTCTAAGAGTGGGAGACAGTCTTATATGTGAGAAAGTCACTTGAAATATGAGATTTATGCCACTTATGTTCAAGTTTTTGCGTGAGTTTTTGTAGTTGTCTTGTTAATTTGGAGTGCCATGGTTGACATCTAGGACTACGTGGAGTGTGATGGGTAGCTGGAGCAAC
Organism: Pseudophryne corroboree; assembly: GCF_028390025.1. Taxonomy (NCBI): domain Eukaryota; kingdom Metazoa; phylum Chordata; class Amphibia; order Anura; family Myobatrachidae; genus Pseudophryne; species Pseudophryne corroboree. Next base: position 188,277,177 of record NC_086444.1, on the reverse strand, counting down.
TTCATCAAGGGCTAGTTCTATAGTATCGTTCAGGTGTGATACAGCCATCTCAGGAGAGGTGAATGCAGAAATAGGTGAAAGCAGTTGTTGGAGTGAAGTCGAAAGTTCTTGAAGATTAATTGTGTTAATATTTCTGCGGGTTTGAGGAGGATTGGAGGACTTCAGCAACAGATAGTTTGAATTAACGGAGGAGAGCATGCAGGTGATAAGGTTGTGATCTGAGAGGGGGAAAAGAGTGTTAGTGAGTTCAGAGACGGAGCATAGTCTGGTGAATACTATATCAAGGCAGTGGCCCTCCTGATGAGTAGAGGAGTCAGTCCATTGGGAGAGGCAAAGAGAGGACATGAGTAATTTATTATTGAAATTCAGAGATAAGAATATTATAACCAAGAAAGAAGGACAATATATTAAAGTGAAGGATCCCAGTCTTCCTGTATTTTATGTATTACCAAAGATTCATAAAGATCAGGTAAATCCCCCAGGGAGACCTATTGTTGCTGGTACAAAATCCATCACGTTGAATTTATCACACGTTATAGATTATCACCTCCAGCCAGATGATCTCAAAATAAAATCCTATGTTAAAGACACTACGGATATATATATATTTTTTTGTATAAACAATTTTTATTAAGTGCATGAGGAATAGACAAAGATGCAATACAACAGCAAGATCATCATGTGAACAGGCACATTTGAAAAATAAGGTGCAGAAAAATTCAGCAGTCATGATAAGTGATAGTCGAGACCACGAGTCCCAATATGGAAGTTACGGTAACCCATTACATCATGTCTCTATACACCCAAAAAAAATTTTGGGAATACAATCTGAATACAAAGAGAACAGTCGGATAAAAACAAACTTTGTAACAATAAAAAGGTGGGGAGGGGGAAGGGGTAGCACAACAGGGATGAGAGAATACACGTAGACAAGAAGAAAGTGCTAGGGGGGGGAGGCAGAGAAGAGCATCACATGGACACATATCGGAACATAAATCACTGAGAACATATCAATGAGGAAACAGATAAAACATTGGTTATGACAGTTGTTTCAGGTAATACCAACTAGTAGATTCAAAGATCTTCTGTATTCTAAATTGCTCCACATGGGGAAGATGTTCAATATATATTTCCCACTTTTTATAAAAACAGATTACTCTCCTTTCAATATCATAAAATGCACAATGTCGTTCATAATATAAAACCTGCAGAATCAACTGTTTGACTTCTAAAAGCATAGGAGGGGCAGATGAAATCCAATGATTCAGCAGGGATTTTTTCGCCAGTGTGAGAATAACAATAATTACAGGCCTAATATGCTTTGAGTTGGGTCCAAGATCCCAACCTGCAAAATTAAGTAGCAAACAAGGTCCAGGAAGCCTGTTCAATTGTAGAGAGAAGACAGTATTAATAGTACAGGTTGAGTATCCCTTATCCAAAATTAAAAATCCCACATTTTTGGGTACCCTACTGAGATAATGACATATATATTATACATTATGTGTATATATATATATATATATATATAGTATATAGATATATAATGTAATATACATATATATATGTGTCATTATCTCAGTAGGGGAACCCAAAATGTGGGATTTTGAATTTTGGATAAGGGATACTCAACCTGTATAACCTTATTCCAAAAACGTAGCACCTTTCCACAACTCCAAAAATTGTTGAAAAAGGTAGCAAATTGTGCATGGCATTTAGGGCACTGACCTGATTCGTTAGGAACCATATATTTCCCCATATATTTCCTCTGGGATTGGGAAATGAAGGCTCTATTTACTACTTTAAGATGCACCTCTTGTAAAGCTGCTGAGGTAAGAAATTTTATGGAGGTCGCTATCGGGGAAAGTAAGTCCTCTTGAGACTGAATCAAAAATATGTCAGCAGACCATGAATCCACTGAGCGTGCCCAAGCTTTATGAGCAGTGGGCGCAATTAGGTAAGGATACAGATACCTCAATTTGTATGGTTTAGATGATATAAAGGACATAACAGCCATTATTTAATCTACATCACTGCCCTCCTCCAGGGCTTTAGGTCTAGTTTGGATGAAATGTCTAATTTGAAGATACATGAAAAAGCATTTATGGCCTATCTGCCACATTTCTTGAAAATAAGCAAATGGGCGCAATTTGCCTCCAGGATCGAACACATCTTAAATAGCAGATATACCTCTGTCTCTCCATTGTACATAAGTAAAATTATCCAAACCAGAGGGGAAGGCAGGGTTACCCCAAAACGTGATATACGGGGAATATGTGAAATTTCTGTTTAGTTTATTGTTGATAGTGCGCCAAGCCTTATAAGTGTATGTGAAAAGAATATTTGAGAGTATGCCTGGGGGAAGTTGTTTCAAAGGGATATGTATGAGTGCGCTGGGTGAGTAGGGATGGAATAGGGCCTTTTCTAAGGTGTAGTTGGAGAAAAGTGATTGTTGGAGAAACCAATCTATAACATGTCTAAATAGAGCAGCCTGTGAGAAAACCGTCGCATCTGGAAGACTAAAGCCCCCCAGAGACTTAGGTAATATCAATTTCATGTAGGATATGCGTGCCTTCTCATTCCAAATACAAATTGAAAACAGTTTTCTAAGGGAGGAGGCATACTTAATAGACAGCATCAAAGGGAGCATTTGCAGGAGATAAGAAAGTTTTGGGAAAAGGATACTTTTAATAACAGTTATCCTGCCTGACATAGATAATGGTAGCCTCATCCAATTAGTTATAGATTTTTGAATAGAGAGCAAAATTGGTTTGAAATTAACTGAGTAGAGCAGAGCAAGTTGTCTTGGGATGAGAACCCCTAAATACTTCAGGGGGGCCTGGCAAATTGTAAATTGAGATAAAAGCGGATGAGAGGCAAAAAATGAATCATTTGACGAAAGGGGTAACAATCTGGATTTAGAGTAATTTTCCCGAAAGCCAGCAAATGAGCTAAATTTATCTATAATGCTCATAACAGCAGTAATAGATTGCGACGGGTTGGACAAGAAAAGCAGCATATCGTCCGCAAATAAAATAGACTAAGCTTTACTTCCGTATTGCGGACCATAATGCCTTGGAAATCCTAAGAATTCCGTAGAGCTATTGCCAGAGGTTCCAATGCCATTGCAAATAATATGGGGGAAAGGGGGCAGCCCTGTCTCGTGCCCTGCAAGATTGGGAAAGGAGGTGAAAGATAATTATTGCTTACAATGTGTGATGAGGAGTTGTGATAGAGGCGTTTTAAAACTGAGATGAAGCCGTCTGGGACACCGAATCTACCCATGACATCAAATAGATGTTTCCAAGACACAAGGTCAAAGGCCTACTCGGCATCAAGAGAAAGGATCGCATATTGATCCGGCGCCCCAGACGACTACAACCATTGCATAGTGGCAATGACCTTACGAACATTGACAACTGAATGACGACCAGCAATAAACCCAGACTGGTCGTCATGAATGATTAATGGCAAAATAAGTTTCAGTCTATCCGCTAAAATTTTGGAAAATAACTTATAGTCAGTATTTAAAAGCGATATAGGTCTGTAAGAGCCAGGGAGTTCTGGGTCTCTGCCCGGTTTACTCAAAACTGTCAGCAAAGCAGTATTGAAATAAAGAGGGGGCATAGCTCCAGAAAGAAGGGAGTTAAAAACTAGAAGTAAGGAGTCCTCTAATTTAGGGCCTAGGATTTTATAAAAATCGTTGGAGAGACCATCAGGGCCAGGGGCTTTCCCCGTCTTAAGATGACTTATAGCCTGTCTAAGTTCCTCAATGGTAATGGGTGCGATTAAAGAATCCGCCTGGGCAGAGGAGATAAGAGGTAATGTAACGTCCTTCCAAAACTCAGCCCTATTTGGTTCATCTGTGAGTTGAGGGGAATATAATGCCGTGTAAAAAGAATGAAGGACAGCAGAAATCTCCTTCCCCTTCCTAACCAGGTCTCCCTCGGTTGCCCTCGTAGTAAACTGGACAGCATTTTGCTAGATCGATTACCGTAACGATGGAATTTACAACTGGAGTAAAAAGAGTATTTAGATTCACATTCTGAAAGCATAGTGTCAAACGCTATTTTACTTGAGAGATATTTATCTTTATGAGCAGAAGTAGGAGCGGTAAGAAACATATGATATGCATCCGACAGAGCGATTTGCAGCTCAATATAAACCGCACGCTGAGATTTTTCTCTATGTGCACAAAAAGAGAAAATATCTCCACGTATGACAGGTTTGAATGCTTGCCAAAATAGTAGGGGAGAGTCTAGTTCACAATCCCCATTGTTACATTTATAATTGCTCCAGGAAGATTCTAAAGCAGAGCGGAAGGTTGCTGAGTTAGCTAAATGTGATGGGAATCTCCATTGCCTGTAGGGACCCCTGTCGTGCTGCAAAGAGAAACTGAGCCATGTGACTTCATGATCTGAAAGAAAGATAGGTTCAATAGAGGTGTCAATAATCCTAGTAAAGAGGGACTCAGAAATTAACAAATAATCTAACCTGGAAAGGGAACCATGGGCTGCTGAGAGACAGGTATAGTCTCTTTCCACAGGATGAGACGCCCTCCAGGCATCAATCACATGTAAATGTTGTTGAATATATGGGATACCTATCTTTGGGGCTTGTTTCTGAGTCAATCGGGATGTGGATCTATCAAGCATGTGAGAAGATACAATATTAAAATCCCCTCCTAGCAGTAGCGGGGCAGTACCAAAGGCATGTAGCTTAGTGATTATACGTAAAAAGAAAACACTGGAATACACATTAGGGGCATATATGTTGCATAAAATCAATCTGGACTGGTCTAACGTTACATCGGCAATAGCATATCTGCCTTGAGGATCAATGCTGGAGGAATGTAAGGTAGTGGCAATAGCTTGTCTAACTAAAATAACAACACCCCTAGCCTTGGAGGAATAGGGTGCCGAAACCAATACTTTCCAACGTAATGAATTTAACTTTTCAACCTCAGGAGGGAGCAGGTGTGTTTCTTGCAAGTAAACCACATCTAAATGCAGTTTGTTGAGGTATATTAAAATCTTCTTTCGTTTGATGGGGGAATGGAAGCCCCCGACATTAAATGTGCCTAATTTTAAACTCGTCATAATGACTTAATGGGAAGACGGGCATGTCGGTCTGAAACCCTGAGTCTATTTGAAATAAGAGTAGGATCGAAATGAGATACCATGGAGATGCACCACACAGGACACAGTAGAGAAGAGATTAGGGGAGAAAGAAGGAAGGAGGGGAGAGGGGGGGTAAACAAATACAAACACAAAAACCACATAGGAATGCAGGACCAGAAACGGACACACATTCCTACAGCATAGGCGTATAACAACAACCGATATCAAAGTTGTACACAGCAACTATTCCGTGTACAAATCAGAAGAGTAACAATATGGGGTGCGCTAGGCATCCCCCGGCTATAAAAGAAAATAATACAGTGAAGACAATAAAGTGGACCATCCTAAAGTAGCAGTACACTGCAAGCTAGCAGCAGTGCAGTGATTTAATACATGGGCGCGAAGCCTATAGTATGGTGAGCTGATTGATACAACACCCAGTAAGGTAATGAGTAAAGTACCTCTAACAGCAGAGATTCCAACAGGGCCGGCTATGGTATTTTACAAAGAGGTAGATAAAACGGAAAGCAGACCCATAAGGAATATGAAAAACATAATATAGCAGCTTTAACCTCAATCAGACATATATGAGACAAAAAATAGTTAGCATTGAGAATGACAACAGGAGAGATTAAATGTCAGCAAATATTTGCAGTGCAAGAGCTATAAATCATGGGTAGGAGAGCAAGCAGCATGTATAGCATACGGATCCTCCCCAGAGGACTCCAGGAGGTATCCTTCCGCATCCGCCACAGTGGAGAAGTCTTTGAAAGAAGATCCGTCAAATAAGCGGAGGCGTGCTGGAAACAGTAGTGCAAATTTCCTATTTGTATTGGCTAGCCTGGTACAATGTGGGGAAAATTCTCTCCTAGCTCTGTACACTTCAGACGAGTAATCCTGAAATATGGAGATGCGGGAACCCTCCCACTGCAAGTTTCTGTGACGCCGGGACGCTGTCCATATAAGTTCCTTATGCACAAAGCTGAGGCAGTTGATAATCACAACACGTGGGCGACTGTTAGGTGCAGTGCGGGGCGGACCCAACCTATGTGCCCGCTCAATCACAATCCCAGTGCAAGAGTCAGTAATGTCCAGCAAATATAAGAGCGATGTTTGTAAAAATGTAAATAATGCAGGACCTTTCATGTCCTCAGAAAGACCGAGGATACGTAAATTACATCTTCTTGAGCGATTTTCCAAATCATCGACCTTTGTAAGCAACTGATAGTGTGATTTGATAGTGTAATTTTTGCAAAGCTGTATAATCAGATTTCAAAACTGACACATCCCGAAAAGTTTCTCCTAAGCGCGGTTCCGTGACCCCCACTGACTTAGATAACTGTTTCATTTGAGACTTAACGTCCAGCAATGCCTGTTGCCATTTAGCAGTATGCGCCTCCATTATAGGCCCCATGGCGTCCTGCACCGCGCGGACCACATCTGTATATGTAACCGGAGACCCAGTTAACTGACCTGGGCAATCTGCTGACTCCAGTGATATCAAGGGCGCCGTAGTGGTGCACCTGGGAGAGGCCACAGACACATGCTGAGGAGGAGTGGCGTCCATCTTGGGTTCTGGGACCCGCTTCTCAGCCTTGTTACGCTGCACTTTCGGGGGCATAGAGGCAGACAAAAATTTGTCCATATAGCTCCCTGGGTGTTCCCCTTCAATTTAAGGCCAAAAGCGCAGCTGTCAGAATTAGGATGCTGGCTCTAGGAGGTCCGGTAGCCGGGGGTGCCAGAGAGCCCTAGTGAGAAGCGTCTCCTCACATAGACGCCGGAACCGGAAGTCCACTCCGGATATTTTAAACAAGTTGAATGGTGTAGAATGGAAGGACAATTACATCTTGGGTACAGTTGATGTAAGCAGCTTGAACACTGTAATCAACCACAAAAGGGGTATACAAGCAGTAAAATACCACTTGGATTAAAATGAGGCCAATGTGGACATGATTCCCTTCTTATTGGAAAACATGTTTTATTTAAAGTAATAATTTCTTTTGGCACAGTGGTACATTTTATCAACAACAATGAGGTACCGCAATGGGCAAACGCTTTGCGCCCTCATGTGCGAACCTTTATATGAGTTTATGGGAAGATGTCCATGTTTGGGGGAATTACTTTTAAGAAATATTATGTTTTGGTATCGGTTTATAGACTATATAATTTTCATATGGGAAGGAAAAGATTAACGTTTAGAGGATTTTTGTAATAAGTTGAATATTAATGATTTTAATATTAATTTAGTTTTTAATATTAATTACGTTTTTAATACTAGTAAAACCGAGATAGTGTTTCTGGATTTAGCTGTATATATAAAGGAAGGACATCTCCATACAAAGTCATTTTTTAAACCCACAGACAGTAACTCATATATTGCAATCAGCAGTAATCGCCACCCGAATTGGATTAGGAATGTACCTAAGGGCCAGCTGAAAAGAATGAGAAGAAACTGTACGGAGGTAGAAGTTTTTAAAAAACAAGCAGGAGAATTAAAAAATAAATTCTTAGCTAAAGGGTATAAGGAAGGATCTATGGATATGTATATTGAAGACATCCTGGCTTCTAATAGGGAAAATACCCTGAAATCTAATTTTGAGAAAAAGTCCGAGGAAATAGTTTTACCTTTCATTACCTCTTTTAACAGCCAATACAAGGGAATGGAAAAAATAATTAGAAAACACTGGCACCTCCTTTCAAGGGGTCCAATTCTAAAACCAATCATTTCCGTAGAACCTAAGTTTATTTATCGGAGGGCCCCTAATTTGAAACGAAAATTAGTAAAAAGTGTGATCCCTCCTAAAAAAATCCAATATAATTAAGACTTAAGGGTTTCCATAGATGTGGCCTGTGTTAAATGTGTAGGACCCAGTATCACAATCAAGCAGATTTGAAAATTATAAGTCTACGATCACAGGGAAATTGTACAATATTAAAGATTTTATTACATGTGATACAAAAAAATGCATTTACCTTTAGAATGCAAATACAGCTTAAAGTACATTGGGCGGACATCTAGGCCATTAAAATTGAGATGGGCCGAACATGTCCATAATATAGAAAAAGGGTTGTGAGGGCCTGGTAAAAGTTATTGGAATAAAAGATGTTCATAGCCATTGGAGAAATAACAATATAGAAGAGTTTTTGACCCAGACGGAAATGAAATTAATTAATGAAATGGACACTTAGAACCCAAAGGGACTAAATGTGGATTTTGAATTGAAGTGGTTTTTATAAGTGTTTTTTTATTGTATTTTTTAAAGATAGAATATTTTGCTGTGGTTTTATATGCATTTTATCTGTGAACCAATTTGTAATGCTGTTTATTATATGCACTTAAATGATCTCATAGATTTTTGAAAATTACTGCAAAATAATGATGATAAATTAATACGTAATGCTGCTAATTACATGCACTTTAATGGTCACAGACTTTTGAAAATAGAGTATCATAGCGCATTTATAGTATACAGTGGAAGTTCATAGCGCTTCTTATAGATAGGAAGTAAACCGCTGATAAGAGGTGTCTTCACTTTCTTACCGCGTGACTGCAAGTGCATCACCTTCCCGCTGACCTTGCTTAAATGCTGTGCTTGTGTTTCATCGCTAACTGGAAGAGGTCAGCGGGAAGGTGATGCACTTACGGTCACGCGGTACGGAATTAAGAGGGGTCCCTTTCAACCGCAGTTAAGTTTACAGGAAAACAGAAGTGGTGTGCGTTCCACGGCTGTGGAATGCACACGATATTTGGATAATAGGAATGTATTTATGGTATTATACACCAATATCCTTACAGGAGACCACAGGGTGTTTTGGATAATGTGAACAGTATATACTGGTAGGGTGCAAAAGAGCACCGAATTATCAATCAAGGTACTGTCCAATCAGATCACAGGAAGGGGTCTATAAGCAAGCCAGGACCCATGTTTACCACACACCTTGAAAAAGGCTCTGCTGGAGCTGAAACGTGTTGGTGACCCAGTTTGTGGAGTGTTGCTGGAAATACCGGGAGGTAACACTGCATGTGATTTTGGGTGGGCAATATTGACACCCCACTTTCTCTGGTACTCTGGTCTACCAATCTGGTGGATTCTGTATTTGTAATTTTTAACATACGAAGTTTTAACATTGAATTTTATGTACGAAATAAACTACTTCACTATATGCATCTTTTTTCCTTGCTTTTGGGGGGTATGCCAGTCTTCTGAGTTGCGAAGGTTTACCCACCAGAGGAAAAGCGGATTAAATCATTTGTTTATAAATTGAAAATAATAAGGAGTCGATTCATCAATATTACAAGCATTGCTTATCTGATCGTGGGAACTGTCCATATACTCCAGGGAGCGCACCATACTAAGTATTGGAACATTCATGGAACTCTGTAGGGGTGAAGGTGACCACCCTGTCTGGTTGCAGCATCTCTGTATTGGAGCGCCATCTTTTCAATTTGTTTTGTCTAAGAATGATGGGAGATCCAATGGCAAATGAAGAAAACATGGCTTTCCAGAGCAGGACATTTGCAGACTGAATGGGAAGCCCCACCGATACTTTATCTGGCGCTTACGCAATTCATCCGTGAGAGGTTGCAACGTATGAAATATTTGGATAGTAGTACCATCCAATCGCCAACCCCCCAGCATTACCTGTTCCTTTTGGGAATGGTAATGTGACCTGCAAATGACATCTCTTAGTTTGTCTGAAGAGGATCCTCTAGGGCTCAGTGAATTCTGTCAAAGACAATTTTGTTATTAGGATCAGCATCAAGGATCTCATTGAAGAACTTCGTTATTGCAGGGATCAGAGCAGGAGGTTGTACGTCCTCAGGAAGGCCTCTAATCCTGATATTATTTCTTCTCCCTCTGTTATCCAAGTCATTAATTTGAGCTTTCATGGGGCTAAGTTCAGTCGTTTGAAGAGCCATGACATCGGTCAATTTAGAGAAAGCTAAGTCAGTGGATTCTTGACCCTATTCCAATTCTGTGAGACTTTCACAATGCACGGTCAGGTCCTGCTTGACCAACGCAATCTCTTGTCGAATAGTGGTTTGAAGGTCTTGTTTAGTAGGCAAAGTCTTGATGTAGGCTAAGATTTCCTGTAAGTCCTTCCCCATTTTTTTGGATGGATGAGGAGGTGAATCAACCATTGTGGCAGGACTTGGAGGATCAGATGGTGTCGGGGAAGAGTCCGATATATCAGGAGCAGGGCTCAGTACTAAAGGATTTGGAAGAAGGAAAGACCGTAAATCAGCCTGATAAGTTGCAGGTTTAGGATGTGGATTGTTCTTGTTTGATGATTTCCCAGACTTGCCCATAAGGCGGTTGAGTCAGAGTAGTTTGACAGGCAAGGACATTAAATCAGAGGTGTCATGGTGGTAGTGTGTATTATAGAAAGAGACTGCAATGAACACAGGCCCCCAGCGGTCACATGGCAGTGTGAGCAAGGAACATATTAAAGGGTACAACACAGGACAGCCTCCGGGGGTGAACCAGATAACAGGCCAAGTATGACAAAATTATGTAAGGCAAAATAGGTGTAAGGTAACAATAATTAGCTTGTGAAACCTAAATGAGGAATAAAAGTAGCATGTAGGTGTCCATAAAGGTATCTCCCGGTAAGGCAGGAGTGGACAGCAATTAAATATGAAGTTGAGGGTCAGTGAAATTGAAAAACAATGCAGAACACTTGATTCCCATGATAAAGGTCACAGGAGATAGCTCTGGTACAGGGAGCGGTTTGTCCTCTATGGAGACTATATAGCAATGTGCAGGAGGGTTCACAAAGTTGATGATGTAATGTGTTAATATAGCCTCAAGTCCCAACAGCTCCAATATAACAGATAAGGAGATGTGTGGATATAAAGCTACCACGAGTTGGTCCTAAGAAATACCCCACTAAACTGCCACCGGAGGCTAGGACAGTAAGAGCACAAGACAGTCACTGAGAGCACCGGAGGGTATAGCTAGAGGCAGTGGGAGCTGCAGCTGCTCACCTCTGTGTCCTTCCAAGATGGCCGCCACCCGAGTCCCGCTGCCGAGAGCCTCTTCAGCAGAGCTCTCCTGTCTAACTGCAGGGCCACCGGACGGCAGCATGGAGCGTCGCGGCAAGACTCCAAGGGCTGGGCAGCTTCTCCGCCTCAAAGGAGCAGCCGCTGAGCGAATTGATGTCCGCTGCTCCGGATCTGCCAGCGGGGGGGTGCAATACTCGTGGTCCTGGCATCTGAATGTGGGTAGTCCGCAGCCTGCAGGGACTGGATTGCCATACCCCCGACTCCGCAACCGATCCCACCAGCAGCAGACAGCTACAGCAGACAACTACAGCAGACCAGGGCAGTATGCAGCATTACTAGGGTGGGCCGAAATAAGGGTGTCTAACCTGGTTATATACCAACACTGCATGATCTCTTATTATAAACGTCTTCCTCAGAAAGCAGCCAAGCCCGCCCCCCCCCCAATCTATTACTTTCTAATGAGGTGTGTGACTGACTAATTTAATAGAAATAATACGAAAGAGAAACTGGAACTCCCAGGTGTTGTTCCCTAGCAAACCCCATGAGATTGGTAAACAAGAGGATAGATAATTCTCAGTGCGCTCAGGAATAGGCAGCTAGTTATTGTACTAATCACACAGAGGTAACTCTCATATGTACCTCCACCCAGAGAATATTCTCAAGCAAACTGCAAAATTATGTGATAATACATACAAGCGCCCAATGAAGGGACCAACTGTAGTTCAGAATCCTTCCACAAATGATTTTCAATGTTGACAGCCACAGTTGCCGTGGAACACAAAACCTCATGCTTGAAAAAACTTGCTGCTGGTAATTACGCACTTTGGACACTCTCTGCACTTTGGATTCCATGCACTTATTGTTTTATTGCTGTATGTTTTATGTGATTGTATATTAAATGTTTTAATGGTACATCACTATATGCACTTTTTTCTTTGTTACGTAAACATTGAAAATCATTTGTGGAAGGATTCTGAACTACAGTTGGTCCCTTCATTGGGCGCTTGTATGTATTATCACATCATTTTGCCCTTGAGATTGGTGTCAACTATGAGGCTTCGGTGGATGCACTATTTCTCAATAATTAATAATCTGAAGGTAAGGGTTACAATAATAATAATAATGAATAGTCCATCCAGCAGCCACATTTTCCCCTTTCAGGAAGACACCACATATTTTGTGGAGAGATGGAAGTATCTTTCATGAGACATCAGCATGTGACATCAACACTTTAGACTTCATAGTCCAGTCACCCTGCATTTTAGTGCTACCATTAAACTAAATAAATCTTATCAGTTTTGCTTTTTAATTGGTTCAGTAGGTAATGGCAATGGATGGAATATCAATGGTCACAATACCGACATCGGCATCCCGTCCTTTACAATCCCAACAGTCCCGCAGGTAAGACCCTAAACTTCCCCTGTCCCCTAACCTAACCCTCCCTTGTGGGTGCCTAACCCTTCCCAGGTGGTGCCTAACCCTCTCTTCCCTGCTACCTAACCCTCCCCAGATGGTGCCTAACCCTCTCTTCCCTGCTACCTAACCCTCCCCGGTACCTAACCTTCCCGTCCCTGCACCCTAACATTCCCGTCCCTGCACCCTAACATTCCCATCCCTGCACCCTAACCTTCCCGTCCCTGCACTCTAACCTTAACCTTCCCGTCCCTGCACTCTAACCCCACTTCTATGTAAAACTAATTTCCCCCCGGTGGCTGGATGCGATTGCGTCCCGCTGAGAGTCCGTTTGGGATTCCAGGCATCGGTATTTTTACGCTGGGAATCCCACCTATGTCTGTGTTCTGATGTTGGAATTGTGGCCACCGGGCAGTTGGTATTATGCTGGCCGGGATCCCGCCCAGCGGCATATTAACTGCATCACCACTAAATGCTGTTTGTTTTATCCTCACTTAACTTCTCACTTAACAAGCTACAAGAATCAGGGCTAGGAAGCACAATATGCACTTGGGTCAAAAATTGTTTAGATAATAGGGAGCAGCGCGTTGTGGTTAATGGATCTTTTTCAACTTGGACTGAAGTGCTAAGTGGTGTGCCGCAAGGCTCAGTTTTAGGACCGCTATTGTTCAATATTTTCATTAACGACCTAACAGAAGGTCTAGAGAGCACGGTGTCAATTTTTGCAGATGATACCAAATTGTGTAAGGCTATAAATACAGAGGAGGATGCCGAGTCTCTTCAGAACGACTTAGTTAAATTAGAAGCATGGGCAGCCAAATGGAGAATGCGCTTTAACACAGACAAGTGTAAGGTAATGCACTGTGGTAACAAGAACAAAAATTACACCTACCTACTAAATGGGGTAAAATTAGGGGATTCTGTACTGGAAAAGGACTTAGGTGTCCTCATAGATAGCAAGCTAAGCAGTAGTACCCAAAGTAGGACTGCAGCAAAGAAGGCTAATAAGATATTAGCATGCATAAAACGGGGTATTGATGCTAGGGACGAGAGTATTATACTCCCGTTATATAAATCACTAGTGAGGCCACACCTTGAATACTGTGTACAATTCTGGGCACCGTACTACAAAAAGGATATCCTGGAGCTTGAAAAGGTACAGAGGAGGGCGACCAAACTAATTAAGGGCATGGAGACGATGGAATACAAGGAAAGGCTTGAAAGACTAGGCATGTTTACATTGGAAAAGCGGAGACTAAGAGGGGATATGATCAACATATACAAATATATAAGGGGACAATACACAGAGCTTGCGCGGGACCTGTTTTTGGTTAGATCAACACAGAGGACTCGTGGACACTCGCTCAGGTTAGAGGAGAGGAGATTCCGCACAATACGGCGTAAAGGCTTTTTCACGGTAAGGACAATACGTGTTTGGAATTCCCTGCCCGAGGGAGTTGTAATGGCGGAATCTGTCAACACCTTTAAGAATGGGTTAGATAAATTCCTAATGGATAAGGATATCCAGGGGTATGGTGCATAGTAATGCATTATAGTTACTATAAATAGGGATAAAATGCAACAGCTGACAGCAGCATCAGTCAGAAATTTTAGTCAAATCATCATGCATAGGAGACCACAAATAGGTTGAACTCGATGGACAATTGTCTTTTTTCAACCTCAGATACTATGTTACTATGTAACTTCCACCTATCTGGAAACTTATGGGGTATTGTAATGGGAAGTTGGGAGGTATTTGCCTGCATTTATTTTTCTTATTTCTGCTAAAAATAACATCAATTCATGGCCATTTTCACTATATTCACATGAGCACACCCTCTATGATGCTATTACACAGCTGCACCCCAAACTCAAATATTTTGAGGTATGCTTAAATCAATCATGTTCAGCATTATTATGTGTTTGAATAATTACTTAGCATTTGCACTAAAGGGCAACTGGAACATTGTTTCCCATAAAAAGTAACTCAATAACAAGGTCCTCTTGCAAAGTAAAAATGTAAGAGTTAAGTAGAACTATTTTTTACTACTGCACAACACAGTGCATGTGCCGTGATGGTATTTTGACAGCTGTTGGAGTGTGGATTAATTTGCAATGTGAATGACAGGTAGCGCTTATTTGAGGTAACGGGGAAGTGGCGACTCAAACGCAGGCATGTTGTGACAGTTGTGGGGTCAATTCACAACTTGTGGTGTCTTCTGACAGCTGTTCTGCATGATCATGGGGTTACCCAGATAGTTTATTATCGGCTGATGTACTGTATGTCTGATGGTTTTGTCTTTGTACACAAGCAGTGGATTTGAGACACCTGGTTGGTGACTCAATAACAATCCCGGTGGCTGCAACATTTGCATATTTCCTCATGGTTGCTTCTTGCTGAGTTACAGTCACAATGGCATTTTCGTCCGTTTCTGAATCAGGAACTTAGTTGGCCCACATCTCCCCATCTTATGCTGCAACTCTTCAAATACTGCCATTTTCCTTTGCGCCATGCTCTTTGTAAATGTTGTAAATGTAGCCCAGTTAATTCCAGTTTCAGGTTTTTTTTTTGTAAAACTTTATTTTCTCATTTTTATAATATAACATTTTACATACAGTGGTGAGTCAAAATGAAAAAAGATAAGAATGGCCAAGATACATACATGCATTTCAGCATTAACAGTACTGCGAGTGTCTCTGTGCCTTGCAACTCGTACCACTTAATTTCGCATATCCTATACTTATACACTGTAAACTGTCATCACCCACGTATAAACATCATAAAATAATAAGGGAGAACACAAGAAGGGAGAAGGGAAGGGGGGAGACAAGACAAGACAATTCACTCCTTAGTCGCGTGGCATACATACATTACCCCGTTCCATGTGCCCATCAACCTCAATATAGCAAAGTATTAACTCATATCAATTAGCATCTACATGTTTGTGAAGAACCCAGGAGGTATTTTCAAAGAGCTTTTCAATGTGGCCCTGTGTATCAATGTCTAGACTGTCAATGTAAGGCTCCCATTTCGAGTAAAAGCGAGCGACTCCCCTCTCAATGTCTGGCAAGGTGGCTTGGCGCTCGAAATAGAGAACCCGTAAAAGAACATTTTTTAATTCCCCCAAAGAGGGAGATGACTTCTTCGTCCAATGGTTCAAAATAACCTTATTAGCCACCGTGAGGATGACCGTGAGAATGGGCGTAACTCGCTTCCTATCCGGGCCAAGAGGCCAACCCTCAAAACAGTTGCATAAACAAGCTATGGGGTCTCTGGCGACCCTCAATGAGAGAGTTCTATTAATAAATACAATAACTTTGTTCCAAAACGTGGCAATCTTCCTACATGTCCAAAAACAATGAAAAAAGGAGGCCCTTGACATGTGGCATTTTAAACATTCACTATTCCCATCCGGGATCATATGCACTCTTTGGGCCGGGGCTATGTAAGCCCTGTGTAATAACTTAAAGTACACTTCCTGAAGCTGAGCTGAGTGTAGATATTTAAATGTATACTGACAGGATTTCAGTAGAATTGGTTGCGCCGGGAAGTCCGGTACATCCCCCTCCCAATTAGAAACCGTACGTTTCCATAGCTTTTCCGTCTGTATCACCCGTAAATGGTCATAATAATAAGATAAACGATAAGCCGAGGCATTCGTGAGAGTGAGGAGAGTGGCTATCGAATCCTGTTTGTCTGGCGAAGTCATAGGGACAGCCATAGTAATGACAAAATGTCGGGCTTGCAGGTACATATAAAAATTTGAGTTTGCTATACCATATTTGGACTTTAATTCCTCAAAGGAGAGCATATGCCTTCCCCCAGGGTCAAATACGTCTATAATTAGACGAAATTCCCCGCTCCCGCCACTGCTTAAAGTTAGCATTTTCCAGCCCAGGCCTGAAGCAGGGATTCCCCCCAGAAAGTTATGTAACGGGAGGAGGCCGGGTTTCTATGTAATTTGGAATTGGAATAGTGCCAGGCTCCATGAGTATCTGAAAGGATAATATTCGTCTTAAGTGATGCCGGCAGCTTGTTCCTTGGGGTGTGTAGGAGGGCGCTGGGAGAGAAGGGGGCAAACAGTTCCTCCTCTAATGTATAATTGGTAAAACAAGAACGCTGCCATAACCAGTCTGTGACATAGCGGAACATCACCGCTCTACTAAACGCTTCCAAGTCTGGAATCCCCAGCCCCCCCTCCACCCTTGGCAGCTGAAGTTTAGCACAAGAAATCCTTGGTTTCCTCCCCCCCATAAGAATTTAGAGAACATGGAATTTACAGACCTACAGTCTTTTTTTGTAAGGCATAATGGCAGCATCTGCAAAATATATGAGAGTTTCGGGAACAGTACACTTTTAAGGACCGTGGCCCTTCCCAGCAAGGACAAGGGCAAATTAACCCACCCGTCTAGGAGAGCTCGGACAGCTGTCAGGACCGGGGCAACGTTAACTGTATACAACAGTTCTAGTGATGTGGGTATCATTATCCCCAAAACTTAAGAGCCCTCTGGGTCCTAGGGAACTGGGACAATATCGGGTGCCTATTAAAGAAGGACGCATCTCCCGATAGAGGCATGAGTTCCGATTTGGAAAGATTAACCTTGTAACCCGCAAAGGATCCAAAGCTATTAATGATAGAGACTATAGGTCCTATCGACCTGCTGGGGTCAGCGATAAATAGCAACATATCGTCAGCAAACAACGCTATCTTAACCCCCAGCCTGCCCACCAAAATGCCTCTAAAGGAAGATGCGTCACGGAGGGATATCGCCAGTGGCTCCAGGGCCAGGGCGAATAGTAGGGGGGATAGAGGGCAACCCTGATGGGTGCCTCTCTGGATGTAGGTGGGGGAAGAAAAATAGCCATTGCCTAATACTTGCGTGGCCGGGTCTGTGTATAGGCGGACCAACATTTCTACAAAGGCTGACGGGGCCCCGAACCTATGTATGGTATCAAATAAATGGTCCCAAGTCACCATATCAAATGCCTTTTCGGCGTCAAGTGATAAAATTACATTGGTGTCCGTATCTGAGGAAGACTGTAACCTCTGCATTACTGTTAAGACTTTTCTTATATTAACAACCGCCTGGCGGCCCCAAATGATTCCCAACTGATCTGGGTGGACAATGGAGGGCAATACAAGTTTTAACCTGTCAGCCAATATCTTGGTAAACAGCTTATAGTCCGTATTAAGCAGGGAAATAGGCCTATAAGATTCCGGGAGTTCCGGATCCCTGCCAGGCTTCGGCAACACCCTGAGGAACGCTGAGTTAAAGAAACCAGGCAGGGCCCGACCGGAGAGTAATTCATTAAAAGATACCTGTAATGTGTCCCGGATATGGGGCATTAGGATTTTATAATAATCATTCCAGAGGCCGTCCGGTCCCGGTGCCTTTCCAGTCTTCAGTGCCTTAATCACCCTCTCCACCTCCTCCCCCGAGATGGGTGTCATAAGGGATGAGGCCTGGCTGTCAGACATCTGAGGTAAACTCATATTAGCCCAAAAGGCCTCTTTATTGGGCAGATTGCTAGGAGGCTGAGAATACAGTTGGGCATAAAAAGAGCTCAGCACCTCCGTTATTTTGGCATTAGACCTGACCCTAGTACCGTCACTAGTGCGGATGGATTTAATTACTGAGGAAGAATGGCGCCCTTTCAATAAGAAGGACATTAATTTCCATGGTTTATTACTATATCTGTGAAAAGAAGCAGACCTATAGAAAGTGTGCTTGGCTTCTAAGTGATTCAGAATATTATCAACAACTGCCTTTTTGTTATAATCAGCCCTATTAGTTGGAGTAGGTGTATGCTTAAACCTCTGAAAGGAAGTCGTTAAGTTTGCCTGGGCTTCCAAGTATGAGCCGTCTAATTGCCTTTCCCTGTGTGCGCAGTAAGACATAATTACCCCTATCATGACGGGTTTAGATGCCTGCCAGAATGTCAGAGGCTTCTCGGACTCATAACTTGCGTTATTACTCTTATAATCTAGCCACGCCGCCTCCAACATATTACGAAATGTCAATGAATTAGCCAGATGTGCCGGGAACCGCCACTGCCGCACCGGACCCTTATCCACCTGCACCGCCAGCTTAATCCAACATAAGGCACGATCCGAGATACTTATAGCTTCGATCCCAGCATCCATAACCTTAGGGAACATGTTCTGACAACAGCAAGTAGTCAATGCGGGAGAGCGTACCATATGCAGCTGACAGGCAAGTATAATCCCGTTCTAGCGGATAGCACGCCCTCCACACATCCACCACCCGCAGCCGGCGGGTTATATAGTTAACACCCACTTTAGGGTCACTAAGCCCTTGACTGGAAGCCACATTCCTATCCATAACATGAGAAGAAACCACATTGAAATCCCCCCCTAACACAATGTTGGAATCTATATGACCATACAGTTTGTTCAGCATTTCTAGAAAAACGCTTTGGGGCGATTATTCGGGGCATATATGTTACATAGCAATAGGCGTGTGCAGTCTACTGTGACGTCTGCAATAATATTCCGACCCTGCGGCTCCACCTTTACAGAATGAACAGTATAAGAAAGAGACTGTCTAATCAATATGGCTACCCCCCGTGCCTTAGAGGAGTATGGGGCCGAGGCCAACACTGACCACCGAAGTGTGTTAAGTTTGGCCATCTCTAGAGGAAGGAGATGCGTTTCCTGCAGGAAAGCTATATACATACGGAGCTTGTTCATATACATAAGAATTTTTTTTCCTCTTAGCCGGGGAGTTAATACCCCCCACGTTCCATGTGCTAATCGTTAAAAGATGACATGCAGCCAATCTAAATAAACCCAGTGAAGTAATGATGAGCACATAAATGCAATGGTGGTCCAGCCACCGCTGCTCCACCCACCACGCTACTTGAGCAAACATACAGGGGGGACTAGACAAGACACAGAGAGGGTAACAACATATAGAAACAAAAAAGCAGAACAGGACAGGAGGCTGCAACTCGCCTCCATCATCCAAGAAATAAGGACTTCCAGCCATTTAGAAATCCGTAATGTTAACTTCAAACATGGCGTGCTTACCCCTAGCACACCCCGGTCAATAGCTACCTTCAATGAAAAAATTAAACTCCCAGCTTCTCCCCAGCCCAACTGAGCAAACTAAACTGAGATTAAGGAAAAGAGGGTGTTTAGTACTTGTAAACTGGATGAGTATCACTTAAGCAGTTTTTTCCCCGCATATGGATACCATACAAATAGCAGGCCTGCAAGCAGTCCCATCCGGAACCTCCAGGCCTTCCATCAAGTAACGCGTGAATCTCTCAGCACAGGGCCTATGATGTGGAACGTGGAGAAGCAGGAGAGGAGGAGTGTCCCGACTTTCTTCCTTCAGACAGGTAGCCAGCTGCGTCAACCGCATTAGAAAAGTCACGAAATGATTCCCCTTCAAAGAGCCGTAATCGTGCAGGGTACAACAGTGCAAATTTCTTGCCCTCCTGGACCAGGCGGGAACAAATCTGGAAAAAATCCTTGCGGGCTCGGGATACTTCTGCGGAGTAATCCTGAAAGAGACGAATGTCCCTACCATCCCATGCCAGAGCTCTGTGTCTCCTAGAAGCAGACCAAATAGCTTCTTTATGCAAAAAGTTTAAACAACGAAAAATCACCACACGTGGCCTCGCGTTCTGACCCGTCCTGGGCGGTCCGAGACGATGGGCCCTCTACACTACCATGTCTGCACATGTATCCTTAATGTCCAGCAACTTCGGAAGAGACTCCTGTAGAAAACGGTATAGGTCTGGCCCTTTAAGAGATTCTGCTAGGCCCATGACCCTGAGGTTATTCCTCCCCGATCTGTTCTCCAGGTCGTCTAATTTATTCATAACTTGGTAATAAGATTTCTGTATAGTGTCAGCGTTTGTTTTCAATTCTGCTACATCTTGGAACACTTCCCCCAATCTCTGCTCCGTGACTAATACCCTCTGGGAAAGCTGTTTCATCTGAGACTTAATGTCCTGTGCCACCTGCGTTAATTTAGCAGCGTGTGTGTCCATGAGGGGCCCCATCGTTACCTTAATAGCTTTCACGACATCCTCATATGAGACTGGGGCTGCAGGGTCGGGAGAGGCAGGCCGAGACCCATCATCCAGCTGCGGACCATCCTGTGTGTCCGGTGCGGCGGCCATATTGGATTTTGCCCGGCGCCGCTTAGAGCGGGATCTTTGCTGCTTTGCCGGCATGGAAGAGGTGAGAAACTTCTCCATATGGTGGAGGAGACCTTCCCCTCACTGAGGCTGCGGGAACCGCCGGGTTTGTGTCCGCGAGCGCGGCTCTGCTTGCTGTGCTGGCCGGGGTAGCAACGGAGCTCTCACGCCAGGCTCCCGATCACATGGGAGCCGGAACCGGAAGTCCTCCAGTTTCAGTTTAGTCTGCTTCTTTTATGTTGTTAAAAAATTTTAATCTCATTCACCAGATGAATTCACTGAACAAAAGGTTATGTCAAAAGACTGTATAATAATCTGAAGTCAGGTAAAATTTTATTCACCCATTCAGACAGCAATGACAGACTCACCCACGTGTTATTGCTAATATAATTGTTTGGCAAGGAATTCAAGGTTTATATTCTGTCAGGGTCAGGTTAAACAGATTACTTTGCCTTCTGCCTTTAAATCTTCATCTTAAGTAGTTAATTTATCAGTTTTAGGTTTTAACTATTATTTTTATGTCAGGATTGTGACACTGTAGTAAATGACATATACAGTATTTCAGCTTTTGCATCTTCTATGATGTGCTGTTTATTGCTGAAATGTCCCAACACGTATTACATAGTAAATTGTCATTTTTTTTTGCAGCAGCAACAACACCTCTGAGATTTGCAAATTACAAATGAGCCAGTGCAAATGAAAAGAGCAGCTCATTTTGTCATCAAATTCATTAACTGCTTGAGAGTAAACTCTTCCAAAATAGGTTTGTAATTGATTTTAATGGTGTTGTTTAAAAAAAAAAACAATAAAAAAACTATAATATTCAAAGTGCACACAAAAACTTTACTTAGGGCAGCAAAAAAATCTAATTTTAATCGTAAGAGTTTGTGGAATTAGTTTAAATATTTCACTACTTGTTAAATATTCTAACTGTAAAGCGCATGAATTTTAATAGACTGACTTGCTGGCAATGCCCAGGCTAATTTACAAGATTTACACCAATTACTAATCTCAAGAGCTAGAAAACACTCACTTATGTATTTCTGGAGTGTTGGGGGAAGCGAGCGAAAGATTTAGCAGGACTGTAAAATGAAGTATCTGGCACATTTAATTTTAGCTGAATGCAAAATTAAAGTGCTCTATCGACCTTGGCACTTATAAACATAAATTATTATTCTGTATTTACTCCAGTCTAACATATGCATGCAGAGCAGCTACAGTATTTACTGCATCAGTTGTACAGCATGTTCTAAATGACAACTTTTTAATGTCCTAAATAAAACAATAGCAAGAGTAATAAGTCTTTGCAATAATTTTACTATTTTAGGGCTGATGTAGAGTTGGATAAAGCATAATTTTTTAGGCATAACTTAAACACTTTCATACAGCAAATGCATACAGTATTATGCATCAATTCATATGAAGATTGCAACTTCTTACACTTAACGAGCTGGCTTGGGGAGATGGGGCATGCCATAGGCCGAATACAGTAAGGGTATGTACACAAGTGTGGCTCAAGCTGACCACAATAATGATCTGTATGGGCCTGTCAGACGCAATACAGATGTAGCCACGCTCATTGTGAATGTGATGCGGCTGCATGGGCACTCCTAGTGCACCTTAGTATTCCAGGCTGTGCCTTTTGCTGCTCAATGCATTATCAGTGGGGTGCGGGTGCAACTAAGCTGAGCGCACACACTGGCACGTACATCTCAGTTAATGAGGCACTCCCGCGCCTTGTCATAGCTACGATGATCGTGGCTACATCTATATATCTTGCACATAGTCAATAACTGGTGCAAAAATGGCAATCAACAGCCACTTCTGCTGGCCTGAATGTGATTGTACATTCTGAGTCTACATTAAAGAGACTGATGTGGAATATTGACATTATTTTATTTATACAGTATTTCTCTAGCATCCGTAAGGGATATTGGGGGAAACTAGTACGATGGGGTATAGACGGGGTCCAAAGGAGCCAGTGCACTTTTAATTTCTTCAACTGGGTGTGCTGGCTACTCCCCTCTATGCCCCGTCCCAGAGGCAGTTTAGAATAAAGTGCCCTCAGGAGAGGATGCACATCTCTGCAGCTCCAGACAGTTTTCTTTAATTTCATTAAAATCTTTTATTTTTCTCAGTACCTGTGCCGTGGGAGTTGGGGGGGGGGGGGGCGACCAGCGTCCTGAGGGGCTGTTTGTTCAGCGGGGCACTGCGCCTTGGCTGTCACATCCGCAGCAAACCTCACACCCCCTAACGCTGCCTGAAGGTGATATCGGTGGTGAGTACACACCGGGGTTCCCGATTCAAAGTTCGGCTGATCACGGATGCAATGTCCCTGGGGGGTCCCGCTATGATCCCCCGTTAGTACACTTGCACAAACATGCTTAACTAAGCACTTGTGTGAGGTTTTAAGCTTATTGGAGACTTTGCCAGTATAAATAATATGTATAGCTCCGGCGCCATCGGAGGGTGCGGAGCTTTTTTTGTGTACCTATGGTGGAGAGCCGCTATTGTACACTATTATGAGCCTATTTAGGACTGCATTTACTAGTGTTATTGTGATTACAGAGCTGGCAGTCTCACTGGGGCTGTGCAGCTCCGGGTGTGCTGGTATTTCTCTCTCTCTGTGTGTCTTCTCTTACATACAGTACGAAAAACAGGTTTGCATTATAACTGTCTGTGTGTAAATGTATTTGTTTGTACACACCGTGAAATATTGGTAAGCACAAGCTGTGCAGTATCTGTCACACCAGATTCTCTCCATTGTCTAATGACTGTTTCCTCTGAGCAATGTAGTCAATCTTCACAAATTAGTGAAGAGGATGATGTCTGATATGTCATCCCAGCTCACTGCTAATGTGCAGAAAACTCAGCTACTGCAACAAGCTGTTTCAGATTTAGCTGCTAGGGCTTATGCACAGCCCCTCTCCCCTCTCATGCAGGTTCCCAGAAGCGTGGTCTACCTGCTCAGCTATCTAATAGAGATGATGATATACCTGGATCCCGTTAGTGGGGATCCCGATTCTACTCATTGTATTGAACCCTTTATTTTGGCTATAAGTGATGTGTTACAGCTCCCTCTAGAGGATGCTGCTTCACAAAACAAGCCCAATGTCACTTCCCTGAATCTCCAGAGTTAGATGACTTATTCAGACAAGCCTGGAATAATCCAGACAAAATTCCAAGTGTCCAAAAAGTTTTTTGTGCACTTTCCCATTTGCTCCTTAAGGTAGAAAATTTTGGGAGGAACCCCCTGGGGTGGATGTCTCAGTGTCTCACCTGTCTAAGAAGGCAGTGCTGCCTGCCCCGGGCTCCTTTACTATGAAGGATCCTGGTGATAAAAAGATAGATTGTACCCTAAAATCTATATACACTGCAGCCGGCCTTTCACAAAGACTGGTCATTGCGGGTTGCTGGATGACCCATGCCATTCATTCTTGGGCCATGCAAATTCAGGGTTGCCTCTCGGGGCATATGCATTTAGTTACAATGGTAACCCTCCTGAAGCACATTCAGGACACTACCCGTGTCCTTTGTGATTCACTCACGGAGATAAAGAACATAAATGCTCGGACGTCGGCCATGGCGGTGTCGGCGCGCAGGGCCTTGTGGTTGCGTCAGTGGATTGTGGACGCAGAATCCAAACGTAATGTGGAGTCCCTTCCCTTTTCTGGGGAATGGCTTTTTGGGGTTGAGTTGGATGCATGGATTACAAAGTTACTGCTGGAAAATCCACGTTTCTCCCCTCTGGGTCCCCGCCGACGAGACCTTCCTATACAGGGCCACCTGTCCAGTCCTTTCAGTCTTGCACATTTCATATAAAGGCCAGAGGTGCCTCCAATGCGGCTAGAGGTACCAGAGGTAAGTCCAGAAACCCTGCAAGTACCAGTCCTCAGGAACAGTCCACCAGTTCTGCTTCCACTAAAGCCTCTGCATGACGGTGCCCACCCACCCTGACGGGAATCCCGAGATGAGAGCTCGACTACGTCACTTCAGCCACCTCTAGGAGACCTCCTACCAAGATGCCTGGGTCAGGGAGCTTGTTTCTCAGGGCTGCAAGCTGGAGTTCGTCAGTACTCCCCCCCCCCCCCCCCCCCCAATGATTTTTTAAATCAAGCTTACCAGCTTTGGAGGATATGCAAGTTACGTTACAACAGGCTATCCGAAAATTTGTCCAGTCCCACGTCATTGTCCCAGTACCTCTATCGCAATGCGGCAAGGGGTTTTACTCAAACCTGTTTGTGGTGCCGAATCCGGACAGTTCGGTCAGACCCATTCTGAATCTGAAATCCTTAAATCCTTATTTAAAGGTGTTCAAGTTCAAGACGGAATCCCTGCGTGCAGTCATTGCGGGCCTGGAAGAACAGGAATTTATGGGAGGTGGACGTCCTGAGTCGTTACGATCTCCACCCAGGGGAGTAGGGACTTAACCATCTGGTGTTCCAGCAGATCATCGACCGGTGGGGTTGCCCACAAATAGACATCAACATCAATCTGCTGGCTATAACAGAAACCTGGCTCACACAATCTGACACAGCCTCCCCTGCAGCACTGGCACATGGTGGTCTCCACTTTACACACACATCCTGACCCAATAACCATAAAGGAGGAGGAGTTGGACTTTTACTTTCCCAATCTTTTGCATACACTGTTCTACCACAGGTTCCATCACTCACATTTACATCATTTGAAGTACATTCCATTAGGGTTTACTCTCCTTTCTCTTTGCGTGTTGCAGCTATCTACCGCCCACCTGGGCATCCAAAACAATTTTTGGAAGATTTTTCTGCCTGGCTCCCTCACTTCCTATCCTCTGACATCTCCACCATTATCATGGGTGATTTCAATATTGCTATTGATTGTCCAAAATCTGCTGCGCACGCCTCCAAACTACTCTCTCTAACCTCCTCTCTTGGCCTCTCCCAATGGACTGACTCGTCTACTCATCAGGCGGGCCACTGCCTTGATCTAGTATTCACCAGACTATGCTCCATCTCTGAACTCACTAACACTCCTTTCCCCCTCTCAGATCACAAACTTATCACCTGCATGCTCTCCTCTGTTAATTCAAACCCTGTGTTGCTGAAGTCCTCCAATCTTCCTCAAACCCGCAGAAATATTAACACAATTAATCTTCAAGAACTTTCCACTACACTCCATCAACTGCTTTCACCTATTTCTGCATTCACCTCTCCTGATATGGCTGTATCACACCTTAATGAGACTCCAGAACTAGCCCTTGATGAAGTGGCTCCAGCTACCCATCACACTCCACGTAGGCCTAGATGTCAACCATGGCACTCCAAATTAACAAGACAACTACAAAAACTCACATGAAAACTTAACGTCAGTGGCGTAAATCTCGTATTTCAAGTGACTTCCTCACATATAAGACTGTCTACCATTCTTATAAAAATGCCCTGGACACTGCCAAACAACTTATCTCTGCTCAAGCCTCTAACCCCAAACGACTCTTTAATACATTTAAATCACTTCTGAATCCTCCCGCACCTACCCCACCCGCCACTATCAAGGCACAGGATCTTGCTTCCTACTTCAAGGAGAAGATTGATGAGATCCGAGATGAAATGGTATGCTCTTCGGCAGCCAGTGACCTGCTCCGTTCTTTACCTGAACCCTCTGGCACTCTTTCTTCATTTGATCCCACAAATGAAGATGAAGTATCATCACTTCTCATCCTGCTTCTCTACTACCTCTCCTCTTGATCCTTTACCCTCACAAATAAGTAAAGCTCTGTCTCTGGTGCTCATCCCTACCTTAACTAACATCTGTAATCTCTCTCTCTCTACTGGTATTTTTCCTTCACTCTTCAAGCATGCAGTAAATTACTCCCATATAAAAAAAACTAAATTCTGACCCTAATGCTCTCTCAAACTACCGCCCTATCTCTCAGCTCCCTTGTCTCTCTAAGCTACTTGAGAGACTTGCCTACAGTCGACTCACACACTTTCTTAACTCATACATTTTGTTGGACCCACTTCAGTCAGGCTTCCGTTCCCAACATTCCACAGAGACAGCACTGACTAAAGTGGTTAATGATTTGGCCACTACGAAGTCTAAAGGCCACTACTCACTACTTATTCTTCTAGATCTATCTGCTGTATTTGACACTGTAGACCACTCTCTTCTCATACAGACACTACAATCCCTAGGTCTTAAAGACACAGCCCTTTCTTGGTTCCTATCGTACCTATCTAATCGCTCCTTCAGTGTTCGCTTCTCTGAATCTACCTCCTCTTCGCTACCTCTTTCAGTTGGAGTACCGCAAGGCTCAGTCTTGGGTCCTCTGCTTTTCTCAATCTATACCTCATCTCTTGATAAACTAATCAGCTCTTTTGGTTTTCAGTATCATCTGTACGCAGATGATACTCAAATCTACCTATCCTCCCCTGACTTGTCCCTATCTGTACTGGACCGTGTCACTGAATGCCTTTCTGCCATTTCATCCTGGATGACATCTCGCCACCTCAAACGGAATATTTCAAAGACAGAGTTAATTATATTTCCACCGGCTAATAGTGGGTACCAACCTGATATCTCTATCACTGTTGAAAACTCGACTATCTACCCTACCCCACAAGCTCGCTGCCTAGGTGTCATCCTTGACTCTGATCTGTCCTTTGTTCCCCACATTCAACCTGTCTCAAGATCATGTTACATGCATCTAAAAAACATCCAAAATACGACCATACCTTACACAAGACACTGCTAAAACTCTAATCCACGCTCTCATTATCTCCCGCATTGATTATTGCAATAGTCTCCTAACTGGTCTTCCCAAAACGAGACTCTCACCACTACAATCCATTCTGAATGCAGCGGCGAGGCTTATCTTCCTCGCTAGACGTTCATCGTCTGCAGATCCACTCTGTCAGTCCCTCCATTGGTTACCTGTACTCTACCGCAT
The DNA here is from genome assembly GCF_028390025.1 of Pseudophryne corroboree. NCBI lineage: Eukaryota > Metazoa > Chordata > Amphibia > Anura > Myobatrachidae > Pseudophryne > Pseudophryne corroboree. The sequence goes on along the minus strand of NC_086444.1, from coordinate 188,249,539 downwards.
TCAATATAAAATACTTTTACTCACACACAAGGCCATTAACCAAACTACACCAACGTACATCACTTCACTTATCACAAAATATCTCCCAACCCGACCTCTTCGCTCTTCACAAGACCTGCGTCTCTCATCCACACTCATTACTCGCTCCCACTCACGACTGCTGGATTTTCATCTGGCTGTACCCACTCTGTGGAATGCCCTACCACGCACAATAAGACTCTCCTCTAGTCTCCAAACCTTCAAGCGTTCCTTGAAAACTCACCTCTTTAGGCAAGCGTATCAAATTCCAGAACCGCCCACATAACTTTCATAAACCTTCCTATCAAATTGCATCCACTCTGTACAGTCCACACAAATTCTCACATGTCTTCTCATTCTATGCAATAGATGGGCATATGTACACAAGGAAAGGTGCTATTTCCCTATAGATTGTAAGCTTGCGAGCAGTGCCTTCCTACCTCTATGACTGTTATCACCCAGTTTGTTATTGTTATTTCAAATTGTAAAGCGCAACGGAATTTGCTGCGCTATATAAGAAACTGTTAATAAATAGATAATAAATAATAAATGGTGGCTTCTCGCCTCAACAAAAAACTTCCCTGGTATTGTTCACGGACCAGGGACCCCACAGTCGAGGGTAGTGGACGCAGTGGCATTGCCTTGGCCGTACCTGCTGGTATACCTGTTTTCTCCAATACCATTGCTTCCGAGGGTGCTAAAGCAGATCAGGAATCAAGGGTCCAGGCAATTCTAATTGCCCCGAAATGGCCTCGGAGGGCGTGGTACGAGGATCTTCTGGACATGTCCGTCGAAGACCCTTGGCCTCTGCCACTCAGAAGAGATCTTCAACAAGGATCGTTCATCTACCCAGACTTACGGCAGCTTCATTTGATGGCATGGAGGTTGAGCGGAACATTCTAGCTCACAAGGGCCTTTCCATGAAGGTTATTGCAACCATGGTTCAGACCAGGAAACCTGTGAAATCAAAACTTAAAATTAGCCTGCCCTTAGTAGTTATGCCTGCTGAGGGGAAGGAGCCGGTCGCCTGCTGGTAACAAAATCTCAGCGGGCACCTGGCATCTCCCTGGGTTAGGTGAGCTGCTGAGCCGGATAAAGTGGCTGTGTGAGCCTTATACTGCTTGCGGGTGGACGATCCCCACCCTAGGATTAAGGTAGTGCACTAAAGAAAGAAGAAAAAATATAAGAAATAACAGAAGAGCCTTAAGGTAAAGATAGATTTGGAAAGGGCATAACGTTTTGGGACAAAAGAAGGTAAGTTTTAAGTTCTAGGGGTATTCCCGGCAGCATGCTTGCCCCTTGCGATCCCCACAGGTTGTATTCCCACTCTGGGTGTTGTGGACAGCATGTGGCATGGCAGTTAGGAGCTGATTTGCTGGCACTTTATATCCATCCACTTTATGTCCATCCAAGGCTTAGTTAGTAAATATACCCCTTTTATATATAACACTTTCCTACTCTCTATGGGGTCGATTCAATTCGACAACAGATGAATAGCGCTGGGAATTAGCTCCCGACGCTATTCAATTCAGCTACTAGTTACCCGCAATTGTCGGGAATTCTTCTCTCACCCTCGGGGGGTGAGAGAAGAAAACCGACAAAAGGGCTGCCGCGCGGCCGGCGCAAGGCTGATTCTGTCGGGAATCAGCATCGCCACGGGTAGTTAAGTCAGACAATGCCCGTTCTCCCGACAAAACTACCTGTTAAGTCGTCGAGAACGGGCATTCGCCGACTTAAGTTTAGCTGAATTGAATAGCGTCGGGAGCTAATTCCCGTCGCTATTCATTTGTTGCCGAATTGAATCGACCCCTATGATTGACTCCCTGAAATAGCAGCAATCTCCCTAACTCCCTGGAGAGTGTAGAAATCTCCCTGATTTCACCTTACCCCCATTATGTGATTAAAAAAGCAGCAGTGATAACTCCAACCACATCTGAATCAGGCCCAATGTCCCTATTATTGATACATACATTTTCTAAATAAGATTTCTCATGCCAACTTATATGAAACCTGTTGTAAAACACAATACATGTGGATACCCTGGAAAATATCTGGGTCTGTTCATCAGCAAGTATATCTTACTAACTGCTTTGGGGCTCATTTTGGATGTAAGTCATTTTTATGACACGACTCAGATGTAGCAGTTCACATCCACACATTACTTCCACAATCTCACTGAAAAGCTTAATCAGTAGTAGGCAAGTATGTATATATCGGCGGCACTCACTGACATTCAAAAGCAGACACTGGCTGACCACCGTGTGCAATATGTCAACGTTTTGGTTTTAATAACCTTCATATATAATAATGCTCCCCAGGGCAGCCCCTCACATGAATAGTATAAGCTGGGGATAGGTGGTAATGAAAGGGTGCCGGGCACTGCATACAGCACACAGTAATATTACCCTAAAAAATAGCTCCAGCAAAACACAAAGTAGGTCACACATGAATTTATATAATCAACAATAGATCTGTATTTATAACCACAAAACAAATACATTGTCAAATTAGAAAAAAAATAAAATTGAAAGCCACTGCATTATAATTGGATTAAAAGAATAAAGATACACAGATTGTATGTACAGTATAAGTACAATTTGTATTATTATTTGAGTATAAATTTATAATCCCCCCTACCACCACATATAGACAAATAGCACAAGTGTTACGTTCCTGATGCTCAGAACTAGAGAGATGTTGCGTAGTGAGTCCAGAGCACCAGGACGTGACGCTGAAATAAGGGGTGGCACGGGAATAGCCCCTAGCACCCTACCTCCATTCTTTTACCCATGTGGTCAGTTCACGCCTGAGTGACTATGGTTTCTTGGGCCCACGGCAGCCGCATTTGAAGGGCGGATTAGGTCTGCCCAACTCCGATGCCCCCAGGTCTTAGAGTGAGACAAGGCGTGAACCGAGACAGGATAATAACAAGGGGACCTCTAACTAAAGCAAACAGAAAGCTAGGGGCTACTAACTACCCTAAAACTAAATATATGTGCGGCACGCCGCTAAAGGAAAAGAACAACAAAAGATACCACTGTCCACTCCCCCACACGGCACTGCCGAGTTCCGGGGAGGACAGTGAAAAGCGGAAACCTCCGCAAAAACCACCAATACAAAATTAACACAAGGACTAAGCGGCCTAGGCCGCAACACGCGGCAGAAGCCGCTACTCACGAAACCGGGAGAGAACCCCAACAAGCGAGAACCCCCAGATGACTGCAACAGGTTCACTTGGACAGGAAGGATTCCCAGGACCGACTTCAGAACTCCAGAACTCAGGAGCACAGGGAGCAGGATCGACCAGATACAGCTGACCAGGAACAGACGTTGCAAGGCAGGAACAGCATACAGGAAGCTATCACCGGCGAGGCTGCAGTGTGCGGGCTCCCATAAAAAGACCCTGCTGGCCAATGACAGGAGGGCCAGCAAGACCAGCCCCCAGACCCTAATTACTAGTTGCCGTGCAGCTGCCCTGCTGCACGAGCAACTAATCAATCCTATCTGGCAACGGGGAATGCGGTCCGCCAATGGCGTCCCCGTTGCTATGGACCCAGCGGCTGAGGACGCCCGGCGTCCTAGCGTTGCCAGGGACCCGGCGGCTACAGTACGCACGGCGTCCTGGCGTTGCTAGGCGCCGGGCGGGCAGGGAGGGAGGTGCGGCGGCCGTGAGCGTCGCTCGGAAGCAGACCGAGCGGCGCCGCGGACCGCGGCACCTAACACAAGTACCACAATCATCCTCCTCTATAGACAGCACAGGCACCATGATCACCCCATCCCCCAATAGACAGACATCACAGTCTCCACAATCATTCTCCCCAACAGAGAACGACAGCACAGGTATCATGATTTTAACCCCCTCCCCTTGACAGCACAGGAACCATTACCACCCCCCACATATTCAGACAGTATAGGCACCATGATCATTCCTCAAACCCCCCCCCCCTCCCCCACCACCACACACACAAACCACAGGCACCACTTTCTTTGCTGGCGCCCGCGCTCCCCCGGCATATCTAATCACCTGGTCCTCACTTCTGAAATGTGCCCTAATGGTTAGTGAAGTGCCTCTCGTCTCATCATGTGTGATCAGCGACAGCCTGAGAGGAGCAACTGCCCCTACTTCCCAGCAGCAAGTGCGTATATAAGCTGCTGCAGCGCTGGGAGTCACGTGACACGGCACTGAGCTCCGGCAACTTTATTTAGAAAAAAAAGTGTGCTTGGCGTGCAGGCAGATGGCTGTAAACTTTGCACACACATTAATTTGACCATTTGCATCGTATATCACTTGCGTATTTAAGGAATTAAATTTTTTTTTCGACTAATTTCCTCAGAATCAGACCTTAGCCCGAATGGTACTTGGGTACAGTCAATTGCTCCTAACACATTTGGGATTTTACCATATTTATAGAAGGCCTTTTTCACCTCCATCGAATTATTGGTATTTTTGGGGGAAAAAAGAATTTCTGGATATATTTTAGAATAGCCTTTAAAAGTTGTCTAGGATATGACTAAAAGTTGGTTGAGGAAAACCAGTAAGTTCTGTAACAGTGGGTTTAAATGTTTTGGCAGCAAATAAATGCAAAGTGCTTAGTAAACAGCTCATACCTGATATAGAATTGCATCTTTTGGTTTTGGATTAATATCAGTCTTAATTACTTAATTTAAATTGAGTATGGCTGCAGATGACAAGTGGAAAAGAGATATGACTTCATCACTATAACATTCTAAAGTTTTTCTCAAATGGAAAACACGTGACATTTTTTTACGTCTCATAGACTGTGGTGACCTATCCTCCCTGTGTCCGAGCTGTTGTACAGTTGTCTTTAACATTGCTCTGATTCTTAAATCATTTAAGTGAAGATCCAAAGTACTAGATTAAATGATTATATTACATACTTCATGTATTTCAATATGTTATACATTTCAGTAACGATAGAATATATATATATATATATATATATATGTTTAGGATTACTTATTTTAATGGTTTGTTTTAAAATTTTCGCGTTAAGTTATATTTTTCTTAAAACAAACTAAATGTATTACATGCATGAGCAAACATGACTAAAATCAATTAAGTATGTTACAATATATAGCTGCATATGTTAAACACAATATCAAATAAGATTGCTTGTACAAATATTTTAAATTGTAAGTATTCAAGAATTGTTACTTCAAAAAAAATCAAACATCAAACAAATATGATCAAGAGATCCTCATTTTTGCACATTAGTATAGAAGGGCAATGTATACAGGCTCATTTATATTGAATGTGCCAATTGCTAGATATACAGGTTACAAAAGCAGCAGAATAGCAAGCACATATTTCAACGAAAGAAAACTTGCTATGAGCAACAGTACAGAGATTTACTTACGGCTGCATAGCCGATCTCTCAATTCACAGAGGTGTGTTGACGCAACATAAGAGGAGATAATCAACTAGTAGAAAAAAATAGTAGTGCTGCAGGGAATGGAGGGTAATCAGTACCTACACTCAAATAATATATACAGTAGAGATCTAATCATGTTTCAGAAATAAGCTCTGCTTTGTTATAAACTGTGCGTTACTATACTCTCTTCAAATTCACTGATGAGATATTTTAATGTAACAATGCTTCAATTTGGGAAATGATTATTAGTTCAGATTTCATTCTGAATTAAATAAATGTTACATGTTAGGCATGAATAATGTATAAATTTGTTTCTAACATAAATCTGGGGCCGGATCACGAAGCAGTGAAAAGAGAAGTGTAAAAGACTGGTTAATAAGTTTCAAATGCACACATTCGAAAGATCTCATGCATTTTGAATAATAAAATAAATACATGATGAAGGCTTCCTCACTTGTTTTCTACTCACAAAATAGTCACATCAGGATGGCAATGGGTTCATTAACGTTTCAGTGCTTTTAATCACGCACTGTCCTCAGATTTTTAAATATATATATATTTAATAAGAAGGGTTTATAAAGTAAAAAGATATGCCATACAAGATGATTTCTGTGACCAGAGAAGAAAAGATGAAGATATTCAATTTTGAGAGGAAGTTGTGACGGGATGCGGCCAAATGCAGACTGTCGTAAAGACAACAGCCAGATTACCGACACTAGAATCCAGACAGTCATCAGAATGAGACTGCAGAATACCAACGTGGGACCCTATTCAGTAGCAGAAGCTGCTGCAATGTGATCGCATATCCCTGTGTCCCACCGTAGTGTGCACGTGTGGGACCTGCACTGTGAGTGTGTGGGCCATGGAGATGCGAACACCTCTACTTGATTGATAGGGAGTGGCGTTCGTGTGGTGGTATTGCGGTGGCATTGGCCAGTCGTGTAGTCGGAAATGAGGGCAAGTTCAGGGAAGCCATGTGATGTCACATGCTGCTGATGCAACCCAAATTATGGCTACCCTGCACCTGCTTCCGCCTCCACAAATCAGTGATCACAGTTACATTGTGATCGTACCGCTGCAGGGAATTTGCCTGCTGAGCGGTCTTGACCTGTGCTGGGTGGCCTTGCACTGTGCTGAGCGGCCCCCAGCATGCGATCGCAGCTAGTTGCAGTTTTGCTAAAAACACAACAAAACATAAGCTGAATAAAGTCCAGGGTTAAGACTAAGGGGGTAATTCAGAGTTGATCGCAGCAGCAAATTTGTTAGCAGTTGGGCAAAACCACATGCACTGCAGGTGTGGCAGATATAACTTTTGCAGAGAGAGTTAGATTTGGGCGGGTTATTTTGTTTCTGTGAAGGGTAAATACTGGCTGCTTTATGTTTACACTGCAATTTAGATTTCAGTTTGAACACACCCCACCCAAATCTAACTCTCTCTGCACATGTTATATCTGCCCCCCCCCCCCTGCAGTGCACATGGTTTTGCCCAACTGCGATCAACTCTGAATTAGTCCCTAAAGCCAGAAACATGACAGCTGACATCCTGATCGTACTGTAAGTAGAGCTGGTGGATTAGGGTTAGTGGAGGAAGGGTTTAGATGCCTCCAGGGTAGGCTGTGGGTGAGAAGTTTTGGGGGTGACTGCAAAGAGGTGGGTTAATGTGAGGCACCACCTGAGGGAGGTTAAGATTAGGCAATAAGGAGTCTATTCATAAAGCAGCACCCTTGCAATGTGCCTGAATCACATCACAATATTTTAGTATGGTGAATGTGATTCATGGAGGGACGGAGAGGAGTTCTGATTCACCATCTCAAGATGACACAATCTGAACTTTGGTGTGGAAACAGCAGAGAAGCTCTATGATTCTCTGCTCTCTGCCCGTCACCTAGCACTAGCTCCCACCCTCTGAGCACCCAGCAGCTCCTGCAGTCACCTCAGCTATTCTCCACTCTGCAACTTCCTTACGCCAACCTTAACTGGCAATTTGTTTGTAAGAAGTTAAATGGATTGCTGAGCTTTCCAAGTGTCTATGAATTAGTCTCCATATGGAGAAGCAAACCGGATAAATCAGTGATTTATCCATGGTAAGTCCTTCTATGAATAGGAGTGAAATGTCTTGTTATCACTTATAAAGGGCTTTTCACTGCTCCATGAATATACCCCTAAAGGAAGATTTGGCAGCACATGGGTTGCTGGCGGTCAGAATGCTGGTGCTGGCATCAAAATGGGGTAGGAAATACCATTCCCCCCTATCCCCTAACCCGAGCTCTACTTTCCCACAGCCAAACCCAAACCTACCCCTTAGTGGCAGACCCCAAACCTCCCTCCGGTGATTCCTAAAGCTAACACCTCCCGCCCTGCAGCCTAACCCTAGCCATCCCACCCAGAGTGTAGTGACGCAGCTTACACACTTATTTTGGTGACTTGTAGATGATTTCATTGTTTTGCATTGCTAACCATTTAGTATGTGCTTTTACCCATGAAAGTTGTAGATAAGATTGGCGAGGAAGGGATGATATATATCTGCGACTTTGAGGGAACAAACAGCAGTTTCATACCTGATTTGGGAAGACATGTGTCGATGGTACAGAGAGGTGTGTGTGTTGGGGGGGGATGTTAAGTAGTGTCCCATTCTGTCCTGCCTAAAAATAAAATGTGAAAAATGTCTTTACTCTAAAAAAAAACCAGGTACTGCAAATAAAACAGTCAGAAAATGACACTTTTGTAAATATACAGTTCGAAAGATAATTAACATCATTGTTAAGAATGTAATTCTTAATATGCCTCATAATAACAGACCCTATTCTTTTTATAAGCACTTCTGTATTTTAACAACACCCCAAATAAAATGACCACCCACCAAATAGACTGATAAACACATTTGCATTAAAGGTTATTGAAAAAAAAATAAAAAATCAGTATTAGACCCCTCCCACCCCCCCAAAAAAATTGTTTTTCAAAAAAACATCAATACCATAAGAAAATTATAAAAAAAAAAAATGACACACACATAGTCATTGCACAACATAAATTGTGAGCCAAAAGTGCTCGTTATAGCAGTTAAAACAAACAGCCCGTCAGGTCTTTGCTGAGGGGAATATTAACAAGCCGGCTGCAGAGCAATCTGGAAAAATGGGCAGGGCCTGCAGAAGGAAGGATAACAGGTGCACGAGTGAGTTCAAACAGCTATGCATTTGTCTTCATCCTAAAATGGTGAATCTGCACAGGAGAGAGAAGCAGTTACCATACAAATATATGGTACTGCAATTCTTGCACAGAGCAGGACTACCATTGGAGAAGTAATATCCTTTTCCATGGTAACCAGCTCTGAATTGCGAGAAGAGGAGATTTGAATAGACCTTTAACTGGAATCTGGAAAATCTGGAGAACTTGGCTCAATGAGCATCACAGGAAGCAACTCAAGCCTAATGATCTGTTAAAACCTTTGGAACTTACTGTATTTAGGGTGAAGATGCATTTTGATTCTAGTTGTAGCAATTTTTTGGATCTATCACCCTTTCTTAGGGAAAATGGGACCTGATCTATATTTCTGTATCTGAGCATAGCCATGTTGTGTTTGTCACAGACTAAAGCTGTGGCAGTAAAGACATCCTTAAAGAAACATCCAAAAGATACAAACCATGGGCTAAATGTCATTGGGTGCGAGTAATAGTGTGAGTTCAAACTCGCTGTGAGTGTGATTCGAATTTGTTCCATTTGGTCCCACGTAACTCGCAAGTGACATCGCTTAAGAATTCTTATGGGAAAGCCTGCAAAAAAACCTGCAAACTGGGCTGTGAGTGTCATTATACAGATAAATCAGCTTACATCTAGCCTCCCTTCATGTTAAACTGTCCTTCTAGTCACATGACTCAGTAGTGCCAAGAGTAATTTTGTGTCACTTTTTCCATTAAAATGTACCTTATTTGCAAAACTATGTGAATAGGACGCACAGGCAGCTTTTGCTGATTAAAATGATATGTGGCATGCCTATATTCTGTGTGCAACTGCGGCTGTATGCATAGAAAATGGCATGTTAGTGTTTTCCTAGAAATTACTGTAATGTACTGTTTTGTATATAGGTGGTCATTCCGAGTTGATCGCAGCCAGCAACTTTTAGCTGCTGCTGCGATCAATAGTCCACGCCTATGGGGGAGTGTATTTTAGCTTAGCAGGGCTGCAATCGCTTGTGCAGCCCTGCTAAGCTAAAATGATTTCAAGCAGAAGTAGACTAGGCCTATACCTACTTACCCTGTGCGATGGATCCAGCGATGATGGGCCTGGCTTTGACGTCACTCCTCTGCCCTCCGTTGTCCTGGACATGCCTGCGTTTTACTTGCCACTCCCCGAAAACTGCTCCAAACGGCCTGGATCCGCACTGCCACGCCTCCTTTCTGTCAATCTTCTTAGTGGTTGCCCTTGCGACCGCTTCCGTCGGTAGCTGCGACGTAACCCGGCAACCCCTGTTACCGGGCAACGTCGCGCACCCGTACTGCGGCCGCCACGCATGCGCATTCCGCACCCGTTCGCACTGCAGCGAAAAACTGCTGCTTGCAAACGGGTCGGAATGACCCCCATAGTTACAGGCGCAGAGAATATAGGCATGCCACATATCATTTTAATCAGCATAGGCTTATTATACATCAAAGTCAATAGTGATGCGAATAAGATGAATTTTCAACAAAAAAAGACACCCAGCGCTTACGGGACCTGTCAGCTCACTCACGCCAGACATCTCCCGCTTTATGGCGTATTGAGGCAATAGTATGAAGATGAGCTTTCTGTTCTGGATAGGCATTTCTTTTAATGCTACAATCCACACACTCTCCACACCATTTCTCTGTCTTTTCTTATATTAATTCAATAAAATCTTCATCTGAGAGTTTCAGCGTTTTATGTCAATATATAAACAATAATTGTCGCCTAACCTTCATCTGGCAACATATATACCTATTTGAAGAAAATAATTTTATTTTGGGGGATAAAAAGGCGTACTGGGTTTAATAGCTATATTGAGTAGACCGGTATATAGAAAGATAATAAACCAAGATTTATTTTAAGACTTCCTAGGAGTAAGACAGAATAAGTTATTTATCATATAGAGCCGGTGGTGCTCCCTTGAGTTGTAATGATAAATCATTCGGAATACAGAGAAAAAAAGACAACTCTTTTTCATGGGGCACTCTTAAAATTAAAACTTAACTTTTAATAATATATGAAAGGACTCACACTGACATACAAACAAATAACGTGTAATTTAAAATAGCAATCAAGTTGAATAATTGACCTCTTAAATAAATTCCTGTATTGGAACAGAAGTATCCTAGTGACCTGCCTTGAATCTGTGTTATGATTAAATTGATATGTGGTTACTATACCACCTGTGGTAACATTGTAACAGTGTTGCTTTATTTCTAAATAGTAGTAAAATGTTAATATTTTTCAATAGACACTTTATATTATCAACTGTTTGAAATCAGTGTTACCAATTATAATAGGACCTTGAATATATATATATGAGATCTCAGTAAAGAAGAGAAGGAAGGTCAGAAGGAAGTGGGGCAAGAATAATACCTTGTACCAGGTTTCTGCATTTGAGAATTTGCTTATGAAGCATCAAATTCTCAATTAGAGAACCCATTGGAGTACATGTAAATGTCCCAAAGCCTGTATCTACTGTTAACCCCTTATACAGTATGCTCTGTTATGAGCTGGGTTAATGACAGTACAGGGGAGAGGTTCCTATTTTATTTTGTTTGTCACCTGGATTTGCATTGCTATTAAGCCCAGATTGAAAAATGTTGTTGTTAATAACAAAATTACATTGATGTGAAAAAAATAACACAATTAGAATAGGTATACAGAAAATCTTTCAGTACTAAAATACATATATATCACAGACATGTCATGTTCTATAAGATATGTAGAAGAAATATATCGTTTGCGCCGGCATCTGGGATTTCTGCTGTCCTCAATCATATCTTACGACGTTGAATTGAAAATAAGAGGACCCTCTGAAGTTTACGCAAAAACGAAAAAAGAGTGCTGCTGTCGGTATTTTGATTGTAAATAGTTCGATGAGAGAGCACAGAAAAAAAGGAAGAATATATATCCGTCCTAATACTACCTTCTTTTATGGGACTGTGTCTGTTAATTCATTCCATAATTGTATAGAATTTCTATATGTCAATATTCTTAACCTATCCAAAAAATTTTTTTTATTTAAATCACAGAAAGTGCATATTATATAGGTGTAGATGTGTTTAACTTATTGATCCCGTTTATAGTATAAATCCACATTTTAAAACATAACAGTTTGATGAAGTCGAAAAAAACTGAAATCACTAAGCTTAAATATAAGCAAGATGCCTACATATATATATATATATATATATATATATATATATGCACAGAAAGTCCGCAGCACACGGTCAATAATCAGAGCAAATACAGCAGATATACTGTATATCTGCTGTATTTGCTCTGATTATTGACCGTGTGCTGCTGACTTTCTGTGCATATATTGGATTTTCGGCTGAAAACTCCTACCGCGGGCACCGGGACTATCATTTATTTCACCAGGTGTGCTCTCCCTTCTGCTGTGTATATATATATATATATATATATATATATATAGGTCCAGAAAGAACGGCACTGGAGACAGCAATATGCAACAAAGATTTGTATTCAAGGCAACAGCCGTTTCAGGGCATCAGCCCTTTCCTCAGGCCCAATACAAAGTAATATAAATTATTATTGCTGTCTCCAGTGCCGTTCTTTTCTGGACCAATGTGAATACTTTGTCCTGGCACGGAGCAAGTTGCTGATAAGAGCTGTGGAGTGCCGACTGCTTTGCAAGTATATATATAAAATATGTATGGATATGATTAGTTGTGAGCTTTATTGCGTACACGTCACCAATTTTCACATATCTATAGGTAATTATTCCACTTAAATAATACAATTATATGCAGAGCAATCAGCTCCCAATCAGGAAAAATTAGTGTTGATAATGTGAAAAAACTGCTGTGGGGGATGGAACTTATCTGATGCCACTGTGTGCTGGTCCCCGTGCGGCGTGGATTCACTGGAGACACTTCGCTATACCCAGCAAGTACAGCCGGTGCAGCCCTCCGTTCTCCGTCTATCACTGGAACAAGCCAATCAACGGCGCTTGCTCCGGCGGGCACAACAGGTGCGACTCTCCTTCCCCGTCTGCCTGTCACCAGGCATATGATGTGTGGGTTCACTGAGGCACTTGCTAATAATTTGTGCCTGGCATGCACTGCTGGTGCGGCTCCCCAATCCCTAGCTGTCAGTCATTGTAGATAATAATAGTGCCGATATGACACGGTTCACTGCTGGCGGTACGACCTGTGTGCAGGGACAGCAGTGGCGGCGTGCACATACGCTGACCATCCGACATGCTTGTTTCACCTGGGCCGCCCAATCCAAGGCCTCTTTGCAAATGCCATGAGGTACCCAAGGGTGCCACAGCACACAGTTTGCAAACCTCTGCATTAAGGAATAGCAAAATAAATAAAAAAAAAGTATAAACCATAGTTTATCAAGAAGTGCTGCTCAGTTATTTCTATTATAATAACCAAATAAGAGTATATTATCAGATCAGTTTCTTTACATACATACATGGCCATATAAAAACAATATAGTCAATTTAAACATACATATCTTAAAAAAGACAGTTTCATTAAAAAGAGTTGCAAAAAATATCACTTTAGAAACAAGTTAGTAACGATAGTAGTCACTCAGTCTGTTATGCTTAAAAATTGTTAGTGCTCCTTAATGCTGCTTAGATATTTGTTTACTTTCTCATAATAATAGTCATATCACTCACAATAAGGGCATCATGCAAGAAAAGCTAGGCTATAAGAATATCCACATCTGTTGGTAAAAAGCAGATCCGGTCATCCTACCACCCTTAGATAGCATAAACAGGGGACTTTATATGCATGGAGTCCGATTAACTTTCTGTTGCGAGCTTCCTGTAAAATAAAGTTGTACTGTATAATAACTACTAATTGTAAAGTTAACAGGTAAAGCCGGTCTTTCTTTCTCTCTCAATTCACAAGAAGTCCAAAGAACAGCCAGCATCAAATTGTTTAAAATAATGTTTCCAGCATGAATTTTTAGGAGCATTACCTGTGCCAAATTACACATTTCCCTTTTCAGGGTTTTCAGCAGCTACAGATGTAGCCACCTTTATCTTGACTGGCTGAGGCGTTTGTCCCGATCGAGCATACGCGGAGGCACGCCTAGTCACAGAGAGGCGTACCTAATCGCACGGAGGCAGACAGCGTTTGGCGTTACCTTTACGTGTAATACCTGCGATCATCCACCAGATGTCGCTTTTTACAATCACTACTGAGCATGCGTGTGGTCTCCCGTAAAATACAATACTGAAATATATAATAAGGACTACTTTACTAAGGCGTCTCATTACGCTGCATACAGCAAATACTCATTACGCTGCATTATTTAATACGATACAGACACAGATAGTACAGCATACAGTATATGATCCATCTACAGTACTTTATAAATATGTGAGCGTCCAAGTCCCGCAGACAAAACAACAGAAAACCAGTAGTGTACACTGTCGCAAATGGACGTGTTAGAAGTTCACTATTGCCTCTTGAGATTAGGAATTTTGTACAGTATGTTAGCGTCCTAATCCCGTAGTCATTACAGCATAATCAAAACCAATGGATTTATTCATCTGTCTGCGGCGAAGTGGTGAAGTGTTCCGCTTCCTATACTCAGAGTCCTGAGTTCGATTCCTAAAGTACAAATGCATGTTAGTTTTTTCCAGACACTTTATTTTTTTTATTCACATAAACCAGGGCAAAGCTGCATGAGCGGTTCTACTGTTAAGGTTCTATGCACCGTACAGTACACATACAATTATGTAGCTGGGCAGACTCAATAGAAATGGCTACCACCTATGACTCCTTGCCCCACAGAGGCCCTAGGCTACGGAGCAAGTAACAGTCCAGATTTTACAGGCTATGGGGCAATGCTGAAGGAGCGTCACAATCCCCTAGCTAAAATACACAGGGGCGATAGGGATAAGCTAGGTCTGCACATTACGGTACACCGGACTCAATCGCATAGCACACTGGCAAAATGACCATTATCCCTGAACCCCCACCTCGTGGCAGGCAGCGATGGCTACGGGGCAATGCTGAAGGAGCGTCACAATCCCCTAGCCAAAATACAGAGGGGCGAAAGAGATAAGCGAGGTCTATGCACATTACGTTGCACCGGGCTCGATCGCATAGCAAACTGACAAAACACAAGTTTTACATAAAGCAGGGCAAAGCTGCAGGAGAGTTTCTACTGTAAAGGTTCTATGCACCGTACGGTACACATATAATTCTATAGCAGGGCAGACTCAATTGAAATGGCTACCGCCTGTGACTCCTAGCTCCATGGAGGCACTCGGCTATGGAGCAAGTAACAGCACAGATTTGAAGCAATGCTGAAGGAGTGTCAGAATCCCCTAGCTAAAATACACAGGGGTGATAGGGATAAGCGAGGTCAATGCACATAACGATACACCGCAAAGTACCCCATGGTTTTGATTATGCCTTTTCTTTGAACACGGTATTTTCCACTGCCTCGCCCTACCCCCATCCCACTTTCCCCTTCCCCCCTGGGAGCCTGCAAAGTACATGCAGTAGACAGGGAGGGAGTTCCGATCAGGTTACAAGACATGTGCAACAGTATACTACTGTATGTAGGAAAATCCTCCACCTACAGTACTCTGATTTATGTGAAACCTGTGTGCACCCTTTCATTGAATGTATAACAAAGAAAAAATAATAATAAAGTGAATGTAACGGGAACATAGAAAAAAAAGGTTGGCACTTTGGGACTCTCAGCGTGGGAGGTGGGAGCCTTCATCGCTAGGTTGGTATGGAAGGGGAGACAATTAGCTACCGGAGGGTATTAACCCCAAGTTTCTGTGACCCCCACAAGGCTCATGGCAAGCGTCGGAACCCATGGTGGGTCTGAATTAACGAGCCCATTATAGTCTATGGGAAAATGGGTCCACTTTGCATACTGATATCTCTGGTTCTGGGTGTCCCAGAGACTCAGGACTGGTACCATACAAAAGAGGAGACTTTTGGCTTTCGGGGCAGACCAACCACTAGTTTATGTGACACTGGAAAAGGAAACGGGAAGCAACCGTGTTTCAGGGCCCCTCCAGTTGTCCGCCTAGCTTGCACAGGATGCAGGGTTTCTGGCTAGATAGGAAATACTGTACAGAAATGCTAAGCATGGTAATTTGACATCCAGGAACATAGGGAGGAGTTTTTATCTCTCTCCATTATACTTAGAAAAATTACACTTGCCACTGTACGTTACAAGCTGTTCGTGCTAATTAGTACACTACTAGAACATACTGTACAGAGATACTAAGGACAGTGATTTGGCATCCACGAACTAAGGGAGGAGCTTTAATCTCTCTCCATTGTAATCTTTCTAAGTATAATGGAGAGAGATAAAAGCTCCTCCCTAAATTCCTGGGTGCCAAATTACAGTCTTTAGTATCTCTGTATTCTATGTTCTACTAGTGTACTAATTAGCATGAACAGCTTGTAACGTACAGTGGCAAGTTTAATATTTCTATGTATAATGGAGAGAGATAAAAGCTCCTCTGAAAGTTCCTAGATGCCAAATCACAGTCCTTAGTATCTCTGTACAGTATATTCTACTAGTGTACTAATTAGCACAAACGGCTATTAACGGAATGCCAAATCACCGAACTTAGTATCTCTGTACAGTATGTCCTATTAGGGTACTAATTAGCATGAACAGCTTGTAACGTACATGGCAGGTTTAATATTTCTATGTATAATGGAGAGAGATAAAAGCTCCTCAGTAAGTTCCTGGATGCCAAATCACCGTACTTAGTATCTCTGTACAGTATGTTCTATTAGGGTACTAATTAGCTGTTCGTGCTAACTAGTACCATGATAGAAAATACTATACAGATACTAAAGACGGTGATTTGGCAACCAGGAATTTACGGAGGAGAAAGATCAAACCTGCCACTGTACGTTACAAGCTGTTCATGCTAATTAGTACACTAGTAGAACATAGAGTACAGAGATACTAAGGACAGTGATTTGCATCCAGGAATTTAGGGAGGAGCTTTTATCTCTCTCCATTATACTTAGATAGATTACAATGGAGAGATTAAAGCTCCTCCCTAAATTTGTGGATGCCAAATCACTGTAATTA
This sequence comes from Pseudophryne corroboree, assembly GCF_028390025.1. NCBI lineage: Eukaryota > Metazoa > Chordata > Amphibia > Anura > Myobatrachidae > Pseudophryne > Pseudophryne corroboree. The sequence goes on along the minus strand of NC_086444.1, from coordinate 188,232,860 downwards.
GTATCTCTGTACAGTATGTTCTACTAGTGTACTAATTAGCACGAACAGCTTGTAACGTACAGTGGCAATTTTAATCTTTCTATGTATAATATAGAGAGATAAAAGCTCCTCCCTAAGTTCCTGGTTGCCAAATCACCATCCTTAGTATCTCTGCATAGTATTTTCTATTAGGGTACTAATTAGCACAAACAGCTAATTGGTACCCTAATAGAACATACTGTACAGAGATACTAAGTATGGTGATTTTGTATCCAGGAACTTATTGAGGAGCTTTTATCTCTCTCCATTATACATAGAAAGATTAAACTTGCCACTCTACGTTACAAGCTGTTCGTGCTAATTAGTACACTAGTAGAACATAGAGAACAGAGATACTAATGACAGTAATTTGGCATCCAGGAATTTAGGGAGGAGCTTTTATCTCTCCATTATACTTAGATAGATTACAATGGAGAGATTAAAGCTCCTCCCTAAATTCGTGGATGCCAAATCACTGTACTTAGTATCTCTGTACAGTATGTTCTACTAGTGTACTAATTAGCACGAACAGCTTGTAAGGTACAGTGGCAATTTTAATCTTTCTATGTATAAAATAGAGAGATAAAAGCTCCTCCCTAAGTTCCTGGTTGCCAAATCACCATCCTTAGTATCTTTGCATAGTATTTTCTATTAGGGTACTAATTAGCACAAACAGCTTGTAACGTACAGTGGCAATTTTAATCTTACTATGTATAATATAGAGAGATAAAAGCTCCTCCCTAAGTTCCTGGTTGCCAAATCACCATCCTTAGTATCTCTGCATAGTATTTTCTATTAGGGTACTAATTAGCACAAACAGCTAATTGGTACCCTAATAGAACATACTGTACAGAAATACTAAGTATGGTGATTTTGTATCCAGGAACTTATTGAGGAGCTTTTATCTCTCTCCATTATACATAGAAAGATTAAACTTGCCGCTGTACGTTACAAGCTGTTCGTGCTAATTAGTACCCTAATAGAACATACTGTACAGAGATACGAAGTATGGTGATTTGGCATCCAGTTAAAAGCTGTTCGTGCTAATTAGTATACTAGTAGAACATACTGTACAGAGATACTAAGAATGGTGATTTGGCATCTGGGAACTTCCAGAGGAGCTTTTATCTCTCTCCATTTTACATAGAAAGATTAAACTTGCCGCTGTACTTTACAAGCTGTCCGTGCTAATTAGTACCCTAATAGAAAATACTATACAGAGATACTAAAGACGGTAATTTGGCACCCAGGAATTTAGGGATGAGCTTTTATCTCTCTCCATTATACTTAGAAAGATTACAATGGAGAGCGATAAAAGCTCCTCCCTAAGTTCGTGGATGCCAAATCACTGTCCTTAACCATGGGGAACTTTGCGGTGTATCGTTATGCGCAAAGACCTCACTTATCCCTATCACCCCTGTGTATTTTAGCTAGGGGATTCTGACGCTCCTTCAGCATTGCCCCGTGACCTACCAAATCTGTGCTGTTACTTGCTCCATAGCCGAGGGCCTCCATTGGACGAGGAGACACAGGCGGTAGCCATTTCAATTGAGTCTGCCCTGCTACAGAGTTGTATGTATACCATATGGTGCATAGACCCTAAACAGTACAACTGCTCCTGCAGCTTTGCCCTAGTTTATGTGAATAACTCCCTCCCTGTATACTGCATGACCTGTGCAGGATCCCAGGGGGGAAGGGCGATGGGCAAGCGGGAGGCGGTGGAAAATACTGTGCTTTTGAAATGCAAGTACTGTATGAGTCTGAGTCCCCAGTAGCCTCCTGCTAGCCCATCGCCCTTCCCCCCTGGGAGCCTGCACAGATCATGCAGTGGACAGGGAGGGAATTCAGGTCCTGTGCAATACACAAATGCCGAAGATCTACTGTACTGTTTTGCTCACTCAGAATACACTCATTTCTACTCATTACCGCTGTGTAGATGCATTTAGTGTAAAGAATCGCTCCTGCAGATCTACTCTGATTTATATGAAACTTGTGTGCATCCTTCCATTGGATGTATTAGAGAGAAAAAAAAATATTAAAGTGAATGTCACGGGAACACATAAAAAAAAAAGGTTGGCACTTCCTTCCCATTGGTGTTGGTTTATGCCGTAGGTGACTCGGACGCTCATATAATTGCATTTCAAAGGCACAGTATTTTCCATCGTCTCCCCCTACCTCCATCGCCCTTCCCCCCTGGGAGCCTGCACAGATCATGCAGTAGACAGGGAGGGAATTCAGGTCCTGTGCAATACACAAACGCCGAAGATCTACTGTACTGTTTTGCTCAATTCGTTGCGTCAGAATACACTCATTTCTACTCATTGCCGCTGTGTAGTTGCATTTAGCGTAAAGAATCGCTCCTGCAGATGTACTCTGATTTATATGTAACTTGTGTGCACCTTTCCATTGACTGTCTTACAATGAAAATAAAATAATACAGTGTATTATTACAATAAAAAAAAAAAAGAAGGCACATCAGGTCTCGAACCCTGGACCCTCAGCGTGGGAGGTGGGAGCCTTCACCCCTAGCCCACGATGCCTCATGAGAGATTCACAATTTCATGTGTAAAAGTACTGCAAACAGCGCCCGGCCCCCACCCCATTGGTGTTGGTTTATGCCTTAGAGGACTCGGACACTCGCATTTGTAAAGCACGGTATTTTCCACCGCCTCCTGCTAGCCCTCCATTCCCATTATGCCTTAGGGAACTCAGACGCTCATGTATTTTAAAAGCACGGTGTTTATACATTGTACTGTACATTCTTCCTTTTACACAATTAGTTGCGTCTCCATACACATACAGTACTCTACAGTAGGTCACCATCTTTTTCCACCGCCTCCCGTTACGCCTACAGTATTAACATTACAGTCGTCACTGACCAATTGCCAGAGCTGTACAGGTACAGGTAGATCAATCCGACGCTATACTGTACGATCGAAAGTACTGGATTAGTGGAGCATAAGCCACCCAGTGGTGGAGATGTGTAATGCATGCTGAGTATCTAGATCGCCTCAACGCGCCTGCCTGTGATTAAACTCAGCTATCGCCTTAGCGTGACTAAACGGACGTCTAGGCGGAGAATCGGTCAAGACAAAGGTGGCTACATCTGTACCTGCTCAGGGACGTTTTTAAAGCATTCTAATTGGTTGGTTGAGTAATAAAACACTCCCACATTTTTTATAGGATATTCTTTAGAATTAATTTGAGTGACAAAACTCACTGTCCTGTCTTCATTATCCTTTATTTTTGGCAGTTTATTACTTAAGATGGTATTTGTATCAATTTACTTGTTACAGTACTTGATCCAACAATTTCTCTGGATAGCCTTGGTCTACAAAGGAGTCATGTAAACAGTTAGCCTGTTTCTGAAATATGATTAAAGAGGAATAATGTCTTTTCCGTCTGGGATATTTTCTTTCTGTCTCCTATGATGGCTACATGTATAGTTTAAGTATCTGTTTCGGTTAACTTTTTAAAAATACATTTATGTTTTAAGCTGGTTAACTGTGGCTGACAGGGTGATAACCAAGTGATTTGTGACTGATTCATATTACTAGTGATTCATATTACTAGTGAACTTTCAATCATAATTATTTTGATCAAGGCATGTAACAAAATCAGTGATGAAATCCAAAAATCCTTATCCCAAATAATGAATAAATAATCAATAATAACATCTGTATAGGACTAGGCTCGCCCCTAATTTTCCCCATATGTTCTTCCTTGAATCTTCCCACTAAAAAAAAATCTGCAAAACTCAGGGCAAACCTGGTCTCCAGCGACTGTAAAATATAATGTGTATTAAGCAGAAAATAATTGTAATTGATGGATAATAAAATTAATTTCATAATTGTTTCTGTGATAGTGCCATCATGTAACAAATAATAATCCACCACCTGTAATCCCAACGTATGATCAATATTGAAGTAAAGTTACTCTACGTTGCATGTTATAAACCAAAAAGTGGATTTCTATTCTAAATGCCCAATCATGTTGAGAAAACATGTAGTGTCCTTTATAAACAATTTTAACAATTTAACATATTTTTGTAAAAACTATGTACATATTCTGATAAGTTATTACTCATTAATCCCACCCATGCTATTATTGGTCTTCCGGGGTGGGGGTTCAAACTCTAAAGAATCCTTGGGCTGTAGTAAAAAGTATGCACTATAGGGTATTGAGCATATAGAAATTGGTAATTCTACCTTTGGATCCCACCATCAGCCACAGCTTCATTTAACACAGTCTTTCAAGTTCTTTCTTATATAATTCTGTTGGGTTGTTTTGATGCCTAATATAAAACTGCTTGTTATCTAACTTTTGATTTGCCTCTGTGAAATATTCTGAAGTGTTTAGAAGAACAAGCCACCCTCCTCACCTTGTCTGCCTGTTAGATTTTCACTTTAGGATCTGAACATAGAGTTTTTAAAGCCAATCATTCCTGCTGACCTAGATTATCTCTTACATTACCTTTTTCTGGTTTGTCGCATACAAGATAAAATTGGTCCATAGTGACTTTAAGGAAATTCTTAATATATGCACCCCTATGTTGTAAAGGGTAGAAATTAGACCTAGTTTTAAATGTATTAAACAGATATGTCCTCAAACATCGTTGCTCATAGCACACTATTTAGGATCCTGAGTCGCGAGTTGTAAACAACGTTATGGCGTGCATTGTGTCCCACGCCATGTAATACACAGTTTAACCGCTGGGTGGCGAATGCGCCACGTTGAGACTACAGTGCTGAATACAATACTGCGGCAGTAGGCAGTGATCTGTGAGAGGCTGGCCAATCACGTTCTTCCGTTTATAAAAAAAAAATTCCATCTACAAAATACTGTACAATGCCACGCTGCCGTCCTGTTCACACTATTCATTTTGTCTTTACATTGTGTACTAAGTTCTGGATTTTATTAGCATAAACAGCTTTATTATCGCAGAAAGCATTTGAGGTTTAGTTGCTATCAAATGGACAGAAACATGTAATGCACTGTACTCGGTTCCTATCTCATTAATATGACTTCCAGATGGTCTCCATGATTTATTCTGACTTTTTTAAAATGGGTCCGCAAATCAGACAAAGCACATCACATATACACCAGGGGTGCTTACTCTTCCTAACGAATACAGTCACCGCCCGCAATGCATGCACCCCCAGGTTCGATACCCAGTGGGGTGCACAGTTATTATTTTTTTATGTATTTATTTATTATTTTTAATGCAATAAAGTTATTTGGTGTGTTGCTACTTCCCTTTATATAAAAAACCTCCCTTCTACAAAATACAATGCCATGCTGTCACCCTGTTCACACAATTCATTTTGTCGTTGCATTGTTTACTAAATCCTGGATTTTATTAGCATAAACAGCTTTAGTATCTCAGAAAGAATTTCAGGTTTCTTTGCTATCAAATGGATAGAAACATGTAATGCATGTTCCTATCTCATTAATATGACTTCCAGATAGTCTCCATTGCTGTGCCGCCATGCTTGTCGAAATTGTTGAAAACTGGGCTTAAAGCTTTCGGATTTGGCCGCATTCATTTTGTCGTTACATAGTGTACTAAGTTCTGGATTTTATTAGCATAAACGGCTTTATTGTCTCGGAAAGCATTCCAGGTTAACTTGCTATCAAATATGACAAAGGACAAAAGATGACCTCTCCCAAATTCTGATACATTTGCATTTACATTGTGGTCGACCAATAGCAGGGCAGACCCATCGGCAACGCACACAATGGCAATCAGCAGCTATGTCTAAGGTGTCAGCCGCTAAGATCTCACACAAATGAGTTTCCATTTCGAAAATGGGTATCACAGACTTGCTGGCACCGCAGTTATAGCAGCCACACACTTTACAGACACCTCATACTGTATAATGCCGCTTTGTAGACACAAGTAGCTATCCATTCTGTGACTCTGCAGTGTCAACAGTATGTACTATAATTTGTCTGACTCTCTAGCAGGTCTTAGGCAGCATACAGGCTGGTTAGAGGACAAAATGGCCACCGAGCTGAGACGCTTGGTGGTTAGTTTGTCCCCGAACGAACCTGTTTTCGCTCTTGCTACAGTAGCTAAGGGGTCTATATACTAAGCCGCAGGTGGAGATAGAGTGGATGATATAAAGTACCAGCCAATCACCTCCTCACTGTCATTTTTCAAACCAAGAAACGAATAACAAGTGGCGCTAGACAACCAGAATGTGATAAAACATTTATTTTCCAAAATGCATATAGAAGTTACAATAACCTCCCGGGGGTAATTAATCTTAAAACATCACAATATATGAATTAGCACTAAATATGCCTCATTTGTTTAAAAATAATAATTAAAGCATCAATAGTGGATAATCCTATTAACATATAATTAATATATAAGTAACACCTGGAAGGTAAAAAGCCTTTTGTGGGTTCTGTATGTGCACACTGATACTGCTGGTTAATAGAGCAAAAGTCACTAGCAGCCGTATTCTATTAGGCAGTTGTAAAAAATCACGAGTTCATGGCAATGGGTGGCTATTGCAGTATTAATAGCTGTGTGCTCACAATTACCACTGGGCAGGAGCTCCTTCAATCTCTGCTCCCCGGTGCTGTCCCGCGGTCCGGACGGAGGCACTCACCAGAGCCTCAGTGGACAATCTGGAAGCCGCGCCGTGCGGGATGTCTCAATGAGCCGTCCTAGCCCGATCCACACCGTCTCCGGTACCTCCGTGTTTTGCAAACGGGGGCTAATAGCTGGTGGATCCGGAGTTGAATGAGGTGAACGTTCCTGGTGTGTGTGACCCGCAGTGAGCCTATCTTCTATTGAGCGGGCATCCGACAGGGGCTCCGTTCGCCGGTCTGCGCCGGACTTGGAGAGACGGCACCCGTAGTTTCCACCGCTCCAACTTGGAGTGTGCGGTCGGGCTGCAGAGATGAAGGGATGCAGCACAGGTGTTCCTAACCGCAAGAGTAGGCAGTGAATCCAAATAGACAGGGCTTGTCGCTGTTGTACATAGAGCTTCCCGTAACTTTGAGGTGTAAATCCTTGTAGTAGGAAGCCTGTATCCTTAACGCGTTTCAACGCCAGCAGGGCGTCTTTTTCGAAAGGCAGGTATACCTGGGAGTAGGGGTGGTCTGATCTTATACCTATTCCACAGGTGGAGCTAATTATCAGTAATTACATGCAGCTATTTCAGAGCATCAGATTTGAATATGCTGTTTATACTCCTATCGTTTTGAAATAGTCATACATCTATATAATAAACATCCTATATTAATTCTACACTACAATGAGCGATAGTATAAGATGCATTATATATAATAATAAATAATAAATAATGAAACTCAAATAAAATATAATATCTATTTCATATGAGACTGGGAATGTCTATAACAATCATAGAGGATATCTTATAGCAATGTATAATTATCATATTAATTTATATAATCATAAATATATGCATTCAAATTAGTAATATATAGTATTTATACATAGAGCCCTAGTAGAGACAGATGTCCTTTATGTGGATACCTCACACTTAGAGTCTCTACTAGCAACAGTGCAAATATTGGTACCTATAAAGGGGACATTACTTCAAATATCTTCCTATAATAATATATTAAATAGTCATAGAGAGAAATATATTGAGCAGGGAATGAGAGATGGGATAGTCGGTGAGAGAGAGAAAACAGAAAAAATATATAAAACCAAAAAGATTTTAAATTAATAATAAGTTTGTAGCTAAAGGTCATTTAATATGAATACTAATAAATTATAATATGTAATAATAATGATAATAAAATGTAGTACAGAAAGCAAAAAATGCTATACCCAGTTTGATAATTTTAGTAATTTTAGTAAATATCACTATCTTAAAGATCGAAAAGCAAGAGGGGGAGACTTTCCAAGATGAGACTATAAGCCAAATCTGCACCCACTCTCTAATAGTAGGCGATCCCACTGGGCTCCTGCTTGTTGGACTAGAACATATCCCAGCAACCAGCAGGGGTGGTGATCGCTTTAGAACTTTATGTAGACAGGAGGCTGCATGGATTTTGAAACTACAGACATTGAACCCCCAGGGTCTTAATGAGACCATCGATCTGGAGTTCATTTGAAATCTTAGCTAAGTCTCTGTTAATACCTCTACTATTAGAGAGTGGGTGCAGATTTGGCTTATAGTCTCATCTTGGAAAGTCTCCCCCTCTTGCTTTTCGATCTTTAAGATAGTGATATTTACTAAAATTATCAAACTGGGTATAGCATTTTTTGCTTTCTGTACTACATTTTATTATCATTATTATTATTATTACATATTATAATTTATTAGTATTCATATTAAATGACCTTTAGCTACAAACTTATTATTAATTTAAAATCTTTTTGGTTTTATATATTTTTTCTGTTTTCTCTCTCTCACGACTATCCCATCTCTCATTCCCTGCTCAATATATTTCTCTCTATGACTATTTAATAAATTATTATAGGAAGATATTTGAAGTAATGTCCCCTTTATAGGTACCAATATTTGCACTGTTGCTAGTAGAGACTCTAAGGGGTATATGCAATTCACGGCGAATCGCGGCAATTTTTCGCCGTTTTTTAATTCGACTAAATTCGCCAGGTGAATTCCGGCAGGTGGCTGCCGGAATTCACCATATTCAATGAAAAATGGATTCGCCAGAATCGCGGGCGAAAATCGGCCGATTTGGCGCGATTTTAAAAAACGGGAAAAAACGTGAAAAACCCGGAAAAAAAAATGTCGTGGGGTCCCCCCTCCAAAGCATAACCAGCCTCGGGCTCTTCGAGCTGGTCCTGGTTCTAAAAATGCAGGGGGAAAATTGGGCAGGGATCCCCCGTATTTTTAAAACCAGCACCGGGCTCTGCGCCTGGTGCTGGTGCCAAAAATACGGGGGACAAAAAGAGTAGGGGTCCCCCGTATTTTTAACACCAGCATCGGGCTCCACTAGCTGGACAGATAATGCCACAGCCGGGGGTCACTTTTATGCCGTGCCCTGCGGCCGTGGCATTAACTACCCAACTAGTCACCCCTGGCCGGGGTACCCTGGGGGAGTGGGGACCCCTTCAATCAAGGGGTCCCCCCCCCCAGCCACCCAAGGGCCAGGGGTGAAGCCCGAGGCTGTCCCCCCCATCCAATGGGCTGCGGATGGGGGGGCTGATAGCCTTTTGTGATAATAAAAAGATATTGTTTTTTCCAGCAGTACTACAAGTCCCAGCAAGCCTCCCCCGCAAGCTGGTACTTGGAGAACCACAAGTACCAGCATGCGGGAGAAAAACGGGCCCGCTGGTACCTGTAGTACTACTGGAAAAAAAATACCCAAATAAAAACAGTACACACACACCGTGAAAGTAAAACTTTATTACACACTACCGACACACACATACTTACCTATGTTGACACGCCGACTGCCACGGTCTCCGACGATCCGAGGTACCTGTGAAAAAATTATACTCACCTTCCAGCGTCCAGAGATAAATCCACGTCCAGAGAGATAAATCCACGTACTTGTAAAAAAAAAAAAACGCAAATACCCGCTCCATACCGGACTGAAAGGGGTCCCATGCTGACACATCAGACCCCTTTCTCCCGAATGCCGGGACATCACGTGACTCCTGTCACTGAAGTCCCTTCAGCCAATCAGGAAGCGCTACTTCCGTGGCGCTCACCTGATTGGCTGTGCGCTGTCTGTGTTGTCAGACAGCGCATCGCAAAGCCGCTCCATTACTTTCAATGGTGGGAACTTTGCGGGTAGCGGCGGGGGTTAACCCGCGGTCAGCCGCTGACCGGCGGGTGACCTCACTGCTAGCCGCTAAGTTCCCACCATTGAATATAATGGACGGGGCTGTGCGATGCGCTGTCTGAGTTCAGACAGCGCACAGCCAATCAGGTGAGCGCAACGAAGTTGCGCTTCCTGATTGGCTTTAGAGACCTTTCAGTGACAGCTGTCACTGAGAAGTCTCTCTGCATTCGGGGATAGGGGTCCCATGTGTCAGCATGGGACCCCTTTCAGTCCGTTTGGTTGGGTGTCCGGTTTGTTATTTTCTACAAGTACGTGGATTTATCTCTGGACCCTGGTTGAGGTGAGTATATTGATCTTTTATTTTCAGGTATCCGTGGATTCTACATGGAGAAGAGGACCGATGTCGGCGTGTGAACATAGGTAAGTATGTGTGTGTCGACGTATGAAATAAAGTTTTACTGTCGACGGTGTGTGTGTCCTGTTTTTATTTGGGTATTTTTTTTCCAGTAGTACTACAGGTACCAGCGGGCCCGCTTTTCTCCCGCATGCTGGTACTTGTGGTTCTTCAAGTACCAGCTTGCGGGGAGGCTTGCTGGGACTTGTAGTACTGCTGGAAAAAACAATATTCTTTTCATGATCACAAAAGGCTATCAGCCCCCCCATCCGCAGCCCATTGGATGGGGGGGGGGGGGACAGCCTCGGGCTTCATCCCTGGCCCTTGGGTGGCTGGGGGGGGGGGACCCCTTGATTGAAGGGGTCCCCACTCCCCCAGGGTACCCCGGCCAGGGGTGACTAGTTGGATATTTAATGCCACGGCCGCAGGGCACGGCATAAAAGTGACCCCCGGCTGTGGCATTATCTGTCCAGCTAGTGGAGCCCGATGCTGGTGTTAAAAATACGGGGGACCCCTACGCTTTTTGTCCCACGTATTTTTGGCACCAGCACCAGGCGCAGAGCCCGGTGCTGGTTTTAAAAATACGGGGGATCCCCTGTCAATCTTTTCCCCGCATTTTTAGAACCAGGACCAGCTCGAAGAGCCCGAGGCTGGTTATGCTTTGGAGGGCGGACCCCACGCCATTTTATTTTAGGATTTTACCGTTCCAGCAATAAAAAATGTTTTTTTTTAAAATAATATTTTAAAAAATATATAAATAATATTTGTGCCTCCAAAAAAAAAAAAAAAAAAGTACCTAATCCCTTCTAATATAAATAGATCTGCTATTCCCAAAAAAAAAAACACAAAAAAAAACATGTTTAAAATTTTTTTATTTGTTTTCACCCTCCAAAGTGTGGCGGATTGAAAATGACGAATTTGCTGTCTAAAAGCACTGCTGTCGAATTTCCAAACTTGAATTGAATATGCTTTGGTCGAATTGCAGCACTTATATCATTGCAGAAAAGTCGAATTTGCAAAAATTCGAATTTTGAAAGTCCGTTTTTTGGTCGGAAAGCACTGAATTGCATAGGCGAATTTTTTTTTTGGTCGAAAATGACCCGAAATTCGACCGCAATTGCATATACCCCTAAGTGTGAGGTATCCACATAAAGGACATCTGTCTCTACTAGGGCTCTATGTATAAATACTATATATTACTAATTTGAATGCATATATTTATGATTATATAAATTAATATGATAATTATACATTGCTATAAGATATCCTCTATGATTGTTATAGACATTCCCAGTCTCATATGAAATAGATATTATATTTTATTTGAGTTTCATTATTTATTATTTATTATTATATATAATGCATCTTATACTATCGCTCATTGTAGTGTAGAATTAATATAGGATGTTTATTATATAGATGTATGACTATTTCAAAACGATAGGAGTATAAACAGCATATTCAAATCTGATGCTCTGAAATAGCTGCATGTAATTACTGATAATTAGCTCCACCTGTGGAATAGGTAAAAGATCAGACCACCCCTACTCCCAGGTATACCTGCCTTTCGAAAAAGACGCCCTGCTGGCGTTGAAACGCGTTAAGGATACAGGCTTCCTACTACAAGGATTTACACCTCAAAGTTACGGGGAGCTCTATGTACAACAGCGACAAGCCCTGTCTATTTGGATTCACTGCCTACTCTTGCGGTTAGGAACACCTGTGCTGCATCCCTTCATCTCTGCAGCCCGACCGCACACTCCAAGTTGGAGCGGTGGAAACTACGGGTGCCGTCTCTCCAAGTCCGGCGCAGACCGGCGAACGGAGCCCCTGTCGGATGCCCGCTCAATAGAAGATAGGCTCACTGCGGGTCACACACACCAGGAACGTTCACCTCATTCAACTCCGGATCCACCAGCTATTAGCCCCCGTTTGCAAAACACGGAGGTACCGGAGACGGTGTGGATCGGGCTAGGACGGCTCATTGAGACATCCCGCACGGCGCGGCTTCCAGATTGTCCACTGAGGCTCTGGTGAGTGCCTCCGTCCGGACCGCGGGACAGCACCGGGGAGCAGAGATTGAAGGAGCTCCTGCCCAGTGGTAATTGTGTGCACACAGCTATTAATACTGCAATAGCCACCCATTGCCATGAACTCGTGATTTTTTACAACTGCCTAATAGAATACGGCTGCTAGTGACTTTTGCTCTATTAACCAGCAGTATCAGTGTGCACATACAGAACCCACAAAAGGCTTTTTACCTTCCAGGTGTTACTTATATATTAATTATATGTTAATAGGATTATCCACTATTGATGCTTTAATTATTATTTTTAAACAAATGAGTCATATTTAGTGCTAATTCATATATTGTGATGTTTTAAGATTAATTACCCCCGGGAGGTTGTTGTAACTTCTATATGCATTTTAGAAAATAAATGTTTTATCACATTCTGGTTGTCTAGCGCCACTTGTTATTCGTTTCATAGTTTTTGTTTTAAGGGACTGGCAATTCCCTTCTTCAAGAGGCTGCTGACAACCATAGTGCAGTGCTATCCACCTGAGCGCATAGTTTTTTTCTATTTTTCAAACCAAGCCTGTAACATGACAGTTATGATCTGATTGGCTGATACTTTATCTACTGCCACTTTATCTCCATCCAAGGCTTAAAAAATAGACCCCTAAGCCCTCTGCTGCTACTGCACTGTACAGTATCATACCTCCCAACATGACCCTCTCCAGGAGGGACAGAATGCTCTGTTCCTGGATTTCCCTCTTAATTAATGATTTCCATCACCTGTAGTAAACTAGTTATTTGAAAAAGGTGTTTTACCACAGGTGAGGGCAATCATTAATTAAGAGGGAAGTTCAGGAACAGAGCATTCTGTCCCTCCTGGAGAGGGTCATGTTGGGAGAGTTCCGGTATGAATGGTCGACCATGTTAAGGTCGACACAGTCATTAGGTCGACCACTATTGGACAGCATTGACATGGTCCACATGATCGTGGTCGACAGATGACATGTCAACACATGGAAAGGTCAACATGGATATTTGAACTGTTTTTGGTGTAATTTTTTCCGTAACATGACCAGAAACCCCAATCAGTGTACCGCGTCCCCTTGCATGGCTCGCAATACTGCGTGCAATTTGTCTCGCTCCACTGCCGCTGCGCTCGGCACAGGTTACTATTCCCAATCGTAGTCCACGTGGATGATTAAATATGAAAAAAGTTAATAAAAACTATTTTATAAAAACATGCCACGTCGACTTTCTCATGTGTCGACCTGTCAGGTGTCGACCAAGTCAATCTCAACCTTAACATGGCCGACCATCCAAACGGATACCTGTTGGGAGGAATGCAGTATGCCCATGTATTTCTACAGTACCTAGCCCTTGGCCTTGTACACCGCCCATGTCTATGAATACTGTATGTGCTGTGTCACATACACTCCTGGGGGCATCATTGAGGGATCTGGTCATGAATTAGTGACAAGCATGAAAAAGTGGAGAAATTGTCCATGGCAACCAATCAGATTCTCTGTATAATTTTATAGTATGCAATTTATAAATGTTTCCTCAATGCTTATTGCTTCACTTCTCCACTCTTTTCACTGCCTAGCATGCTGCTACAGTATGTACTGCATTAAATCCCAGCACCTGGCATTGTACTGTGGCCATGTCTGTGGACTCATGTCTATGTACAGTAATTTCTCTATCGTCCTAGTGGATGCTGGGGTTCCTGAAAGGACCATGGGGAATAGCGGCTCCGCAGGAGACAGGGCACAAAAAGTAAAGCTTTAGGATCAGGTGGTGTGCACTGGCTCCTCCCCCTATGACCCTCCTCCAAGCCAGTTAGATTTTTGTGCCCGGCCGAGAAGGGTGCAATCTAGGTGGCTCTCCTAAAGAGCTGCTTAGGAAAGTTTAGCTTAGGTTTTTTATTTTACAGTGAGTCCTGCTGGCAACAGGATCACTGCAACGAGGGACTTAGGGGAGAAGAAGTGAACTCACCTGCGTGCAGGATGGATTGGCTTCTTGGCTACTGGACATCAGCTCCAGAGGGACGATCACAGGTACAGCCTGGATGGTCACCGGAGCCTTGCCGCCGGCCCCCTTGCAGATGCTGAAGTAAGAAGAGGTCCAGAATCGGCGGCAGAAGACTCCTCAGTCTTCTAAAGGTAGCGCACAGCACTGCAGCTGTGCGCCATTTTCCTCTCAGCACACTTCACACGGCAGTCACTGAGGGTGCAGGGCGCTGGGAGGGGGGCGCCCTGGGAGGCAAATGAATACCTATTTTGGCTAAAAATACCTCACATATAGCCTCCGGAGGCTATATGGAGATATTTAACCCCTGCCAGAATCCGTTAAGAGCGGGAGACGAGGCCGCCGAAAAAGGGGCGGGGCCTATCTCCTCAGCACACAGCGCCATTTTCCCTCACAGAAAGGCTGGAGGGAAGGCTCCCAGGCTCTCCCCTGCACTGCACTACAGAAACAGGGTTAAAACAGAGAGGGGGGGCACTAATTTGGCGATATGCTTATATATATATTAAGATGCTATAAGGGAAAACACTTATATAAGGTTGTCCCTATATAATTATAGCGTTTTTGGTGTGTGCTGGCAAACTCTCCCTCTGTCTCTCCAAAGGGCTAGTGGGTCCTGTCCTCTATCAGAGCATTCCCTGTGTGTGTGCTGTGTGTCGGTACGTGTGTGTCGACAGGTAGGAGGACGATGTTGGTGAGGAGGCGGAGCAATTGCCTGTAATGGTGATGTCACTCTCTAGGGAGTCGACACCGGAATGGATGGCTTATTTAGGAAATTACGTGATAATGTCAACACGCTGCAAGGTCGGTTGACGACATGAGACGGCCGACAAACAATTAGTACGGTCCAGACGTCTCAAAAACACCGTCAAGGGTTTTAAAACGCCCGTTTACTTTAGTCGGTCGACACAGACAGGGACACTGAATCCAGTGTCGACGGTGAATAAACAAACGTATTCCTTATTAGGGCCACACGTTAAAGGCAATGAAGGAGGTGTTACGTATTTCTGATACTACAAGTACCACAAAAGAGGGTATTATGTGGGATGTGAAAAAACTACCATAGTTTTTCCTGAATCAGATAAATTAAATAAAGTGTGTGATGATGCGTGGGTTCCCCCCGATAGAAAATTATGGGCGGTATACCCTTTCCCGCCAGAAGTTAGGGCGCGTTGGGAAACACCCTTTAAGGTGGATAAGGCGCTCACACGCTTATCAAAACAAGTGGCGGTACCGTCTATAGATAGGGCCGTCCTCAAGGACCAGCTGACAAGGCTGGAAAATATAATAAAAAGTATATACACACATACTGGTGTTATACTGCGGCCAGCGATCGCCTCAGCCTGGATGTGCAGAGCTAGGGTGGCTTGGTCGGATTCCCTGACTAAAAATATTGATACCCTTGACAGGGACAGTATTTTATTGACTATAAAGCATTTCTATATATGCGAGATGCACAGAGGGATATTTGCACTCTGGCATCATGAATAAACGCGATGTCCATAACTGCCAGAAGATGTTATGGACACGACAGTGGTCAGGTGATGCAGATTCCAAACGGCACAGTATGGCCGTATACAGGAAGAGGACTTGTTTGGGGTCGGTCCATCGGACCTGGTGGTCACGGCAACTGCTGGAAAATCCACCGTTTTTTACCCTAAGTCACATCTCTGCAGAAAAAGACACCGTCTTTTCAGCCTCAGTCCTCTCGTCCCTATAAGATCATATCTGCCCAGGGATAGAGGAAAGGGAAGAAGACTGCAGCAGGCAGCCCATTCCCAGGAACAGAAGCGTTCCACCGCGTCTGACAAGTTCTCAGCATGGCGCTGAGACCGTACAGGACCCCTGGATCCTACAAGTAGTATCCCGGGGGTACAGATGGGAATGTCGAGACGTTTCCCCTTCGCAGGCTCCTGAAGTCTGCTTTACCAAGTCTCCCTCCGACAAGGAGGTAGTATGGGAAAAAATTCACAAGCTGTATTCCCAGCAGGTGATAATTAAATTACCCCTCCTACTACAGAAAAGGGGTATTATTCCACACTATATTGTGGTACTGAAGCCAGAAGGCTAGGTGAGACTTATTCTAAAAATTTGTTTTTGAACACTTACAAAGGTTCAAATTAAGATGAAGTCACTCAGAGCAGTGATAACGAACCAGGAATAAGGGGACTATATAGTGTCCCGGGACATCAGGGATGCTTACCTCTATGTCCCAAATTTGCCCTTCTCACTAAGGGTACCTCAGGTTCGTGGTGCAGAACTGTCACTATCAGTTTCAGACGCTGCCGTTTGGATTGTCCACGGCACCCTGGGGTCTTTACCAAGGTAATGGCCGAATTGATGATTCTTCTTCGAAGAAAAGGCGTCTTAATTATCCCTTACTTGGACGATCTCCTGATAGGGGCATAGTCCAGGGAACAGTTGGAGGTCGGAGTAGCACTATCTCGGATACTGCTACAATCAGCACGGGTGGATTCTAAATATTCCAAAATCGCAGCTGATCCCGACGACACGTCTGCTGTGCCTAGGGATGATTCTGGACACAGTCCAGAAAAAGGTGTTTCTCCCGGAAGAGAAAGCCAGGGAGTTATCCGAGCAAGTCAGGAACCTCCTAAAAACAGTGCATCATTGCACAAGGGTCCTGGTAAAAATGGTGGCTTCCTACGAAGCAATTCCATTCGGCAGATTTCACGTAAGAACTTTTCAGTGGGATCTGCTGGACAAATGGTCCGGATCGCATCTTCAGATGCATCAGCGGATAACCCAATATCCAAGGACAAGGGTGTCTCTCCTGTGGTGGTTATAGAGTGCTCATCTTCTAGAGGGCAGCAGATTCGGCATTCAGGATTGGATGCTGGTAACCACGGAGCCCAGCCTGAGAGGCTGGGGAGCAGTCACACAAGGAAAAAATTTCCAGGGAGTGTGATCAAGTATGGAGACTTTTCTCCACATAAATATACTGGAGCAAAGGGTAAATTTATAATGCTCTAAGCTTAGCAAGACCTCTGCTTCAAGGTCAGCCGGTATTGATCCAGTGGGAAAAACATCACGGCAGTCGCCCACGTAAACAGACAGGGCGACACAAGAAGCAGGAGGGCAATGGCAGAAACTGCAAGGACTTTTCGCTGGGCGGAAAATCATGTGATAACACTGTCAGCAGTTTTTCATCCCGGGAATGGAAACTGGGAAGCAGACTTCCTCAGCACGACCTCCACCCGGGAGAGTGGAAACTTCATTGAGAAGTTTTTTCCACATGATTGTAAACCGTTGGGAAATACCAAAGGTGGACATGATGGCGTCCCGTCTGAACAAAAAACGGGACAGGTATTGCGCCAGGTCAAGAGACCCTCAGGCAATAGATGTGGACGTTCTGGTAACACCGTGGGTGTACCAGTCGGTGTATGTGTTCCCTCCTCTGCTTCTCATACCTAAGGTGCTGAGAATTATAAGACGTAGAGGAGTAAGAACTATACTCATGGCTCCGGATTGGCCAAGAAGGACTTGGTACCCGGAACTTCAAGAGATGCTTACAGAGGTCTTATGGCCTCTGCCGCTAAGAAGGGACTTGCTTCAGCAAGTACCATGTCTGTTCCAAGACTTACCGCAGCTGCGTTTGTCGGCATGGCGATGGAAAGCCGGATCCTAAGGGAAAAAAGGCATTCCGGAAGAGGTCATTCCTACCCTGGTCAAAGCCAGAAAGGAGGTGACCGCACAACATTATCACCACGTGTGGCGAAAATATGTTGCGTGGTGTGAGGCCAGGAAGGCCCCACAAAGAAATTTCAACTCGGTCATTTCCTGCATTTCCTGCAAACAGGAGTGTCTATGGGCCTCAAATTGGGGTCCATTAAGGTTCAAATTCGGCCCTGTAAATTTTCTTCCAGAAAGAATTGGCTTCAGTTCCTGAAGTCCAGAAGTTTGTCAAGGGAGTATTGCATATACAAACCCCTTTTTTGTGCCTCCAGTGGCACTGTGGGATCTCAACGTAGTTCTGGGATTCCTCAAATCACATTGGTTTAAAACCAGTCAAATATGTGGATTTGAAGCATCTCACATAAAAAGTGACCATGCTCTTGGCCCTGGCCTGGACCAGGCGAGTGTCAAATTGGTGGTTTTTTCTCAAAAAAGCCCATATCTGTTTGTCCATTCGGACAGGGCAGAGCTGCGGACTCGTTCCCAGTTCTCTCCCTAAGGTGGTGTCAGTGTTTCACCTGAACCAGCTTATTGTGGTGCCTTGCACCTACTAGGGACTTGGAGGACTCCAAGTTGCTAGGAGTTGTCAGGGCCCTGAAAATATGTTCCAGGACAGCTGGAGTCAGAAAATCTGACTCGCTGTTTATACTGTATGCACCCAACAAGTTGGGTGCGCCTGCTTCTAAGCAGGCGATTGCTCGTTGGATTTGTAACACAATTCAACTTGCACATTCTGAGGCAGGCCTGCCACAGTCTAAATCGGTTAAGGCCCATTCCACAAGGAAGGTGGGCTCATCTTGGGCGGCTGCCCGAGAGGTCTCGGCATTACAACTCTGCCGAGCAGCTACGTGGTCAGGGGAGAACACGTTTGTAAAATTCTACAAATTTGATATCCTGGCAAAAGAGGACCTGGAGTTCTCTCATTCGGTGCTGCAGAGTCATCCGCACTCTCCCGCCCGTTTGGGAGCTTTGGTATAATCCCCATGGTCCTTTCAGGAACCCCAGCATCCACTAGGACGATAGAGAAAATAAGAATTTACTTACCGATAATTCTATTTCTCGGAGTCCGTAGTGGATGCTGGGCGCCCATCCCAAGTGCGGATTATCTGCAATACTTGTACATAGTTACAAAAATCGGGTTATTATTGTTGTGAGCCATCTTTTCAGAGGCTCCGCTGTTATCATACTGTTAACTGGGTTTAGATCACAAGTTGTACGGTGTGATTGGTGTGGCTGGTATGAGTCTTACCCGGGATTCATAATTCCTCCCTTATTGTGTACGCTCGTCCGGGCACAGTACCTAACTGGCTTGGAGGAGGGTCATAGGGGGAGGAGCCAGTGCACACCACCTGATCCTAAAGCTTTACTTTTTGTGCCCTGTCTCCTGCGGAGCCGCTATTCCCCATGGTCCTTTCAGGAACCCCAGCATCCACTACGGACTCCGAGAAATAGAATTATCGGTAAGTAAATTCTTATTTTAACATTCGCTGGACATTTACAGTACTTCACGAACAAGCTTGCACTCCCTCATACAAAGCCCTGTAGTGCTACTGTACAGTACAGTATGTCCCATCTACAGGATCATAGCCTATAGTAACCACTTGCATTGTAGAGTTGCTTTGTCTCTGCAGTAGATGCATTTCTATACTCCGGGTCTGATTCAGAGTTTCTAGCAAAACCAAAAAGCACCCAACAGATAGAGTTACAGTACAGTACATTTTGGTGCGTTATATTTTTCTGTGCAGGGTACTGTAAATACTGTACTGTAAGGTCTGCTACACGCCACCCGAATCTAAAAACATACTGTACTGTAGTTTTAGCGTTCTCTGCTACTCACATCATCTAGTGCATAGGTTCTCAAACTCGGTCCTCAGGACCCCACACGGTGCATGTTTTGCAGGTTTCCTCACAGAATCGCAAGTGAAATAATTAGCTCCACCTGTGGACCTTTTAAAATGGGTCAGTGAGTAATTAATACACCTGTGCACTTGCTGGGTTACCTGCAAAACATGTACTGTGTGGGGTCCTGAGGACCGAGTTTGAGAACCCCTGATCTAGTGCATAGGTCTGCAAACTGGGTCCTCATTACCCCACACAGTGCATGTTTTGTAGGTCTCAGTGAATCACAAGTGAAATAATTAACTCCACCTGCTGACCTTTTAAAATGTGTCTGTGAGTAATTAATACACCTGTGCACCTGCTGGGTTACCTGCAAAACATGTTGCAGTGCAATATGGTTTTTCCCAGTTGTGTTCTTTTTGTCTTTGCTTAGAACTCTGAATATGGACCTCAGTTGCACTTGTTTGCACTACTGTATACTGTATTTATCATTTTCGCTACTGTAATTGAACCATAATGTGCTACTGTACTGTAACTACTGTACTATACTTACTTGAGTCTTATTATTGTGTATTGTAGTATACTGCATAGTATGAAGGTGGTGAAAACCAAATCATTCTATTCTGGAGCCCCTTCACTGTCACTTTCCAAGAAAATGGCTGCATCAGTGCCACATATTCCATAAAAAAACAGGAATGGAAAATGTTCCTGTTGTCAAAGTAAGGAAATATGCAAAGGCCAAGAACCAGTTTTTGTTCAACTCAATTGGAAATTTAACCAATGAATATTTGGTGCAAGACATGAATGTTGCTGTAGAGAACACAGTTCTCTGTGATGGAACGCACACAGTAACGGATGTGTCACGCACCGTAGATGAGGGCTTTCACCCTTTGGAGCTTTACGACACTACAGCACTCATACAAGCATCGCAATTACTGACCCATAGGAAACTTGAATTTATAGATCCTAACCCATGTGAATGCAGCTGCACAGGGCTGGTGAGAGACCTTCTGGACAAGGTGACTCACCTTCAAGCACAAATCGATGGACTGACAGGAAAAATGGATGGACTGACAGGAGGTCTGAATAACATGCTTGCTGGAGCCATGAAGGATGCCATCCATCAATCAGTGGAACAATGGCAAGCTGCTGGAGGACCACCTATTAAAACATCACAGCCAGTACAATCAGAATTTGACTGCCCTGATGCATTTGATGCGGAAGAGGATTGTGATTTGGAAATGACACAATACTACACATCTTTTCACTTTCCTGAATTGGAGATGACACCAGGTGCATCTGACCGATTGCCCAGCATAGACACAGAAACAGTTGCATCCCATCACTTGACTGTCATGGACACAACATCACTGTCATCTTACTGGTTGCCTTACAGACAATGCAAAATCCCGCCGCTCAAACAAAATTGACACTGCATTGTTTGCATCATCCCAGTTGTCTGCTAAAGATGTAAACAATGCAACATTACCTTCACCTGGAATACCACCAATGTGCAGCACGCCTAAAAATGTGCGCGTGCATGGAACTTCCTTGCCTAACATGCCATTGAGTGTAATAACCGCTGACAGCGACAACACTCTGTATGAAGAAGACCATCAAGAGATGCATCGTTATGTACAACTTGTTTTCCAAGAACATGTTGCATTTGATCTGTACAAGATTTAGAGCAAGCAGGTCAACTTTGATGGGCAACTAGGAAAATTTGCAATCACCAATAATTTGCGCAAGGACATACTGTCACGATGCTATGCCCGATTCAAGATGGGAGATTCGAATTGGTAAAGTTGAAGGACACTTTAAATGGATTGCTACGGATGCCCAGAGTAAAACCATGGAGAAGAATACTGTAACAGCACAACAACTGGTGACTGAACTTCAAACTGTGGCATCTACTGGACACAACCTTCAATGTGAAGAAGGGTGAAGAGAGAATATGGTCATTCATCACTCATTAATAAAAAAGGTACAGTACAGTATGTACAGGACATTATTGTGCTGTGGTGTGTACTGCAATGTGCTTACTGCTTAAACATTATTTCTCTGACGTCCTAAGTGGATGCTGGGGACTCCGTCAGGACCATGGGGATAGCGGCTCCGCAGGAGACAGGGCACAAAATTAAAAGTTTGACCACTAGGTGGTGTGCACTGGCTCCTCCCCCTATGACCCTCCTCCAAGCCTCAGTTAGGTTTTTGTGCCCGGCCGAGAAGGGTGCAATCTAGGTGGCTCTCCTAAAGAGCTGCTTAGAATAAAAGTTTGTTAGGTTTTTTATTTTCAGTGAGTCCTGCTGGCAACAGGCTCACTGCAACGCGGGACTAAGGGGAGAAGAAGCGAACTCACCTGCGTGCAGGATGGATTGGCTTCTTAGGCTACTGGACACTAGCTCCAGAGTGACGATCACAGGTACAGCCTGGATGGGTCACCGGAGCCGCGCCGCCGGCCCCCTTACAGATGCTGAAGAGAGAAGAGGTCCAGAAATCGGCGGCTGAAGACTTCCCAGTCTTCTTAAGGTAGCGCACAGCACTGCAGCTGTGCGCCATTGCTCTCAGCACACTTCACACCGCGGTCACTGAGGGTGCAGGGCGCTGGGGGGGGCGCCCTGGGCAGCAATGTAATTACCTTTACTGGCTAAAAATACATCACATATAGCCCCTGGGCTATATGGATGTATTTAACCCCTGCCAGGATTACAGAAAAAAACGGGAGAAGAGCCCGCCGTGAAGGGGGCGGGGCCTATCTCCTCAGCACACAGCGCCATTTTTCCCACACAGATCCGCTGGTGGGAAGGCTCCCAGGCTCTCCCCTGCACTGCACTACAGAAACAGGGTTAAAACAGAGAGGGGGGGCATTTTTTGGCGATATTATTATATATTAAGCTGCTATAAGGGAAAACACTTACTATAAGGTGGTCCCTGTATAATTATAGCGCTTTGGTGTGTGCTGGCAAACTCTCCCTCTGTCTCCCCAAAGGGCTAGTGGGGTCCTGTCCTCTATCAGAGCATTCCCTGTGTGTGTGCTGTGTGTCGGTACATGTGTGTCGACAGGTATGAGGACGATGTTGGTGTGGAGGCGGAGCAATTGCCTGTAATGGGATGTCACCCCCTAGGGAGTCGACACCGGAATGGATGGCTTTATTTATGGAATTACGTGATAGTGTCAACACGCTACAAGGTCGGTTGACGATATGAGACGGCCGGCAAACCAATTAGCACCTGTCCAGGCGTCTCAAACACCGTCAGGGGCTTTAAAACGCCCATTACCTCAGTCGGTCGACAGACACGGACACTGACTCCAGTGTCGACGGTGAAGAAACAAACGTATTTTCCAGTAGGGCCACACGTTACATAATCACGGCAATGAAGGAGGCGTTACATATTTCTGATACTACAAGTACCACAAAAATGGGTATTATGTGGGGTGTGAAAAAACTACCTGTAGTTTTTCCTGAAATCAGATGAATTGATTGAAGTGTGTGATGAAGCGTGGGTTACCCCCGATAGGAAGTTGCTAATTTCAGAGAAGTTATTGGCATTATACCCTTTCCCGCCAGAGGTTAGGGCGCGCTGGGAAACACCCGCTAGGGTAGATAAGGCGCTCACACGCTTATCAAAACAAGTGGCGTTACCGTCTCCTGATACGGCCGCCCTCAAAATCCAGCTGATAGGAGGCTGGAAAATACTCTAAAAAGTATATACACACATACTGATGTTATACTGCGACCAGCAATCGCCCCAGCATGGATGTGCAGTGCTGGGAGGGTTTGGTCGGAATCTCTGACTGGAAATATTGATACCCTGAATAGCGACAATATTTTATTGACTATAGAGCATTTAAAGGATGCATTTTCTTTATATGCGAGATGCACAGTGGGATATTTGCACTCTGGCATCAAGGGTAAGTGCGCTGTCCATTTCTGCCAGAAGAAGTTTTATGGACGCGACAGTGGTCAGGTGATGCGGATTCCAAGCGGCATATGGAAGTTTGCCGTATAAAGGGGAGGAATTATTTGGGGTCGGTCTATCGGACTTGGTGGCCACGGCAACAGCCGGAAAATCCACCTTTTTTACCTCAGGTCACCTCCCAACAGAAAAAGACACCGTCTTTTCAGCCTCAGTCCTTTCGTTCTCATAAGAACAAGCGGGCAAAAGGCCATTCATATCTGCCCGAGGCAAAGGAAAGGGTAAGAGACTGCAGCAAGCAGCTCCTTCCCAGGAGCAGAAGCACTCCCCCGCTTCTGAAAAGTCCTCAGCATGTCGCTGGGGTCTTACAAGCGGACTCAGGTCCGGTGGGGGGGTCGTCTCAAGAATTTCATCGCGCAGTGGGCTCACTCGCAAGTCGACCCCTGGATCCTGCAGGTAGTATCACAGGGGTACAGATTGGAATTCGAGACGTCTCTTCCTCGCAGATTCCTGAAGTCTGCTTTACCAACATCACCCTCCGACAGGGAGACGGTGTTGGAAGCTATTCACAAGCTGTATTCCCAGCAAGTAATAGTCAAGGTACCCCTAATACAACAAGGAAAGGGGTATTATTCCACGCTGTTTGTGGTACCGAAGCCGGACGGCTCGGTGAGACCTATTCTAAGTCTGAAATCTTTTGAACACTTACATACAAAGGTTCAAGTTCAAGATGAAATCACTCAGAGCAGTGATAGCGAATCTGGAAGAAGGGGACTTTATGTTGTCCTTGGACATCAAGGATGCTTACCTCCATGTCCCAATTTGCCCTTCAAACAAGGGTACCTCAGGTTCGTGGTACAAAACTGTCACTATCAGTTTCAGACGTTGCCGTTTGGATTGTCCACGGCACCCCGGGTCTTTACCAAGGTAATGGCCGAAATGATGATTCTTCTTCGAAGAAAAGGCGTATTAATTATCCCTTACTTGGACGATCTCCTGATAAGGGCAAGATCCAGAGAACAGTTAGAGGCCGGTGTAGCACTAACCCAAGTAGTGCTGCAACAGCAAGGGTGGATTCTAAATTTTCCAAAATCCCAGCTGAGCCCGACGACACATCTGCTGTTCCTAGGGATGATTCTGGACACAGTTCAGAAAAAGGTTTTTCTCCCGGAGGAGAAAGCCAGGGAGTTATCCGAGCTAGTCAGGAACCTCCTAAAACCAGGAAAAGTGTCAGTGCATCAATGCACAAGAGTCCTGGGTAAATGATGGCTTCTTACGAAGCGATTCCATTCGGCAGATTCCACGCAAGAACCTTTCAGTGGAATCTGCTGGACGAATGGTCCGGATCGCATCTTCAGATGCATCAGCGGATAGCCCCGTCTCCAAGGACAAGGGGGTCTCTTCTGTGGTGGTTGCAGAGTGCTCACCTTTTTGGAGGGCCGCAGATTCGGCATTCAGGACTGGGTCCTGGTGACCACGAATGCCAGCCTGAGAGGCTGGGGAGCAGTCACACAGGGAAGAAATTTCCAGGGAGTGTGGTCAAGCCTGGAGACTTCACTTCACATAAATATACTGGAGCTAAGGGCAATTTACAATGCTCTAAGCCTGGCAAGACCTCTGCTTCAGGGTCAGCC
The DNA here is from genome assembly GCF_028390025.1 of Pseudophryne corroboree. Taxonomy (NCBI): domain Eukaryota; kingdom Metazoa; phylum Chordata; class Amphibia; order Anura; family Myobatrachidae; genus Pseudophryne; species Pseudophryne corroboree. Next base: position 188,207,581 of record NC_086444.1, on the reverse strand, counting down.
GGTGTTGAACCAGTAGGGCAACACCACGGCAGTCGCCCACGTAAACAGACAGGGCGACACAAGAAGCAGGAGGGCAATGGCAGAAGCTGCAAGGATTTTTCACTGGGCAGAAAATCATGTGATAGCATTGTCAGCAGTGTTCATTCCGGGAGTGGACAACTGGGAAGCAGACTTCCTCAGCAGACACGATCACCACCCGGGAGAGTGTGGACTTCATCCAGAAGTCTTCCACATGATTGTGAACCGTTGGGAAAAACCAAAGGTGGACAGGATGGCGTCCCGCCTCAACAAAAAACTGGACAGGTATTGCGCCAGGTCAAGAGACCCTCAGGCAATAGCTGTGGACGCGTTGGTAACACCATGGGTGTACCAGTCAATGTATGTGTTCCCCCCTCTGCCTCATACCCAAGGTACTGAGAATTATAAGGCGAAGGGGAGTAAGAACGATACTCGTGGTTCCGGATTTGCCAAGAAAGACTTGGTACCCGGAACTTCAAGAGATGCGCACGGAGGATCCGTGCACTCTACCTCTAGACTTACCGCGGCTGCGTTTGACGGCATGGCGGTTGAACGCCGGATCCTGAAGGAGAGGGCTCCGACGGAGGAATTTCAACTGGGTCGATTCCTACATTTCCTGCAAACAGGATTGTCTATGGGCCTCAAATTGGGGTCCATTAAGGTTCAAATTTCGGCCCTGTCGATTTTCTTCCAGAAAGAATTGGCTTCAGTTCCTGAAGTCCAAGCTTTTGTCAAAGGAGTACTACATATACAGCCCCGGTTGTGCCTCCAGTGGCACCGTGGGATCTCAATGTAGTTTTGGGATTCCTCAAATCCCATTGGTTGAGCCACTCAAATCGGTGGATTTGAAATATATTACATGGAAAGTGACCATGCTACTGGCCCTGGCTTTGGCCAGGAGAGTGTCAGAATTGGCGGTTTTTTCGTACAAAAGCCATATCTGATTTTCCATTGGGACAGGGCAGAACTGCGGACGCGTCCTCAGTTTCTCCCTAAGGTGGTATCAGCGTTTCACCTGAACCAACCTATTGTAGTGCCTGCGGCTTCTAGCGACTTGGAGGACTCCAAGTTGTTCGACGTTGTCAGAGCCTTAAAAATATATATATATATATATATATATATATTTCAAGGACGGCTGGAATCAGAAAGTCTGACTCGCTGTTTATACTGTATGCACCCAACAAGCTGGGTGTTCCTGCGTCTAAGCAGACGATTGCTCGTTGGATTTGTAGCACAATTCAACTTGCGCATTCTGTGGCAGGGCCTGCCACAGCCAAAATCTGTAAATGCCCACTCCACAAGGAAGGTGGGCTCACCTTGGGCGGCTGCCCGAGGGGTCTCGGCATTACAACGCTGCCGAGCAGTTACGTGGTCAGGGGAGAACACGTTTGTAAAATTCTACAAATTTGATACCCTGGCTAAGGAGGACCTGGAGTTCTCTCATTCGGTGCTGCAGAGTCATCCGCACTCTCCCGCCCGTTTGGGAGCTTTGGTATAATCCCCATGGTCCTGACGGAGTCCCCAGCATCCACTTAGGACGTCAGAGAAAATAAGAATTTACTTACCGATAATTCTATTTCTCGTAGTCCGTAGTGGATGCTGGGCGCCCATCCCAAGTGCGGATTGTCTGCAATACTTGTACATAGTTATTGTTACAAAAATCGGGTTATTATTGTTGGAAGCCATCTTTTCAGAGGCTCCTCTGTTATCATGCTGTTAACTGGGTTCAGATCTCAAGTTGTACAGTGTGATTGGTGTGGCTGGTATGAGTCTTACCCGGGATTCATAATCCTTCCTTATTGTGTACGCTCGTCCGGGCACAGTATCCTAACTGAGGCTTGGAGGAGGGTCATAGGGGGAGGAGCCAGTGCACACCACCTAGTGGTCAAACTTTTAATTTTGTGCCCTGTCTCCTGCGGAGCCGCTATCCCCATGGTCCTGACGGAGTCCCCAGCATCCACTACGGACTACGAGAAATAGAATTATCGGTAAGTAAATTCTTATTTTTACAGTATTGTACAGTACAGAGAGTGTTGCTTACAGTACTGTACAGTATTGAAGTGTCTCTCCCCTTCACCTGCTCCTGTATGGGAATTTGTAGTGATAACAGCAGGGAGGGGGGGTGGTTCGAGGCTCGTTACTGTTACATTGTACAGTACGCTGGCTCAACTAGGACACTAAACTTTAGCAAAGCAAATTTTGAAAAGATGAGGGTATTTTTCAGGGATATTGAATGGGAAGGTTTGTTTTTAGGAAAAAATACTACGGAGAAATGGGAGGTACTAAAATTCCTGCTAGCTAAAAATACACTCAAATTTATTCCTATGAGCAGCAAAAAAAGGAATAAAATCATAAACCGATGTGGCTTAACAAAAAGATTAAGGAACTTATAAGCAAGAAAAGGCGAGAATTTAAAAAATACAAATCTGACGGGGAAGCAGAGTCATTTCAGCACTATAAGGAATGTAACAAAATTTGCAAAAAGGAAATAAGAGTGGCTAAAGTAGAAACTGAAAAACTAGTAGCAAAGGAAAGCAAAGCGAATCCCAAAAAATTCTTTAAATACATTAATAGCAAGAGATTAAAGAAGGAGAGTATAGGCCCTTTAAAAGACAAGATGGGAGTCTTAAGCAAAAATGATAATGACATAGCGGACACACTAAATTAGTTTTTTTCAACAGTATTCACTAGAGAGGACCCAATTCAGGGACTGACACACAATCTCAATAATGAGAATATCCCACTGATAGGTACTTATTTAAGCGAGGAAGTAGTCTGTGACCGATTAAAACATTTAAAGATTAATAAATCACCAGGGCCCGATGGTATTCACCCAAGGGTTCTAATGGAGCTTCACTCTGAACTGGCAAAACCGCTATCTTTGATCTTTAAGGATTCAGTTATATCAGGTATGGTTCCCAAAGACTGGCGTATAGCGGAAGTAGTGCCTATATTCAAAAAGGGAAGTAAAGCTGAACCAGATAATTATAGACCAGTTAGTCTTACATCTATAGTGGGGAAGGTATTCTAAGAGATAGTATTCAGAAGTTCCTTGAAGTCAATAAGGTCATTAAAAGGAATCAACATGGGTTTATGAAGGACAGATCCTGTCAAACCAACTTACTTGGCTTTTATGAAACAGTAAGCGCAAACCTAGATCAGGGATCAGGGTAAAGACGTGGATGTAGTCTTTTTAGACTTTGCCAAAGCGTTCGATTCTGTACCACACATGAGACTTATCTACAAGCTACAAGAATCAGGGCTAGGAAGCACAATATGCACTTGGGTCAAAAACTGGTTAGATAATAGGGAGCAGCGCGTTGTGGTTAATGGATCTTTTTCAACTTGGACTGAAGTGCTAAGTGGTGTGCCGCAAGGCTCAGTATTAGGACCGCTATTGTTCAATATTTTCATTAACGACCTAACAGAAGGTCTAGAGAGCATGGTGTCAATTTTTGCAGATGATACCAAATTGTGTAAGGCTATAAATACAGAGGAGGATGCCGAGTCTCTTCAGAACGACTTAGTTAAATTAGAAGCATGGGCAGCCAAATGGAGAATGTGCTTCAACACAGACAAGTGTAAGGTAATGCACTGTGGTAACAAGAACAAAAATTACACCTACCTACTAAATGGGGTAAAATTAGGGGATTCTGTACTGGAAAAGGACTTAGGTGTCCTCATAGATAGCAAGCTAAGCAGTAGTACCCAAAGTAGGACTGCAGCAAAGAAAGCTAATAAGATATTAGCATGCATAAAACGGGGTATTGATGCTAGGGACGAGAGTATTATACTCCCGTTATATAAATCACTAGTGAGGCCACACCTTGAATACTGTGTACAGTTCTGGGCACCGTACTACAAAAAGGATATCCTGGAGCTAGAAAAGGTACAGAGGAGGGCGACCAAACTAATTAAGGGCATGGAGACGATGGAATACAAGGAAAGGCTTGAAAGACTAGGCATGTTTACATTGGAAAAGCGGAGACTAAGAGGGGATATGATCAACATCTACAAATATATAAGGGGACAATACACAGAGCTTGCACGGGACCTGTTTCTGGTTAGATCAACACAGAGGACTCGTGGACACTCGCTCAGGTTAGAGGAGAGGAGATTCCGCACAATTCGTCGTAAAGGCTTTTTCACGGTAAGGACAATACGTGTTTGGAATTCCCTGCCCGAGGGAGTTGTAATGGCGGAATCTGTCAACACCTTTAAGAATGGGTTAGATAAATTCCTAATGGATAAGGATATCCAGGGGTATGGTGCATAGTCATGCATTATAGTTACTATAAATAGGGATAAAATGCAACGGCTGACAGCAGCATCAGTCAGAAATTTTAGTCAAATCATCATGCATAGGAGACCACAAATAGGTTGAACTCGATGGACAATTGTCTTTTTTCAACCTCAGATACTATGATACATTGTGTACTGTAGGCTGTATCTTAAAAGTCAGATTTTGAGAAACACTTTGTTAAGCATTATTGTGACATGTTGTGAACATATTAATACTAGTACTGTGCTAATAATATTTCTATTAACTTCTTCCCACCATGCACTGAACTACTGTACAGTGAGCAAAATGTAGTTTGTTTGGTCTGAGATGAAGGAGGAAGAACTGCAAGCTTGATGAAGGTAAGCTTGTGATACTGTGTACAGGACAACAGTCTTTGGTATCTCTCTCCCTGATATTGTGTCTCCCCCCTGAAACTATATCTCTCTTTCTCTTTAAACTGTATCTCTCTTCCACCCCGTCTCTTTCTCCCCCTCTCATCTTTCTCCATGACACCATCTCTCTTGCTCCTGCCTCCTATTACACAAACCCCTCCTCTATCTCTCTCCTCTTTCTCTCTCTCTTTGTTCCTTCTCAATCCCTCCCTCTCTTTCTGGTTCCTTTCTCTCCTGCTCCTGTATGGGATTTTGTATTGACACCAGCTATAGGGCCCTCAAAGTTCTAGCATCGCCCCTCCCTAACAGTACTCAACTTCATACAGTTGATCTACAGTATACTGTACTGTTTCTTAAATGTGAGATTTTGAGAAACACGTTGTTTTGCATAGTTGTGACATGTTGTGAACATACAGTACAGTACTTTACAAATAATAATTATTTTATATTCTTCCCACCAAGCACTGAACTTCTGTACATTGAGCAAAATTCATGAAAGAGAGAGGAATAAATAGGCAACACACACCACCAAATACATTGGCAATGCTCACCACCAGAGTGAGTATTATTCTAATCTATTCACTAATTATTGTACAATATGCATTTATTATACTGTAGTTGACTTTGTATTGATTGAATTACTGTATTGTACAATAATAATAATTATTATTTTACTGTACTGTAGGTCACCGGACAGGAATCCTATTGAATTGGTCTGGGCAAAGTTGAAGAGGTTCATCAGCTGTGATGTGAAATCAAACAAAAAAAACAAAAACTTTTGGCTGGGATAAAGACATTTTGGGAAGAAATACTGATACCTGCCCTGTGTAATAATTACATAAATCATCTGGACAGAGTCTTGCCTGTCGTCATAGAACAAAATGGTCATGCCACTGCTATGTAGCTTCTCCAGTACTGTATACTGTACCTTTAAAACTAAGCCCCTCACAACAGTAACTTACTGTATACTGTACCTCAGTATACCTCAGTATAATGTCTGCTCTGGGCTGCTCCTTGCGCTGTAGCTGTCTGTGCTGGGGCCTGAAGTGCTGCTTTGCCCAGCTTCCTCCTGCTGGACTATGGGAAAAAAATGGCAGCACAGTTTTCAGTAGGACAGACCGGGGAGGGTGGGAGATAAGGTTGGTGATACTGTATACTGTATAATATAGAACAATGAAGTCTTTTGTGTAGAGGAGGGAGAGGGAAACACACATTCAGTAAATTTTAGAAAAAAAAAAGCCATACAGTTGGACCTTCGTAAAAAAAACTCACAAAGTAACAAAAACAAGTACTGTACTTACTATCGGTATAGCTGCTCTGGCCTCTCCGTTGTCCTCCTGCACTACTGGGACTGGAGGGCTGCCTGGCCCAGCTTCCTCCTGCTGGCGGGGTTGCTGAACTGTGGGGAAAACAAAGGCAGCACAATTTTCGGTAAACAATATGGCTGGGAAGCAAGGTGGTGGAACTCACCCCCCTACCCTCCAAGCGCCTATGCAATAAAGGGATTACGTGCACCACAGGCGCACCCCCAAAAAGTGTTGTCTCAAAAAGAAAGGAGCATGGCCACACTAAAGTATTCCCAATTAAAATTATGCCGCACAGCACAATCTTACATTTCACCACACAATGGTGTCCCATATTCATGTTATGACACACATTAGTGCCCCTCATACACAAAGCCCACAGTAGTAGCACCCCTAATACACATAATGCCCACAGCAGTAGCACTCCTTATACAATGCCCACAGTAGTAGTGCCCTTTATGCAATGGCCACTGTAGTGGTAGTGTCCCTTATGAAGAGCCCATAGTAGAAGTGCCCCCAGTAGTAGTGCCCCTTATGTCCCCAGGAGTGCCCCTTATTTCCCGCTTATAAAGTGACTCCTATGCAATGCCCATTAGTAGTGCCCCCAGTAGTAATGCCCCTTGTAGTATTGCCCCCAGTAGGTATGTTCCCTCAGTAGTTAGCCCCCAGATTTTCATTCCAACCAGAAAGATTGGACAGATAATCCTATAGTGTGTATCCAGTTTATCTTGTGAGAACATGGGAAGATGTATAGTATTAAACCTTCTAAAGAGTGTAGAAGTACAGTAGTTACTCTGGGCAGTACCTCTACTTTCTCACTTTTTACAAGGTTTCATGCATTTCCTGCAGTGTCTTCTTTATCAGCTTGTAGTCTCTTACAGTATATAGTGAAGTGTTAATGACATTCTGACAAGTGTTCACGAAATACATAAAGTTGATGTTTATGATGACAGACATCTTAAAATTTGCAGCCACATCATGATTTGGTTCAGTTGTATCTCATTGTTCTTTAATTAATTTAACATACTATTTTGAGTCCATTTTCTTGGAAAGTGACAGTGAAGGGGCTCCAGAATAGAATTATTTGGTTTTAACCATCTTCACGCTATGCAGTGCACTCTACAATACACAATAATAAGACTCAAGTAAGTACAGTACAGTAGTTACAGTACAGTAGCACATTATGGTTCAATTACAGTAGTGAAAATGATAAATACAGTATACAGTAGTGCAAGCAAGTGCAACTGAGGTCCATATTCACAATAATTTATCACCTGTTACAAAGTTTTTAAAAATGTTTTGTTTTACAAACTTTTGAAGAATTTGGCAAATAATATTTGATAGTGTAGGAGGAAACCAAGAGGTTGAGTTATAGGGTCAAGTCATAAAGCTGCGAAATGCCCTTTATCTGTGTTAGAAAGGCTTTTCACAACTTTGGTCAATTAATAGTGCAACTTACCTGTTATAAACCCCCAAAATGCAACAATACCACAAGACACAGAATTCAGAAACATTTATTCAAAGATGATACAGTGGCAGGGACATGTAGGTAAATTTGGTTAGGTAATCTTGAAATATTGAGAATACAGATGAACTAAGTAAAATATATCAGGCATGGCAGATGTTTAATGCGGGATTGCCTAACTTTGAGGCAATTAAGGGAACTGAAGATATTGTCCTAGGACAATGAACCTTCATCAATTAATTACTACTGTGGGGTAGAACATTTTCCATAACCAAGCATTTTTGATTTCTAGAATTTGGCCATTTTCACTACAACCTACTGGTTAGCAGGAAATCAGAATAGCTGGACAGACTGAGCAGGAATATAGAGGAATAATTTCCAGGGAAAGCAATAACCAGCAAGGTGCATGGTGAGCGGCAGGAATAAATAGTTAGGCAGCCGCAGATGATTAAACAGGGAAGGGAGATTAACTACTGCAGGTGCAGAGTAAATGTCCAAACATAGCAGCAACTCTGCAATATAATGCAATCTTTTTTTAAATGTACTGTGTTCCACTTCAATGAATCAAACCCTATACAAATACTCATGAATCTATTAACTGTGTTGGACATTTCCTAAATAATATATTGTTTGATTTATCCTCAATTAGGTCATGATGTGTGAGTTTCACCACCTCTCCAGGACCACTTTGAGCCCTGGAAAAATCAATGGTCACATGGAATTATGCAAATATATAGCTCTCAACTAGACAAATTGGAATCTTATTGGAATTAGAATGAAAATTTGAATTCATACTTAGGCACCATTACATTCATTTTATTTTTATCGAATACATCAATTTAGTAGTTTTGCTGCCCAACCTCTCTGTATTTGCTGATTCCTGCTTTTATCACGTATAGGCAGCAAAGCATTAAAAAGGTGATGGAACGTACTACTGTAGAATGCTGAACAAAAAAGAAATAATAGAGGTGGATGGTTGCGCTGTAAGGATTTGTGCAAGCCTGGGGGTAGTCTGGGAGTTCCCTGCAAACTCCAAACAGTAAAAATGCACTAAAAATGGTACTAAAATTGCACTTTACCATTTTTAGTGCATTTTTACTGTAGAATGCTGCCTATGATTGGTTGTGAGCAATCCTCTACACCAACCAATCCTCTACACCATCCAATCCCCCACCCAATTTCACACCACTGATACCTGAGAAAAGAAGAGATGAAGACTAGTAAACAGAGATGGCGTAAATACAATCCTTTGAAGTAGTATCATTTTAATACTGTATTTTCCCGAACTTAGATGTTAAACATATACAGCTGTGTAACAAAAAAATATATAGTAAATTTAAACTTCAATTTAAACATTTTAACTAGTTTTATTAAAGTGAATTTTATATGTTTTAAAAAGAAAATATATGTTATTGCCTCAAAGGTTAATTGAGAAAAAGAATGATCTAAAAGCAAATAGCAGTTAAAATTACATGTTGGTCTTTTTGTCATTGCCCAAGGTGTTTTCAAAATGTGACTGATGACAGATGATTAGTCACAGCTCAGAAAAATCTATAACAGAGTAATGGGGTTTTTAAAAGATTGGAGGAGAGAGCAGTTTACTTCTTTCCTTTGTAGCATAGTAATATTGCTGATAATTACACTGCCCATAGCACTGTTAAAAAAAATGCAGAAGTATTACTTTTTTGAATGGCTATCATAAAAGAATCACATATCCATGAAGGAGGAAACAAGATAGCATGAATTAACTTCATTTTAATGCAAATTATGTTCGACTGCTTTGTATCCATTAATGTCCTTTCAAGTAAGGTGTTTTTGTTTGGTTTTCTGCTATTCCTCATTATTTATTCAAAGGCATAAATCATTCAATGCTGTAAAAAATAACTCATTGATATTACAAAACATGTAGGCCAAGATAATGGAAGAACTTAGCTTTGTTTTAGTCAAATGAAGCCATGAATTATACAAATAACAGACTTTTCTTACTCCTCATGCAGGAACTGTTCCCAGATAATACAATATATACTTCTCAATTCTGTTAACTGCAAAAGGTTATAAGGAAAGTTTAGAACATGTTTTTCACCTCAGAAAAAGATCCTCTACCAGGCAATCAGCATTTTGTGCAAAAAAGTCTGGACCCACTGTTTGTGAGAGAGATAGATAGATAGATAGATAGTGTCAGGTTTGGTTTAGCTCGTGTCCCCGGAGGGGGCGCTAGTGGGTCAGTGGAGGTAGGATGGAAGAAGTGAGGAGGCTGGATTGGGTTTCTGCGCATGGGCGCAATGATGTTTTATTAACAGAAAAGTTCACACAATAAGGCAGCAGAAATAAACAGTAAGGAATGCAATGATAATGGTGCAGCGTAAAAGCTGAGAGTCTATGGCAAATGTAATATGACAGTATGATGGGTAAAGTCACTGGTATAGGAACCAGAGTTGTTTAAAACGTGGAGCCAGCAGAGATGGTGATATATGGTAGCAAACCTGGTAGCAGATGCAGGATACTTGGTAACAGTTCACAGTGCAGTTGATGAAGCACAGGCAGCTAGCAAGCTGCTTCACAGGTGAGGTGATGAAATGCACCTGGAGAGAGAGTCTCTACTGCTGAGGCTGAAGCACACTGTGGATGTAGATAGGTGTGGAGCCAGATAGTAAACACAGGGATTGCTGATGCTTGTAGTTCCACGGAGATGCAGGAAGGTAACCAGGAACACGGAGGAACAGGAAGGTAACCAGGAACACGGAGGATCCAGGAAGGTAACCAGGAACATGGAGGATCCAGGCACATGGGTCGCAGGAGTGACACAAAGTTCAGGACAACCACAGGCTCATCCTGCAGCTCCTGATATACCCCCTGGTGTGCAGACATTGGCTGGAGTGGAACAAGGAGGTGCGGCCAAGCTCCGGATTGGCCGCCGTACTCAGGCTGATGGAGACTGTCATGGCGGCGCCCATGCCGCGGCCCGGCGGGAACGCGGCGTGCTCTCACGCCTGCTGACAACAGGAGTGCTCCCAGGCCTAGGATGACGTCCGGCAACAGGGAGTCGGGTGACAGCAAAACGTAGGGACCCCGGACGGAGTCCGCACCGACGGACAGATGTAACTGTGGTGAGTCGATTCCTGACAGTACCCCCTCATTTATGGGTGGGCACCGAACACCCACGTGGCTTGGAAGGGTGAGTTCTGTGGAAGATACGGACCAACCTTGGAGCATGGACGTCAGAAGAATTCACCCAGCTTCTCCCCTCAGGACCATAACCGGACCAGTCGATGAGGTATTGCAAACGACCGTACCGGCAACGAGAATCCAGAATCTTCTCTATTTCAAACTCTACGCCCCGCTGGGTTCGTATTCTGGGACCAACTGGAAGAGCTCTTTGGAAGCGATTCAGGACTAACGGTCTGAGGAGAGAAATATGAAAGGCATTAGGAATTCGTAATGAAGGAGACAATTTGAGTTTGTAAGCCACAGGACTGATGACTTTTTCGATGGTGAAGGGACCAATGAAGCGTGGTGCGAACTTCATCGATGGCACTCTAAGACGGAGGTTCCGAGTGGAGAGCCAAACCTTGTCACCAGGCTTCAGGCTAGGAACTGCGCGTCTTTTCCGGTCAGCAAAGAACTTATAATTACTGGAAGCTTTCTTGAGAGAAGCATGAATCTTCTTCCAGGTTGAAGAGAACTGACCCAAAACAACAGTGGCGGCAGGAACATCGATGTTAGGAAGGTCTTGAAAATCCGGAACACGAGGATGTTGTCCATATGCAGCAAAGAATGGAGTTGTTTCTGTAGCAGTATGGTAGCGGAAGTTGTGGGCAAATTCGGCCCACGGAAGCAGATCCAACCAGTCATCCTGAGAAGATGAAACATAAAGTCTTAAAAAGGTTTCCAACTCTTGGTTTACCCTCTCTGTCTGCCCATTTGTCTGAGGGTGGTAAGCCGACGAAAACTTGAGACTGACTTGCATGGCAGAACAAAGGGCTCTCCAAAACCTTGCCACGAACTGAACTCCACGGTCAGATATAATTTCAGTGGGCAGTCCATGTAAACGGAAAATCTCCCGTAGGAAGATTTGAGCAAGTTTTGGGGCAGAAGGGAGACCCTGGAGAGGAACAAAATGAGCCATTTTGGTAAACCTGTCAACCACAACCCAGATGGTATTATATCCTTGAGAAGAGGGAAGGTCGGAGATGAAATCCATGGACAGGTGTGACCAGGGACGGCTGGGAATAGATAATGGCTGTAACTGACCTGCTGGAGACTGACGAGGAGTCTTGTGCTGCGCACACTTAGGACAGGATGCCACAAAGTCTTTGATGTCGACTTTCATCTTCGGCCACCAGTATGTCTCGGAGAGAAACTTGAAGGTCTTTAGGACACCAGGATGCCCAGTGAATTTGGACTGATGAGCCCAAGACAGCAACTTGGGACGCAGTTCTGGGGAAACAAAAGTCTTACCAGGAGGCGGAGCAGGAGAAACTTGAGATGAAGCAAATACGACTGGATTCAGGATGGAATGCGGAACTGGATCGGACGTCCCTTCTTTGGACTCCATAGATCGGGACAAAGCGTCTGCTTTGATATTCTGGGAACCTGGGCGGAGATGAAGCTTAAAGTTAAAACGAGAAAAGAACATAGCCCACCGGGACTGGCGAGGATTAAGACACTGGGCTGCCTTTAAGTAAAGCAGATTTTTATGATCCGTATAGATGTTGAATGGAAATTTGGCCCCTTCCAGGAGATACCTCCATTCCTCAAGGGCCAGCTTGAACGCCAGTAGTTCTTGGTCACCAGTGGAATAGTTAGCTTCTGCAGGAAGGAATTTACGAGAATAAAATCCACAAGGGTGAATCTTCCCTTCTGGGAGAGAACAGCTCCAATTCCTACTGTGGAAGCATCCACCTCGAACTCGAATGGCTTGTTAACATCTGGTTGAGACAGAACTGGAGCAGACATAAAAGCCAGCTTGATTTTTTGAAACGCAGCTAAAGCCTCTTCTGACCAGTTGGAATGATCTGCCCCCTTCCGAGTTAAGTTGGTAATAGGAGCGATGAGAGTTGAGAAACCTCGGATGAACTTCCTATAATAATTAGCGAATCCCAGGAATCGCTGAATGGACTTGAGAGTATTCGGAATGGACCAATTGGCAATAGCTTCCAACTTTGTCAGGTCCATCTGGAGATCCGATCCGGAAATTATATACCCCAGGAAGGGTATGGAAGAAACTTCAAAAGTACACTTGGACAACTTGCCGTAGAGACGGTTCTCACGAAGACGTCGGAGGACCTCACGGACTTGTAGACGATGAGAAGAGATATCTTGGGAGAAGATGAGGATATCATCCAGGTAAACTACAAGATACTTATACAGAACGTCACGGAAGATTTCGTTAACGAAGTGCTGGAATACTGCTGGGGCATTGCTCAACCCGAATGGCATTACCAGGTACTCGTAATGACCATCTCGAGTATTAAAAGCTGTCTTCCATTCGTCACCACTACGGATTCTGATGAGATTATAGGCACCGCGGAGATCTAACTTGGTGAAGATGCGGGCTCCCTTGACTCTATCAAACAACTCAGTGATGAGGGGTAATGGATAGCTATTTTTGATGGTAATGTCATTGAGACCCCGGTAGTCGATGCATGGACGTAATCCTCCATCCTTCTTTTTAACAAAGAAAAAGCCCGCACCAGCGGGTGAAGATGAGGGGCGGATGAATCCCTTCTGTAAGTTCTCCCTGATGTAATCGCTCATCACCTCGGTTTCAGGAACAGATAACGAATACGTACGCCCCCTAGGTGGTTTTTTGCCGGGAATGAGGTCTATGGGGCAATCCCACTCTCTATGGGGCGGCAGAACATCAGCAGCCCTTTCACTGAAGACGTCAGAGAAATCTTGGTAGGCCACAGGAAGACTTGACTGGGACTTGACTTCAGAAGACCTTATAGGGTAAACTTGAGCTAAGCAGGACTGACGGCAATGTGAACCCCAGGAAGTGAGTTGTAACGTGGACCAATCAATCCGCGGATTATGTAGTTGGAGCCAGGGCATACCCAACACAATCTCCTGGGTTGCCTGAGGAATAACTAAAAACTTTATTAATTCAGAATGCAGGAACCCGACTCCCAGTACCACTGGCTTGGTCTGGTGAGAGATATAGCCCTTGGAAATTCGGCTACCATCCACTGCATTAATGTAGACTGGATATGAGAGTTTGCAGACAGGCAAATGAAACTTATCTACTGCAGCCTGAGTGATAAAGTTTCCCGCGGCTCCACAGTCCATCAACGCAGTTGCAGATTGGAGTACAGCCGTAGTCTCTAAAGTCACAGGAAGAATAAGGTCTTGATTTGAAGGAGCTTGTCTAGAAGATCCCAACTTGACTCCTCCTTTACAAGTCAGGATCTGGCGTTTCCCGAACGCACTGTACAGGAATTAATCTGGTGACCTGTAGCCGCACAATAAAGACACAGTCTCTCACGGAGTCTTCTTGACCGCTCCTCAGGAGTTAAGCGGGACCTATTAATTTGCATAGGCTCATCAGAAGGTGGAGGCTGAAATTGTACTGAAGGTACCATTCTTGACTTGCGAGGCTCACTACGAGCACGCTCACTGTTGCGTTCGCGAATGCGAGAGTCCAACTTGATGCACAGAGAGATTAGTTCAGACAATTGCTCAGGGATATCACGGGTTGCCAGTTCATCCTTGATCCGATCCGAAAGTCAATGCCAGAAGGCTGCTACCAGGGCTTGGTTATTCCACTGGATCTCTGCGGCTAATGTATGGAACTGGATGACATATTGGCCCATACTCCGGGTACCTTGACGAAGCTGAATAAGATCTGCAGAGGCTGATGTTGCACGACCCGGTTCGTCAAAGATACGTCTGAAGGTTGAAACGAATTCAGCGTAGTTGTTCATCAGAGGGTCAGCACGTTCCCACAGAGGAGACACCCAACTCAAGGCAGAACCAGAGAGCAGTGAGATAATGTAGGCAACCTTGGATCTTGGCGTGGGGAAATTGTGTGATAATAATTCAAACTGGATTTCACATTGGTTAAGGAACCTGCGACATAGCTTCGGACTGCCATCATATTTGCTGGGCACGGGCAGGTGCAAGCGTGACACTGGAGCTGATGCAGCCGACATAGAAGAGCTCACAGCACTTGCAGGTGCTGGGGTAACTGGAACTGGCGAAGCAGGTACACTAGGCAGGGATTGTTGCAGTGTATCAATCCGGGAGGACATTCCTTGCAGGAACTGAAACATCTGCTGCTGCACAGCCTCTTGACCATCCAAGCGGGAGACCAGATTTTGTAAGGCCCCTGACCCCACACTCTGACCACCGTCCGAGTCCATCGGTCCTGAACTTACTGTCAGGTTTGGTTTAGCTCGTGTCCCCGGAGGGGGCGCTAGTGGGTCAGTGGAGGTAGGATGGAAGAAGTGAGGAGGCTGGATTGGGTTTCTGCGCATGGGCGCAATGATGTTTTATTAACAGAAAAGTTCACACAATAAGGCAGCAGAAATAAACAGTAAGGAATGCAATGATAATGGTGCAGCGTAAAAGCTGAGAGTCTATGGCAAATGTAATATGACAGTATGATGGATAAAGTCACTGGTATAGGAACCAGAGTTGTTTAAAACGTGGAGCCAGCAGAGATGGTGATATGTGGTAGCAAACCTGGTAGCAGATGCAAGAGACTTGGGGGGTCATTTCGAGTTGTTCGCTCGGTAAAAATCTTCGCATCGCAGCGATTTTCCGCTTAATGCGCATGCGCAATGTCCGCACTGCGACTGCGCCAAGTAAATTTGCTATGCACTTAGGAATTTTACTCACGGCATTTTCATCGTTCTGGCGATCGTAATGTGATTGACAGGAAATGGGTGTTACTGGGCGGAAACAGGCCGTTTTATGGGCGTGTGGGAAAAAACGCTACCGTTTCCGGAAAAAACGCAGGAGTGTCTGGGCGAACGCTGGGTGTGTTTGTGACGTTAAACCAGGAACGACAAGCAGTGAAATGATCGCAGATGCCGAGTAAGTCTGAAGCTACTCAGAAACTGCTACGAGGTGTGTAATCGCAATATTGCGAATACATCGTTCGCAATTTTAAGATGCTAAGATTCACTCCCAGTAGGCGGCGGCTTAGCATGAGCAAATCTGCTAAAATTCACTTGCGAGCGAACAACTCGGAATGACCCCCTTGGTAACAGTTCACAGTGCAGTTGATGAAGCACAGGCAGCTAGCAAGCTGCTTCACAGGTGAGGTGATGAAATGCACCTGGAGAGAGAGTCTCTACTGCTGAGGCTGAAGCACACTGTGGATGTAGATAGGTGTGGAGCCAGATAGTAAACGCAGGGATTGCTGATGCTTGTAGTTCCACGGAGATGCAGGAAGGTAACCAGGAACACTGAGGAACAGGAAGGTAACCAGGAACACGGAGGATCCAGGAAGGTAACCAGGAACACGGAGGATCCAGGCACATGGGTCGCAGGAGTGACACAAAGTTCAGGACAACCACAGGCTCATCCTGCAGCTCCTGATATACCCCCTGGTGTGCAGACATTGGCTGGAGTGGAACAAGGAGGTGCGGCCAAGCTCCTGATTGGCCGCCGTACTCAGGCTGATGGAGACTGTCATGGCGGCGCCCATGCCGCGGCCCGGCGGGAACACGGCGTGCTCTCATGCCTGCTGACAACAGGAGTGCTCCCAGGCCTAGGATGACGTCCGGCAACAGGGAGTCGGGTGACAGCAAAACGTAGGGACCCCGGACGGAGTCCGCACCGACGGACAGATGTAACTGTGGTGAGTTGATTCCTGATAGATAGATAGATAGATAGATAGATAGGTCATTTATTCATAGTAGACAATCACAGGTTAGGGCGACGTTTCGATCAATAGCATGATCTTTTTAAAGACATAGGGGTATATTCAATTGCGGTCGAATTCCGGCATGAATTCGAGTGTTTTTGGATTCGACACAATTCGACAGGCGAAACCCTCCCGCTGGGATCCGAATTCGAAATATTCAATAAATAACGGATTCGACAGTCCCGCTGTCGAAAAACGGACCGATTGGGCGGCCTGGATTCGACTTCATGGACCTCACAAAAGTGTTCAATAAATCTTGAAAAAAAATGCGTGGGGTCCCCCCTCCTAAGCATAACCAGACTATGGCTCTTTGAGCCAGTCCTGGTTGTAAAAATACAGGGGGAAAATTGACAGGGGTTCCCCCATATTTTAACAACCAGCACCGGGCTTCACCTGGTCCTGGTGCAAAAAATACGGGGGACAAAAGACTTAGGGGTCCCCCATATTTTTTCCACCTTCACCGGGCTTTGAATAAATGACCTGCTAAGCTTTTTTTTTTAGAAATGTGGTGAGTGTCCTCCTCTATTGTGCCTTTATTTATGGATTGATATCCTTGGAGTGGAGCACCATCTGGATGTCTATTCAATGAGCTATTGAGTGCAGATAAACAAGATACATATATATATATATATATCTTTATCAGACCCAACAAATGCTGGGTCACCTCACTCCACCCTCCCCCCCCCCCCCCCCACACCCTCTCTGCTATAAAATACACACAGCTCTGCTCTGTTGGGGCTTTGCTGTTCTGACCTCCCACTCTTTTACAGCCCCCTTCCCCATCACTTCTTCAACCCTCATACTTACCTCTATGGCCATTCCTCCTCTCTGAAATCTTTCCTATCTCCCTTGTAGTGGGAACCATTGGGGCATGGGCATAAGCTTCTACTGCGCACATATTAAGAAGACTGGACAAAAATTCAAAGTGTATTCAGTTATTCACACACAAATTTCATAATGAAATTCTGGTTTTGCATTCATGAATACGAAATTGAGATGGGAAGCGTTGCAAGGTGTGTGCAGCCACCCGGGAATGTGAATCCCCTATAAACTTGTATTCATTAGTGTTATTTCTCTGACGTCCTAGTGGATGCTGGGAACTCCGTAAGGACCATGGGGAATAGCGGCTCCGCAGGAGACAGGGCACATCTAAAGAAAGCTTTAGGATCACCTGGTGTGCACTGGCTCCTCCCCCTATGACCCTCCTCCAAGCCTCAGTTAGATTTTCTGTGCCCGACGAGAAGGGTGCACACTAGGGGCTCTCCTGAGCTCTTTGTGAAAGTTTTAGTTTAGGTTTATTATTTTCAGTGAGACCTGCTGGCAACAGGCTCACTGCATCGAGGGACTAAGGGGAGAAGAAGCGAACTCACCTGCGTGCAGAGTGGATTGGGCTTCTTAGGCTACTGGACATTAGCTCCAGAGGGACGATCACAGGTTCAGCCTGGATGGGTCACCGGAGCCGCGCCGCCGGCCCCCTTACAGAGCCAGAAGAGCGAAGAGGTCCGGAAAAATCGGCGGCAGAAGACTTTCCTGTCTTCAGATAAAGGTAGGCGCACAGCACCGCAGCTGTGCGCCATTGCTCTCAGCACACTTCACACTCCGGTCACTGAGGGTGCAGGGCGCTGGGGGGGCAGCGCCCTGAGACGCAATAAATCGATAGAAAACCTTTTATGGCTAAAATAAATGCATCACATATAACTCCTGGGCTATATGGATGCATTTAACCCCTGCCAAAACATACAAGAAAACGGATGATAAGGACGCCGAGAAAGGGGCGGAGCCTATCTCCTCAGCACACTGGCGCCATTTTCCCTCACAGCTCAGTTGGAGGGAAGCTCCCTGGCTCTCCCCTGCAGTCACTACACTACAGAAAGGGGTTAAAAAAGAGAGGGGGGCACAAATTAGGCGCAGTATAAACAATACAGCAGCTATAAAGGGAAAAACACTTACATAAGGTTATCCCTGTATATATATAGCGCTCTGGTGTGTGCTGGCAAACTCTCCCTCTGTCTCCCCAAAGGGCTAGTGGGGTCCTGTCCTCTATCAGAGCATTCCCTGTGTGTGTGCTGTGTGTCGGTACGTTTGTGTCGACATGTATGAGGAGAAAAATGATGAGGAGACGGAGTAGAGTGTCTGTAATAGTGTTGTCACCCCCTGGGGGGTCGACACCTGAGTGGATGTACTGTTGAAATTGCGTGACAGTGTCAGCTTTGTATAAAAGACAGTGGTTGACATGAGACAGCCGGCTACTCAGCTTGTGCATGTCCAGACGTCTCATACAGGGGCTCTAAAGCGCCCGTTACCTCAGATACAGACGCCGACACGGATACTGACTCCTGTGTCGACGGTGAAGAGACAACCGTGATTTCCAATAGGGCCACACATTGCATGATTGAGGCAATGGAAAAAGTTTACACTCTTCTGATAATATAAATACCACCAAAAAAAGGGGTATTATGTTTGGTGAGGAAAAACTTCCTGTAGTTTTCCTGAATCTGAGAAATAAAATGAGGTGTGTGATGATGCGTGGGTTTCCCCCCGATAACAATTGATAATTTCTAAAAAGTTATTGGCAGTATACCTTTTCCCGCCAGAGGTTAGGGTGCGTTGGGAAACACCCCCTAGGGGGGATAAGGCGCTCACACGCTTGTAAGAACAAGGGCTCTACCCTCTCTGGAGATGGCCGCCCTTAGGGATCCTGCTGATAGAAAGCAGGAGGGTATCCTAAAATGTATTTACACACATACTGGTGTTATACTGCGACCAGCAATCGCCTCAGCCTGGATGTGCAGTGCTGGGTTGGCGTGGTCGGATTCCCTGACTGGAAATTTGATATCCTAGATAAGGACAGTATATTATTGCCTATAGAGCAATTAAAAGATGCATTTCTATATATGCATGATGCACAGCGGAATATTTGCCGACTGGCATCAAGTATAAGTGCGTTGTCCAATTATACCAGTAAAGTGGTCAGGTGATGCGGATTCCAAACGGCATTTGGAAGTATTGCCTTAACAAAAAAGGGGATGTACCCCAGGTCGCCTCTCAAAATAAGACGCCGTATTATCAGGCGCAGTCCTGGTTGGCAAGCGGACAAAAGGGTTCCTCTTTTCTGCTCGTGACAGAGGGAGAGGAAAATGGCTGCAGAGATCAGCCAGTTCCAAGGAACAGAAACTCTTTTCCGCCTCTGCCAAGCCCTCAGTATGACGCTAGGGCTTTACAAGTTCAGGCACGGTGGGGTCCCGTTCTCAATGAATTTCAGTGCGCAGTGGGCTCACTCGCAAGTAGACCCCTGGATCCTTCAGGTAATATTTCAGGGGTACAAATTGGAATTCGAGACGTATCCCCCTCGCCGTTTCCAAAGGTCTGTTTTACCGACGTCTCCCGCTGACAGGGAGGCAGTTTTGGAAACCATTCACAAGCTGTATTCCCAGCAGGTGATAATCAAGATACCCCTCCTGCAACAAGGAACGGGGTATTATTCCACACTATTGTGGTACCGAAGCCAGACGGCTCGGTGAGACCGATTTTAAAATCTAAAATCTTTGAACACTAGCATACAGAGGTTCAAATTCAAAATTGAGTCACTCAGAGCAGTGATTGCAAACCTGGAAGAAGGGGACTACATGATGTCTTGGGACATCAAGGATGCTTACCTTCATGTCAAAATTTACCCTTCTCACCAAGGGTATTTCAGGTTATGGTACAGAACTGTCACTATCAGTTCGGACGCTGCCGTAGGGATGGTCCACGGCACCCCGGGTCTTTACCAAGGTAATGGACGAAATGATATCCCTTCGAAGGAAGGAAATTTTAGTTATCCCTTACTTGGACGATTCCCTGATAAGGGTAAGATCCAGGGAACACTTCGAAGTCGGTGTAGCACTATCTCAGGTAGTGTTGCGGCAGCACGATTGGATTCTCAATATTCCAAAATCGCAGCTGGTTCCGACGACTTGTCTTCTGTTCCTAGGGATGATCCTGGACACAGTCCAGAAAGAAGGTGTTTCTCCCGGAGGAGAAAGCCAGGGAGTTATCCGAGCTAGTCAGGAACCTCCTAAAACCGAACCAAGTCTCAGTGCATCAATGCACAAGGGTTCTGGGTAAAAATGGTGGCTTCCTACGAAGCAATCCCATTCGGCAGATTCCACGCAAGACTTTCCAGTGGAACCTACTGGACAAATGGTCCGGGTCGCATCTTCAGATGCTTCAGCGGATAACCCTGTCACCGGGGACAAGGGTATCCCTCCTGTGGTGGTTGCAGAGTGCTCATCTTCTAGAGGGCCGCAGATTCGGCATTCGGGACTGGGTCCTGGTGGCCACGGATGCCAGCCTGCGAGGCTGGGGAGCAGTCACACAGGGAAGGAATTTCCAGGGCTTATGGTCAAGCCTGGAGACATCTCTTCATATAAACATTCTGGAACTAAGGGCCATTTACAATGCCCTAAGTCAAGCGAAACCCCTGCTTCAGGGTCAGGCGGTATTGATCCAATCGGACAACATCACGTCAGTCGCCCACGTAAACAGACAGGGCGGCACGGGAAGCAGGGGGGCAATGGCAGAAGCTGCAAGGATTCTTCGCTGGGCGGAAGATCATGTGATAGCACTGTCAGCAGTGTTCATTCCGGGAGTGGAAAACTGGGAAGCAGACTTCCTCAGCAGACACGATCTACACCCGGGAGAGTGGGGACTTCATCCAGAAGTCTTCCACATTATTGTGAACCGTTGGGAAAAACCAAAGGTGGATATGATGGCGTCCCGCCTCAACAAAAAACTGGACAGGTATTGCGCCAGGTCAAGAGACCCTCAGGCAATAGCTGTGGACGCTCTGGTAACACCGTGGGTGTTCCAGTCAGTGTATGTGTTCCCTCCTCTGCCTCTCATACCAAAAGTACTGAGAATTATACGGCAAAGGGGAGTAAGAACGATACTCGTGGCTCCGGATTGGCCAAGAAGAACTTGGTATCCGGAACTTCAAGAGATGCTCACGGACGAACCGTGGCCTCTACCTCTAAGAAAGGACCTGCTCCAGCAGGGGCCTTGTTTGTTCCAAGACTTACCGCGGCTGCGTTTGACGGCTTGGTGGTTGAACGCCGGATCCTGAAGGAAAAAGGCATTCCAGATGAAGTCATCCCTACCCTGGTCAAGGCCAGGAAGGACGTAACCGCAAAACATTATCACCGCATTTGGCGAAAATATGTTGCGTGGTGGGAGGCCAAGAAGGCCCCTACAGAGAAATTTCAACTGGGTCGTTTCCTCCATTTCCTGCAAACAGGACTGTCTATGGGCCTAAAATTAGGGTCCATTAAGGTTCAATTTTCGGCCCTGTCGATTTTCTTCCAAAAGGAACTGGCTTCAGTGCCTGAAGTTCAGACATTTGTAAAAGGGGTACTGCATATACAGCCTCCTTTTGTGCCTCCAGTGGCACCTTGGGATCTCAATGTTGTGTTGAGTTTCCTAAAGTCATATTGGTTTGAACCACTCACCACTGTGGACTTAAAATATCTCACATGGAAGGTGACGATGCTGTTAGCCCGGGCTTCAGCCAGGCGTGTGTCAGAATTGGCGGCTTTATCATATAAAAGCCCTTATTTAATATTTCATTCTGACAGGGCAGAATTGAGGACTTGTCCTCAATTTCTACCTAAGGTGGTTTCTGCATTTCACATGAAGCAACCTATTGTGGTACCTGCGGCTACTAAGGACTTGGAGGATTCCAAGTTGCTTGACGTGGTCAGGGCCCTGTAAATATATGTTTCCAGGACGGCTGGAGTCAGAAAATCTGACTCGCTGTTTATCCTGTATGCACCCAACAAACTGGGTGCTCCTGCTTCTAAGCAGACGATTGCTCGTTGGATTTGTAGTACAATTCAGCTTGCACATTCTGTGGCAGGCCTGCCACAGCCAAAAATCTTAAAATGCCCACTCCACAAGGAAGGTGGGCTCATCTTGGGCAGCTGCCCGAGGGGTCTCGGCTTTACAACTTTGCCGAGCAGTTACTTGGTCAGGAGCAAATACGTTTGTAAAATTCTACAAATTTGATACCCTGGCTGAGGAGGACCTGGAGTTCTCTCATTCGGTGCTGCAGAGTCATCCGCACTCTCCCGCCCATTTGGGAGCTTTGGTATAATCCCCATGGTCCTTACGGAGTTCCCAGCAAGCACTAGGACGTCAGAGAAAATAAGAATTTACTTACCGATAATTCTATTTCTCGTAGTCCGTAGTGGATGCTGGGCGCCCATCCCAAGTGCGGATTGTCTGCAATACTGGTACATAATTATTGTTACCAAAAAAATTCGGGTTATTGTTGTAGTGAGCCATCTTTTATAGAGGCTTCTCTATTATCATGCTGTTAACTGGGTTCAGATCACAAGTTGTACAGTGTGATTGGTGTGGCTGGTATGAGTCTTACCCGGGATTCAAAATCCTTCCTTATTGTGTACGCTCGTCCGGGCACAGTATCCTAACTGAGGCTTGGAGGAGGGTCATAGGGGGAGGAGCCAGTGCACACCAGGTGATCCTAAAGCTTTCTTTAGATGTGCCCTGTCTCCTGCGGAGCCGCTATTCCCCATGGTCCTTACGGAGTTCCCAGCATCCACTACGGACTACGAGAAATAGAATTATCGGTAAGTAAATTCTTATTTTTTAATGAATGAAATTGACTAATCATGCATGTGGACAGTAGAAACAATGTGAAATGACATTGCTTTGTTATTGGATGTGATTTAGTTAAAAAGTTCTCAACCTGTAGTGGGCAGGGAAATGGTTTAGTCTGATGCAAATAAATATGATTTTGTCAGGTGATCTCGTCAGAACTTCCTGAACTACAGAGATCAGGTACAATACAGTAGCTCAGCTGGGGCAGTGGATACAGGGCACCACTGATTCCAAACCATTTTGCATTTTTTTTGTTTAATATATTGGTAGTAGAACTTAGGTTTTGGGGTTTTTGTCTAGCATCCATAAGGGATATTGGGGACAGATTAGTACGATGGGTATAGACGGGTCCAAAGGCCCTGCTTTTTGTCCCTCCTTGTCGATTGATGTACGCCACCGCCGTGGTTTTGTCCTGCCCTATTGCATGTGAGAGGAGACACAGGAGAGAGAACCCCAGCGCTGTACAGCCCCAGTGAGGTTGTCAGCGTTTTGATTGTAAACACAGTGAGACTGTACTATGAAAAATCCCTCAGAGGGATTGTTATTGTGAATTAATATAGTGGCTCTCCCCCTCTACACCCGGTACCAGCGATACAGGGACTGTAATGGAGGAGCTGTGGAGGCTGCTGCTGCTATGCAGAGGAAGGCCAAAATGCCGCTGAGCCCACTCGTATAGCTCCGCCATGGCGCCGGAGCTACTGCTGTATATTTCTACTGGCCATGTCTCCCTATGTGTGCAACCTTACATCAATGCTTGGTTCAACCATATTAGACAGTCTCACACAGGGGCTACAGGGGGGACCCGTACGCCTCACCCGCGCTTCAGACACAGCAAACTGGGGGACCCCCCTAGCAGGGCTCCCGGTTGGTACTCACCACCGATTATCACCTTCAGGCAGCGTTAGTGGTTTGCGGCATGCTGCAGCTGCAACAGCTAAGGCGCCATGCCCCGCTTAACAAACAGCCACTCAACGGTGGTCCTGCAGCAGGGAAGCGGCTCTGCACCTCAGGAGGCCGTTGACCGCCCACCCACCCCCAAATCCCACGGTGCAGGTATGCTGTTGCCTAAACAGCATACTGAAAGAAATAAAACTTTTCTCATACGTCCTAGAGGATGCTGGGGTCACATCAAGAACCATGGGGCATAGACAAGATCCGCAGGAGACATGGGTACTTTAAGACTTTCAAAGGGTGTGAACTGGCTCCTCCCTCTATGCCCCTCCTCCAGACTCCAGTTTAGAATCTGTGCCCAGTGAATAGACTTTATGTTAGGTTTTTCATTTTCAGGGAGAACTGCTGGCAACAGTCTCCCTGCTTCGTGGGACTTAGGGGAGAGAAGTCAGACCTACTTCTGTGAGTTTAAAGGCTCTGCTTCTTTGGCTACAGGACACCATTAGCTCCTGAGGGTCTGGTCGCTAGGTATGCATTGATGCTCGTTCCCAGAGCCGGCCGTCACCCCCCTTACAGAGCCAGAAGTCAGAAGGCAGGTGAGTAGAAGAAGACAGAAGACTTCAGTGACGGCTTCAGAGGTATCGCACACTCAGCGCCATGCTCCCACACTCAGCGGCACTACAGGGGGCAGGGGGAACCCCTGGCCAGCATATACACCTCTAAAAAAGTGACTGGCAAGAGGGGACAAGGTGCCAAGCCACTGTCCAAACCCCCGCCAGTATAAAGATTTTGGAAAAACAGCGGGGCTGAAGCGCGCCATTATGGGGGAGAGGCTTAGTCCTCACAGCTCACATCAGCGCCATTTTCTCTTCACAGAAGCTGCAGAGACGCTGGTCCTTCCTCACACTGCTGTACAAGTAACAGGGTGCAAAACGGGGGGGGCACAGTGATTTTTGGTGCAATATAAGTTATTATAAAAGCGCTGCAGGTCTGGGACATTCTGTAACTGTTTCAGAACCGGGTTTAAGCGCTGGGTTGTGAGCTGGCAAACTTCCTCTGTGTCTCGCTGACAGGCTTTATTGTGGGTCTGTCCCCTATATGCCCAGTGTGTCTGTGTGTGCTGGGTGCACGTCTGAGGCTGAAGGCTCTTCCCAGGAGGAGACTATGTTAGGGACACAAACGGCTGTGGGAGTGACCCTGTCGGCACCGCCGACACCTTATTGGGTGAATATTTTGAGTGCTCTGAATGCTAATGTGGCTCTGATAAATAAGAGATTGGATAAATCTGAGTCTCAGAACCAGGCTTGGATGAAATCCGTAGAGGATGTGTTGTTACAAGTCCAGACCCCCTCGGGGTCACAAAAACGTTCATTTACCCAGCTGGCAGACACGGATACCGACACGGACACTGACTCAAGTGTCGACTATAGTGATGCCAGATTAGATCCAAAACTAGCTAAGAGCGTTCAGTACATGATTGTGGCTATAAAAGACGTATTACATATCACTGAGGACCCTACTGTTCCTGATGCTAGGGTCTGTATGAATAAAGGAAAGAAACCTGAGGTAATGTTGCCTCCCTCATGAACTGAACACGCTTTGTGAAAAGGTTTGGGAAAATCCTGACAAAAAGTTTCAGATTCCCAAAAGGTTTCCAGTGGCGTATCCGTTTCCCTCTGGGGATAGGGAAAAATGGGAGTCACCCCCCATTTTGGACAAAGCTCTATCATGGCTGTCCAAAAAGGTGGCTCTTCCACCCCCTGACACGGCAGCCCTAAAGGATCCTGCGGATCGTAGGCAGGAAAATACATTGAAATCCATTTATGTCACCACGGGTACGCTACTCAGACCAGCCATTGCACCTGCGTGGGTGAGTAGAGCTATTGAAAAATGGGCAGATAACTTGTCATCTAAAATAGATACCCTGGATAGGGATAGCATTCTTTTGACACTAGGTTATATCAGGGACGCTGCAGTCTTCTTAAAGGAAGCTGCGAGGGATATTTGCCTCTTGGGATCAAGGGCCAATGCCATGGCAGTCTCAGCTAGGAGAGCATTGTGGATTCATCAATGGAATGCTGATGCTGACTCTAAGAAAGCTATGGAGTCTCTACCGTATAAAGGTGGTGTATTGTTTGGTGACGGCCTCACTGATTTGGTATCTACGGCTACCGAGGGTAAGTCATCATTTTTACCTTATGTGCCTGCACCACAAAAGAAAGCACACCACTATCAGATGCAGTCCTTTCGGCCCAATAAATACAGAAAAGGCCGAGGGTCTTCCTTCCTTGCTACTAGAGTAAAGGGAAAAAGGTAAACGATCACCGGCCGTGGCCGGTTCCCAGGAGCAGAAGTCCTTTCCGGCTTATGCCAAATCCACCGCATGACGCTGGGGTTCCTCTGGGAATCCGCACCGGTGGGGGCACGTCTCAAGTTCTTCAATCAGTTCTGGGCTCGTTCGGCCCTATACCCATGGGTTTTAGAAATAGTGTCCCAGGGGTACAAACTGGAGTTTCAAGACGTTCCCCTCGCCGATTTTTTAAATCGGCCTTACCAGCTCTTCCGGACAGGGAGGTCGTATGAGCTGCAATACAAAAATTGTGTCTCAATCAAGTCATTGTCAGGGTTCCCCCGTCGCAACAGGGAGAAGGCTTTTATTCGAGCCTGTTCGTGGTCCCGAAGCCAGACGGCTCTGTTAGACCAATCCTGAACCTCAAATCCCTCAATTTCTACATAAAAAAATTAAATCAATTTCTACATAAAAAAATTAAAGATGGAATCTCTCCGGGCAGTAATCTCCAGTCTGGAGGAGGGGGATTTTATTGTGTCGGTAGACATAAAGGATGCCCACTTACATGTTATCATTTATCCTCCACATCCGGCTTACCTGAGGTTTGCAGTTGAGGATTGTCATTACCAGTTTCAGACGTTGCCGTTTGGTCTGTCCACGGCTCCGAGGGTTTTCTCCAAGGTAATGGCCGAAATGATGGTTCTCCTGCGCAAGCAAGGAATCACATTTATCCCGTACTTGGACGATCTCCTGATAAAGGCGAGATCCATGGAACAATTACTGCAGAACATTACGCTATCCTGACAATTCTGCAGCAACATGGTTGGCTCCTAAACTTGCCAAAATCACAGTTGGTTCCGACGAGATGGCTGTCGTTTTTGGGAATGATTCTGGACACAGAATTACAGTGAGTTTTTCTTCCAGTGGAAAAGGCTCTGGAAATTCAGAACCTGGTCAAACAAATTCTGAAACCACCAAGAGTATCAATCCATCAATGCACTCGGTTGCTGGGGAAGATGGTGGCGGCCTACGAGGCCATTCAGTTTGGCAGATTCCATGCCAGAGTGTTTCAGTGGGACCTGTTGGACAAGTGGTCTGGGTCCCATCTGCACATGCACCGAAGGATAACCCTGTCTTCCAAGACCAAAATCTCACTCCTGTGGTGGCTGCACAGCTCTCACCTACTAGATGGACGCAGGTTCAGGATCCAGGACTGGATCTTAGTGACCACAGATGCGAGTCTCCGAGGCTGGGGAGCAGTCACACAGGGGGAAAGCTTCCAGGGAAGATGATCAAGCCAAGAAATGTGTCTACACATAAACGTTCTGGAGTTAAGAGCCATTCACAATGGCCTTCTGCAAGCGGAACATCTTCCCAATCAGTTGGTGTACATGTTTCCTCCGCTTCCACTCGTTCCAAAAGTAATAAAGATCATAGGAAGAACAAAGGTTCAAGCCATCCTCATTGTTCCAGACTGGCCAAGGAGGGCTTGGTATCCAGATCTTTAGGAATTACTCATAGGAGATCCCTGGCCTCTTCCTCTGAGGGAGGATGTTACAGCAGGGGCCGTGCGTGTTCCAAGACTTACCGTGACTTTGTTTGACGGCATGGAGGTTGAACGCCGAATCCTAGCGCGAAAGGGTAGTCCCAAGGAAGTGATCCCCACTCTTATTCAGGCCAGGAAAGTAGTAATGTCTAAACATTACCACCGTATTTGGAGGAAGTACGTGTCTTGTAGTGAATCCAAGAGGGCTCCTACGGAAGAATTTCAGTTAGGACGTTTTCTCCATTTTCTACAAGCCGGTGTGGATGCGGGCCTAAAGTTGGGCTCAACTAAAGTACAAATTGCAGCTTTATCGGTGTTCTTCCAAAGACAATTGGCCTCCCTTCCAGAAGGGAGGTTGTATGTGAAAGGCGTGTTGCACATACAACCTTCCTTTGTGCCCCCTTTGGCACCATGGGATCTTAATGTGATGTTGCAATTCCTTCAATCTCATTGGTTTGAACCTTTACAGAAGGTAGAGTTGAAATTCCTCACTTGGAAAGTGGTCATGCTGTTGGCCTTGGCATCCGCAAGGCGGGTGTCTGAATTAGCGGCCTTGTCTCACAAGAGCCCTTATTTGATCTTCCATGAAGATAGAGCAGAGTTGAGGACTCGTCAGCAATTTCTGCCGAAAGTAGTTTCGTCGTTCCACTTGAACCAGCCTATTGTGGTGCCAGTGGCTACTGACGCCTTGCTGGAATCGAAGTTTCTCGATGTAGTCAGAGCTTTGAAAATTTATGTCGCCAGAACGGCTCAGTTTAGGAAAACGGAGGCTGTTTGTCCTGTATGCTCACAACAAGATTGGGGCTCCTGCTTCCAAGCAGACTATTGCGCGCTGGATCTGTCATACGATTCAGCGTGCTCATTCTACGGCTGGATTGCCGTTACCGAAATCGGTGAAGGTCCATTTTTTTCAGAAAGGTGGGCTCGTCCTGGGCGGCTGCCCGGGGGGTCTCGGCATTACAACTTTGCCGAGCGGCTACTTGGTCGAGTTCAAACACCTTTGCGAAGTTCTACAAGTTTGATACCCTGGCTGATGAGGACCTCATGTTTGGTCAATCGGTGGTCATCCGCACTCTCCCGCCCGTTCTAGAGCTTTGGTATAACCCCATGGTTCTTGATGTGACCCCAGCATCCTCTAGGACGTATGAGAAAATAGGATTTTAATACCTACCGGTAAATCCTTTTCTCTTAGTCCGTAGAGGATGCTGGGCGCCCGTCCCAGTGCATACTGTATCTGCAGTTTTTTGTTACGCTTCAACACATGTTGTGTTGCGTTTTTAGTCAGCCTGTTGCTGATGCTGTTCATGCCGTTGACTTGCTTTATGTTGAATACCATGTTGTACGGCATGCTTGAGGCGTGAGCTGGTTTGTATCTCACCTTAGTTTAACAATAAATCCTTTTCCTCAAAATGTCCGTCTCCCTGGGCACAGTTCCTATAACTGGAGTCTGGAGGAGGGGCATAGAGGGAGGAGCCAGTTCACACCCTTTGAAAGTCTTAAAGTGCCCATGTCTCCTGCGGATCCCGTCTATACCCCATGGTTCTTGATGTGACCCCAGCATCCTCTACGGACTAAGAGAAAAGGATTTACCGGTAGGTATTAAAATCCTATTTTTAAAAGAAATTGAAGAAAAACTCTGCAGCTTGCAGAGTGTGCATCCTCTCCTGAGGGCACTTTTTTCTAAACAAAGCTGTAGGAGGAGGCATAGAGGGGAGGAGGTAGCACACCCAGTTGAAGGAATTTAAAGTGCACTTGCTCCGTTGGACCCATCTATACCCATCATACTAATCTATCCCCAATATCCCTTATGGACTATGAGAAAAGGATTTACCGGTAGGTATTTAAAATCCTATTTTTAAAACATAAATAAAAATCTTTTAAATGTTTAGATTTTTTTAAAGAAAAAACAGCTGAAAGAAATGTTTAGATTAAAAAAAACACAACTAAAAGAAATGGAATCCTTTCAGTAGTGTGATAGTAATGTTTTCTGCATGTGTTGAGAGTAGTCTGAATTTAGTTTAGGGCACGGTAAGCCAGCTGCTTGTGCGCATGTGGGTGTGCACAAGAATAATGCTGTTGAAACAGGTGAGGTGAATGTGTGTGAGAGTTGAGTTACTGCGAGTAAAAGGGCTCTAAATTTTCAGGAACTTTGTGCAGTAATCCCAGGCCACGTCTTTACTGTAGCAGGTGTTTAGTTAATGGGATTCAACATGATTAGATGATAAAATGTTACCAAGTGTTTGCAAAAATAGGACTTAATTGGTAAATATACAGTTATACAATACAATATATATTAATTATCACACATAACAGGTAAATTATTGAACTTGTAATCTTTCCTGATGGAGTCCTGCGAGTGCCGCTGAAATTGTGTAGATATATATATATAGATATAGATATACAGTTGTGCTGATAAATTTACATACCCTAGCAGAATTTGTAATTTTCTGGCCATTTGTCAGAGAATATGAATGATAACTCACAAACTTTTCTTTCACTCATGGTTAGTGGTTGGGTTTATTGTCAAACAACTGTGTTTACTCTTTTTAAATCATAATGACAACAGAAACTACCCAAATGACCCTGATAAAAAGTTTACATAGCCCAGTTCTTAATACAGTGTATTGCCCCCTTTAACATCAATGACAGCTTGAAGTCTTTTGTGGTAGTTGTGGATGAGGCTCTTTATTTTCTCAGATGTTAAAGCTGCCCATTCTTCTTGGCAAAAAGCCTCCAGTTCCTGTAAATTCTTGGGCTGTCTTGCATGAACTGCACGTTTGAGATCTCCCCAGAGTGGCTCAATGATATTGAGGTCAGGAGACTGAGATGGCCACTCCAGAACCTTCACTTTATTCTGCTGTAGCCAATGACAGGTCAACTTGGCCTTGTGTTTTGGATCATTGTCATGTTGGAACGTCCAAGTACGTCCCATGCGCAGCTTCCGGGCTGATGACTGCAAATTTTCCTCCAGTATTTTCTGATAACATGCTGCATTCATCTTGCCATCAATTTTGACCAAGTTTCCAGTGCCTTTGTAGCTCAAACATCCCCAAAACATCAGCGATCCACCTCCTTGTTTCACAGTAGGAATGGTGTACCTTTCATCATAGACCTTGTTGACTCCTCTCCAAATGTAATGTTTATGGTTGTGGCCAAAAAGTTAAATTTTGGTCTCATCACTCCAAATGACTTTGTTCCAGAAGTTTGAGGCTTGTCTCTGTGCTGTTTGGAGTATTGTAAACGGGATGCTTTGTGGCATTTGCGTAGTAATGGCTTTCTTCTGGCGACTCGACGATGCAGCCCATTTTTCTTCAAATGCCTCCTTATTGTGCATCTTGAAACAACCACACCACTTTTTTTCAGATAGTCCTGTATTTCAGCTGAAGTTATTTGTGGATTTTTCTTTGCATCCCGAACAATTTTCCTGGCAGTTGTGGCTGAAATTTTTGTTGGTCTACCTGATTGTGATTTGGTTTCCACAGATTCCCTCATTTTCCTCTTCTTAATTAGAGTTTGAACACTGCTGATTGGCATTCTCAATTGCTTGGATATCTTTTTATATCCCTTTCCTGTTTTATACAGTTCAATTACCTTTTCCCGCAGATTCTTTGACAATTCTTTTGCTTTCCCCATGACTCAGAATCCAGACCCGTCAGTGCAGCACTGGATGAAAGATGCAAGGGCCTTTCAGGAGTCCAGAAACTCGCTGACTTTTTATACACACACACTGATTACAAGCAAACAGATCACAGGTGAGGATGGTTACTTTTAGTAGCCATTCAAACCCGTTTGTGTCAACTTGTGTGCATGCTATCAGGCCAAAATCTCCAGGGTATGTAAACTTTTGATCAGGGTCATTGGGTAGTTTCTGTTGTCATTATGTTTTAAAAAGCATAAACACAGTTGTTTGACAATAAATGGCTTCACCCAACCACTAACCATGAGTGAGAGAAAAGTTTGTGAGTTATCATTCATATTCTCTGACAAATGGCCAGAAAATCACAAATTATGCTAGGGTATGTAAACGTGTGAGCACAACTATATGTATGTATGTATGACTTTCTGTAGGGTTAGGATTGGGATGCTGGTGGTCAGAATACCGACTAAGGCCTCCCGATGATCATACTTTCGACAGAGAAAGGTAATTATACTTATGTCCCCCTAATGGCCCCCTAACCCTGCTTTCTGGAAGCCTAAAACCTAACATGACGGATACCCTTTCAGTATAATGTTTAAAATAATATTTATAGAATAACTTAATATAAACATATTTCTGTCCCTGAATTGTAGAATGCTATTCAGAGTTTACTTCAAAATAATTACCTGGAAACATGGTCAAAGTCTAGTTTTCTTAATGGTCATTTTACCTTATTTTGAAGAAAATAAAGTTAAAAATAAATGTGAACAATTTAAATACAAAAAGGCAATCAGCTTTTCTACTAGAAATGGCTAATAGAAAACTGGTTGGGTTTCTACAGTATGTCCATGGTGTGTGATGCACAATATCTTTCTGTTGATCGTGCACGCTGCCTTCATTAATTCACAGTGTTGCTTCTCCATTTGCTTTTGTGGTTTCTCCATCTCTTCATAAGAGTACTGTGGCAAGCTCTTTTTTTATTTGAAGGATTGCATCTGTAATTCCCCATAAATTTCCTTCCATGTTGCAGTGATATTGTTCTTGTCTCCTATTGATGGACTTTGCAAATTCTATTATGGCTTCATATCCATTAGCATTATAATGAAATAGTATAGTTTCAAATGTTACATAATTTTTTTTTATATTTACAGTATATATATATATATATATATATATATATAAAACAAAGAACAGAGTCTGGCACTCTCCTTTCCTCAGTAGCAGCGCTGGGTGCCCTCCTCGATATAGTTAGACAGTACAGTTCAAATGGCGGCACTCACAGCATAGTTTAAAACTATGCTGTGGGGGCGTGGCCTGGCTGGCTGAGAAGAGGACGTGCATTGGTAGCGCTCCTCTGCAAAACGGCAACTTTTAACTAATAATTGTGGACAATACAGCTCCCCCTCGTCCCAGTGTTCCCTTGTGACTGCCCCCCTGCCCTGGCCGTGTGCGCCGCACTGCCGCTGAACCGGAGGCAGCTTCATTCCGCGGACTGAGGCCTAGCCGATCCACGGAAGCCCGGGCCTGGAGTTACAGGTGTAGCCGGACGGCGGGCTCCGTGGCGCGCACGCCGCGACGGACCTTCCCAAGAGCGCTCCTCCCCGTAGACAGCATCCACAGACCCAGTCGACGATAGTGGGGCTGGGGAGCACCCCGAGGAGCCCCTGCAAATATCAAACACTGTGGCACACAGGTACTCACTCTCCTGGTGCTTCAGCCCTTCACTGCGGCGGCCATCTTGCCTATCCTCCTATAAGCTATTGAGTGCCTTCTGGCTGCAGTGTTGAATGGAGTCTCTGTGGAGCGGTACTGCTACAGCTTGAACCCTGCACTGATGCTTTTGTCTGTCACAGTGTGCTATACCCTTGTTTCAAAGCGCTTATTACACAGGACAGTTCCAATTATAATCCCTGTGCTGCAGCTTCTATAGAAAACTCCCTCTGGTGGTTATCCTGGGGAAATTCACCTGGGCTGTGCATTATTTTTCTCCATGTTCAATATATGAAGCCGATCTCCAACCACGTCCGATGACTGGTACTAAGTCGTTGTTTCCAGCTGAATACTTTTCTACTTTGCCATGACGTCTCAGTGGTTTTATGCTATGGAAGTGTGCTTTGCTAAGCTGCCGCAGCCATTGATACCGTAATGATCTGTTAACGCCATCCCACTGGCAGCCACCCCGCTGAAGGCATCCTTCCGTGAGTTATGCAATTTTAGTTTACCTCGATATTCCGACCTCAGCGAAATTATGCTCTTTGTTGCTGATTGAATGATGCCCAGGAATAAGAAATCTTCTCAAAAGACCGGTACGCCTCCTTCACGGGGAACCATGTCGCAATCCGTTATGAGACCATTCCTACAACCTACCCCGCCCGCACCTACAGAAAACTCTTCTACGTCAAACCCCTCCCTCTCCCCGCCCGCCACTCATTCATCCTCTTCAGGTACTGATGCACCACATGTCTGCCCTCCAGGCTATAGGGACTTACGAGACATCTTGGCCTACATGAAAAATCTTCCCACTAAACAAGATTTACAAGATACTGTGAGACGTGAACTGGCTACTATGAAACAGGACATTTCCCACTTCTCCGATCGGATGTCGAATCTGGAGGATCACCATGCCTCTTCTGATACGTTCCTAAAGTCATTGACAGATGTTATTGAAGCTCAGTCGACTGAAATCCGCTCTTTCCAAACGCGGTTAACGGATTTAGATAACAGAGGGAGGAGAAACAACATCCGAGTGCGGGGTTTGCCGGAAGACGTCCCTCAAACAGGCTTGATTGATGCTCTTACAAAAATCTTTAACGAGATATTGGGTAATGACCCTAACGACACTATCACCTTCGATAGGGCCCATCGTGATCTGAAACCAAGAGGTCTCTCCGCTGACAAACCACGTGATGTCATATGCAGATTGCATTATTTTTCTCAAAAAGATGACATTATGCGCAAGGTACGCCAGCTAGATGGAGTCGATTTCAACGGTTCAATGATACATATCTACCAAGACTTGTCCTGGCATACCCTCCAACAGCGGAAAATCCTCAAGCCCCTAACAGATGAGCTCCGTAAACGCCAATTGAAATACCGCTGGGGCTTCCCCTTCAATCTCCAAGTCTCCTTTTCCGGGAAAACCCACACTCTTCATTCCCACTCTGATCTCCCACTGTTCTGTAATGGTCTTGGATTACCAAAACTTGATTTACACGACTGGGACTTCCCAAATCCTGCATTGCCACCTCTCCGATCCCCGAGTACTGGAATCCCTTGGCAGGAGGTGCGGACCACCGGGAGGAAAAGAGCTGAGGATTCCCCCTCTGACAATTACTCAAACGCTACCTGAGTGATAACCTGTTATTTGTCTGCTTATGTTTCTCTCAAATTGTCTCTCTAGGTTTAAATGTGCAACTTTTCCTAACCGCTGATGAGACTTAATTTAACATTCTGTTGTCATTGGGACTAGGTCCCACATATTGTATATTGGGCCATTAGTTGTTGGCCCCTGTTTCATGATTACGAGGTTTCTTTTTTCCTGCCATTTGATGATTTCTTCATGTCAACGAGGTTTACAGTTAGTTATAACTACTTATGTGTATTGCTTGTTATAATATTTTTCCCCATTTTTCAATATGCCTTTGGCGATGGCTCCCCCACTCGCCCCTTACCTGCAACCGGCTTCTTTGCCTCTTGGGTTTCTGATTCTCAGATGGATCAGTTACCCCATTGCGGGTTTTTTGATTGTTATTGTTGTTTTTTCTACTTGATTTGCTTCTTTCTCTCTCCTCCTTGTTCCTTTTCCTCTCCTCTTTTTGTCGATCCCGGGCCCACCGCTCTCTGCTATAACTTGTACCTCCCATGACATCACCTGGTAGACTTAAAATATCATTGATTAACGCGAAGGGCCTTAATGTACCGGAGAAACAGGCCTTTCTTCTATGGTTTCTCTGGGCCGATAGAGTAGATGTTGCTTTGGTTCAAGAAACACATTTTAGAACCTCAGCTCGCAGCCCCTCTATGATTAACTATCGTTTTCCCCAGGCCTTTTATAGTAACAACCCAGACTCTAAATCAAAAGGTGTAGCGATAATGTTCTCTAGGACCCTTCAGCTATCTGATATATCAGTGCATAAGCCGATTCCGGGTCTGCTTTTAGTGGTGCGTTGTAAAATAAGTATGTGCTCTTACACGTTTGTTGCACTTTACGCCCATAATAAGGATCAGGTTTCATTTTTTAGGTCCACACTTTCCCAAATAGAATCTCTTTTCTTGGGGGTTGTTGTTTTGGGGGGTGATTTGAATTGGTTAATGGATCCATCCTTAGACTCTTCTTCTAATGCTTCCCGGACCTCCCAACGTCAATATCGCCAAGTTAGAAGATTGTTCCATGATCTCCAGCTGGCTGACTCCTGGAGGGTCCTTCACCCCTCTGACAGAGACTACTCCTTCTATTCTACTCCACATAAAGCTTACTCTTGTCTTGATTATTTATTCCTCAGTCACAGACATCTTCCCTTACTGATAGATTCTTCTATAGGCTTGATTACCTGGTCTGATCATGCTCCGGTGTCCATAACTCTCTGAACCCCTCAAACTGCCCCAGGTCAATGGAGCTGGCGTCTTAATGAATCCTTATTACAAGATCAATATTGCAAGGGAGAAATTGAGAAGGCCTTGACTGAATTTTTCTCCATAAATGATACCGACGAAGTCTCTAAGGTTATCCTGTGGGAAGCGCATAAATGCACCATACGGGGTAAACTTATACAGTTGGGTACATTTATGAAAAAACAGAGGTCAGCACTTATCTCCAAATTACTGCAACGACTCCACTTTCTAGAATCCTCTAATAAATCATCTCTGTCAGAGACCGAATACTTAGAATTACTTGACACGCGGGCACAACTAAAGAAGACCCTCACTGATAGTATCCAGCTCTCAATCCGTAAATGCAACTCCAAGTACTACCAGTGGGGTAATAAACCTGGATGCCTCCTAGCTCAGGCACTTAAGGCTCAACGCTCTTCATTGTTTATTAATAATGTGAAGGACTGCGGGGGCACTCTACGTTTCAAAACTCCTGAAATAGCTGCTTGCTTCAAACAGTATTATTCTCTTTTATATAACTTAAAAACCCAACCCGAGGGTGCCACCCCTCTTTTTGATATTCTAAAGGCGAAGGTGTATTTAGATAAGGTATCTTATCCCGTTCTTCCTTCTTCAGATAGGGAAGCTTTGGAATTACCTTTTACCCTGCAAGAGCTGGAAATCGCTTTGACCTCGACACCCTCTGGTTAGAGCCCGGGACCGGATGGTTTTTCGTCAAGTTATTATAAACAATTTAAAGTTTTCCTATCCCCTTATCTTCTCCAGGCCTTTAACTCCATCTCTGCAGATACTCATTTTTCAGGCCAATCCTTAGAAGCTCACATCTCTGTTCTCCCTAAGCCTGGCAAGGACCCCTCGGTGTGTTCCAGCTATAGACCCATATCTCTTCTTAATGTTGATGTCAAACTTTTCGCAAAATTGATGGTGAACAGACTGAATATATTCCTGCCTTCTCTTATTCACAACGATCAGGTGTGTTTTGTCCCAAACCGTGAGGCTAAGGATAATACCACCAAGGTTTTGAACTTAATCCACATAGCTTCCCGGTATAGCACCCCCACTGTGTTGTTATCCACAGATGCCGAAAAGGCTTTTTATAGAGTCAGTTGGGGTTTTATGGGGTCTGTACTGGGGCACATCGGATTGGGTCCCCGAGCACTTGGTAGGATTATGGGACTTTATAGATCGCCTACAGCTCGGATTCGAGTTAATGGTTCCTTATCTGATCCCTTCTCCATAGGGAATGGGACACGACAGGGCTGCCCACTGTCTCCCTTACTCTTTGTCCTCTGTATCGAAGCCCTTGCTAGGGCCATTAGAGCCAATGATTATATTACTGGTCTGAGAGTTGGCGATACAGAGCAGAGCAGATGATTTATTGGCTACAATAACACACCCGGTTTCCTCCCTCCCCCATCTTATGAAGGAGGTATCCACCTTCGGCTCACTTTCTAATTTTAAAATCAACATGTCCAAATCATGCGCCTTGAACATTTCCACCCCTCCCGATATAGTGGCCAAGCTCAAGCAATCTTTTCCCTTTACTTGGAATACCTCCCATATTTCTTACTTGGGAATACAACTACCGAGGGATCTTTCCCGTCTGGTTTCATTGAATTTTATGCCCCTTCTTTGAACTTTCAAGGCCGATTACAGTAGATGGTATCTTAAACCACTTTCCTGGTTAGGAAGGGTGAATGTTGTGAAGATGAATACTCTCCCTAAACTACTCTATAAACTTCAGGCTCTTCCCATACAGATCCCAGACTCCTGGTTCAGGTCCATTCAACTCTTGATACAACAATTTGTTTGGTCCCGGAAACGGCCTAGAGTTAGCCGGTCCACTATGATCCGCTCCACCCGTCACGGTGGTTTCCAGCTACCTGATATTAGAGGCTATTACTAGGCAATTTTGCTTAATAGAGTACTGGACTGGACGAGGAGTCGGGAGACTAAGCAATGGGTGGTCCTAGAGGGGCTTTATATGCAACAATAACCCGAGATCTTCCCTTGGCTTCCTTCCCTTCCCAAGCCTCCTTCTCCCCACCCAACTATCACTACGACCCTTTCCTTTTGGAAAAAAGCACACCAATGGCCCTTCCTCACTTCCGATTTCGGCCCGCTGACCTCTTTTCTAGCCAACCCAGACTTCCTGCCCGGCTTAACACTTTCTCACTTTCGTACTTGGGCTTTAGGAGGGCTCTTTAGGGTAGGCCAGCTGTCGATTTCCTCGGGAGTAAGACAGTTCTCTGAAGTACAATCCAAATGGGAAATTCCACAACACGACGTTTGGAAATATTTACAGCTTAGACATTTCTTGCACTCCAAACACAGATACCTTCTAGCCTCTAGGGAACTAACATAATTTGAGAGACTTTGTGTCTCTACGTGTGACCCCCAGCATACAGTTTCCACACTTAACAAATTATTACAGGGTCCTAATGCTAAAACACCTCCACCTTTCCAGTTAGCGTGGGAGAGAGACCTCGGGTTTCAACTATCAGAAAAAGATTGGCAGATGATATTTCTCAAATCCCACAACAGTTCTGTCTGTATACAAGTGAGAGAAACCCAATATAAACTTTTAATATGATGGTACAGACACCCCTCCCTTCCCCATTCCATGTACCCCGGGGTGACTGATAGGTGTTGGAGATGTCTTAATACCACTGGTTCCCTGCTACACATCTGGTGGAATTGCTCCTTACTTCGGCCATACTGGGTTGATATAATCTCTATTTCCCAAGATATACTTCACACTCCCGTCCCTTCTGATCCGGCCTTCTGGCTGCTATCCCACTCTTCCATGTCGTTGGTTCAATATAAAACATCTCTACTCCGCCATCTGTCTAATGCAGCACGGGACGGTTATTCCCACACTATGGAGGTCATCATCCCCACCCACAAGGAAAATTTGGTTCACTAGAATCAATTATTATATGAATATGGAGCACATCCTCCTAGTCTCCAGAGATAAACTTTCCGAATTCACGGCCACCTGGTTAGCTTGGATAGAATATACATCCTCAAAAGAGTACAAAGACTACATATATGCCACTAAATGTCTGATGACTCCCCCGGGTTTGGTCACAACTCCCCCGGGTTTGGTCACACTATATTTTTCTTTTACTCTCTCTTTCTCTTCATATCTTGTTCTTTCCTATAGTTCTTATATTTTGTTACTTATGTTATTACAATTACATTCGCTGTTCTGACAAATAACTAGTAGGTATTGTGATGATTCCACTGAACACCCTGTCACGGTCTGCTTTTACTCTAATACTAGTTGTGCAGGGCGGCAAGTTATCCTGCTTCTTATGGCTAATATGCAATCGATGTTAATTATTTGTCTTGGAGCTCTTGTGTTTTTTTGGATGTAATCTTTATATTTTCCTGAATAAAAACAGATTATACAAAAAAAAAGTATGCTGTGAGTGCCGCCATTTGAACTGTACTATATATAAATATATATATATATATATCGTAGAAAGAAGGCGGCACTCATACAGACTCGAATGCAGGTGGTTAGGTCATTTATTCAGACCAGGATGGTCGACATGTTTCGGGGTAAACCCCCGTCCTCAGGGCCGAAAACAGCAAGTGAACACAGTGTGCAATACATCAGACATAAATACTGGTACATCCATTAAACACAAACATACTCACCTGTTCAACGGCGCCACCGCCAGCCACTCTGCTCCGCTGTTATCCGCGTCACGAAGTGATGACGTGTCGAGTGCGCCGGATGAACAGGAGAGTATCCATGGCAACCGCCAGGAGTGTCCTTAGGGCGCCGCTGCAGCAGCCACACTGTAAACACAAGAAAAAGTTAAACAGTATAAAGCAGACAGACATTAAAAAACATCATATAGGGGGCGTGGCCTGGAGGCTGTATGAGCAGGCTGCGTTTTCAGTGAGCTCTCAGGGACCTGAGAGTTACCTTATAATATCACAGCCTTCACCCTATCCTAGTAAGCCTAAATCAGCTGGATCACCTCCTTAGAGTGCTGGTACAGGTGGCGAGTACGAGCTGCGGAATCAGGGAGCCGGTTTCCTGGCTCCCGCGGATTGCGGCCTACTCGTCGCCCAGAAGCCGGGGCCTAAATTTTCACACTGACCCCCAGCGGAGAGGCCGGCCTGCCCGGAACGTTCGACGGACCGGCTACTAGCACACCCCTTGCAAGGGCATCACAGAGGACTCACCGG
Organism: Pseudophryne corroboree; assembly: GCF_028390025.1. Classification (NCBI taxonomy): domain Eukaryota; kingdom Metazoa; phylum Chordata; class Amphibia; order Anura; family Myobatrachidae; genus Pseudophryne; species Pseudophryne corroboree. Next base: position 188,167,410 of record NC_086444.1, on the reverse strand, counting down.
AGGTCCCTGCTGACCGGCGGGAGGAAGCCCAGGCTCAGATAGGAGCCGAGAAGCGCGCGTCGGGACACGAGTGGCGGCCATCTTGGAGACAGGAGAACGGGAGGCGAGACGGCGGAGGTTCGGAGGAGACATCCGGCGGCCCTTGGAGGTGAGCAGATAGAAGGGTCTACTCCATAGAAGAGGCTGTCCATCTCCCCCCGTCGGGGCCGGGTCCCTTTACCAGCCACCAGCGGCGCACTGCTTCGGAAGGGACTCCCCCCCTCCCCCTCTGCCTGTCAGAAAGTGTGCGGCCAATATAAAATATAAGGAGCGCTTTCCTACATTTGTGCTTTGGAGTCACCGAGACGTACTCAGGGGTGCGGGTCCCCATTAAGAGACGGACGAGGCCCCCCCCTCACTCGCTTTATCAGTGCACACCGACGTACCTGTGGGTACTGGGAGAGCCTGTGTGCCCCGACCCCTCTGCGGATACACCCACGGCTGTGGGTGACCCATTGGAGGGAACGGGAGGGAGGAGCGGAGTCCTGCGACCCACAGGTCCCCCATATCAGACCCGGGAGCTGTGCAGAGAGTGCTCAGGGAGCACAGCAGTCAGCAGACGAATCCTCCATCTGACTGGACCTCCCTTTTGCAGCAGTGCCACACTCCTGGCCCTACACCTGGTGCCACCAAGAACCTTCCCTCGTTAGTATTATCCTTCCGGGTGGCCTTGGTCTCTATCCTGACCCTCTGCAAACTGCGGCCCGACCCCTAGTGTACCTGGGCGGCCTGGGGTGCGGGACAGAAGTTCCCCCCAACGATACATAGGCACAAAGAAGAGGATGGCTAGTTACATAGCCTTGCAAGCCTTGCTCATGCCAATGTAAAGCGAGCAGTACCCCCTACCCTCGCCATCATCTGCATGACATCCTAGTAATACCAGAGACAGCGGAGCCTTTAACTTTCCATATCTTACGTGATCAGAACTGCCGAGCTCTTACCCTGGCCTTAGCATGCCTTCCAGACGCAGCAAGCCGTCTAAGCCCGCGCAGCAGCTTTCATTTTTCAAGTCATCACCTAAGTTGCCGGGCTCTAAACCCACTGGGTCCTCTGTTACAGAGACAGTACCGCAAACTCCCCCCTCTTTGGAGATACCTCCGCTCGCTTCCATAGCTGCTACAAGCCTGGATAAAGTTGGAGATGGAGATGCTCTGACCGTGGGCACTATGAAACTCCTTCTGTCTCGTTTTAAAGACGACGTTGCAGCGGAGTTCCGTAACACATTAACAGTGTGTCAACAATCCATAGATGACCTAGGGGGACGTACTGACCATTTGGAAAATAAAATGGAAGAGGTCGTGGGGTCCCATAACGGCCTACTAGACTCCCATGACGCTTTGGAGGCAGAGGTGAAGCTTCTGCGGGACAAAGTCACAGAGCTGGAGGACAGATCACGACGCGGCAACATTAAATTGCGGGGAGTCCCCGAATCTGTGTCACATAGCAGTTTACACGATTATGCTGTGGCCCTATTCAAAGCTCTATTACCCCAGTCCCCTTCGGCAGATTTCATTATTGACCGAATACACCGATTGCCAAAGGCGAGAGCGGCCCCAGGAGACGCGCCTAGAGACGTCCTGATGAAAATGCACTACTTTCACGTTAAGGAGGCATTACTGAAAGCATCAAGACCGACGTCGGACAACTCTTCAGTCCTAAAGGGACTCCAGCTTTTCGGGGACTTGTCTGCAGCTACTCTTTACAAACGGCGTTCCTTTCACCCCATTACGGCAGCTCTCAGGAAGGCGGATATCCCTTACCGCTGGGGCTTCCCCACCAAGCTACTGATCCATCGAGATGGCTCCACTGTCTCTATTTCTACAGCAGATGAAGGGGCAAAGTTGCTCAAATCCTGGAACATTGCGGAACCCTCAGCGGACTCCTCACCCCGTCGACTTCAGCAGGACTGGTCCGCGGTGAAGTGAGGTGGCATGCTCGGGATCGGATACCGTCCGCGGAAGCTATCTCGGTAACGTAATGACTCTAGTGACTCTCCAGTTATGGTTATCGGAGTTTGAGATATAAGATGGGGCGCTGGAGAGATCCTGACGACGCTTCTGACGTCGGTGTCTGTCTCTGTGCCTTATGTCCAGACTGGACAGTTTTTGTTAAGTAATGTTTGTTCCTCATGTTCTATTTACACGCATATGTCCCTATATGCCTTAATATTACAAGGATGTTTCTGTTTTTCTGTTTATGTGTTTAGTATAGAAGGCAGTATAAAGTATGGCAACGGGTAGGCGCTACGCCACTAACCCCCCCCTTAGCCTACACAGCCGCCTTATCATGGCGACTGGTTATGATCTCAAGGGAGATCAATTCAGTTTTGTTTTTTTAGTTTTTTTTCTGTCTGCCTTCCCACCCCCGGAAATGTTTCCCTTCCCCTATCAGGTATATCAGCTTAAACACGGAAATCGGTCATTGGAACTATTTTGCAAAGGATTATGGTTAACATAGTTTCTATCAATGCCAAAGGGCTCAATTCCCCTCACAAACGAAGAGTTGCCTTAAAAATTTTTTATAAACTTAAAGCACATGTGGTGGCAGTGCAGGAGACACACTTCCAGAGCCAAAATTCCCCCTCATTTACTAACACACGTTACCCCCTCTGTTACATGGCAAATGGGCCCGCCAAGAAAGCTGGTGTGGCTCTCCTTATAGCACAACATTGCTCGTTTGTTCTGTCCGATAAATATGAAGACCCAGACGGGAGATATCTAATCTTAGTGGGTAAATTGGATAATGTAGAGACTACCTTGGTCTCCTGTTATGCGCCCAACGCCAAACAAATCCCATTCCTTAGAACCTTCTGTAGAACTCTCAAGGAACGTATGAAGGGAGCCCTTTTGATCTTAGGGGACTTCAATATGGTACTGGACCCCGTTGTTGACCGCTCCCGTCTGACCCGGGCCCTCCGTAGCAGCCCGCCTCAGGACCCCTCAGGCAAATTTAGCCAACTGCTGGCTGAGTACGAGCTGTATGATGTCTGGAGGGCTAAACACCCACGAGAACGAGATTATACTTTTTATTCCCATGTCCATAGTTCGTACTCTCGTATAGACTTAGCATTAGCGGATAGATGGACATTAGCGACTATTAGCAAGATAGACATATTACCTATGTCTTGGTCTGATCACTCTCCGATTATTGTTGTTTGGGATATTAGTAAGAGGGTGGTTCCCCACGGCCCCTGGAGATTGGGCCAACACCTGTTGGCTCACCCTGAGGCTCACCAGGCCATTCAGCAATCTCTGGACTTATATTTGACCACTAATTGCCCCGAAGACACATCTGTTTTTACCCATTGGTGTTCCCTGAAGGCCGTGATTAGAGGCTCTGCAATTCAAATCGCAGCTAGACTTAAGCGCGAATACAGGAAGAGACACGAATCAGCCGACAGAGAGGCTGCCCGGTTGGAAGCGGCACATAAAATAAGCCCGACAATAAATCTCTTTTTAAGCAACTCCTTATTGCCCGAGACAAGGTAAACGCCTTTGCCTTAACCGAAGTACATCGCAACTTGCAGCGGCTAAATCAAAATTACTATAGACTTGGTAATAGAGCAGGAAGGTTATTGGCGCGCAAATTAAGAGGACGCAGAGCCAAGGAACGCATACATGCTGTTCATACATCTTCAGGAGTCAAAGTAACTGACCCGATCGAGATAGCGAACGCGTTTGCTGAATACTACTCTCAGCTGTATAACCTCAAGGATGACCCTGACACCCCTCAGCCCACTTTAGCAGACATCAATGGTTTTCTAGACGGACTAACACTCCCCACTATAGATACCCAGACCCGTAAATCCCTTAGCGCCCCCTGGTTACTTGACGAAGTCATAGCAGCCATAGATTCCTGTCCAATAAATAAGGCCCCTGGCCCGGATGGGTATCCCTCCAACTTCTACAAAACATTTAAACTAACCCTTGCTCCACTATTATTGTCAGTATACAATGAAGCCTCTGATTCCACATGCTTCCCGGGAGAGATGTTGGAGGCCCGAATAGTCACCATCCCTAAACCAGGAAAATCCCCTACAGTGGTTCAGAACTACCGCCCTATAGCATTGCTGAACACTGACCTTAAACTGTTCGCCAAGATGGTTGCAAATAGAATCGCCCCTCTCCTGCCAAGTTTGATTAACCCGGACCAGGTAGGCTTTGTTCTGGGCAGGCAAGCGTCGGATAACACACGCAGAGTTATTAACTTAATTGACCGCTGCCAGGCCCGGAGCGAGCCTCTTTTGCTTCTCTCTCTGGATGCAGAAAAAGCATTCGATAGGATCCATTGGGACTACCTAAGGGTTACCCTGAGCCATTTTGGATTTGCGGGTAGAATACTAGATTCTATATTGGCTTTGTATTCCTCACCCTCGGCTTCGGTTTTCACCAATGGGTACAACTCCTCCATATTTAATATTACTAATGGGACCCGGCAGGGTTGCCCATTATCACCCCTTATTTTTGTACTAGCGGTGGAGCCTCTGGCGGAGCGAATTAGGATGTCAGATTCAATTATAGGCCCAGAAGTGGGGGGGATGCCGCATAAAATCTGTCTTTTTGCGGATGATATTCTGGTGTGTCTTAGAGAGCCTGAAGCGTCTTTACCCCATCTACATTCCCTATTAGACTCATATGCAGCGGTCTCTTACTACAAACTGAACACTACTAAGACCGAGGCCCTCCCTTTAAATATCTCCGACAGCGCTCTAAGTCGTCTAAAGAATGATTATAAGTATGCGTGGCAACTTAGATCACTTAAATATCTGGGTGTTCATATATCTAGGGGGCGGGACTTAATAGGATGCAACTATGACCCTCTTTATCGTACATTTGAATTGATGATTAAAGATTGGATGATGCAGGAGGTCTCCTGGGTCGGACGGGTTGCGGCGGCGAAGATGGTCCTTTTGCCAAAGTTGATGTACCTATTTCGCACCATTCCAAGGACTTTCCCCAAAGATGTTTGTAACAGATTCAATCGTCTTTTGACTAAATATATATGGGGGGGCTCGAAGCCGAGAATAGCGAAATCCACATTGACGGCACCTAAATGTGCCGGGGGTGTCGCGTATCCAGATCTAGAGAGATACCATATCGCTTGTTTACTTACACAGGCTAGAGATTGGTTCACTCAGAGCAATTTTAAACCATGGGTATCCCTGGAGCGGGACGCGATATCCCCCTTCACATTATCGGACTTGTTGTGGTTGCCCACCAACTCAGTCCCAACCAGAGTTGCTGAATGCCCCGCAGTACACACAACCCTGATGGCATGGAAGGAAGTAATTAAATCTCTCCCTCCTGGTGCTATCCCCTCCCCCCAGTTGTCCCTCCACACTATAGCCCTACTGATACCAGATATGCAATTATACCATTGGCAGGACTTAGGTCTCATTACTCTAAAGGATGTCCTCCGGGACGGCACCTTAGTTTCCTTCTCCCTGCTCCAAGAACAGTTTCAGATTCCCAAGCAGGACTTTCATAAATATCTACAATTGCGACATTGGCTTCAAAGCTGCTCGCCAAATCGAGTCCCACATACTGATTTCCCTAAACTACTGATGTCACTCCTTACACCCAGCGGCAATAGGGGAGGCATATCCCGATGGTACCAGCATCTTGTGACTGAGGCCCATCATGGAGTTTTCCCTGCACAGACCAAATGGGAAAAAGATCTCCCTGTAGCCTTCACTGAAGATATTTGGAGAGATATCTTTAAATCTTGTTTTAGAATTTCTAAATGCGTAAATCATTGTGAAATGTATTACAAATTGGTCCATAGGGTATATCTAACGCCAGATCGCCTGCACAAAATTTGGCCCGATGTCTCCGCTAGTTGCTGGAGAAACTGTGGGATGGTGGGGGATATCCTACATATATTTTGGTTGTGTCCAGTAATTCGAGCGCTATGGAGGGAAGTGTTTCTACTTATTTCCCACATACTGGGAGTGGTACTTTTGCCCGAACCTCTCTTGGCACTTTTCCATTACTATGGGAAGGAAATGTCCAGCGGAGATAGATACCTCTTAGGCCATATCCTTATAGCCTCTAAAGCCGCCATCGCCTCCAAATGGAAATCAGCAGTTGTTCCCACTATTTCTATGATAGAAAATAAAGTTCATCAACATTATGCTTTTGAAACAGCACAGGTCAAGTATTCCTCAGGAAATACCTCTATTAGCAAGAAATGGATTAAATGGTCCCTTTACAAGGAGGGTTCGAGCCAGATAGTACTCCAGACCTCTCCGTACTTCGCTCCCCCGGTCCATTCCAGACATTAACGGGTTAAAGTGAAGTAGACCTTTTGTTTTACACTCTACTATGTACTCATTGTTGTATTATGATACCCCTGATATGTACTTCCCCTCCCAATGTCTTTATTAGTTTTGTTTTATGTATGTCTCTTTACCCTCATCCAGATTTTGTATACCAATCTACATATACATATTCATGTAATCTGTGTGAAACTTCAATAAAAATTTAATATTAAAAAAAAAACCATCATATATTGTAAACATTGCTACTCAACTGGTCCTGTTATAATAGTAATAGACATAATTAGTACTGCATATGTGCTAAAATCTATCAAACATTAATAGATATAAAGAATACCAAATAACAATCCCCTAATGCTGGTATAGCTAAAGGAAACACTGGAAGCTCATATTTTCGTTTAACCCTCTGGGTGCTAGAGTCCCCAGAGAAAAAATCCAACGTGTTTCCTTTTGCAACAAGCGTCTAGCTCTATTGCCCCCCCTAGGTGTAATGGGAACATAATCAATAAGGGTAGCCAGTATACTGGCTACCCCATGTTTAGCTTGTAAGCAATGACGTGCAAACGGTTGCTCACTATGAAGAGGGGTTATGTGAGGTACTGCGCCACTCCTAGATGCGGCTGTAGGGTTTGGGTAGCAGCTGTAGAACAAATGGAGAGTGTACTATAAACACCCCCTAGAGTTATATATGGTGCAAAGAAAAAATGTTCAGCGCTCCCCCTTACCCCCTTCCTGAGAGTTTATATATTTATATATACAATATAATTCGCTGTTAAATAATATTCACAATCAATAGAATTCAAAAAAAATATTTTTATTCAAAGTATATAAAGTTGTTTAAAAAATCGTATGTAAAAATGAATTGTTCTCAGATAATTGATCAATTAATTAATTAAGATACAATTAAATTTATGAAGTGTAAAACGGACCTATAAGGTTATAAAATGCAGTTTACCAATCCTAATACCAAGTTGATGTCAGATAAAACTGATAATGAACCAATTAAAAATAAAACTTTGTTAAAGTAAATAGACCTGTATAAATAAATATATTACAAACCTAATACCGGTATACAAAAACAGACATGCAACACAGATGTGAACACAAGTGGGGGCTGCAGTATTTTCACCTGTGGGTACACTTTTTAGCGTTTTACCCCATTAGGTGCATATGCTTGTAAAGTCTCTATAGGGTACAGTCTGAGTTTCACCTATGGGCAGTCTGTGGTTGTAGCGTGATAGGATTCACTTGGATCTTTAAAAGCAATCAAAGGCTCCTGGAAGGTACTAAATTTCTTGCATGGAATAAGTCCTGTTAGTACCTTAATCCGTTGGAGTGATGAGGTTTTCGTGGTCTGCCGGCAGACACCCGCCTTGGTATAGGCTTCGTCAGGATGGCTGGATACGATCCCTGCACGGAGTCCGGAGACAGAGAGACACGGAGCAGCGGGTGTCTGCCGGCAGACCACGAGAACCTCATCACTCCACCAACGGATTAAGGTACTAACAGGACTTATTCCATGCAAGGAATTTAGTACCTTCCAGGAGCCTTTGATTGCTTTTAAAGATCTAAGTGAATCCTATCACGCTACAACCACAGACTGCCCATAGGTGAAACTCAGACTACCCTATAGAGACTTTACAAGCATATGCACCTAATGGGGTAAAACGCTAAAAAGTGTACCCACAGGTGAAAATACTGCAGCCCCCACTTGTGTTCACATCTGTGTTGCATGTCTGTTTTTGTATACCGGTATTAGGTTTGTAATATATTTATTTATACAGGTCTATTTACTTTAACAAAGTTTTATTTTTAATTGGTTCGTTATCAGTTTTATCTGACATCAACTTGGTATTAGGATTGGTAAACTGCATTTTATAACCTTATAGGTCCGTTTTACACTTCATAAATTTAATTGTATCTTAAGGCAAAAAGTTGAAGATACAGCATAGACTAACATGTACTTCCACGCATGTGGTTTATGTATTGACTTGCCCATGTGGTCTTGCCTATGTTGGCAAGACCATTAAGCAATTTAGGGAAAGGATGGCACTGCAGTGCCATCAAAAAAGCATTTGAAAAAGGCCATAGTGAGCAACCGTTTGCACGTCATTGCTTACAAGCTAAACATGGGGTAGCCAGTATACGTGCTACCCTTATTGATCATGGGGTAGCCAGTATACGTGCTACCCTTATTGATCATGTTCCCATTACACCTAGGGGGGAGCAATAGAGCTAGACGCTTGTTGCAAAAGGAAACACGTTGGATTTTTTCTCTGGGGACTCTAGCACCCAGAGGGTTAAACTAAAATATGAGCTTCCAGTGTTTCCTTTAGCTATACCAGCATCAGGGGATTGTTATTTGGTATCTATTAATGTTTGATAGATTTTAGCACATATGCAGTACTAATTATTTCTATTACTATTATAACAGGACCAGTTGAGTAGCAATGTTTACAATATATGATGTTTTTTAATGTCTGTCTGCTTTACACTGTTTAACTTTTTCTTGTGTTTACAGTGTGGCTGCTGCAGCGGCACCCTAAGGACGCTCCTGGCGGTTGCCATGGATACACTCCTTTCATCCGGCGCACCCGACACGTCATCACTTCGCGACGCGGAAGACAGCGGAGCAGAGTGGCTGGCGGTGGCGCCGTTGAACAGGTGAGTATGTTTGTGTTTAATGGATGTACCAGTATTTATGTCTGATGTATTGCACACTGTGTTCACTTGCTGTTTTCGGCCCTGAGGACGGGGGTTTATCCCGGAACATGTTGGCCATCCTGGTCTGAATAAATGACCTAACCACCTGCATACGAGTCTGTATGAGTGCCGCCTTCTTTCTACGATATACTTTCTGACCTATTGTCACCAGGAGGGCACCACAGCGCTTTTTCTTCAAAGGTACACAGGAGTGCCGGACTCTTTGCCATTTACCTATATATATATGTGTGTGTATGTATATATATATATATATATATGCTCCACAATCAGCCGGCACTCGGGTACTCCAAATACACCGGGCTCAGGTGCTCCATCCAGTTCAGTAACACAGAATTCCCAGGATTAAGATGGCACTCAGAGACTTAGATATATGAATGCAAAAAGAAGCTGTATTTGAGATCTCAAATACAGCTTCTTTTTGCATTCATATATCTAAGTCTCTGAGTGCCATCTTAATCCTCGGAATTCTATATATATATATATATACATAATGTATATATATATACATATATAATGTCTGGATAAGTCAGGCTAAACAAATGCAGTACACAAAGCAATTTATAGTAACTTTTGCATGTATTCACAAAATGTAACCATTAAATAAGTTTAGACTTGAAAAAGGTATCCAAAACTTTATGCAATTCTGCATTACTCTCTATAAAAATCAATAAGAAGAGTTTAAAGAAAATAAAAACAAAAAATGTGCACTTCATCCAGGTCTATACACAATTCCATCAACATGCCTTAAAAAAATTGCTGGCTTGACAATGATACATGGCAGCATATAACTGCTAGGTATCACTGCCCATCATTACACCAGCATCTTTTGCCTTTGGTTTCTACGTCTCCAGGCTTAATGGCATTTGAAATACCCTGGATGAAGCAGCAGCTGCCTGTGTTAGAAACCCTCACATAAGAAACTAAACTTGTATGCACTTATTTCACCAAAGTTAACTATAGCTCAAAATAAAAAAAAATTTTATTACAAGTATATCTATTTTTTTCTTTACAGCTTTGCATAAATACTGTGGATAGCATTGGAGATGGTCCATCTTTTAACTAGTGAATTTAATGCTCCATTATTCATATTAGCATGACAGATTACATTTTTAACTTGAAACCTTAAATTGTAAAAATAATAACTATTCAAATTATATAACGGGTTATCAATATTTTTATGATTGCTATATTTTTTTTTTATAGAAATATCTTGAAAAACTTTTCTTGAAATGCAAACTTGACTGCTTGATCTGAAAAGGAAAGAAACAAATGTATTGTACATTTAAATGTACTACAGTATAAGAAATAAATTATTCCATAAAATGGTTTCACGGAACCATATTATAATAGTTAGACATGAAAGCATGAAAATTACAGATTGTTAGTATAACAGCGTTGTTAGACACTGTTATTTGTACTCCAGTTTTATGTTGTAGCTCTGAGTGTATATTACCAACGCCATTTTTGAAGAGCTTGGAAAAAGTTTATGTAATTGACTCCACCAAGGGCCTAGGGCTTATTGCCTTTGCTGTTTATTTCATCTTCTAATGTTTTATGTAATCTTTATTATTACTGTAGAATTGAACAGTGCCCTAATACTTTCAGTTACTGCAGACTTAGTGATAACCATCCTCTTTAGTGATCATATTTGGTTCTTCTATCGGTTTTTTTAAGTTTTCACAGTTTCCCCATGCCTCATTGTCCAGATTTAATTATGTATGATTTGAATAGCGATGGTGCGGTTGAACCAACAGTTTCAGACTTAAATGATGGGCCTGATATCCTCTTTGGCATAACAGCACTCTCAATTGAATAACTTGGGGACCGTCTTCCAGACACTATTGACATCACACTTAGATAACTGTACCCCAAAAAAACAATCATATCTATACCCACAATGTGTAAGGTCATGTCCCACAGATGAGTTTTTTTAAATACATTCCAGACTGTTCATTTTGTCAGCAAACAGGTGTAACATAAGCAGCCATTCAGATTGTACTGTCCATGCCGACATTTAGCATGGATGAAATAGTTGTTAATAAAAAAATGTTTGTACTGTATTATATACAAACTTTTGGGATTACATGTAGTTCCAGGTAAAGGCATTCTTTTATTTTTCTAAATGGAATATTGTCCCTCTTCAAAGCTTCTTTTTGTGGACTCTCCAGATGGACATGGTTTAGGATTTACCAAAAGCCTTGTGTAATTTTCTATAAATATAATAATACAAATGTAAAAAATTATAACATAATTTCTGCTGTAAAAGTTTTTGGATCCAAGGTATTGATACCACCATGAACACCTTCAACAATGATTAAGGATAAATGGTTTTGAAGTTTCTCCTCCTACTTGTTAAAGGTTATTTTATTTGCTAGACCTTCTCTGGTTCCCTGAGCTTACCTTACCAGTTTGGCCATCTTGTATTTTGTTAATTGTTTAGTCAGTGTATCTTTTCTTGCAATTATCATTTGATCTTAAATGGAATACAATGCTTATTTTTTGTGCAATTTCAGACCAAAGTTTGGTTTTACATTTGTGTGTGCCAAACATTCAAAAAGCTTGTCATAGTTTTCACTCACCATTGATACTAACATATCAATTTCTTCTTCAGAAAATCTTATTGCACAGCCTAGGGTCCCGTCAGGGCCGGTGCTAGGGTGTTTGGCGCCCCCCTGCAAACTATAATTTTGCGCCCTCCCTCCCACACGTAATAAAGGGCCAGTGGTCTCACATGTAAGGGGTGTGGTCACACAATAGTGACCCCAATTCAAATTATGCCACACAGTAGCACAATCCTATTCACATTACACCCCACGTAATGCCCAGTTCATATTGCAGCACAAAGTAGTGTACCTTATTCACATTATGTTACACTGTAGTGCTCCTTAGTCATGTTAAGCTACACAGTAGTGCCTCATACACAATTCCCACAGTAGTAGTTTCCCATACACATAATACCCACAGTAGTAGTGTCACACATAATGCCCACAGTAGTAGTGCCACGCATAATGCCCACAGTAGTAGTGCCACGCATAATACCCACAGTAGTGCCACACATAATGCCCACAGTAGTAGTGCAACACATAACACCCACAGTAGTAGCACCACACATAATGCCCACAGAAGTGGTGCCCCTTACACATACAATTGTTGCCCCGCTCATTGCTGCCATGATGCACAGCAGTGGCGTGGCTATTGTGCCTGTGACTGTGTGCACGTGCATACATATGCGCACACATTAAAGCCTATGAAGCGAACGCCTGGCCAGTTGCAGTGTGGCGCTTTCTCATCATGCCGTGATGCATGCGCACGCATCTCGGCAATGATGAGCGTGGCTACATATGTATGTCCACAGGAGGGGGGGGGGGGTCAGCAGGAAAGCAGCTACCTCCAATGGAGCAGTCCACAGGATGGCAGGGAGGAACAGCCAGGACCAGCAGCGAGGGCAACTCCCAGCAGGACAGGACCACCAAAGAAGACATGCGGAGCAAGGGACTGCAGAAGCCACGGCACCCGCTTCCTCCCTCAGATAGGCAGCAGGGTTCAGCACCAAGCCACGCCGCCCACAGCCGTCAGATGCACCAGGGATCCAGAGGGGGCGATGGGAGAGATCCTTAGCGTGGGGAAGCACACAGAGAGCCGCTGATAAGTCATGTCGGAGGGACCACCAGACGCTGAAAGCCGCTCTTCCCGCTGCCGGCGCCGGTGCCTGTCATATAGTGACAGGTGCAGCGGCAGCCGGCAACAACAGTAGGGTAGCATTGCAGGGACAGCACCTCCTCTGCCCGGCGCCACCCTGCATTGCATAACAATGCTGAGCGGGTCGCGCCGGCACTGACGGCAGGCAGAGCTGGCCCATGACCTGTAGTAATGATAGGAAGGTGACAGGCTGGATTGAGCACACAGGAAAGGGGTGCCAGCTGATTGGGGGAGAGGGAGATGCTGGTGCTGGTCCATTACATCACACACCCGCTCTCACTTGCCTCAGCCCTGGCTGCAGTATTTCCTGCTCTCATTCTCCATAGACTTCTGCAGATCTGCCATTGCTAGTCTGTATGTGCATCATTGTGCCCCCTCCGAGTTAATATATGCATTAGTGTGCCTCCCCATCCTTTCCTACTCTGTATGTGTATTAGTGTGACCTTCTCCCTTCGTATTCTGTGTGTGCATTAGTGGTCCCCCCTCCTAGTGTGTGTGTGTGTGTGTGTGTGTGCATTAGTGTGCCCCTCCCCCCCAGTCTTTATCTTTAATTTGTCCAGACTCCCCCATTTCCCCTTCTCTATAACGTGCAGCCTTCCCCTTCCCCTATAAGTTACCTGGGAGTGAGTGCAGTGTAGCAGCGCGGATCAGCTCCATAGATGCAGTGGCACTGGCAGCAACGTTCCCGGCAGCCCTGTATGTGCGCGCACCCAGGCCAGTAGAGGCAGCCCAGTACCTCTAGCAACCGGACCGTGTAGTACCCAGCAGCGGCAGCCGTAGCTCCGGCGGTGGTAGCGTCTGCCTCCGGCGGCTTGCTTTCATCAGGCAGCTTCTAGATCTATAATATGCTACCATCGCCCAGAGCCTGCTGCCGGCGCCGCTGCCTTTTCAAACCTAGACAGGCGCAATCTGCAGGCAGCAGGCATCAATTGCGACAATGCAGGAAGAGTGCCTCTCCTGGCCGGCGCCTACCTGCTTTGCATACCTTTGCTGAGCGGGTAGCGCCGGCCCTGGGTCCCGTCATCCTCGGCAAAATTTTCTATTGTCTGATTGTCTTTTTTTTATTTGAGAAAGTTTAGTAATCACTTGTCAGCAAATCACACATTAGTGATCACATGTCAGCAAAGCACAAACATTTAAGAAAACATGTCAGCAAAGTAAACATTACTAAGGAAATAACAGCAAACCACATGACATAACAAACACATAAGTCAGTACATGACATAACAAACACAGTATCGGACTGGGGCATGAAGAGCCCTTCGGGGAAAGCAATGGTAGGGGCTCATGCTTAAAAGTGTGGCTAGAAATTACTGGAGGTGTGGCCAACCACCACAGAGGCTCTGCTAACCATTAAAGAGTACATGGGCTAGGCCCCTTGATAAATATATATAGTAAATACTGCTAGTGCATGCATGATAATGTACCAGATTAATAACTAATGCACTGGAGAAAATACACTATAGTCCTGTGCACTATAATGTAACATGTTTAATTTATAATTAAAGTGTACTAGGATAGAGTCTGGAACCTATCCCTAGAGGAGGAGATGGGCCCACTGGTGGTTTCCCCTGTTCCCCCGTGGGCCAGTCCAACCTTAAGCAAACATGTTGGTAAACACATGACAACAATGCAAACACATGACATTAAAAAAAAAACATTTTTTAGCACATGTGAGCAAATCATATGGAATAGGAAACACATTATTCACATACATATGTCTGCATAGTATGAAAACATGGCATTTGCAAACACAAAACAATCCACAAAACCTTAATACATGTTTAAACATGTTTAATCTACACTCTACAGACCAATGCACAAGCCATACCAACAGCATCAACGCTGCAGATACATATTACCTGACGATAAAGCAATGACTGATGATTTTGCACACTTCTGAATAACCTACTTCCCTTTGCTGCAAGCACTCCTTTCAGGACTGTACCAAAATGGTTGTGGTTTCTTCTGAAAAGTCTTGTCTTACAGATGTAGCTACTCTAATTGTGGCTACATTTTGCAGCATTTGCGTTTTGTTTGCCCTGACTGCATTTGAGTTCAATTTGAATATCTTTCAGAATGTATGCGCAATTGCACACTACTGCATATGAAATTATTTGGTTGACTGTGCTGCATGGTCAATTTAAAAGATTGTATGCAGCAATATACATGTTAATAAGGGACAGAACTGTGTATACAGTGCATGTTGGATGGTCTGGGATGAAGGGAATTCATCCTGACCATCGGCAAGATTCTCTTTCAGATTTATATGATGTATTCCACCTTAGAGCAGAGTTTCCCAAATGTACTCCGTAATGCACACTAATGATCTAGGTTTTAAAGATATCCATGGTTGGCAATAGGTGACTTACTTAGTTTCTCAATTTGATTTAATCATGCTGAGCCATTGGTTATTTTAAAATCAGACAGTTAGGGTGCCTTGAGGAGAGTGTTTAAGAAACTGTTAAATTTGGAAAAAGTGTAAATAGGCCAGTGATATCCAAACAGTTACCATCAAGTTACTTTACACTCCATGTTTTCTAAGATTAGCCATAAAGGAGGTGGTGGCTCGTTTGTCAAAGTCAAGGCTGTATGCCAGTGTTGGGGTATCAGTGGCCACAAGGTACTACTTACCATTCTACAGGTTGGATCTTTGATGTATTAGAGCATCTGTGGTGAGCCAATGGATATCTTTAAAACCGGGACTATTAGGGTTCATTAAGTAGCATGTTTGAGAATCTTTGTATTAGGTCTTACCATTCTATGGTCTCCAGTTTCTTTTGATTCGTTCTTGAACTTGATTTTCTGATATACTTGATTTCCTTAAGAAAGTGTACATAAGGGAAGAAAATAAAATTCTGTGAATGTACAAGTATAGACCTACTGAACCCTGAAAAAGAAGACTTACAGATGCATTTTTGTTTAAAAGAAAAATTGGGTTCCGTTATGGCCCTGTATCCAATAAGGGAGCATCATCCTCGACCACTTCAACACATGAACAAATGCATTCCTATCGCCCAACTTAAATTTAACATTTTTACCTATTGCTTGAAGAAGAAACATACATGTTGAACAATAAAATAATAATTCAAAATATAATTAAGAATATCACCATTTTCCTGGGTCCACTGAAGGGTCCTCAGGTGGCCCAGTTTTGTTCTACCTCCTCTTGATGTTTCCGTGGTGGTGTAGGATCCAACGGTGGTACTTGTGTGTTCGATGAGTATCCTTGGTACCATTGGGTCTTCAAGCCATACCAGGGGTCCTGATATCGGCTGGTGAGATATGGCTATGATGCTTGAGCGCGCCACTGTCTGTTGGTAGCTGTCCGATATCTGTTTGAAGCTGCTGGCTTGACACAAGCTTGTTGAGGCAGATGATAATAAAGCCGAGCTTCTCATCAATGTTTTTCATTATTTCCTTTGAAGATGCATTGTCCTCTAATACATGCTTCTGTTCTACTCTGATGGTGTCCATAACGCAGCTCAGAGTCTTCTTCATCTGGTTCAATCTTTGGTTGAGGACTTCCTTAAAGCTGTTCTGGTGTTTCTGCAGCCATATCCCAAATCCGCTGGATTTTTTATGGTGAATCCTCCTCTGGAGGAGCTCCATGGTCTAGTTCCCATTGCAGCTCAGATTTTGGGTGGGGTTTCTGTTGAGTGTAATAAGAGAGCATAGATAGATGAAACCATACCCTTCATGATGGGATTTTCCAGTCAAAACCTTTCCAAAGAGGTCAAGAAAGGAGTGTGTGCTGGGTAATGTAGAGAGGAAACAAAGTGTTTTAGTTGTAAATAGGTGAAAGCATTTACTTCAGAAAAGGAAAAGATTGGAATAAGAGTTTAGTTTTAAATACAAAAAGTGCCTAGATATTGATATTAATGTAAATTTAAAGAAATAACATACCAGTTTCTGTTGATCCTCATTGTTGGGCTCCGGCAGATACTCCAATCCCTGATGCTGTTCCACTGCTGGTGGTCGGACTCACTTGTGTTTCTCATCTGTGAAATAAAAATTAATAAAAAGAAAAACCTTAACTTATGGAGGTTTTTGTGTTTCAAAGCTAAATATAAAAATATTTACCCGGTTGATCCAGAACCCCTAGCATCTCTATTTTCAGTCTTCTTGTGTCCTGCTTTGTCTGGTCTCTTCAGATGTTGATGTGTTGTCCCTTCTTGCAGTAGCTCTGGTATCCTGCGTCATGCTATTTGTTTTAAAAGTAAAAAAAAAAAGAATAATAAGAAAATTTGGAATTAAACTTGCCTTCAAATCCTTCAAACATTTCCTCTGTGTGCCCGGTGGACTCAAACATAGTTGAGTCAGGAGTTCTAGAGTTTCCATTTACGGTTTCCTCCAATGTTCATATGGCTCCTTATGATGAGCTGCCGTCACCTTCCTCGCTTGTCTTGCCTTCTGATGTCCGGACTTGGTGAATCTTTTCTTCACAGACAATTAATTATGTTTATTTTACGTTGAAAAAAAGTAAAAACAAAAAAACAACGTTATGACAGAGGAGAACCCAGGTCATAGTATGCCACATTAAATTGCCCCCAGTTCATACTGTGCTTCATTAGATTCTCTGTGTGACATTATGCCACGTTACAGTGACCCAGTTCATATAAGCCACATCATAGTGCTTCCATTTCACATTGTGCAACATTAAAGCACACCAGTTCTTATAATATAACATAATGTCCTACGCATTACAAGGAGGAGATCCTCTGGGCCCCAATGCAGTGGAAATGCTTGCAACCACTAGATTTTAACACTTGTGTATAAATACTTGCCACATGGATGGCTTTGCTGTATGGAAGATTTGACAGGCTTAGCAGATGACTGTTGTCCTGAAGGTCTTTCTCTGCTCTTCACAAATTTTGAGGTCCTGAAAATGTATGTCCTGATGCTCCAGTTGCAGGTCTTGGTTGGTCTTCAGTAAATTAATTAACAAAGAATTTAAATTAGTATTTTTTTCCTAACCTAAAAAAAACTAAATTTCTTAAACAGAACCACCTATGCCCCCTCAGAGGCAAACCTGTACCCACTCTGCACTACTATAGCTACCCCTCCACCCACCCCTGGACCCACAGAAGCACGTCAGGCACCTACTCTGCACTGCTATAAGGACCCCACCCATGCACCCCTTCCCCCACCCTATATGGGAGCAGAAGGTTGCAGGGGTGCCTTTGTGGGACCAGAGAGTGAGCAGATGTGCATGTGTCAGTACATGGTTGGGCAGATTACAAAAATGATACTTCCCTAACAAAAAAAATGGGTCTCAATGATCTCTCTTCTCCCATGCTCTCCTGGCTGTCTGTCCTCAATGTAGTTGCAAGGCTTTGCTATGTCTCTGTTCTCCTGGTATGTACTTGCAACAGCAGCAATTATCAAGCACCACACCAGCACATTCTTCACAGTGCATGTCTATCAAAATGGTGGGTTGGAAATGCCAGATAAATCCTTTAATAGTGAAAAAAGAGTGGTAAGGCGAAAAAGCTATCACCCCTTTGCGCTTTATTGGTCAGGAACTTCATGTAGAATTGGGTATGCGACAAGACTGAAAGCAAAAGCAGCAGTTTTCTCACGATGTCTGAAAAAACAGCAATTCCCAGAATTTTTTTTTTGGCTGACATTTAAATTCCACCCTAAGTGGAATAATCATCATCTCATTTTTACAAATATTGTTATTATACTGTATGAAAAGCTGCAAATCTTCAGGGAGTGGAACAATGAATTAGCAATTGCAGTCTTATAGCATTTATAATGATTTTCCTACTAAGGTCTTTGCATTTATTTTTTGATTAAACTTCAATATAATATCTTAATTTGCATATGTATGTATTGTTTATATTGTCATAAGCTAATTACCATGATAATTTTTTTTTTGCCTAAGGTATATGATTATATAAAATAAAAGAGTTCACATAAAGAGAACTAGTAACATTTAGTACTGTCTTTTCATAGTCATTTTATACAATATTATCTGGATTTGCTTTTATGATTTATAGAAGACAGCTCTATTTTTCTACTCAATGTTTGCAGCATTATTTACTGTACTGTAGCTGTACATTTGCATTTTGAAATGCATTAGTCTTGATGCAGTAGCCATTTTTATATGTATTGACAATATTTAAAAGATGGATGAATATGAAATGATTAAGATATTTAGTCAAGAATGAAAAAATAAAGTCATATTGCAAGGTGTGAAGAATATGTCAAACAAAAATCCTGTGCTTTGATTAATTTACTGTGCTTAGAGATTCATCAAGAGGTGTGAATGCTGTAATACAGTTGAGGTAAAATGGAAATATGTTGAAAAAATAATGTTTTTGTGCAATTATGTTGGCATGTAAATAAAAGGTGTAACACAAAAACTGACAAAATTCTATGATATGTTACAGTATATATCAGAGGTTCCCAAAGTCAGTCATTACAGCCAAGGTTTGAAGGATATCCATGCTTGAGCCTAGATTGTTAAATCAAATTGACTGCGGTGCTTATATGTAATACATGGCAGGATGTAATGGAGTCCAAAATCGCCGGAGGTACAGCCTGCCGGCTGATATCAGACTTTTTCTTTTGGAGGAGCAAACACAAGGCAAAGCCGTGCCTTGTAAGTGATTGCTCCTTTAAAAAAAATGTCAAAAAATGGTCGGCACCCGCACCTTCAGCAATTTCAGACTCCATTACATCCCACAATTATATTAAATTTGACCATAAACACTAGAAAATGACTGAAACATTTTATGAATAAAGTTAAATCCGAAATGGAGCTGGACAAGAATAAGTATTAAGTAATAAAAATCAGCAGAAGGTTTAATAGGCTTATTCTACAGCTTAGGTTTAGTAGACTTATTCTACAATAGTTTAACCACTTGCCTCCGCTGCTGCTGTCAGAGGGATCTGCTGTGCTGCCGATCACTGCTGATCAGTCAGCACGGCAGGACCCCCCACCCAGTAGTTGGCCACTGAGGAAGTGTAAATGACCCCCCCCCCCCTCTAGCCCCCCATGTGTATCTTGTGGTTGTCCCGGCTTTCAAAATGAAAGCCGCGCTGGTTGTGATGTTTCTGATGGTTGCGATATCCCGATGTTGGTGACCGTTGTTCCAGTGTTGTTGTTTTTTTACTAAAATCAGTTTGAATAAGGTTAAATACACCTTCTACTACTAATTCACTAATAAAAACGAACAACATATTCAGTGCGTTTTTTCGGAAAATAATTTGTCAGTAAAGTGGCTAAGGGGTGTTGTGCACCGAAAGTTTCATTTGTTGTGAAACTACAGTACAAGTCCCAGCATACACTCCCAAACATTTGCTTGTAAAACATGCAGATATTATTTATAGTTTTATAACAGCAGATTAGCCGCATATTAACCAGCAGGCCTGCCTAAGTGGAAGGCCAGCTTTTTTTTTTTTTTTCAAAAACCACTTCGAAATTGTCTTTTTTGTGAGTGAATTAGGTGAAGAACATGGGGGGTCATTCCGAGTTGTTCGCTCGGTAAAAATCTTTGCATCGCAGCGATTTTCCGCTTAATGCGCATGCGCAATGTCCGCACTGCGACTGCGCCAAGTAAATTTGCTATGCAGTTAGGATTTTTACTCACGGCTTTTTCATCGTTCTGGCGATCGTAATGTGATTGACAGGAAATGGGTGTTACTGGGTGGAAACAGGCCGTTTTATGGGCGTGTGGGGAAAAACGCTACCGTTTCCGGAAAAAACGCAGGAGTGGCCGGAGAAACCGGGGAGTGTCTGGGCGAACGCTGGGTGTGTTTGTGACGTCAAACCAGGAACGACAAGCACTGAACTGATCGCAGATGCCGAGTAAGTCTGAAGCTACTCAGAAACTGCTACGAGGTGTGTAATCGCAATATTGCGAATACATCGTTCGCAATTTTAAGATGCTAAGATTCACTCCCAGTAGGCGGCGGCTTAGCATGAGCAAATCTGCTAAAATCCGCTTGCGAGCGAACAACTCGGAATGACCCCCATGGGCCAAATGTAACAGATTGAGAGTTTCAGAAAGTGAGAGATTTGGTAAGGTTTTTCTTTTTTTTTTTTTGTGTCAACCATTTACACTGTAAAATCAACCTAGTTTTGCAGTGTAAATGATTGCCACTTTAAAAGAAACCTGAAAAACCTTACCAAATCTCTCACTTTCTGAAACTCTCACTCTATTACATTTAGCCCCTGTCCAAAATTATTTTAGTTAAAAAAAAAAAATATTTAATTTTTTTAATTTGAAAACAAAATATTAGTTATCAAACATCGGTTGTCACCATCAGAACATTGCGAACATCGCAGCCATCACGGCTTTCATTTTAAAAGCTGGGACAGCCACGAGGTAGATGTGGGAGGGGTGTTTGTTTAACACTTTCCCAGCGACTGCTATTGCCTGCAGCCGCTGGATAGGGGGGTCTTGCTATGTTGACCGATCAGCAGTGATCGGCATACACTGGGGGAGGGTGCAGGGAGGCAGAGGGACCTTCCGGTCTCTCTGAGAGATGCTGCTCTCTGAGAGATGCTGCTGTGGAATGTTTCTCTTCCCTGCAGTTGCACATGCTACTTATCTGACTGGTCGCATCCTGTGTGACCAGGTCAGATAAAGCACTTGCTGGTGAGGTCACTGTTAAATCTGTTACTTATATTTCAATAAGAGTATTTAATACAAATACAAAATAAGATCCGTTGTAACCTTTCACCAGAACACATATACAGCAATGGGAACTATATACACCACAGTCACATCTGATGCAACCATGCCAGGTAAATGGTTAAGGAATGAGCAGGCATGTTGTAGTGAAAGGCCAGCTCATATAGTAGGACAGACATTTAAGGAATGAGCAGGCCTGCCGTAGTGGAAGGCCTGCTCATATAGTATGATAGATAGTTAAGGAATGAGCAAGCCTGTTGTATTGGAAGGCCTGCTCATATAGTATGATAGATATTTTGGGAATGAGCAGGCTTCTGTAGTGGAAGGCCTGCTCATATAGTATGATAGATATTTTTGGAATGAGCAGGCTTCTGTAGTGGAAGGCCTGCTCATATAGTATGATATATATTTTGGGAATGAGCAGGCCTACTGTAGTAGAAGGCCTGCTCATATAGTATGATAGACATTTTAGGAATGAGCAGGCTGCTGTAGTGGAAGGCCTGCTCATATAGTATGATAGATATTTAAGGAATGAGCAAGCCTGTTGTATTGGAAGGCCAGCTCATATAGTATGATAGACATTTAAGCAAAGCTGACAACACACATTAAATTCAATTACTGTAATATTGTAGTTGATATATGGACTGAAAAACATACAATGCAAAATATACTGCATTATTCAGAAACACTAAAATAAGATATGTGATCAATGATAAGCTAATATAGGGAAAGGGCCAGAGATATACTGTATTGATATGTTATAGCAATAGCTTTTACATTGAATAAAAAGTAAGATATATTGTATACAAACAGAATTTGATGGTAGATAATAACCACTTGGACCAGTCTTCCCTGTTAGGGTTGGGTTAGGTTATCAGGGATGGGTAATAGGATAAGGGTTAATATCTACACCCCTATAAATAAATATATATATATGTATATATATATCCCCACACACCCCTGCCCCCATATAGGATGATGACAAGGTAAAATAGACTTAATTTGTGCATTTAATATTGTCTTATTTATCTGTGTGCTGCATCCGCATGCATATGTATATCTATATCAATATCTCTCTCTCTCTCTCTCTATATATATATATATATATATACTGTATATATGCCCCAACTACATGAATTCCTGCCCCGCTTATATTTGCACCTATTTCCTTTTTCTAATACATGTTTATTTTCATTATCAATGTAATATAAGAGTACAGTTATAAGTTTGTAGACTCAATTTTTTTTTTTCCAACAGGTGTTGTGTTCCATCTTCTATGCCACTCTGCCAACTTGTTTTGGTACCTGGTATATTCTCATGAACTAAATACATGGTGCAGTAAAAAAGTGGGGCTTGTTTGACTTCTGGAATGGTATCATACAACTAAATATGTAGGTCTCCGAAAATATTGAAGTTAGCAATTAAGAGAACGTATTGTAGGGGGTTATTCAGATTTGTTAGCAAACGAAAACAGCACACCGATGGGCAAAACCATGTTGCACTGCAGGTGGGGCAGATGTAACGTGCAATTTGCACTGCAATTTAGATTTCAGTTTGAACATACACCACCCAAATCTAGATTTATCTACACATGCTTATAATGGGAAATACTATCTGACCAAATTTACTTAAAAAAGAAAAATACAGCAGTGAGCCCCGTGATAATTACAGCATTTTCAGCTGGTGTAATCACAGGGCTCACTTTGGATCCACTACTCCTGCACAGCTTTATCTGCCTGCAAGCAAAGAAAGCTGTGCAGGGAGCCAGTAGTGTGATCAGCTGTATGTGTCCAAAGGGACACACATGCTGATCACTAAAGAATACATAGTTAAAAAAAATCATACACATCTACCAAGGGACTGTGATTGGGGCTCCGGTGTGAGCTGTCAGTCATCGGGTCACACTACTGCTCCTGTGAACTCTGGTGCAGTTAATTGATGCTGCTCATTTTACATGAGGTCACAGCAGCTCCGATGACCAGCAGCCTTCCATGAGCTCCGACCACTGATCCCTGGGTGTTGGTGAGTATGACCAGGGGTGGTGGGGATTGCAGCGATGGTGAGGGGGGTGCCATGGCAGCACATGCTCAGCATATACTTAGGGTATTTTTCTTGATACATCTATGGAGTGGCATAGCAGTCACAGAGCTCTGTCCCTGCATTTGATTATTAATACATCCATGCAATGTAATCAATATTCGCATTGCAAATTGGGTCGATTTTTGTGTAAACTGTTTTTTATTAATTAAAGCAGCAGACAAAACATTACAGCAATACTTTTCCAAAAAAGGGTGGGGGGACAAAAACATCACATGTCATGTATGTCAGCACTCTACACATAGAGCGCTCAGAGTATAATAGATAATTTGTCTGCTTTGCTTACATCAAAACTTATAAAGGAGGAACATTTCAATAAAACAGCATAGGAAAATGGGAAAGAGGAGAAATAGAGAGAAGAAAGAAAAAGGAAAAAGAGGGGGAAAATTAGGACAGGTAGAATCGGGTGTGAGTGTCTGCGCGGTAAGAAAGGGACATTTGGGGGACGAGGGGGGGGGGGGTCTCTACCGAATAGGGCTCTGAGACATTTTTAGAAAAATACATAATCGGAATATAAATATGGATATGAATATGAGTGTGAGGGGGGTCATGTCACTATGTAGGACCGATACAAAGGTGTGTCCTTAAAATCGTACCAGGGAAACCAGATAGCTGTAAAGTTAACGGTTTTCCCAGATGAGAAGGAGATGAGGTCTTCCATATCTAAAAAGTAATCGATCTTTGTGAACCATAATTTAATCGAGGGTGGAGAGGTGGATCTCCAAAGAATCGGAACAACCGCTTTTGCTGCGTTGCTTAGATGTCTCAACAGGGAGTGTTTATAGGAGTTTGTTTCTGCGGAGGTGTGATTGAGGAGCCAAAAACCCGGGTCCTTCGGGATCTCATCTCCCACTATCTGTTCGGAACACTTAAATACCTCTGCCCAAAATGGAGTTATAAGAGGGGAATCCCATTAAATGTGTATGAAACTCCCTGGGGCATTATTGCATCTCCAACACAGATTCAAGAGAGAGGGAAACATCTTGTTGAGAACAAGAGGGGTCCTATACCACCTATATATAAGTTTATAGAGGGTTTCCAATGTCGATAAGCATAGAGAGCTCGCCTGGGCGTTGTTAAATACGGAATCCCAATTGATCTGCGTGGGTAGCCCTGACAGTTCCCTCTCCCAGGAAGCCACGAAGGCAGGAGGTTGCGGGAAAAAGTTTTCCATGATAAGCGCATAAATTTGTGAAATAGTATGTGTGGGAGAACTAGGAGAAGTGCATAGTCTTTCAAACCCAGTGAGATCCCTAGTTATGTCAGAGAGGTTCTTAGAGGATGATATGAAATGATGAACCTGCCGGAACCTCCAAAACTCAGCACTATGTAGGTTCCAAGAAGACTGAACATCTGAAAAGGAGCGCACCCTACCCGAGCTCACCAGCTGACCGACTCTAAATATCCCGGCTTCCGCCCATGGAGCAAAAGCTGTCCCGTGAAGACCTGGAGCAAATTCTGAGTTATGGAGAAGGGAGGTTAGGGGGGACCATTTGGAGGATATATGGCTCTGGGACCTCAGCTTGGCCCATAGTTTAAGTGTAGGGGAGACCGTGGGGTGTGTAACCTTCGGAAGGGTAGGAAGCCAAGGTGCTATTTCAATATAATGTGGAAGACAGCCTTCCTCTAGCAGGACCCATTGTTTGCGGTCTTTAGCACGTGTCCATTCCAGAATCCTATTCAAGTGCACTGCATGGTAGTAATTAGAAATATGTGGGAGTTGTTGCCCCCCTTGATGTTTTCTCCTCAATAAAATGTCGTGCTTAAACCTGGGTGTCTTACATCCCCAAACAAACGCGCGAATAAGATTCTGGACGTCTCGGAGCCAAAGTAGGGGGATGTGTATCGGGAGGGTCTGGAGAAAGAATAGTATCCTGGGGAGGGCGTTCATTTTGACAACGTTAATCCTGCCGAACCAGGACAGTCTTAGTTTCTTCCATTTCTGGAAGTCTAGGCGAAGCCTAGCCAAAAAGGGGTTAAAATTTAGGGAGAATAATTTGGATAAATCTTTGGTCAACATCACCCCCAAATATTTTAATTTGTGGTCGTGCCAGGTAAAGGGGAAGGCGTGTTTCAGGCCCTCTACTATATCAAGAGGAGTGGTTAAATTCATGGCAATAGATTTGGAATAATTTATTTTGAAGTTAGAGAGGGCTCCAAACTTCTCAAATTCTACCATCAGGTTCGGCAAGGAAGTGACCGGTTTTGAGATTATTGCGAGTAAGTCGTCGGCGTATAGAGCCAGTTTATATTCAGTCCCTTTTACCAGCAGGCCCGAGATATTCGGGTTAGCCCTAATGCTTCGAGCTAATGTTTCCATGCAAAGGACAAAGAGCAATGGGGATAGTGGGCAGCCCTGTCGCGTGCCATTGGAAATAGGAAAGGAATCAGAAAGGGAGCCATTAATCCTAATCTTGGCGGACGGGGAAGTATAAAGAGATAGTATTCTGTGAAGACAGGCGTTACCGAGCCCCAAATGCTTCAGTATGCCAACCAGAAAGTCCCTGTCCACTCTGTCGAATGCTTTTTCAGCATCAGTCGACAATATAATTGATGGGGACGAAAGCTGGCCGGCATAGTGAATCATGCTGAGCACTTTAGAGGTATTATCCCTGGCTTCTCGGCCTAAAACAAATCCAGCTTGATCTCCATGTATCAGGCCAGGTAATAATAGTTTAAGGCGATTTGCAATCAGTTTGGCAAAAAGTTTTATGTCCATATTTAATAGTGAAATTGGACGATAACTGGAGCAAAGACTAGGGTCTTTACCCTCCTTGGGTAGAACTGCAATATGGGCTTCGAGGGATTGTGGGGAGAAAGGCGATTGTTCTGATATAGTATTAAAGGCTCTCGTGAGTAGAGGGACTAATTTCTCTTTGAAAGCTTTATAATAAGCAATGGTGTATCCATCAGGGCCAGGACTCTTGCCATTGGGAGAGGATTCAATAGCTTTCTGAACCTCCTCTGTAGAAAAAGGGGCAATTAGATCTTCCACATCTTTTATGGAGAGCGTGGGGAAGTCTAAGGCCCGTAAATAGTCTGCTATGGCTGTTTGATGGGACAACTTATCAGATCTTCCGGTCGGACCAGAAAGGTTATACAGAGTGGAATAATATGCCCCAAAGGCCCTAGCGATGTGTGGTGTCTCATGTTGGGCCTGACCGTGGCTATTTTTGATTGTGTGGATAAAAGTAAGAGCTCGTTGCTCTCTAAGGGCTTTGGCTAGTAATTTCCCAGGTTTGTTGCCCCATTGGTAGTATCTGCTACGGCACTTCCGATAAGAAAACTTGACTCTATCAGAGAGTAACTTATTCAGATCTGCCCTAGCAGCTTCGAGATCAGCATAGTGTTGTGAGGTTTGGGATTTCTTATGTAAAAGCTCGAGAGTTTGTATCTTATACAATAAATCACCCCGAAGTTTCTCCCTCTGCTTTTTGCGGAAGGATCCTATCTGGACACAAACCCCCCTAATGACACATTTGTGTGCTTCCCAGACTGAGACTTTAGAAATGTCATCTAAGTCATTGGTACAGATATAAGAGTCTAAAGCCTTGTCGATTCGAGACCGACAGTCTGCGTCCTGCAAAAAGGTATCATTAAAACGCCAGGACCATTGGCGATGTGTATTGGGAGGTAAGCGTAAAGTGAGGTTAACTGGGGCATAATCTGACCACACAATCTGGCCTATGGAGGCCTCAGAGAGGAGGTGTAAGTGCCGGTGGCTCAGAAACAGGTAATCAATTCTGGAATATGTCTGATGTGGGTGTGATAAAAAGGAATAATCTATCTCAGTAGGGTGTGTCAGTCTCCATGTGTCAATCAGCTGGTGGTCAAGCAGGGCGCGCCTCACTCCCCTATACTCCCTCTCCGGCCTGCAGGAGATCTTTTTAGAACTGTCCTGGCGGGGATCTAGGGTCCAATTTAGATCACCTCCCATCACCACTACCCCCTCCAAGAGAGGTTCCGCATTATCCAGAACTGAGGACAAAAAGGAAGGTTGTTTAGCGTTGGGAGCATATATGTTCAAAAAAGAAAAACGTTGACCGTATATGTCGCATTTCACCAGCAACCCCCTACCCTCAGCTATTCTATGGGAGGCAACATTAAGGACAGGTAGGTGGCGAGCCAGAAGTATCTCCACGCCCATTGTCTTCCCAGCAGAATTATTAGACAGGAAAACATGAGGATAATAGTGACATTTTAGGGGCGGCACGTGTCCCATCTTGAAATGTGTTTCCTGAATAAAAGCAACGTCAACTTTCTCATCTCTAAGCCATTTAAGAAGTTTAGACCTTTTCTCAGGAACATTCAACCCTTTCACATTAAGGGTAGTTACATGTAGATCATTCACCCCCATCGTCAGGCAGGCTTAAGTGCTGCACAATAATCATCTCTGCGTCAGACACTGGGGAGGGGAAGGCAAGAGCAGCAAGGGAAGGAAATAGAAAAAAAGAGAAAGCCGAGAAAAAGGGTAAAAAAGATGTAGCATGGAAAACCACGCCGTAAAGTACTTTGACAATAAACCGAGATGATGATACTACAAAAAGAACGGCTGCAAAAAGGACAGGAGCGGAATCCTGCCGACTCCCAGTCCAAAGAAACAGGGGATGCAGCATAGCGGGGGGCCCAGGACAGTGACCATCCACAAGATAGAATCTAAATAAGTATATAATATCACCGAGGTGTGCGCAAAGGCACAAGTGAAACAAAAATAAAAAATATGAAAGCTTATAGAGAAGTATACATATGATCTGTAAACTATCAAACCAGGTTTCATGCAGGCTGAACAATTGTGTATATGAGTATCGCCACAATAATAATAAAAAAATAATAATAATTAAAAGACAGCATGAAAATAATACAGAATAACATGTCGACGATACCTCGTTCCTTCTCTATGAAACCATATCAACTGTATACTGTTACAAAGGTACAAGAACCGATCTCACGTGTGAACAACATATAGCACTAGTTAAGAGAAAGCACACAGTGTATAACATGGGTAGCAAGAATATTCACGTCCGGTTCGGGACGAGACGTCTCATTCAGGGAGGCTCTGAAGAACGTGAACCCTGGGTGGTTCCCCGCGTCCGTGGGGAACGTACTTGCTGCCACGCGTCGTCTGGAGGGAGCACAACAGGGAGGTCCGGTAGATGGTAAAAAGCGTCCCAATCTGGTAACTGTACCGGAGGAATTCCCAAGATCGTGGAGAAGGCCTGTAAATCCGAAGGTCTAGAAAGACTCGCGACCTTGCCACCATGAGAAACCTGGAGGGAGAAAGGGAAGCCCCATCTATATTTCAGTTCGAATTTCCTGAGAGAGTCTGTAAGAGGCTTCAAGGCTCGACGTTGTTGTAAGGTCGACCAGGCAAGGTCAGGAAATATCTGAATCTTGTCTCCTTGAAAGTCAATGCTATCTAGCTGACGGGCCGACCTCATTATTTCTTCTTTTTGAGCATAATAATGGAGCCTACAAATCACATCCCGTGGTCTGTCAGAGGGTAAGCCGCGGGGGCGGAGGACGCGGTGAGCTCTATCAAATATAATGTCCTTGTTCGGATCCAGGTCAATTAGTTCTCCAAATATCGTAGTTAAGGCGGCGATCAGGTCAGCCTGTTGAACGCTCTCAGGTAAGCCCCTGACTCTGATATTATTTCGCCGGCCGCGATTATCCATATCTTCAATACGTGATTTTACGAAAGAGATATCGTCCCGTTGATGAGATAACACCTCCCGAAATGTAGTCAGCGAATCCACATTAGACGATTCGTGACGCTCCAGGACATCGACACGGGTCGCGATTTGGGACATATCTTGTCGGAGCGCTGTCACTTCCTGAGTGATGGTGGAAAGTAAGCGAGTCTCCAAGGCTGAGAAATCTTGTTTCGTGGGGAGTTACTTTACATGAGACAATATCTCGCTTATCTCCGCAGACAGAGAGGGGGCCTGTGGGGGCAGCGGAGTCCCGGGGGATGTCATGTCATCCACCGGCCCGTGCAGATTCGGGCAGGTCGGGACAGTAGAGAAAGTCGCGGGGATTGAGGTTGGAGTAGTTAAAAATTGACGTAGGTCCGACGAGAGTCGGTTCGCAGGGGATGGGGTCGCTACCGGCTTGGTCTTGGCCTTATTTTTCTTTATCCCTCTCACCATGAGATCGGTCTTCAAATAACGCAGTATAGAATGACACTTTCACATATCCTCGGCAGTATGCAGCATGTGGGTCGTCACCGTGCAAAAGGCCCCCCACGTGGCCTCAGGGCAACATCAGGCAGACACGCACATAGCTAGGGGACCATACTCCAACTCACAGAGGCAGAACATCTGACTTGGTGAAATTGAAGTGTCTCTGCGGGACACTATGCGTCAGATAATATGCTGCCACGACGCCGCTCCACAGTGGTATAGGGAAATGGCGGTAGCGGGCGGCGGTCCGTGTAGAGGCCACTGAGCAGGAAATCGGGTAAAGCGGACACCTGGATGGATGGAGTGCACCCTCTTTTAATCCACTTGTACTGCAGGGATTGAGGGAGCTGGCAAGATGGCTGCCACCAGTGTCCCACACAGGGAGCTGCAGAATTAACTCCTTTATTATAGAGCCTTCCAGGAGGATCCCTGCCGTTTGGAGGTACCTGAGGGGTCCAGGGCAGCCAGCAGAGGTGGGTAGAGAAGAGAGGGGTCCGCTGGGCGCTCGCGGGGACCCGTCGCAGGTGTTTTCAGGACCTGGAGCCCCCGTCCGGGCCGCTGCCAAACTCGAAGCCCCGGCTTCAGATCGGGGAGAAGGCCCCGAGCCGCGGGAGCCGCAGGAAGCCCTCACGACGTTCGGGATCACGTCCTCGGGCGTCCCCGGCCTCGGGCTGACTTCAGAGCACAAGTCCCGACGTGGGTGTTCGCCTCCGGGGCTCAGCGGGGGAGTGGCAGCAGGGAGCGGCCGTGCAGCGGAGATGGCCGCCGGGCGTCTCTCCACCCTGTTCCGCACAGCGATGTCAGAGGGCACTTGAACAGCAGTGAGGGTAGGCAGCGGGGGGTGTCTCTTAGCCGCGGCTGGCGGCAATGCGGTGGTTTGAGGTCTGGAAGACGTTTTCGGCCCGTTCCGGGAGCTGCTGGAGCTGCTTCCTGGCTGGAGAGGAAATAGAGGCCCCGGCTTATAGGAGCCCCGTAGGCCGCAGTCTGCAGGAGCGGTTAAAACCACTCCCCGACTCCGCAGCACTAACAGGGGCACTGCAGGGGGGAGCAGGGGAGCCGCTGAGGGCACAAAGGAGTCCAGAGAAGGGGTCTATAAAGAGGGAAAAAGCACCGGATCTCAGGAGCAACTGCCTCCATCAGTAGCCAGACCACGCCCCCCCAATTGGGTCGATTTTATTACATCACATACACCTCTGTAATGCAATTATTGATTACATTGCATGTAATCAATATTTGCTTTGATCCCTCCATTTCCTACAGCAGATGCACTCCCTGTAGGTTTCTATGTGGGATTAAATGCTTTCAGATTTTGCAAGCACTGAAATGTGAAACATTAAATATATTTGCTCCCTCAGCCAACATCGTGAATATGTTTTTGTTGTTGCTGTATACTATTAGCTACAATTTGTATTAAAGTTTTAATTTTTCATCATATTTATTTGAATTAGGTGGGTATCCAATTAGCCACAATGAAATCTCTGGAGCAAAATAAACAAAAGCAATTTTCCAGATGTTTCTCGGATATTTTTTTCGGCCTATCCTATTTAGATCATCTGAAACAATTAAATTTTTAACAGTGAAACTTGTTTATTTTTATTTCAATTTCTCCGTCAGGGTCCACAGGTTATCCACAGGATAAAAATGGGATATGATGAAGCGACAGCAGATTTGCACCAATCGTTCAAAGCTTTTCCGGCCTCCCAGCATGCAACAGGCCCGTCCATATATCCCCGCCTCCTTGCTCAGGCAAATCAGTTTTTTGTTTGGTGCGGCAGGAGCCGGACCATGGTCAGAGGGCTGCTGGTTCTTAGCAGCCCTATGCTTTCTTATTTTATTTTTATAGTCTTACTATTTTTTTGAGTGATCTTTCTAAACAGCGTCTTATATGTACCTTAGAAAGAGTCGCTCACACAACTCTCTTCTGGGTCGCGACAATGCTTACCCACGAGTACAGTGCTGTTTCGGCGGGCGACTGTGTCGGATATACTAGCAGGTCCAGCAGACATTACCAGGCTGTGGCCAGAGCACGGGGAATAGGTAAGGCATCGATTCCGCTTAGAAGGCGAATACAGACACAGCTGCACTGTTTTGGGAAGGAGACCACCAAACAGTCACTGACACGGCTTCCACCTCGGATGCACCAGCGCTAGGCCTTAGGGATCATCAGGATTAGTATGAGGCCGTGATCCCTAGGGTTGATGTCAGCAGTGGGGAGTCAGATGCTCTCCTGTTCGCCCCTCCCCCCGGTTCATGACCAGTTTCCTCCAAGTCGCCCGCCATGAACTGTTTCCCGCTTCCGTCTCAGACGCTGTATACGTAGGGGACCCAGTCGCAGCATAGGCGGCTGTGTGACTGAAGCGTCTGTTTTCACTGTAGGTTAGTGGAGCGGCAGTGTACACTAGTAGCTTCAGGATCCACTCAGCGTTCACTAATGTATTGATCAGTCCTGGAAGCGAGGTGAGTCTCCCTGTATACCACTCTACTGAGTACGGGTTATACAACACTTAGTCTCTATCTACCTTTTGAGTACGAACAGTTAGATAAGTGCCTATTGCATATAAGTCTGTATACATTTACTATTGTTTCTTTTGCATCTGAATACGTTAGATCTGTTTAAACATGATGCAGTAATATGTTCTCCTACATACTTAAAATTTAGTTGTAGTTGATGTGCTCATTGCTTAATATACTAATGTATAACGTGACTGACTGCTAGTGTGATTGCTGACTTTACTATATTTCTGTCAGTTTGTTTATTCCAATCCTCAATGCCAGTGCATGGGTAGGGTCGGATTGTATATCACTTTAAGAAATTTAAAGTGATTACAGTCACAAATTGTGTAGTACACTGTGGAAGTGTTGATTATTTATCATGTCTAAGAGCGACAAAGGTGAGAAAGGTACACTCACAGCAACACCAACACTAATATCATGTTTGTCTTGCAAAAATGTGTTATCCTCTCAGGATCTGGTTCAGGATGGTTTGTGTGCAAATTGTTTTAGCTTTCATCAGGGGTTAATGAAAAATACAAGGCAGATTCAGGTACAAATGGAGCCACTTTGGGCTATGTTTGCACATACTTTATCCAGTATAGCTGAATGGATAATTCCTCCAACTCCTGTACCAGTGATATATTACACTATTAACCCTTACATGCAGCTCCCCACCTATGGAAGATGTAAGCTCAATTAATTCTACTTCGGCATATGAAGAGGAGAAGGAAGGTCTCAGCTCAGTGGATATAGCTGAGTTAATGAAAGCAATGAAAGCCATTCTATCCCTAGAGGATTCAGCAGAGCCTGTGTTAAAAACCAAGGCACCTGTGTTTAAACATCCCAAAACAGTTAAAACTGAGTTTCCAGGGTCAGATCAGCCAGCCATGGCTTCAGCTTGGATGGCAAAGGCAGTGGCTGCCTGGGCTGATGCATTGGAGGGGGATTTTTCTGTAGCTTCTAAAAAGCAAAAATCCTATATAGCTCATATAAAACAGGCTGCAATGTTCCTAGAAGAAGCAGCATGGGATATGGGTACTATTGCTTCCAGGGCATCAGCTTCAACAATAGCTGCTTGCAGAACAGTTTGTCTACGTACGTGGAAAGCTGATTTAGAATCTTAGAAGGATTTGGAATCGTTACATTTTTCTGGAGATATTCTTTTGGTAAAGAATTGACAGCTATTCTGGAGTCAGAAGCTGACTCGAAGAAGGTCAAGTTCCCTACCACATACAATTTCAAACCTTGAGTTCCAGCTAGCTAAAGAAAAAAGCTATGGCAAGCAGGCCCAATACAACAAGTCTGGTAAGACTAAAAAGCATTGAGCTACCAGAGGATCAGTTGGGAAGACAGATAATAAGCCATCAGCCTGATGGTGTGGGCCTCCACCTGGGGGACCCCAGGGTGGGGGCTGACTTATTCAGTTTGCACAGATATGGCAGCAGTCTACAACAGATGCTTGGGTGCAGGAAGCGGTATCTATGGATTATGCTTTTGCCTTCAAGAAGTACTCTCCTCAAAGGTTTTTTTGTACCAGCCCGTCTCGGGTAGAGACGAAGGCTAGGGCTTTGTTAGAGGAAGTTCAGAATTTGCTTTGTAAAAGTAAAATTGCTTTCTAACAAATATTTAAAATGCCAGCTCTAATATATACTGTGGACGCCTGCGCATCTCATTACCATGTGCTATGAATTTGTGCTACACATTGCAAAATCACTACATCCCATAAGAGAAAATAATACACCCTCACATTATCTGAGTTCCAAAGCTCATTGATGTATATATTTGTTATTAAAAGGATATGTATTCAATATATCACAATGTACAGTATATATATGGTTACATGGTTACAATTTATACAGTAAGCAGTTATTACAAACTAATTCATTACAGACACGGCCAGCAATACAATTACCATATTTTGTTCAAATGCTCACTATGCTCCATATCACTCTCTCAGTAAAATCACGCAGCCACTGGACAGTCAGCATCTCCACCATCATCTGGGACAAAGAAAGCAGCCGACAGTGTGTGTGATCACCTATATACTTAGTCTCTTGGGGGCGTATACAGATCTCTTGTTACTAGTCTAGGGGAGGGAACTTTCTCATTCATGATAAGTCATTGGTCAGTTCATATGCATGCCTTGAAGACATCAAAAGAGCTGCCCTGAGTTTCCTGTCCATCACATGCTTTAAATGGAATGTTCATTGTTCTCATCAGAATTGTGGCTTTATATTTCTACATTCAATCATAACTACTCATGGCAATGTGCTACAACGTAATAACAGGCATCACATGAATCTACACATTAATCTGGTTACTGTGACACCAAGCACGACATGTCCATCTTGCTCTGCTCCAATAATACACATACATGACGTTACTCCATTATATAATTTAAAACATTATGATGTCTGGCGCTTGATATGTTCAAATTATGTGCTGTATGAAATATGTGTTGAATATATCTTTGTGGCATGTCTGTGTAAATGCGTATGTTACCATATATTGCTGGGCTCGCTGTGCGTATTTGCAAGCTTAGCGAATCAATGTGTGGAGTCTGTATGTTCTCTCTATGTAATATTTTTGACTTCAACAGCTTCAATCAGGAGTAGTCATTCCAGTTCCTCATGCACAACGGGGACAGAGGAGGTCATTCCGAGTCGTTCGCTCGGAAAATTTCTTCGCATCGCAGCGTTTTTCCGCTTAGTGCGCATGCGCAATGTCCGCACTGCTACTGCGCCAAGTAAATTTGCTATGAAGTTTGGATTTTTACTCACGGCTTTTTCTTCGCTCAGGTGATCGTAGTGTGATTGACAGGAAATGGGTGTTACTGGGCGGAAACAGGCCGTTTTATGGGCGTGTGGGAAAAAACGCTACCGTTTCCGGAAAAAACGCGGGAGTGGCTGGAGAAACGGAGGAGTGTCTGGGCGAACGCTGGGTGTGTTTGTGACGTCAAACCAGGAACGATAAGCACTGAACTGATCGCAGATACCGAGTAAGTCTGAAGCTACTCTGAAACTGCTACGAGATGTGTAATCGCAATATTGCGAATCTTTCGTTCGCAATTTTAAGAAGCTAAGATTCACTCCCAGTAGGCGGCGGCTTAGCGTGTGCAATACTGCTAAAATCGCCTTGCGAGCGAACAACTCGGAATGAGGGCCAGATTTTTTACTCCAACCTGTTATTAGTGCAGAGGCCAAATGGGTCTTTTCGACCCATTCTCAATCTTAAAGTACTGAACAAATACATTTGGGTACCTCGGTTTCACATGGAGACGTTACGTTTCATCATTTTGGCCATGGAACCAGGGGATTATATGGTATCCCTGGATATACAGGATGTTTACCTACATGTTCCTATAGCACTGTCCCATCAGTGCTATCTCAGGTTCGCTATCCTCCAACAGCATTTTCAGCATATCTCTGCCAGCAGGGGATAAGAATTTTTCCATACCTTGATGATCTTTTAATCCTGGCGCTGACACAGGATTTGCTCTTATGTCATCTGCGACAGACAATAAAGTATCTGCAGAACCACGGGTGGCTCATAAACTGGTCAAAATCGTCTCTGGTTCAGTGACAACGGATGACTCACTTGGGGGCTGTACTGGATTTATGTCTTCAGAGAGTAAGTTTACCTCTGAACAAGATATCCAAGGTCAAGTCAAGGATTCAGGACTTGTTACACAGTCAAAAGGTATCCATTCACTCAGCAATGCGGGTGATGGGTTTGATGGTATCAACATTCAACATGGTAGAGTATGCACAATTCCACTCGAGGCCTCTGCAGCATCTGATACTTGCCAAATGGAATGGATTGCATCAGACGATAAAAACACAGACCATGTTTCTCCCATCTGGACAAGGGGAGACCCCTTTTGGATATCAGTTTGGGAAATTCTGATGACAGATGCCAGTCTCCAGGGCTGGGGAGCAGTGTTAGGAAGGTTATGTTTTCAGGGGCAATGGAACAAGGAAGAAAGTTGCCTGCCAAACATATTGGAACTTTGGGCCATATACATGGCACTGATTCAGGCAAAGGACATTATTCGGGGAAAACCAGTCCAGATCCTCAACCATCAGGTAGGAATTTGCATCCGAAAAGCGATGGAGGTAAGTCACATACTAAAGTGGGCAGAACTTCATCATCCAGCCTTGTCCGCAGTGTTCGTTACAGAAGTCCTAAACTGGGAAGTGGACTTTCAGTAGACACGCCATTCAGGCAAGCGGATGGTCTCTACACCCGTAGGTCTTCCAGGCTCTAGTAGACAAGTGGGGGTTGCCAGAGATAGATCTCATGGCGTCCCGTCTGAACAACAAAGTTCTCGCATACGGGGCAAAAACAAAGGATCCCAGAGCAATCTTTGTGGATTCCCTGTCGGTGAGATAGGAATTTCATCTGGCTTATGTGTTTCCTCCAATCACCCCATTAACCAGGGTGGTGAGAAAGATAAAGCAAGAGAAGGGTGCCGTGATCCTAATAGCTCCGGCTTGGCCCAGAAGATATTGGTACACAGATCTGCAGAGGATGTCGATGGATGTTCCACTTCTGCTCCTTCAACGTCCAGATCTACTGATGCAGGGTCCTTGTTATCACAGGCATCCGGGTCGACTGTCTTTTGACGGCGTGGCTCTTGAAACCTCTATCCTGGAGTCAAGAGGATTCTCACAACAGGTAATTCAAACTATGTTCAGAGCAAGGAAACCTTCCTCAGCTCGCATTTATCACCGGATATGGCAAACCTATATTCTTTGGTGCAGTGAACGGAAAATGGACCCTAAGGCTTTCAGAGTTTCCATAGTCTTAGCATTCCTTCAGGCAGGAATGGATAAAGGTTTGAAGGTGGCTTCCTTGAGAGTGCAAGTGTCGGCATTGACTGTATGGTTCAAAAGAAAATTACCAATTTACAGGATCTGCATACTTTTTGTCCAGGGAATGCTACACATTCAACCTCCTTTTGTTCCTCCTACAGTAACTTGGGACTTAAGTCTAGTCCTGAAAGCCCTTCAAGTTGCCCCATTTGGACCACTTAATAAAGTGGATCTTAAATGGTTGACAGCTAAAGTTCTCTTTCTACTGGCTATGGCGTCAGCTAGAAGAGTATCTGATTTAGGGGCATTATCGTGTCGTTCTCCTTTTCTGATTTTTTTATCCAGATACAGTAGTTCTCAGAACTATATCTGGGTATCTTCCGAAGGAGGTGTCTAAATTTCACCTTAATGAAGAAATTGTATTCCCGGCTTTCCAGGTACCGGGCCTTTCTGCGGGAGATGCATCATTGGACGTGATCTGTACATTAAGGATCTACATGGATCTAACCAGTGCCATCAGAAACACATATTTTCTCTTCATTCTCTATGGATTTCACATGAGAGGATGGCCTGCTGATAAGCAGACACTGGCAAGATGGCTTTGGATGACGATTTGAGAAGCATATTCTCAGGCTTATTTCCCTGTTCCGGCTAATGTCTCTGTTCACTCTACTCATAAGGTAGGTACATCATGGGCAGCACAACGTGGTGCTTCAGCAGAACAAATATGTAAGGCAGCCACATGGTCTTCCATTAACACATTCATTAGACATAATGCTTTGCATACATTTGCCTCTCATGACGCTGAATTTGAGCAAATGATTCTCCTGTCCAATCAGGAGCGTCCCAACCACTAAATTGCTTTGGGAAATCCCATTGTTATTCTGTGAATAATTGTGGACCCTGCCGGAGAAATATACGTTATGGTAAGAACTTATCGTTGATAACAGTATTTCTTCACAGGATCCACAGGGATCCCAGCCTGATGCACTTGATTTGAGGATCCTTTTACTCACTAACCTCTTCCTTCTTGTACGGAAGGGTGTGCATGTGTGTTCTTATCGCCAAATTAGGGCTATCTATGATGCTCCTGCCTTAAGCTTTGGAAAACAACTGATTTTCCTGAGCAAGGGGGCGGGGATATATGGACGGGCCCGTTGCATGCTAGGAGGCCGGAAAAGCTTTGACCGATGGATGCAAATCCGCTGTCGCTTTATCATATCCCATTGTTATCCAGGAGAAATACCGTTATCAACGATAAGTTCTTACCATAACGTATATTTTCCAGATGTTTCTCAGATATTTTTTTGGGGCCTATCCTATTAGGATTATCCGAAACAAATACAATTTTATCAGTGAAACTTGTTTGCTTTTATGAAGCCGTTTTTATGCGTTAAAATGTGTCTGTTTTGAGGGATTTGGTTTGCCTGCCTGCGGTCACATAAGAGACCATTTGCAAATGTTGTAAACACTGATACCGACACGGATTCTGATTCTTGTGTCGACGATAGTGAATCCAGAGAGATATATCATAAATTGGCAAAAAGTATACAATATATGATTGTGGCTATAAGGGACGTGTTGGAGGTTACAGAAACCACTCCTGTACCTCAGGAGAAGGCATATTTATGTAAGGAAAAGAAGTACAAAGTCACGTTCCCTCCTTCACATGAACTAAATGCTCTGTTTGAAGGGATGTGGGTGAATCCTGATAAAAGATTTCGTATTCCCAAAAGGATTCACATAGCTTACCCTTTCCCGGCTAAGGACAGGAAAAAATGTGAGTCACCCCCTGTGTTAGACAGTGCACTTTCCAGGTTGACAAAGAAGGTAATTCTCCCTGCTCCTGGCACTGCTTCTCTTAAAGAGCCGGCAGACCGCAAAATGGAAACGACATTGAAATCCATTTATGTTACCAATGTTACACTGATCAGGCCCACTATTGCCTGCACATGGGTGAGTCGCGCTATTGAAAAATGGTCAGAAAGCGTGTCATCAGAAATTGACACGATTGATAAAGATGAGATACTCCTTATGTTAGGGAATATCAAGGACGCTGCCGCCTACATGCTGGAAGCAATGAAGGATATTTGACTCTTGAGTACACAGGCCGCTACCATGGCAGTATCGGCTAGGCGGGCGTTGTGGATTCGCCAGTGGAACGCGGATGCAGATTCCAAAAGAAACATGGAGGCTCTCCCATATAAAGGTGAGGCCTTATTTGGCGATGGCCTGGATGCGTTAGTCTCGGCGGCTACCACAGGTAAGTCGACATTTTTGCCCTCTGCGCCTGCACCTGCAAAAAAGACCTATCATCCGCAAATGCAGTCCTTTCGGCCCAATAAATACAAAAAGATGAGGTTCCCCCTTCTTTGCAGGTAGGGGAAGGGGAAAGAAGCCCACCGCGGCTCCAGGTTCCCAAGAGCAGAAGTCTACCCCTACTTCTGCCAAATCCCCAGCATGACGCTGGAACTCCCTTGCGGGAGGCCGCTCGGGTGGGGGCACATCTCAAACTCTTCAGCCAGGATTGGATTCTGTCTGGCCTGGATCCCTGGGTGTTGCCAATAGTATCCCAGGGATACAAACTGGAGTTTCAAGATGTTCCTCCATGCCGATTTTTCAAATCGACCTTTGTGGTTCCGAAGCCGGACGGCTCGGTCAGACCGATCTTAAATCTAAAAGATCTGAATTGTTACCTAAAAAGGTTCAAGTTCAAGATGGAATCACTTCGGGCAGTGATTGCCAGTCTGGAGGAGGGGGACTACTTGGTGTCAGTGGACATAAAGGATGATTACCTGCATGTTCCCATTTATCCTACTCACCAGGCTTATCTGAGATTCGCGGTTCAGGATTGCCATTACCAATTCCAGACGTTACCTTTTGGTCTCTCCACGGCGCCGAGGGTATTCACCAAGGTGATGGCGGAGATGATGGTCCTCCTTCGTCAGAAAGGAGTCAATATAATTCCTTATCTGGATGACCTTCTGATAAAGGCGAGATCCAGGGAGCAGTTGTTGCAAAACATATCACTCTCTCTGTCAGTACTCCAATAACACGGGTGGATCATAAATTACCCAAAGTCACAGTTGGAACCGACAACAAGGTTGTCTTTCCTCGGGATGATTCTGGACACAGAAGTTTAGAGAATATTTCTTCCGCTGGAAAAGGCTCTGGAAATCCAGAAAATGGTAAAACAGATATTGAAACCATCAAGTGTGTCGATCCATCAGTGCATTCGGTTGTTGGGGAAGATGGTGGCGGCCTACGAGGCCATACAGTTTGGCAGGTTCCATGCCAGAGTATTCCAGTGGGACCTGTTGGACAAGTGGTCGGGGTCACACCTACACATGCACAGAAAGACAATCCTGTCGTCAAAAACCAGGATTTCGCTTCTGTGGTGATTGCACAGCTCTCACCTGCTAGAGGGATGCAGGTTTGAGATTCAGGACTGGGTCCTGGTAACCACGGATGCAAGTCTCCGAGGCTAGGGAGCAGTCTCTCATGGAGAAAACTTCCAGGGACGTTGGTCACATCAGGAAGCCTGCGTTCACATAAACGTTCTGGAGCTAAGAGCCATTTACAATGGCCTTCAACAAGCGGTACATCTTCCTCAAGACCGTCCCGTGCAGATCCAGGCGGACAAGGTAACAGCAGTCGCATACATAAACATGCAGGGCGGAACGAAAAGCAGAGCGGCAATGGCAGAGGCGACAAAAATCGTCCGCTGGGCAGAAAAACATCTACAAGCTCTGTCGGCAATATTCATTCCGGGAGTAGACAACTGGGAAGCAGACTTCCTCAGCAGACACGATCTCCATCCAGAAGAGTGGGGCCTCCACCAAGAAGTTTTCGCAGAGGTGACAAGTCTTTGGGGAGTTCCTCAAATAGACATGATGGCGTCTCGTCTCAACAAGAAGCTTCAGAGATACTGTTCCAGGTCGAGAGACCCTCAAGCATTAGCAGTGGATGCACTGGTGACCCAGTGGGTTTTTCCGTCAGTGTATGTCTTCCCTCCACTTCCGCTGATCCCAAAAGTACTCAGGATCATAAGAAAAACAAGGGTTCGAGCAATCTTCATTGCCCCAGACTGGCCAAGGAGGGCTTGGTACCCAGATCTTTAGCAGTTGCTCATAGAAGATCCCCGGCCTCTTCCTCCTCGAGAGGACCTGCTGCAGCAGGGGCCGTGCATGTACCAAGACTTACCGCGGCTATGTTTGACGGTATGG
The DNA here is from genome assembly GCF_028390025.1 of Pseudophryne corroboree. Lineage (NCBI taxonomy): Eukaryota > Metazoa > Chordata > Amphibia > Anura > Myobatrachidae > Pseudophryne > Pseudophryne corroboree. The sequence continues at coordinate 188,126,211 of NC_086444.1, read as the reverse complement.
CTGTTGAGCGCCGTTTCCTAGCCAGGAAGGGTATTCCCAAGGAGGTCATCCCCACCCTTATTCAGGCCAGAAAGGGAGTAACGTCGAAACATTTCCACCGTATTTGGAGAAGATATGTATCTTGGTGTGAATCCAAGAAAGCTCCTACGGAAAAGTTTCACTTAGGACGTTTTCTCCATTTTTTGCATGATGGTGTGGAGGCGGGACTCCGATTGGGATCAATCAAGGTCCAGATTTTGGCCTTGTCAGTGTTCTTCCAAAAACAATTGGCCTCTCTTCCAGACGTTCAGACCTTTGTGAAAGGGATTCTGCACATCCAGCCTCCATTCGTGCCTCCAGTGGCACCATGGGACCTTAACGTGGTATTGCAGTTCCATCAATCGGATTGGTTTGAGCCTCTACAAAAGATAGAGTAGAAGTTTCTCACTTGGAAAGTGGTGATGCTTTTGGCTTTGGCATCCGCAAGGCGGGTGTCTGAATTGGGGGCTTTGTCTCTCAAGAGCCCTTACCTGATCTTCCATGAAGATAGGGCAGAGTTGAGGACTCGTCAACATTTTCTTCCGAAGGTGGTTTCATCTTTCCACATAAACCAACCTATTGTAGTGCCAGTAGTTACTGACACATTCACTGATTCAAAATCTCTAGATGTGGTTAGAGCTTTGAAAATCTATGTTGCTAGAACGGCTCGTATACGGAAAACAGAGGCTATGTTTGTCCTGTATGCTCACAACAAGATTGGGTGTCCTGCTTCCAAGCAGACTATTGCACGTTGGATTTGAAATACGATTCAGCAAGCTCATACTATGGCTGGATTGCCGTTACCGACGTCGGTAAAGGCCCACCCCACTAGGAAGGTGGGCTCATCCTGGGCGGCTGCCCGGGGGGTCTCGGCATTACAACTTTGCCGAATAGCTACTTGGTCAGGGTCAAATACATTTGCTAAGTTCTACAAGTTTGACACCTTGGCCGATGAGGACCTCAAGTTTGGATCAATCGGTGCTGCAGGGTCATCCGCACTCCCCCGCCCGTACTGAAGCTTTGGTATAGACCCCATGGTCTTTATGTCGTCCCCAGCATCCTCTAGGACGTATGAGAAAATAGGATTTTGATACCTACCGGTAAATCCTTTTCTACTAGTCCGTAGAGGATGCTGGGCGCCCGTCCCAGTGCGTATTTTACCTGCAGTTTAGTAATTACAGTTACACAAGTTGTGTTATCTTAGTTTCAGCATGTTGCTGCAATTGGTTCATTCCTGTTGGCGTGTGTTATGTTGAATGCCATATTGTTGAGGGTGTGAGTTGGTAGATATCTCACCACTAGTTAAGTAATTATTTTCCTCGAAATGTCAGTCTCCCTGGGCACAGTTCCTACAACTGAGGTCTGGAGGAGGGGCATAGAGGGAGGAGCCCGTTCACACCCAATGAAAAGTCTTTAGAGTGCCCATGTCTCCTGCGGATCCCATCTATACCCCATGGTCTTGATGTCGTCCCCATCATCCTCTACGAACTAGGAGAAAAGGATTTACCGGTAGGTATCAAAATCCTATTATGTGTTATCAGAGTGTAAAAAACAGGGATACTGTTTATAAAAATAGCCTAAAAAGAATAAATATAGTTGGTTTTATTTATATTTAATGCCAAGTTAGTAAAAGATTCAATAATGAAATATACTTAATAGAGTAATCCTATGGCTAAATTCCTACAAAACACGTTGGATACAGGTTGCATTATCTAATGTACAGACACGTGCAGCTGCACTGATGACTCATGCCAGACTGTAGTTTTAAAAAATTTCAAATATCTAAATGATTAAAAATCTGCATCAAGCCATGCAATTCTTTTAACCTGTATTTTGAACAGAGTTTTTAGAACATTAGTTTTAATTTCTTTATTAATACATTTTGATGTGCACATCTATAAAAAATATAATTATTATCCAATGTGCTTGAAAAACGTAGATGATGATCATTACACCATTAATGCTTATAATGCACTTACCAGGAGTTCCTGGGTTAGTTGATGTTGCAGATGTTTTTTTTCTTTTCGACCTATGAAAAATAAATAAAATTTTATATTAAAGTGAAAAAACAGTGATATTGTTTATAAAAATAGCCTAAATAGAATAAATATAGTTGGTTTTCAATATTTATTTACTGTAGATGAACATTCCATCAGTGGTATGCTGGATTGCAGACCTACATAGGTAGATAAACACAAAAATGTAAACAAAATGTAGAAGTATTTGAAAAAAATGTAATACTCACTTGAATTTTGACTTACAAAAGATGGCACATTGGTATCAATAGATCCAGGAATCCCAGTCACACCAATGGACTTGCAACACTGGTCCTCCACCAGTTTCTTTCTCACAATAATGTACCTGGCTTATCTTCTTTTTTACAATGACTATGCGGTCGGAAAACTGCTTTTTGCAAATATAACTGTTGCAAGGCCATATACCAGCTGAGGAAGCCTTCTGTGGTATCCTTCTCCAGATTGCTTCTTTGGCCTAGTTCCCATAGTTATGCATTCCTGGTTTTGCAAATAGATATTTATAATTGAAGAGCACAGTACCTAGTCAATTAAGGCCAATTATTTTTTTACATTTTTATTATTTTTGTCTTTTACGGAAGATTGTGATTCTTGGAAACTCAATGTATTTATGTTGACTTCTTTATGTTCATATTCCTCATCAACATTGTTTTTGTTTGAAGACATAGTAACCTATAATTAAAGAGAAATTATTTATATTTAATACCACAAATAGTGGAAGAAAAAAAAACATGGTAATGTTAACAAATGTAAGGATTCAATTCAATTAGATGTGATTTTTCTTTAGACGAGAGTCCAGTGCAGCAATGTATTTGAAAACAAAATGTATTACTGTCATGTATTTAAAAATATACTTGTGTAATGTGCAAGCTAGGAATGACATAAAGAGGATTTATAAAGCTATTGGTGAACTTTAAACCATGTTGAAACATTTATTTATCCACCTGAGTAGATGGACCCCCGGTGACTGTACAGTAACTTGCAGATTTGAGTCTGCAGTGTAGTAATTTTGTCTGATTGCAGGAATATTCTCTGTACTTATTATTATCATTATTATTTGTTCTTACGTCCTAGAGGATGCTGTGGTCCATATTAGTACCATGGGGTATAGACGGGTCCACCAGGAGCCATTGGCACTTCAAGAGTTTAATAGCTGGCTCCTCCCTCTACTACCAGACTCAGTTTAGAAAATGTGCCCGGAGGAGCCGGTCACAATTAGGGGAGCTCTACAGAGTTCTCTTGGTAAAGAGTATTTTTCTTCCTTTTCAGGTTTTTTTTATTTTACAGGGAGGCTGTTGGCGACATCCTCCCTGCAGCGTGGGACTGGGGGGGAGCAGTGTCTGCCCCGCGGGGTCTTGAGCCACTGCTCCCGCTGACTGGAGATTGGCTCCAAAGGGGTCTGATCATGCCCCGCCGCAGAGGAACGCTCACCCCTGCAGCCAGCCGCCACCCCCTCAGGAGCTGAAGTGGGGCGAGTGAGTCACTGTCCCCCCTTGCTTGCGGGGGGACAGCGTGAAGAGGGCGGCTACAGGGTCAGGAGCGCAGTCTTATCCGCGCTCCTGGAAGGCTCAGCGGTACCTTGGTGCGGCGCTGGGAAGGAGCGCCCTGGGCCAGCTCCGGACCCTACACTGGTCGTTTCAGGCATGTCGGGGTCTGCGGATCCAGTTCAGCACAATCCTCCGGGCCAGTATAATCCTCGTGAGCGGGAAGACAGCGCCACTGAAGAGGGCGGAGCTTCTCAGAGCGGAACCAGCAGCGTTCAGCGCAATTTTTCCTGTCTGCATTCACGGTTCACTGGATCCAGGTCCCTCCAGAGCTTTCTCCAGCAGTCTGTATGGTACCAGGGGGCTGTAGAAGGGAGGGGAGGCTGCTTAAAGGCTGTGTCACCTATTAAGGGACACAGTCAGTGCTGGGAAGGGACTCCCTTTACCTGAAAAGCGCTGTGTGTGGGTTGGCTCCAATCTCTGTGTCTCTCTGCCATTCTTGGGGGGGGGGGGGAAACTCTGTCTACATAATACCCTGTGTGTTTGTGGGGTGTTTGAGTGTGTGTGACAACATGTCTAGGGACACTTTCATATGCTGCAGAGGATTTGTCTTCCCAGGAAGACTCCATTCCATGTAATCAAGATTGCACTGTTTTAGTGCAGATCCCAGCTAGAGAGCCAGACTGGTTAGTATCTCTGAGGTGGACTATTTCTCAGATTTCTGATAGGGTTGCTAGGACTGAGCATGCCACTCAGGTCCTCCAGTCCTCAATGGTTTGATTCTGCCTCCTTGGGGTCCGCTGCAGTGCATTCTCATAAACGTGCGCTTGCAATTATGCAGGATGACACGGACACCAAGTCTGATGCTGCAGACGGTGATGGGGATGTGTTGAGGGGGACGGCATCACTTGCCAAGGGGGTGCAGTTGATGATTGAGGCTGTTAGGGATGTTTTACACATTTCGGACACAGCTCCGGAACAGGTGGAGGAGGCCTTCTTTACGGATAATAAGAAGCCCCTCTCACCTTCCCGGCATCCAAAGAATTGAATGCTATCTTTGAAAAGGGATGGGAAACTCCGGAAAATAAATTTCTAGATTCCCAAGAGGGTCTTGGTGGTTTTTCCCTTCCCAGAGGAAGATAGGAAGAGATGGGAGTCCCCGCCAATAGTCGACGCCTCTATATCCAGGCTGTCCAAGCAGGTGGTATTACCGGTCCCGGGATCTACCGCATTAAAGGACCCGGCAGATCGCAAGGTGGATGCTACGCTGAAATCCATTTACACGGCTTCAGGGGCTATATTGCGGCCTACTATAGCCTGTGCTTGGATTGCTAAAGCTATTGCCAGGTGTTCAATCACTCTGCAGGAGGAATCGATTACGCTGGACAAAGGTGACAATTTATTTTTACGTAATATTCAGGATTCTGCAGGGTTCCTGGTGGATTCCATGAAGGACCTGGGTTCCATGGCTGCGGGGATCTCCTCCATGTCCTTCTCGGATCGCAGAAGTCTCTGGCTGCGCAAGTGGTCTGCGGACGCGGAATCTAGGAAGTGTGTGGAGGGCCTAACATACAAGGGTCAGGCTCTCTTTGGGTAGGCGCTGGATGCATGAATTGCCACAGCTACCACAGGTAAGTCTCCTTTTCTCCCCTCAGCTGCACGGGCTACGAAGAAGCCTTTTTCATCTACCACGTCACAGTACTTTCGGCCCACAAGGCCTAGAAATAATAAGCCTTCGAACACCTTCTTCAGAGGTGGTCGTGCCAAAGGAAAGAAACCTGCTCCTACAGGTTCCCAGCCCGCTTCTGATACCCCTAAGTCCTCCGCATGAGGGTGGACAGCTAGGCTTGGAGGAAGGTCAGGTGGGGGCAAGACTCCGGCAGTTCAGCTACGTCTGGGTGTCGTCGGGTCTGGACCCCTGGGTTCTGGATATAGTGTCCAGAGGGTACAGACTGGAGTTTCAAGATCCCCCGCTTCACCGTGCTGGCAGACAGGACAATTCTTCTGAATGCCATCAGAAAATTGGTGGTGTCAAAGGTCATTTTTCCGGTCCCACTTCAGCAGCGGAACAAGGGTTTTTATTCGAACCTTTTTGTGGTACCGAAACCGGATGGTTCGGTACGGCCTATTCTAAACTTAAAATCTATGAATCCTTATCTCGGGGAGTTCAAATTCAAGATGGAATCTATGAGAGCTGTCATCTCAGGACTGTCATAGGGGGAGTTCCTGGTGTCCATGGACAACAAGGATGCTTACCTCCACATTCCCATTTGGGCGTCGCATCAAGCATATCTCCGGTTTGCGCTGATGGACGATCACTATCAGTTCCAGGCGCTACCGTTTGGCCTCTCCACAGCACCGAGGATCTTCACTAAGGTGATGGCGGAGATGATGGTTCTTCTCCGCAAACAGGGGGTGAACATAGTTCCATATCTGGACGATCTCCTGATCAAGGCGTCGTCCAGGGAGAGGTTGTTGCTTTCCATCGCGCTCATGACGCGGCTGCTCAGGAGGCATGGTTGGATCCTAAACCTTCCAAAGTCTCATCTGGAGCTGACAAGGCGGCTGTCTGTCCTGGGAATGATCCTCGACACGGAAGTGCGGAGGGTATTTCTCCCGGTGGAGAAAGCGTTGGTGATTCAAGCAATAGTCCGGGAGGTCCTAAAGCCTACCTGGGTATCGGTTCATCAATGCATACGCCTTCTGGGGAAGATGGTTGCTGCTTACGAGGCTCTGCAATACGGCAGGTTTCATGCTCGACCCTTTCAGCTGGACCTATTGGACCAGTGGTCAGGCTCTCACCTAAACATGCACAAGAGGATACGCCTGTCTCCGAAAGCCAGGATTTCACTCCTCTGGTGGCTGCAACTTCCACACCTTCTGGAAGGGAGAAGGTTCAGAATTCAAGACTGGATCCTTTTAACCACAGATGCAAGTCTAAGAGGTTGGGGAGCAGTCGCTCTGGGGGAAACCTTTCAGGGACGATGGTCGGATCAAGAGTCACTTCTCCCAATAAACATCCTGGAACTCAGGGCCGTTTACAACGCCCTTTTGCAAGCAGCAGAATTTCTACAGGATCGGGTTGTTCAGGTGCAGTTGGACAATGTGACCACAGTGGCCTATATAAAGCGACAAGGCAGAACGAAAAGCAGAGCTGCCATTGCAGAGGTGTCAAAAATTCTCATCTGGGCAGAAAGGCACGCAGTGGCGATGTCTGCAATCTTCATTCTGGGCGTAGACAACTGGGAAGCAGACTTCCTCAGCAGACACGATCTCCATCCAAGAGAGTGGGGCCTCCATCCGGAGGTGTTCGAGGGGGTAACCGGTTGGTGGGGGGTTCCTCACATAGACATGATGGCCTCCTGCCTCAACAAGAAGCTACGGAGGTACTGTTCCAGGTCAAGAGACCCACAGGCAGTGGCGGTGGACGCACTGGTAACACCGTGGGTGTTAAAGTCTGTATGTGTTCCCTCCACTTCCTCTGATACCAAAGGTTCTTCAGCTTGTGAGAAGAACAAAGGTTCTGGCAATCCTCATAGCTCCGGACTGGCCAAGGAGGGCTTGGTACTCGGATCTGCTGGATCTTCTGCTGGAAGATCCACTGCCTTTACCTCTTCGGGAGGATCTGCTTCTGCAGGGGCCATTCTCTTATCAAGACTTACCGTGGCTTCGTTTGATGGCATGGCAGTTGAACGCCAGATCTTAGCTCGAGTGAGGTCATTCCTACCCTGATACAGGCCAGGAAGGGGGTAATGTCTAAGCATTACCATCGCATTTGGAAGAAATATGTTTCTTGGTGTGTGAGGCCAAGAAGTTTCCGGTGGTGGAGTTTCAACTTGGACGTTTTCTACTTTTCCTGCATGCAGGGGTGGATGTGGGACTGAGGCTGGCCTCCATCAAGTTCCAGATCTCTGCTTGTCCATCTTCTTCCAAAAACAATTGGCTGCTCTTCCTGAAGTTCAGACCTTTTTGAAAGGGGTTCTGCACATCCAGCCTCCCTTTGTGGCGCCTACGGCTCCATGGGATCTTGATGTGGTGTTGCAGTTCCTGCAATCTGCTTGGTTTGAGCCTCTACTGGAGGCTGATCTCAAGTTTCTCATGTGGAAGGTGGTCACCTTGTTGGCCTTGGCTTCTGCCCAACGTGTGTCGGAATTGGGGGCTTTATCTTGTAAAAGCCCCTATCTGATCTTCCATGAAGACAGGGCGGAACTTAGGACTCGTCCCCAGTTCCTGCCTAAGGTTGTTTCGGCTTTCCATATCAACCAACCTATTGTGCCAGTGGCTACTGATACCTCACTTACTTCAAAGGCCTTGGATGTAGTGAGGACTTTGAAGATTTACGTGACAAGGATGGCTCGTCACAGGAAAAGTGACTCCCTGTTTGTCCTCTATGATCCAAAGAAAATTGGATGTCCTGCTTCTAAGCAGTCGATTTCACGCTGGATCAGGTTCACTATCCAGCATGCTTATTCTACGGCAGGATTGCCATGTCCGAATAGCTAAAGGCCCACTCTACTCGGAAATTGGGCTCATTCTGTGTGGCTGTCCGGGGTGTCTCGGCGGTACAACTCTGCTGAGCAGCTACTTGGTCTGGGTCGAAAACGTTTGCCAAGTTTTACAAGTTCAATACTTTGGCTGCTGATGACCTCAAGTTTCGTCAAGCAGTTTTGCAGGAGCCTCCGCGCTCTCCCTCCCGTACTGGGAGCTTTGGTACATCCCCATGGTACTAATTTGGACCCCAGCATCCTCTAGGACGTAAGAGAAAATAGGATTTTGGTTACCTACCGGTAAATCCTTTTCTCGTAGTCCGTAGAGGATGCTGGGCGCCCGTCCAGCACTTTGTTTTCCTGCATTGGTTTTGTGGTTCAGTGTTACCTGGTTTATAGGTAAGTTCTGCGTTATTTACTGTTTCAGCTTTTGCTTAAGTTGTTCCGGCATGTTGGCCGGATTCTCTTGTTTGTGTGAGCTGGTATGAATCTCGCCACTATCTGTGTAATTCCTTCTCTCGAAGTATGTTGTCTCCTCGGGTACAGTTTCTAGACTGAGTCTGGTAGGAGGGGCATAGAGGGAGGAGCCAGCCCACACTAAAAAACTCTTGAAGTGCCAATGGCTCCTGGTGGACCCGTCTATACCCCATGGTACTAATATGGACCCCAGCATTCTCTACGGACTACGAGAAAAGTTTTTACCGGTAGGTAACCAAAATCCTATCATTACCAGTAATTTATATAGCACACACATTCCGCAGTGCTTTACAGAGAATATTTGCCTATTCACATCAGTCCCTGCCCCAGTGGATCTTACAATCTATATTGCCTATCACATGTACACTCAGACATATTCATGCTAGGGTTAATTTTGTTGGGAGCCAATTAACCTATCAGTATATTTTTGGATTGTGGGAGGAAACCAGAGTACCCGGAGGAAACCCACGTAAGTACGGGGAGAATATACATACTCCACATAGTTAGGGCCATGGCGGAAATCAAACCCATGACCTCATTGCTGTGAGCCAGTAATGCTAACCATTACACTGTCTATACTGCCCAGTTTGAGAATCCAGAAGAGCTCCCAGGTGCAACATCCTTTGAGACGGAAACAAGGTAGTCTTCTTCCATTTGATTAGCCATCCATGTTTTTGCACAAAGGCAAATGGTAATTTGAAGATTGTAGTGAAGCACATCCAGAGAGTGCACTAGAATCAGCAGGTCTTCTAGTACCCAGGTGTCTAGTGGACTGACGCCAGGACTCTGGGAACTGAAAAAACCGGCCTCCCACCCTTTGGTCCTCCAGGAGGAGTCCCATCCCATCAGGTGGAGGGTTTGTCATCAGGCGGAAGGTTTGTCATCAGGCATGGTGTCTGGACGTCTGGTAGCCCAGGATTTTTTAGCGCAGGGCTTGGAGGTCTTATTAGGGGTGGGCTGCCATGGGAATGATTGTCCTTTAGCTTTGCCCTGGGGATGAAAGGACGATTGGCCCAGGCTGTGGGGCAGTAACCGAGGGTAAATATGCAATGCAGATTTGGATGCTGCTACAGTAGCCACTATTTTATCAAATTCTTCACCAAATAGAATACACCCAGTGAAGGGCAGGGATTCTAGGGCCTTAGAGTCAGTATCCACTTTCCATGAGCGTAGACAGATGACCCGGCTGACGACCACAGAAGTAGCAGATGCCTTGGAAGCCCGGAGACCCGTGTAGAATGATGCTCCACCTCCCCTGAGGGGGATACAGGGAGAGAGAGACGTCTGCTTCATCTGTTTCCTCAAATGACACCTAGGTGCTCTGGAGGGTAAAGCTCTGTCAGCCTGTAACATTTTCTGGAAGGCGACAAGTTTGAGCCAGATTCTTGACTGAATGTAAAACTGTATCTACACAGGGAGGATGCATAAGGTACAGCCGACTGTAAATGCTGTGGAAACCCCATAGTGGTAGAGTGGGGGCTAATAAGTGGTCTACTATCTACATCAACACCTCTGAGAAGGAAGACACCCTTGGTGGTTCCTGTACAGGGGCTATTTGGGCAGACTTGTGAGGTGGGATAATGCAATTTTCACACAAACCAACCTGCACAGGTTCCTGAGGGGATAATCCCGCAAAACAAGACCTGCATGTGACCAGCATCGGGTCAGAAGACTCCTTATTACCCTTGCCTTTGGAAGACATGACAGCAGTGACACAATACACAATAAGTGTATAGCAATGCGACACCCTTCACAAATACACTGTAAGTGTCAAGTTCTGAGACCCCTTACACACTGTTATGTAGGGCTGTAGAAATAAAAAGATTGGTACTGTATAGATGACAGAATAGAAAGAGAGCAGAGCTAGCACAAGTCTCATTCAATGCATAGACAAATTACACTTGCAATGGGCACTAATATCAACTAACTACTCAGACAGCATGTCTCGTAGGATTTTAGCGCTGTATAACCTGGTTCAAAGGACAGATATACAGGGAGACTGGAAACAGCGTTCCCAGAGACCTGCAGCTTAAACACTGAGTTAAGATGGCCACTGAGCGCCTTTGTGTGGGAGAAGGGTGGAGCAGGAGCAGCTCAGAGGCGAGCAGCAGCACTGGAGATCCCCTTTGAGCCGGGGGAGGGCCCACTGGGGGGAAAGCTTACCTCCCCTTGCTGACATTATCCTCCAGGGACCCTGGCCTGCTTTGAACCCCAGTGCATATACATTAATACCCTGGTAGCCTAGTGGGGTTGCGGACGAACCAGCACCCACATCAGGACCTCCAGTCTGTCTAATAGATGCTTTACCTGTCCGCCTGTTGCCCAGCTGCAGTCTGTGGGTCTGCCGCGGGGCTGCTAACTTGGTCTCAGGTACCCAACAAAATCACCAGACCGCTCACTGGTGTTGTGACACTATCGAAGGGTTAAAGTAGCAGCAGCGCTTGTAGTTCGATTTGATGTATAGCTGGGACAAGTAGCAATTCATGTATATTTACCTTTCCGGAGATGTGATGCGTCATCTCGTGACTCCAGTGACACTGTCTTCTCCGGCAGTCCCCCTTGGCGGTGTTGTATTCAGCTGGCAGGTCCCTCTGCGCATCAGCCGATGCCTGTGGTCCTGGGCTGCTGGTAGGTTAGGGGACGGAGCCAGCACGGGTGCCGGACAGAAAGCAGGGAAGCATTAAGCTTCCATGCCGTCTTCGCAATGATGTTCATGTAGCGCTATCCTGAAATAGTGAACCTGAACTCCATGGAGAAGCGGAAAGCAGAGCTTTCTGTCCCTTCTTGAATCGCACTCACCATACTAATGTATGAGTCTGCTCCACTGTAACCTGCTCCATGAATAGCACACAGTAGAGAAAAGCCCTATTTAACGCAAAAAACAGGCACTTTTATATACGATTACAAGCTCGTATATAAGTTAGGTATTACAACCAGGTATCGACTATTTTATGTTTTTTAAGGGTGTAATATGATTACCATTCTCTGGCTAGGATGTACTAACAGGAAAATGTGGTAAAACCCCAGTTTTCAGGGGTTTGTCACATTTTCCATAAGTATTAAAGTGCCGCCACTGGGTTTCCGATGCAGAGGGTAACGACAATATGTTACCCTATAGAAGCCTATGGGCTTCTTTCCGGGTGTGGTATAACAGATAGACAGTGTCTAGTTAGACAGTCAATAGATAGACACCACATGTTAGACAATCAAAAGTTTGACAGGGTCAAAAGGTCGATTGTGTCAAAAAGTAGACGTGAAAAAAGTAGACAGTACAAAAGGTCGATAGGGTCAAAAGATAGACATGAAAATGGTCGACATAAAAAAGGTAGACAATTTTTTTTTGCATTTTTTGGGTTTGTGTGGATTGTTTTGTCATCTGGGACCCCCAATTGTAGTAAGGCATCCGCTCACCACGCTTCGGGCTCGCCACAAGGTTCATAACCAACTGTATGCCGACATGGACAGAGAAGGTATGAAAAAGTCAAAATACTTGTAAAATTTAAAAAACCTGTGTCTACTTTTTATGTCGATCATTTTCATGTTGACTTTTTGACCTTGTCGACATTTTGTACTGTCTACCTTTTTCATGTTGACTATTTGACCCTATCGACCTAATGGCTGTCTAACATATGGTGTCTATCTATTGACTGTCTATCATCCGGATACCCTTCTTTCCACATGGGTGCTGTCAGAGGGACCCAATTGTATTCCTCCCAGCAGCCGCCGCCGCATCACTGGGCATGAGCAGATGGACTCCTGTAAGTCCTGGGACCTGTGGCCATCACAAAGGGGAGCTCTTATCAGGGAGAGCTGCCCTTTATGGTACTAATTGCATATGTTAGTACATATGCGATTAGTTTCAGCACTATGTGAGCATTTTTGTTGCTGGGGAAGTGCATTTATTACTCTTAATACTGTAAATAAATATACCTACAGCTACTGTACAACAGCCTCAGCTTTCAGCCGCTGTCGGGTTTGCTATTTGGCTCTGGATCTCTCTTTCCAGCTTCCTCTGCAGCGTCTATCCTTGGGGCAGGCAGCAATCAGCAGTGTCAGCTCTCCTTTCATGTGAAGCCGCGCATGGCCGTTGTAACAATGGCGAATGCGCAGTGGCAGAGTGTCTATCACATACGCAATATACACACAGAGCCATGGAAGAGATTCGCCAGGACAGAGCTTTAATGCAAGCTCTGTCCTGGTGAATCCCTGACACATTTTTAATACATTTTTGTAATACTATATGTTTTCGCATTGATAATTAGATCGTTATTATCACTTAATAACCGCAATTGAATTGCGGTTTTTAATAAATCTGCCCCTTAGAATTGTTTAGCTGTATCCATACATGTTTTCTTAATTATGCATTAAATCAACAGTTAAAGATATTTATAAGAACGAGTATGTATATTTTCCAAGATAAGTGAGGAACTATTTTCAGATCTAGTCTTATAATAGTAAGTATTCTGTGAACTTAATTTACATGGCTTACGGTACGTGATATGCAAAGAGATCATTGACGATCAGAGCTAATGGTGGAAAGAGGAAGTGCCCCTATGAATTGTTTTATCACTCACAGCAGGAGATATTGTATAACACAGGGTAGAATACAATAAACTATAATATTTTGACTAAATATAGAATCTGTACTGTGTGATGGTGACAATATACATCAATATGTTTTATATATATATATATATATATATATATATATACTGTATATATATACTGTATATATATATATATATATATATATATACACTGCTCAAAAAAAAAATATATATATATATATATATATATATATATATATATACACTGCTCAAAAAAATAAAGGGAACACTTAAACAACACAATGTAACTCCAAGTCAATCAGACTTCTGTGAAATCAAACTGTCCACTTAGGAAGCAACACTGATTGACAATCAATTTCACATGCTGTTGTGCAAATGGAATAGACAACAGGTGTAAATGATAGGCAATTAGCAAGACACCCCCAATAAAGGAGTTGTTCTGCAGGTGGTGACCACAGACCACTTCTCAGCTCCTATGCTTTCTGGCTGATGTTTTGGTCACTTTTGAAAGCTGGCGGTGCTTTCACGCTAGTGGTAGCATGAGACAGAGTCTACAACCCACATAAGTGGCTCAGGTAGTGCAGCTCATCCAGGATGGCACATCAATGCGAGCTGTGGCAAGAAGGTTTGCTGTGTCTGTCAGCATAGTGTCCAGAGCATGGAGGCGCTACCAGGAGACAGCCCAGTACATCCGGAGACGTGGAGGAGGCCGTAGGAGGGCAACAACCCATCAGCAGGACCGCCTTTGTGCAAGGAGGAACAGGAGGAGCACTGCCAGAGCCCTGCAAAATGACCTCCAGCAAGCCACAAATGTGCATGTGTCTACTCAAATGATCAGAAACAGACTCCATGAGGGTGGTATGAGGGCCCGATGTCCACAGGTGGGGGTTGTGCTTACAGCCCAACACCGTGCAGGACGTTTGGCATTTGCCAGAGAACACCAAGATTGGCAAATTCGCCACTGGCGCCCTGTGCTCTTCACAGATGAAAGCAGTTTCTCACTGAGCACATGTGACAGTCGTGACAGACTCTGGAGACGCAAAGAAGAACGTTCTGCTGCCTGCAACATCCTCCAGCATGACCGGTTTGGCAGTGGGTCAGTAATGGTGTTGGGTGGCATTTCTTTGGGGGGGCCGCACAGCCCTCCATGTGCTCGCCAGAGGTAGCCTGACTGCCATTAGGTACCGAGATGAGATCCTCAGACCCCTTGTGAGACCATATGCTGGTGCGGTTGGCCCTGGGTTCCTCCTAATGCAAGACAATGCTAGACCTCATGTGGCTGGATTGTGTCAGCAGTACCTGCAAGACGAAGGCATTGATGCTATGGACTGGCCCGCCCGTTCCCCAGACCTGAATCCAATTGAGCACATCTGGGACATCATGTCTCGCTCCATCCATCAACAGTTGCACCACAGACTGTCCAGGAGTTGGCGGATGCTTTAGTCCAGGTCTGGAAGGAGATCCCTCAGGAGACCATCCGCCACCTCATCAGGAGCATGCCCAGGCGTTGTAGGGAGGTCATACAGGCACGTGGAGGCCACACACACTACTGAGCCTCATTTTGACTTGTTTTAAGGACATTACATCAAAGTTGGATCAGCCTGTAGTGTGTTTTTCCACTTTAATTTTGAGTGTGACTCCAAATCCAGACCTCCATGGGTTAATAAATTTGGTTTCCATTGATAATTTTTGTGTGATTTTGTTGTCAGCACATTCAACTATGTAAAGAACAAAGTATTTAATAAGAATATTTCATTCATTCAGTTCTAAGATGTGTTATTTTAGTGTTCCCTTTATTTTTTTAAGCAGTGTATAAGGTCCGGCACTCAAGATTCCATAGAAAAATTACACAAAGCCTGTGCATATCAAGATTTCATCAGAAAACATGAAAGACAAGATAATACAGCTTACTGATACAGTACTTAAACCTGTCACCATGTGCAGACTGGAGCAGCTGTAAGTTCCGGATTTCCAGCGGTGTCTCACAATAATGATGTCATTGCGCATAATCACGATGCACGTCCACCCGGAATAGAGATGTTGCCTAGGCAACCAAGTACATAAAGACGCTATTAAAGAACAAAACGGATATAAACTGCATATAGCTAAATCCAAAAACAAAAGCTGCACAAAATTGTTAATTTAAAACTTATTACAAATGATGAAAAGGTATGGAGTTAGAAACAAGATAATGTTAGCATATCATTTAAACCTCTGTGGGATTAAATTCAATCTATGGATCCATTAATTTTCACGCCTGATCAAAAGTGCATCACGATCATCACCTCTTAATGGTGGGATTTGATCGATCATGCGATATTGCAAGCTTGGGAGGTTATCACGTGTTTTAAGACGTAGTGGGCTACAGGTTAGTCACTGTGACCCTTTTCAAGTTAAATGCCTTATAGTCTTTTAGAGAGCCATCATGGTTTTAAGTGGTGCATTGCTAGCAATGTGAGTTGATTTTTTCACTGTCGGATGAAGCATTTTTGATATACTAAATGTGGCAGGGTTCAGTCACCGGTGGTCTATGCTTCACTCGGTCTGAAAGGTCCAGCAGTTTAGACTGGGTCTAGTGCTACAAAATGATCTCTTTTGAAGGAGGGGAGAGCAGTTCAGCACGTGTAGTAGGAGGTGGATTTGGCCCCCCAGGGTACCACTCAAAACATCATTGAGTGACAATGGTCAGCTGTTTTTGAGCTATCCTTGATTCTAGCCACTCCTTCAAACTCCACATTCAGTCCCTCTCCCAGTCTTGCAGTTCCACCTTCAAAATATCTCCACGATCAGACAATTTCTCATACAGACCCTTATTCAGTAACTGATCATCTTTAGACTGGACTGCTGTAACCTTCTCTCTTCCAATTCCCAACTCTGCCCAATCTATTCTCAGTATTGCCTTACAACTTATCTTCATCCCAAAATTATTTGCTTCTGTCTACCATCTTTACCAGGTCTTATACTAGCTCACCATCCCCTTTAGATCCCAGTTCAAATTCCTCACATTCACCTTCAAAGCTCTCAATCAATAGTCTTACCTCCACATCTCGGACTTCATCTCCTTCCACACTTCCACCGAATGTCCCTGCCGACAGTAGCATTGCACCCTTTTTTTTTTTTACACCAATAGTTTTTATTGAGAAAAAGATCATTTTTATGGGGTACAGAAAGAAAGGGGGGCCAAATAAAATAACATATTATGGAGGCAAAAGGGGAGGCACATGGGGAGGGGGAGCATCCAGACCAGGAATAGGAACCAGTGTATCGAGAATGAGCATATATAACATAGCAATTACACCCAGCAATAGGACAGTGGAAAAAGGAAAAGATATTTCATACAGAAGACATAGAGACATTATTAGGAATCACAGAGCTTCGGTACAGGGAGCTATACAGGAGTAATATTCACACTGCAACAAGAAATCAGGATTCCAGCTCGAGAGGCCTAGGCATTTTAGGGAGAAGGTAGGAAAGAAAACCTAAACTAACGTTGCCCCGGTTTGATAGAGGGAAGATACAGAACTGTACCCATATGGAAGAGAAACCCAATAGGCCGTCTTTCTAGAGTATCAGATGGTGACCGGTTGTTCAATTAAACTAAAGTGAGATGGGCTGCTTGAAGGTGGTTTATGGAAGTATTGAGATCCTTCGCCAGAGGAGACATACTGATGCCACAGGGACCAGCTTGTCTTGGGGGAGGGAGTGGTGGTGGAGGAGGGGATATATTCAGTTTCCATGAGGAAGTGGTGGTTCATTTTATAAATAACTTTTAGCAGGGTAGGGGGCGAAGATTGTTTCCACAGCTGAGCCAGGTTGGCGCGAGCGGCTATTAAAATGTGGCCTAAAACATATCTGCTGGAGGGGGGTACAGAAGGGGGGGCAACATGAAATAATGCTAAGGTCGGGTCTGGTGTGAGATGAGTGGATAGAACTTTATTGATCAAGTCAAACACTTCTGACCAGTATTTGGTAATCACCGGGCATATCCAGAATATATGGTAAATATGACCTACTGAACCACAGAGTCTCCAGCACTTATTACTACAGGAGGGCCAAAATCTATGCAGTCGGTCGGGTGTCAAGTATAGCCTATGTATCAGTTTTATATGCATTTCAGTATGATTTAAACATTTGGACATGGAGTAGGAAGCTAAGAAAATGAGACGCCAGTCATTTGGCGACAAGGTTCTTCCCAGGTATAGTTCCCATTTTACTTGTGCGTTGGATTTGGAAGGGGAGATGGGTAATCAATAGTTTATACCAAAACGTAATGTCACCTTTAGATTTATTTAGGGAAAGGCGAGAGAAGAGGGTATATGAGGTTGTGTGTGATGTAGGCGAGGTAGCAGGGATTGATCTCCACCAGTGTGCAACTTGCATATAGTGGAAGAGTTCTGAGGCGGGTAGAGAGAACTTTGATTGAAGAGCTGAGAAGGGTAACAGAGAGAGTCCGTCGAGTAGGTCGTCTAGATATAATATACCTGCATGTCTCCATTTAGATAGATTTAGATGGGGTATCATCAGTGCTAGTGTAGTGATGGAGATCTGAGTAATGTGGGATATAGGGGATGGTAAAGTGGCGGATAATTTGTCCCAGATTTGTAGTGTAGCTTGCATGGAAGGGAGGAGATTTACATGGGCAGGCCGGAACGGATTAGGGATGCGGAAAAGATCCGCTAGGGGGAGTGGGTGTGCTCGAATTTGTTCAAGCTCAACCCAGCCCACATGTGTATGGACATCAAAATAATTTTTAAGGGAAGCCATAAGAGAAGCTTCTTGATATAGGAAAATATTGGGCAGACATAGTCCTCCTAACGCTCGTGGCAGAACCATTTTGGAGTGAGCCAACGAGGGTGGTTTTGAAGACCAGACATATTTAGACATGACAGAAGAACAGGTCTGGAGGGCCTTTTTTGGGAAGATGTATGGGATTGTGCGGAACAGGTACATTAATTTGGGTAGTAGGGACATTTTGAACGCGGCCATACGTCCAAGCCAGGAGACCTCATAAGATGACCAGGATTTACTTAGGGCTTCTAACGTCTCTATCAGAGGGGAGAAATTGACAGTAAAGACATCAGAAGTGGAGATAGGGATGTTGATACTTAGGTACTTTATCGTGTGTTTCCGCCAATTATATGGAAAGGAAGATTGGAGGGTTAGGAGGGAGTGGGAGAGGTTGAAAGGAAGGGCGTCTGTCTTGGTGGTGTTGAGTTTATAGTAAGAAGCTAAGCTATAGGCATCTAGAATAGAGTGCAAGAGAGGGAGAGTTGTGGTGGGGTCAGAGATAAAGAGGAGAACATCGTCCGCAAAAAGGCTTAGTTTATGGCAGGAGGAGCCAAATTGTAGAGCAGGAATATGGGGATTGTCACGTATTGTAATAGCGAGGGGTTCGATTGACAGAACGAATATTAGAGGGGATAGAGGGCAACCTTGTCTGGTACCATTTGTGATTAGAAAAGAGTCGGACAGGAAGCCATTGCTGAACACTCGGACCGTAGGAGAACTATACAATGCTAACATAGAGGCTAGAATACGATCTCTAAAACCAAATCGGAGGAGGGCGTCACGCATATACGTCCAATTCAGTCTATCAAAGGCCTTCTCGGCATCCAAGGACAGCAAGAGAAGGCCCTGATCTTTAGAGAGTGAGTCAATCAGGTTGAGGACCCTACGCGTGTTATCTGACGCTTGTCTTCCGGGCACGAAGCCAGTTTGGTCCGGGTGCACCAGCAATGGGAGAAATTGGTTGATACGTGTTGCAATCATTTTGGCATAAAGTTTGATATCACAGTTAAGCAGTGCGATAGGGCGATAGTTATGTACATAGGCAGGATCCTTTCCGGGTTTAGGAATAGTAATAATACGCGCTTCTAGTAGTTCTGAGGGAAGGGAGCAGTGGTCAGAGAATGTATTGAAGAGGGCAGTCAGGTGGGGGGAGAGAACATCATGAAAAGTGGCATAGAAATCGGTGACAAACCCATCTGGGCCTGGGGCCTTGTTTCTAGGAGTTGATTTAATAGCCGTGGAGACTTCAGCCGCCGACCATGGGGCATTAAGTGTAGATAATTGCTCCTGAGTGAGAGTAGGAAAAGAGAGGTTGTTCAGAAAAGAGGAAATAGAAGAAGAGGTCGGTTGGGGGGTTGAAGGTTCAATTGATAGGTTATAGAGTTCGGCGTAGTATTGCGCAAATCGGCTCGTTATGTCTCTAGGGTTTAATATCTTCTGTTTGGTGGGAGAGTAGATATATTTAATCTTATTCCTTGCTTGCTGAACCCGCAGTTTGCGTGCTAACATTCTCCCAGATTTATTACCGAGGAGATAAAATTTGTGACGCATCCTATTCAAAGCTGCTTTGGTACGGGCGAGAAACAGTTTTTGAAGTTGACTACGAGCATTGGAGATTTCGTTTTTAAGAGTTCTAGAGGGATGGGCTATGTTTTGGGTTTCGAGGTCTAGCAATTCAGCTTCTAGTTTCGCCTGTAATTGAAGGGCCTGTTTTTTGAGAGTGGCACCAGCTTGGATGGCAGCTCCGCGGGTAACAGCCTTAAAGGCACACCAATGGTTAATAGTAGAGGTGTCCCGGGGGGAGTTAGTGGCTAAGTAAGAGTTAATGGATTCAAGAATAATTTTTTTGGACAAGGGGTTATTCAGGAGATATGGGTATAGGCGCCATTGACGAGGGGGGTTGCGGATGTCATGGAGGTTCCATTTCCAGAGAACTGGAGCGTGGTCAGACCAGGTAATTGGTAAGATATCAACGTCTTTAGTTCTCTGGAGAGACCATTTGTCACATAAAATTAAATCTATTCTAGAGTAGGAATTGTGAACTAGGGAGTGGAATGTATATTCCCGTCCCGTGGGATTATGGGTCCTCCATACATCGTAAAGATCGAATTCAGTGAGTAGAGTGCGGAAGGCTAGGGAGGGGCCAGATTGAGCAGACAAAATAGGTTGGGGGTATTGACGAGATTTGTCCAATTTCGGGTCTAAAACCAAATTATGGCTTCTGGATAGTTATGTCCCAATCTAGCAACAATTTAACTCCCGCATCTAGGGAGGAGATGACATAGGTTGAATCTTCGTATGTAACTATCAATTTGACCGGAAATCCCCAGCGGTATTGGATGTCGTGGGACTGAAGAGCGAGAGTGATAGGTGTAAAGGCACGCCTCTTTGCTATGGTGACAGCTGAGAAATCCTGGAATATTTGAAGTCCTCCCAGAGTATCTGAGTTTTTGGATTCTCTAGCGGCCCTCATGATACGTTCCTTAACAGTAAAGAAATGCACTCGAAGGAGGGTGTCTTTAGGAAGGTCAAAAGAGACGGTGCGTGGTCTAGGAAGTCGATGGATGTGGTCTATTAAAAGCTCAGCGGAATCCGCAGCGGGAAGGAGCTTCTTAAATAAAGCAATGGCATAGTACTCCAATTCAGAGTTGGTAACTGAGTCAGGGATGCCCCTGATCTTGATGTTGTTTCGTCGTGATCTGTCCTCCATATCTGCCAGCTTAGACTTAAACTGGTCCAGATCTTGTTGTTGGTGATCGTGGGATGAGAGCAAGTCGTTATGGGAGGCGACCAGTTCTTCCATCTTGCGTTCTAAATGATCTGTCCTGTCCCCCAGCGCTACCAACTCGGTCTTGACCTCGCGGATGGCAGAGGTCAGATCTTTAGAGAGTTCTGACTTGAAGGCAGACAGGATCTGGCAGAGGGATCTCACGGTCAGGGGAGCATCAGATTCACAATCTACTCCTGAAACTGAAAGAGCGGAGGACAGGACATTTGATCCCATGGGATCCGGCATGATGGGAGGAGAGGAGATACTTTGCAAAGGGGAAATTTGGAGGGGTTTCTTGGGGGGGGGGAGGAGATTTTAGGAGGCATGGGATCTTTGTTTTTTTTAGGAGGCATTTCTCGTCAGCAGGAACGTATCCAGAAAGCAATAAAAGGCGCACCTCGGGGGCCGGGTCCAATCGGAGAATTGAAGTGAAACAGGAGTACTCAGCCACATTGATAACATGTACGTGTGGATTAGGCAAACATGAGTGGCGGTGGGAGGAGCTAGGAGCACTTACATTATGGAGGATTCACAGATGTAGGGCGACTAGGCCGTAGAGTAGGTAGCTTGAAAGTATAGGTTGAGGTTGGAGCGGGATGAATCGGCACACAGAGCAACAGTTCTGCAGGGGTGAAGATAACCACTTTGGGGATAGCAGGGTAAGAACGACCGGTGTTCTCTGTCTTCTAAGCCCCAGGGGACGCTGAGGTGGCTGAAGCTGTAGAGGCAGGCTCTGTCTCTCCCTGTGAGTACCACACAATGCACAGACCCCTTCTTTCTACGTAAGAGGGGGCCGCAGTAGGTAAGAACCAGACACGGTGTCCCCTCAGCACTGGAGTGAGGGAGGGAGCCAGCGGCTGTGCACCACCCCAGATTTGAGCGTCGAGTGGTGGGGGGAATAATTGCCAGCACTCCACACCTCACGGGCGTCAGTGGCGGACGAACACCTCGCCTGAAGGGCTCGACCCCCGGGCCTCAGGGGAGCCACAGGGCAGGCAAGCCACAGGGCGCACTTCCGGAGGGCAGGCACACCGGTACTCAGGAGGGGTAAGTGGAGCTGGGGATCGGGGGCCGCGCGGCGATCCGCCGACCGCGGCACGTACTTCTTGCTGTGCGGGTCCCAGGGGGGTGAGGCACTCAGTCACGTAGGGAGGTGAGAGGGGAGGTAGATGGAGGTGATAGGGGTGAAGTGCTGCGGGGTAACGGCAAGTCCGGACAGTATCCGCACTCTCCACTGTGGGCTTCAAGATGGCCGCTGGCGGGTGGACGAGTAGAGGGGCCTGCACAGCAGATGCAGCTCTCGTGGGGAGGCAGTAGATTTACCTCGTTTCGTGTGTGGCCGGAGGTCTGGAGCAGGCTGGAGAGTGATGTAATCAGGCGCAGGTGAGGAGGCACGTCGCTACGGGTCCCGCTCTGGTCGCGTTCCGGACCCGGAGCTCGAAGTCGGGCAGACCGCAAACTCAAGGCCCCGGCTTCGGATCTCGATATAGGCCTCAGTCGCTAGAAAGGTGCTGCGGCCTCCCGGCAGAGTCCCCGTGCCCAGGGTGTTGCCCACGGCCGTGGGTTGAGTCAGTTAGGGTGGGTTCAGATGAAGGGCACCAAAGGAACCGGCCGTTTTAACCCTTTATTATCAGGAGCTCTAATATAGCACTAGCTCTCAGTGCAACGTCCAGACCACGCCCCCCAGTAGCATTGCACCTTTGAACTCACCCAGTGCTTCTTTTGTGGGTGTTTTGACTGCAAATGTGGCATTGTCTTTATAACTACAGATGTGTCCTAATACATCTTTGCTGCAGTTATGCCAAACAACGCTTTTTAGGCACACCAAGTTTCATGAGATTCTGCTAGTGCCAGCTGTCTTTTTTATTGATAATGTGTCTTAGTTGCAAAGTGATGCAACTAGGTCGCTCCAGGAGACTGTGCTGATTAATTTGATTTGCAATACTGGTATATCAGTGTGTGACTGAGTCTCTGAACCTTTATTTGAAATGCCTCAATGCAGCGGCCGTGGCTTTTTTTCATGCCAAGTTCTTTTGTGCTTCATATACAGGCCCACTTGCACACAGACTTCCAAGTGCTATTATTCAGCACAGTTTTCCTGTGTACCCTACAAGCATTGGGTAGGCATATTGGTGGCAAACACCCAATGCAAGCCGAGTTGCATGGTACCTGTTAGCTCACTCAAACCAGTCATCTCTGCTGTGTGGTGTATGGAGGATAGATATATGAGGACATATCTGTAGTATCCTATGTTCTTCATTGTTTTGTAATGTCAGTTTTTTGCACTTCTTTCATATGTTTGCAGTGTTTTTTTGTTTAGATACTTTGCAAGGCATTGATTAGACTTTGTGGCTTGATATTAACAAAGGTTAGTAATGTCTGAGGTATCACACAGAAGGTAAAGTAGGACCAAACTAGAAAACATCAACAGCCAGAAGACATGTCTTGGTCTAGGATGAGGAAATATTGATATGGCTGGGAACCCCTTAATGCGAGAGGTTATTCCTGCTTGAGTGTAGACACGCGTATTATCTCCTAACACTGTTATGCTTACATGATCAGAATAGAAACTTGTTTTTGAACTAACTCTTTCATGTTGCCTCTGCCTACAGTAGTCTAAAGCCCTGCTTTAGGGTAATTAGGTGCATAGTAGGATCTGGAATGTAATGAACTATAACTATGAAGTATGCTCTATTGCATGTTTGTATTACATAGCGTAGATAACGGATTTGTTGAATGTTGCATTACTCATGTTATGCCATTTTCAAAAAATCATATAACCATGAACAGCTGGTTTTCAATAAGAAAATCATCTGCAGCTAGCAAACAGTAAACCTACTTTTCTCTTTTGTCATGACCTTTTATTGACCTTGATTTCCTAGTCTCTGGAGAGGCAATTATGGTTTCATCTCAGTAAGAATTCTTCTCATTTTTAGGTTGGTAATTTTTCTTTATGTTTGGACGGAGAGATTTCTGTCCGAAAAAAAACCCGGTAATGATGGTTTCCTGTGGTATAAATAAACCCAAAATGTAACTGTTGTTGTAATCAGTACAGAACAGTTGAAGCATAAAGATGTCCATGTCATTTATATAAACTTGCCAAGAGATTTCTAACCTGACTGGCATCATTGCATCAAATGGATTTTATAGTGATGCTGACAACAAATATGCAATATACACTCAAGTACATGTAATATAGACAGTCTAAAATATATATTTATTATTTCAGGCAATTACCATCCATGCCTTGTAAGTGATTGCCTCTTTTTAAAAAAAGTCTGATATCAGGTGGCATCCTGCACCCTCCGGTGATCTCGGATGCCATGGCATCCCACCGCAATTTCTAAAAGACACAAGTTGTTAGTGCAAGTCAATACAAGATCTGATGCACTTATGAAAGATAAAGTTTTATACTGTACAGTAACTCATCTGTGGGGTTTATTCAGGTTTGTTAGCAAACAAAAAAGTTAGCAATTGGGCAAAACCATGTTGCACTGCAGGTGGGGCAGATGTAACATGTGCAGAGAGAGTTAGATTTGGGTGGGTTTTATTGTTTATGTGCATGGTAAATACTGGCTGCTTAATTTCTACACTGCAATTTAGATTTCAGTTTGAACACACCCCATCCAAATCTAACTTTCTCTGCACATGTTACATCTGTCCCACTTGCAGTGCAGCATGGTTTTTTCCAATTGCTAACAAACTTGAATAAGGCCCTATATCCATTTCATGCTTTATAAATGCAAAACTAAGCAGATTACTATTATTATTAATTAATTAATTAATTAAAACAAAGCAGATGAGGACATATAGCCAGAAACTTGTGTACACCCAATTTCAATATAATCAAAAGTAAGCACATTTTTTTGCAAATATGTTTGTCAACAAGCAAAATTTTATAATAAACAACGTCTGACAAGTTTGAAAATAACATAAAAGCATTTTAAGATTATAACAGGCTACAGAATTAAAAGTTAAGCTCACCCAGAATCTTATTTCCCAAGCAAGCTATTGTCAGACTGCATCTTGTAGTTCAAATATCATACTGTACTGTGCAGTATATGTAATTGTAAAATGTGGAGGGGTTATTGCCAGTGAATGTTCTGGTCAAGCTAAGGCTGAATTAGAGGAGGGAAAGGAGAAACAACGGTTTGGAGAGTAACAGGGAAAAATGAGTCAGAATGCAAACCCTCCCCATATTTAGAGAATAAACAGACATTGGGTGGTATTCAATTCTTTCTGCTGCCTTCCACACCCATTCTGTTTCTGCTGACAGACATGATATCATAATTTCAGCTTGCTACCACGGAGTAGCAAGGCACCCTAACCCTTATCCTGAATACTATGGGTGTAGTATGCGTGATAACGGGGATCACTTTAGAAAGATTGGGCGTGATATATCATTTGAATACTGCCCATTGAGTCTGATTCATAGGTGGATGCAAAATGTTTACAATGCCGATTATTATTTAGTTGAGTAATTATTGGTGTACTGTGTGCGTCACACTGTTCTTGTGATGGTGGTCGCATTGTGAATTTCTACATAGATTAATTGACAATGAGCATTTGTGGAATTTAATGGGGGTGACAAGTCAAATGTAGGCATGTTGTGACTGTTATGGGGGCATATATCAATCTGTGACTGGTCTTCATACACAGTTAAAAAGGCTCCAGCAGCTTATTGCATTGGACATTTTGAGCAACCATAGGGTTGATCAGATATCTGATGGTGTGTCTTTGTACGCGTACGTAAGCTGCGGATCAGAGATGTTGTCAGTGGGCATATGCTGACCCAGACGTTGGATGCAGTCTGCACATGTGGAATCAGGTTTAACCATAGACAGTTTCCTCTGAATGGTTGAAAAACATTGACTATTGACGGTTAACCCATCAGTGGCCACCCCTACAATGAGCCTTTGTCACCGGCTTAACCAGCGGCCTCTTGTTCCCACAATCGAATACTATCTAGGTAGCATACAATAGCTCTACACAGGGCTGAATGTGAGGATTCTAACTAGCGAAAGAAGATAACTGCATCTGCTTGCTAACATGGCTTCAAACATTATTTTTAATTGTTTTTTTTATTTTTTTTATTTCTTTGATGTAGCCAGTACTTTTACATGTGTTTACATTGTTATTTCAAATACAATATAATTCTTGTGCATTGAGATTTCCTCTTGCAATACCCATATTGGGCTTCCATTAGCTGAGTGGTATACCATAGATGGTAATGTGGAGTATGTATTAGATTTTGCCCACAGCTTATGATTGCTAAATCTTTACATTTCACTAAAAATAATGTGTAGCCCACAGTAAGTTCTCAGGTAAAGACATCAAAGTTCCGTCTTCTTACTCATGTTTAACCCAGTGAATTCTGAGGGGAAGAAAACGGATGTCATTAAATTTCCATTAAAAGGCTAACAGGCTTTTTGAACTTATATCTGAGTTAAGAGGATTTATGTGACATGGTATAACATAAAGCTCAGCATTTGGGACTTTCAATTTTACATTTTTACATCACTATAACAAAAATCTCTTGCAAGTGTTTGGCAATACAGATAAGTATTTTACATTATGAATTTGTTTAAAGAGAATGTCCTAATACTTACATTTATTACATATTAAAAAGAATACTCTTGGCTCATTCTTCCCAATAATGAGCAAAAAAATAACTAAACTCATAAAGAATAAAGAGATTTTTATTTTTTTATTTTGTTAAGCGCTGGATTATTAGACCATTCTTGTATATGATTGATTTTAGCTTCTTGGTGCACTCTATAATTTTCCTACTTTAACATTTTTTTTAAAATAATAATTTGGTAAGTAAGATAAATAATGAAATTATTTTAATTATATTAGAAGGTAAATTACATTGTACGTAGTTTATGAGTCCCTGAATAGGTGCACTTATGTCACACATGATTAAACATTTGACCCTACAGCAAACTTTCACATACTGTACCACTTGTCTCTGTCAGATCAGTGGTCCAGATATAAATCCACATACTGCAGTGGAACATATGGGGAAAAAAAATTGATTTAGAGCTAATCTCCATTTAATTGTAACCCCTTGTTAAAGGGTTATATTTTAGCCTTATAGGGATCTGCTTTAAAAAACTAGATAATTAATTTAGAAACAGAGATAAGTTTATAGACAGTAAGCCGACTATCTTCAAATGACTGTGGCATGTCGGGACCACATCAGCAACAAGCATGGTGAAGGAGTATACAGGAATATATATGTATATATAAATTGTTTGTATGTATGGTATGTTCTACAAAAACTTGTCAGCTGCTGAACCAATTTTGATCAGGTTTTCACCTAAATGTTCTTTGAAATTCCCTGAGTAAAATAGGCTATAAATAATCTCGCTATCATTCATGTTAGCAAACAAAATATAAAATTAAAACATGGTGTGAGACATCTTGGGGCCAACAAGTATAATGCAATTATGCTCCAAATTAGAAACTGAGCAGGTCAATCAGCTACAGAACCAGTGTAATTCATGAGTGTCCTGGTTGTAAGGGATAGTATGATAAGTCTGCACATATACAGTGCATACATACATACATACATACATACATGCAAACACCACGCATACAACAAACATACTTTCTGCTTATACACACACACACAGACACACACCAATCCTTTCTCCTCATCAGGAAGCCATTACAGACATATTTTGCTATACTTTTGCCAACAGCAGATACTTGTGTAATCTGGGGAGGTGGAGCTTGTCACTGACAGACTCCAGAGGACCCCTGTGCTGGAGAGGACTGAAGGAGAGGGTACGGATGCCCACCACACTGCCTGCACAGCTCTAAGCAGGCAGAGCGCACAATCTCACTGGCAACCAGATGAGAGAGTCCCCCATCCACATAATACTTTAATCTTGATTCAGTAAAATGCCTAAAACAAGTCTAGAGTGGTGCAGTCTAGGACTATTGAGTCTAGCTTGGAGAGAGAAAGATGTTCAGAAGAGATAGACATACAGAATTCTCGAGCTAGTATGGCTTAATCCACCCCTGAAAGAGTTGCTTTGAAGAGAAGTGCATGTGCAACTCTCAGGCTAGGACGTGGAGTTTAGTAACAAGAGAGCTGTGTTTATGTGCCAATGAGAAATGCACTACTGTTCTCCAAGTAAGATCAGCTTTTTTATTATGACCCTACTACAGATTATGATAATCACCCTGATCTGTCCATAGGAAAAATGGATAAGATTTGTGAACATTGCAATGCAAAAAGGATAGCCCAAAGAATATTCAGGAGTATACACATACATCTAAATGAATTTGAAGACATTCTGGAACCGCTAAAAAGTTTTTAATAACCCACCAATATAAATTTTCGGGAAAATACAATTAATGTTTTGCAATGACGTCTTTCAGTGATAACGAAGTATAGATGTAGCCAAGCTCAGCTTGGCTGCAACTAAGGGGGTAATTCAGAGTTGATCGCAGCAGGAAATTTGTTAGCAGTTGGGCAAAACCATGTGCACTGCAGGGGGCGGGGGGCAGATATAACATTTGCAGAGAGAGTTAGATTTGGGTGGGTTATTACATGTTATATCTGCCCCTTCCCTTGCAGTGCACATGGTTTTGCCCAACTGCTAACAAATTTGCTGCTGCAATCAACTCTGAATTAGGCCCCTAGTGCACCAGCGATCCATTTGCTATTGGGCGCGTATATGTGCATGTGTGTATAATCACGTCCGCGCCCCATAGGTTTTCTATGGTGTGCTCCCAGGTGCAAATAGTTAAACCAGGTCGCAGCCAAGATGCATAAACTCATGCAGTCGCATTGCGGGCTAAACGAGCACAGCTACATCTGAAGGAGAGGGCAATCAATTTTATGCCAAATTTTAAAATCCATGCTCAGATTTACAATTTCATAGATTTACGATTTCATATTCAGTTTAATTCCACTGCCTGAAACTAACCGTCATTTTTTGCAGATTAACTTTAGTTCTGATAATAATTTGATGTTGACTCTTAAAAAGGAGATTCTGCAATATATACAACAGGTTCTTCACGATAATAACATTTAGGAAGTTGTTCCCTATCCATTTGAGTTCCTAAACTCACTTAGCCTGACCGGATTACCACCACATGAATTGAATTTGAAAATTGTAATTCTACTGATATTGGTGGTAATTCAGAGTTGATCACAGGAGCAAATTTGTTAGCAGTTGGGCAAAACCATGTGCACTGCAGGGGGGGGGGCAGATATAACATTTGCAGAGAGAGTTAGATTTGGGTGGGTTATTTTGTTTCTGTGCAGGGTAAATACTGGCTGCTTTATTATTACACTGCAAATTAGATTGCAGATTAAACTCACCCCACCCAAATCTAACTCTCTCTGCACATGTTATATCTACCTCCCCTGCAGTGCACATGGTTTTGCCCAATTGCTAACAGAATTCCTGCTGCGATCAACTTGGAATTACCACCCCGGTTTTGCCCAACTGCTAACAAATTTGCTGCTGCGTTCAACTCTGAATTACCCCCATTGATAAGGAATTTGAAGCCACCCTAGGTTTGCAATGGCACACTCTTGCAGATGAGACTTCTGTTGACTAATGTCATTGAGGCAATCATCGTAAAAGGTCCTGCAGCAAGTAAAATTGCATTTATCGCCAAAATCCAAATGATTGTCAGATTTGCCGTTTGAATTATTTTTCTGATTGTTTTTTAATTTTTGCATCACACAAAAACTATGGGCTGAGGGGGTTATTCAGGTTGCATCGCTAAGTGACGTGACTGCAATAACCCTTTTGGTGGCACTAGTGCACCGGTACTGTCCTGTGCATGCACAGCTGGCAAATGCATTCGGCTAGCAGTGGGCTGCAAATGCCTCTGCCTGATTAACAAGCAGAGGCATTCACAGGGTGGCGGTTGGTGACGGCCTGTTGTGGGGGGGGGGGGGGGTGCATCAAAATCTTGGGCTGGTTTGCTGTGTTTTCAGGTTGGCTGCATGATGTCACACGTAGCCACTTCGATCTTAAAAATGGCAATTAAATTGTGGTTGCAGCTGCTGGGCAGGCAGGGCATTCTGCATGTTGGGTGGTCTTGCCCTGCAATGGGTGGCTTTCAACATGCAAAATAAAGGATTGCAGATTTCGCTTTTTAGCAGAATCTGCAATCCGTACTGAATAATCCCTTGAATTTGGATTACATTTTCACTATAGTATAGTTTAGTCACCTAGAAGGAAACATTTGTATGTATGTATTATCTCAATATCACATCAGGGAGAGGAGCAATAATGGAAAAACCAGGCGCTTGACACTCTCTGTATGCAGTAGTCATGGGCAAAGAAATACATTGAACTGAGCTGAGACACGTGCTTGGTAGAGTGTCTCAAGGCAGTGTCTCGGCACACTGCTCTTTTGGAATGCATTGCAGGCTGTGCACACGCAGTGAGTGCAGGCCTGTTAGCAGTGCTGAGAATCGTGTAGGGAGTGACTCAGACCTCTGGGAGGGGTCAGCTATACGGCTGCACTGATGGTGTGGGCCATCTGAGGGAGGCGGCTGCTTATGCATTGATTGTTGATAATATACTAACATAGGGCTTAATTCAGACCTGATCACTAAAAGCAAAATCTTTCTCTAATGGGCAAAACCATATGCACTGCAGGGGTGCAGATATAACATGTGCAGAGAGAGTTGGATTTGGGTGGGTTATTTTGTTTATGTGCAGGGTAAATACTGGCTGCTTTATTTTTACACTGCAATTGATTTCAGTTTGAACACACCTACCCAAATATAACTCTCTCTGCACATGTTATATCTGCCCCACCTGCAGTGCACATGGTTTTTCCCATTAGAGAAAAACTTTGCTGTTTATTATTATTATCCTTTATTTATATGGCACCACAAGGGTTCCGCAGCGCCCAATTACAGAGTACATATGCACATAATCAAAACAGGAAAACAGTGACTTACAGTTGAAGACAATTTAGGACAAGTACAGGGTAACTAAGCATAACTACACCAGTAAATGACAGAGATAAGTTCCAGGTGGTCAAAACACTGCGTGATTTGGGCAGTTGAGGATTATTAAAGTAAGAAAAGGATAAGCACATGAGGGAAGAGGGCCCTACTCGTGAGAGCTTACATTCTAAGGGGAGGGGTAGACAGACAGGGGTGACACAGATGGGGTACATAGAGAGCGTGGAACAGAGGGTTAGGATGAGATTTGTCTGGGTTTGGTAAAGAAATGGGTCTTAAGAGCCCATTTGAAGTTTTGTAGAGAGGTGGAGAGTCTGAGGGGGACAGTTAAAGAATTCCAGAGGAAGGGAGCAGCACGTGAAAAATCTTGGAGACAGGAGTGGGAGGAAGTAATCAGAAGACAGGAGAGCCAGCGTGCATTAGCAGAGCGAAGAGGACGGGTGGGAGAGTAAAGGGAGATAAGGTCAGAGATGTAAATGGGAGAGGAGTGGGTGAGTGCTTTGTAAGTGAGAGTGAGAAGTTTGAATTGGATTCTGAAAGGGAAGGGAAGCCAATGAAGGGCTTGTAGGAGAGGAGAGGTGGACGTAGTGCGTTTGGTGAGGAAGATAAGCCGGGCAGCAGCATTGAGGATAGATTGGAGTGGAGAGAGGTAATTGTCAGGGAGGCCAGTTAGGAGGAGATTACAGTAGTCCAGTCTGGAAATAATCAGTGAGTGAATAATGATCTTAGTGGCATCCTGGGTGAGAAAAGGTCTGATCCTGGAAATGTTTTTGAGATGAAAATGACAGGTTTGTGAGAGGTGCTGAATGTGTGGTTTGAAGGAGAGGGAGGAGTCAAGGATTACACCAAGACAGCGTACTTGGGGGCTAGAGGAGATAGTCGTGCCATCAATGGATAATGAAATTGTGGGAGGTGAGGTTGTGCGGGAGGGTGGGAAGATGATCAGCTCGGTCTTAGACATGTTGAGTTTTAGAAAGCGCTGGGACATCCAGGAAGAGATAGCAGAAAGACAGTTAGAGGCACGAGTGAGGAGAGCCGTGGAGAGATCAGGGGAGGAGAGGTAGATTTGAGTGTCATCAGCATAGAGGTGATACTGGAAATTAAAAGAACTAATGAGTTCACCTAAAGAGGACCAAGAACAGAACCTTGGGGGACACCCAACAGTTAGTGGAAGTGGGGGCGAGGTAGCATCATAAGAGGAGACAGAGAAGGAACGATCAGAGAGGTAGGAGGACAGCCAGGAGAGGGCAGTATCGCGTAGACCAAGAGAGTGAAGGATTTGCAGAAGGAGAGGGTGGTCCACAGTGTCAAAAGCAGCAGAGAGGTCAAGAAGAATAAGCAGAGAGTAGTGGCCCTTAGATTTGGCGGCATGGAGGTCATTGCAGACTTTTGTGAGGGCAGTTTCAGTGGAGTGGAGAGAGCGGAAACCAGACTGGAATGGGTCAAGCAGTGAGTGAGAGGAAAGAAAGGCAGTGAGGCGATTATAGACAATACGCTCAAGAAGTTTGGAGGCAAAGGGGAGGAGAGAGATGGGTCGATAGTTGGAGAGAGTGTTCGGATCAAGGGTAGGTTTTTTAAGAATAGGGGAGACAAGAGCACGCTTGAAGGCAGAGGGGACAGTGCCTGATGAGAGGGAGAGATTGAGAAGGTGGGCAAGATGGGAACAGGCAGAAGGAGAGAGGTAGCGGAGGAGGTGGGAGGGGATAGGGTCGAGTGGGGAGGTTGTGGGGGGGGGGAGGAGTGTATGAGGGCCATGACCTCCTCGCCAGATACATGGGAGAAAGATGTCAGTGTTGGTAAGAGGGTAGGGGAGGGGATCAGGTCTGAATTAGGCCCATAGTCCAAAATCAGTGTTATTTTGGTATAATTTTAATAAGGAGAGAACATGTAACAGCCAAGAAACATGTCATTCAGTCTTGGAATTGAACCAAACAAAATTGCAAAATGCTAAATCACACAACATATATGTCAGTAAACAGGATCCCCCTCTTCTCTGGGTTGACTGCAGATAGCAGCAGCTCTCTATTCCAGGGAGGGTGGAAGAACAGGGTAGCACACTCACTGAGCCTTCCCTCTCTCATGTCCATTTTCATTATTCTGGGCCATTGACTGTAAGTTTTTTCCGCAGAACAGCAGCAGAAACCTCACACAATCACACATAGAGCAGGAAGCACATATAGACACAGAGTTACGTGGGAAAGAACACTCACGACACATATTGATATGCTGCATTACCGATAAACACAAGACTAGAACATTCATATCATAGCTGCAGGCCTATGTCCACTCCTATAGTAATCTAATCACACACTCTGCATGTTACACTTACCTTGCACAAATGTTCACCCTTAGTGCCCAATCCTCCCTTTTTAGTGCTTCCATCGACCTCCTCCCCCCCTTTCTGCCCCTGAGCCTAACCCTAACTAGCCTCAGCTTACTTGCATTCAGGATAATGACAATCGGGATTCTGGTTCCGGTCTTCTGACCAGTGTGGGGATTATGGTGCCTGGATCTCGAGTGCTGACATCCAGAGTGTCGGTAGTTCAACTACTTCCCCTGCATAGTATGGATTAAGTGTAAGTAGTACTAGTAACATCATTTTAGCTAGCATACTTCAGGATTTCTTGCTCATTAAAAGTGTATATTATAAATGAATCACAATACTACATATGTGTTAAGATGAAAAGAATAACGCACACATATCTTCCTGAGAGAATTTTTTTTATTAAATGGAATGTTATTTCACATCAAATAAAACAATTTACTTTAAGTTGAAATTCAAAAACATTATTTTTGAAACCTTGTCACTTGAAACTCAAGTATGCCTTTCTGTTACAGTTTGTCCATGCTTTGAAAAGATGTGCTCACAAGGTACAAAAGTAGCCATTATGCAGTGGTGTTTCATTGAGTCAAAAAGAGTAGGGAAAACCACTCTGTTTTCTTTGTACTAAAGTAGCAGGTCCTCTACCCTGGACTGTTTTGTTCATATGTTTGGAAATCCAGTCATAAGGACACAGACATGTGAGTTCACTGCTGTGCTGTTTTATTCCATCACCAACTCCAGACACACTGCACACTGGACCACCCACTTCCCAGCATCCCCCTGATCCTAAGGACTGAAGATTCAGGCTTACACATATTAGTAAGGGAGTGTCTACAAATATTAAGCATTCTAATACACTAACATCACATCCTCTTTTCTTTAAAAATAAGCCCTGTACGCTTCAATGCAACAATTAACAACGTAATATTAAGAACATCATCTAACACTTTTCAATGAGTCTCTCAGGTCTGCGTATTTCCCTTTTGGGTCTTTCATACACAGTCTGTGTTTCATCGACCATGTTGGACCTTTCTAGAATCGTGGTTGGTTCATTATCAGGATCATCATACATGTCTGATGAAGGGTATTCTTCAGTCATGTTGTCTTCATTATGGTTAGGTTGAGATCTTAAATCCACCCGATTTCTTCTTACTTCCGTTACACGCTCTGTACGTGTAGTATAAGATCTTGGTGCTACTTGTGCTTGCACAATACCTTTCTGCACCCAAATACCTTTCTCGTGATCTCTGAGACGGACTTGGTCACCCGATTTTAGATCAGATAAGCTTTTTGTTCGCCTGTCATGGAACAGTTTCTGTTTCGCCTGTTGACGTTCGTTACTCAGTCTGACCAACGCTGAGTTATGTGTATTAAGCAGTTCATCATGTATCGGGAGATTTGCTCTAATCCTCCTTCCCATCAGCATTTGTGCAGGAGAAAGTCCATTCTGTAAAGGTGTACTCCGGTAGATTAAAATACTTTTGTAGAAATCTTCTTTACCTTCTTGAGCTTTTTTCATGAGACTCTTTACAGTTTTTACTAAACTTTCCACCAACCCATTTGAGCATGGATAGTGGGGACTTGACGTATTATGGACAAATTCCCACTCATCAGCAAATTGTCTAAATTCAGCATTGGAAAACTGAGGACCATTGTCAGTGAACACTTCCATAGGAATACCATGCCTTGCAAAGATTGATTTCATGCAATTGATTATGGCTTTACTAGTAGTTGTATGAAGTGTCTTCACTTCATGTTAGTTAGAGTAATAATCAGTCACGACAATGTACGTTTTCCCATTACAATCAAACAAATCTGCGCCAACTTTCTGGTACGGTCTCTCTGGCACTGCATGGGGACTCAGTGGCTCGACTTGTTGTTTTGGTCTATACATAAGACATAATTCACATGTAGCTGTAGTCTGTGCTATGTCTTGGTTCATTCTTGGGCAATACATAACTTCACGTGCTCTCCGCTTACATTTTTCTTCTCCTAAGTGGCCTTCATGTATCTTGCACAGCATAGTTTTTCTTAGTCGTGGAGGTATGAGAAACCTATTGCCTTTGTAAATAATACCATCGACAACTGTAAGGTCACTGCGGTACATCCAATAATCATGAATAGACAGTGCAATTTTTTCTGCTGGCCAACCTTCCAGAATGATATCTTTCAACACTTTCATTGTGTCATCTGTCTCAGTTTCTTTCCTAATCTGTTCTTGTCTTGCAAGAGACACTGGTAGAGAAGCTACGATCAAATTAACATAGGCTTCTATCTCTTCATCCATACAGAGAGTTGAGAAATAAACTTTCCTAAGAAAGGAATCATTCCTAGGAATCTTCTGACGTCGTCTTTGTTGTTAGGACGTTCCATGTTCACTATGGCTGATATTTTCCTTTGGTCTGGTTTTACACCTTGATCCGAGACCACGTCGCCCATAAAGGTAAGTATTCACGCCAAATTCACATTTGTCCTTGTTTAGCTTTAGATTCACTTTCTTGACAAGTTCCATTATTTGTCTCAATCTAGAATCATGTTCATCCTTTGTAGATACCCAGACAATAATGTCATCCATCATTGTTTCAACACCTGGAATATGTTCAAAAACCATGTGTATCTTTTTGTGATATACTTCTGAAGCAGACAAAATTCCATATGGTAGTCAAAGAAATCTGTAACGACCTTCTGGTGTATTAAATGTACAAAGCTTTGAGCTGGCCTCATCTAGCTTCATTTGCCAGAATCCTGAAGATGCGTCCAATTTACTGAACCATTTTGCTCCCGCAAATTGCGACATGATTTCATCTCTGGTAGTTTGATATGTTGTCGTTTAATAACTTTGTTTAAATCTCTGGGGTATAGACATATTCTAAGTTGTCCATTTTTCTTTTCAACAGTTACTAAGGAGCTTACCCATTCAGTAGGCTCATCAACTTTCTGTATCACACCCAAGGCTTCCATGCGATTTAACTCTTGTTTCAGTTTTTCTCTCAGCGCAAACGGCACTTTTCTACAGGGGTGTATCACTGAAGAAACTTGCGTGTCTATATTTATTTTATGCTCTCCAGGCAAGCAACCTAGACCTTCAAACAAGTCTCTGTATTCTGTAAACATCGATTTGCAGTCATCTTCTACTTCTGATGTCACCATAAAAACTTTCTTTAGCAAGCTTAGTTGCTCACAGGAACTTAATCCTAGAATCGGTTGCACATTTTTATCCACAATCAGTAGAGATGTTTTAAACTGTTGTCCCTTATATTTCAGTGTCACTAAGCATGTACCTTTCACAGGAATTTCCTCCCCAGTGTACCCTGTAACTTTCACTTTGGCTGGATGAATTTTAGGTTTTACTCTAAAAGTCTTATAGTCTTGAAACGATATTAAGTTCACCTGCGCACCAGTATCAAGCTTAAAGGAAATGACAATCTCGTTCACAGTAAAAGGGACAATCCATTCTTTCTTATCTGCACTGCAAAGTTTAATGCAATCCACAAAGAACTCCTGTTTGTTTAACAGCATGCACTTTGGTTGTTTCACTTTTTTATTTTACAGCATTTGGCAAAGTGGTTAAGTCTACCACATTTCATGCAGGTTTTACCATAAGCAGGGCACATTTTGGATTGTGAGCATTTCCACATCTACAAATTTCCTTATTAGACTGTGGCTTAGACTGCTTCATTCTTGAGAATGGAGGTTTGCTTGGCTCTGTTTTCTGCACTACATGTACAGCAGCATCAACTTCATTGTGTAACATTTTGGCTTGAAATCTAGTTATTTCTGCAGATCTGCACATAGTCACTGCCTTATCTAGTGTTAGATCTTGCTCTCTCAGCAGTCTCTCTCTGAGTCAATTATCAGATATTCCACAGACAATACGATCTCTAATCAGTGAATCCTTTAAATCACCAAACTCACAGGTTTGCAGCTCTGTAACATACTGATCAAATCCATCTCCAGATTTCTGAACACATGTGAAAAACTTATATCTTTCATATGTCACATTTTTCCTTGGCACAAAGTAATCTTCAAACTTTTGCATTATAGAAGATAACACCATATTCTACCCCTCATCAAACTTAACTATTATAAATGTCCAGCACATCCTCTCTTATCACATGGAGGAAAATGGATGCCTTAGTTTTGTCAGCCTCTGTATCAGCTCCACATGCAGCAAGATATATATTAAACCTTTGCTTAAATCTTTTCCAGTTTTCAGACAAGTTACCAGACATCAGCATGTCGGTTGGAGGAGCTAGTTTATCCATGGTTACTCACTGTTTGAAGAGAGGAGCACATGGCAGGCTTTGCAGACACTGAGTATCACAGCCTTACAGACTGCTGCAGGATTCTTTCACACTCTGAGAACACTAGCAGTCCAAGTTAAACTTCTTCTGACACCATGTTTTGTTCATATGTTTGGAAATCCAGTCATAAGGACACAGAGACATGTGAGTTCACTGCTGTGCTGTTTTATTCCATCACCAACTCCAGACACACTGCACACTGGACCACCCACTTCCCAGCATCCCCCTGGTCCTAGGGACCATCACTGAAGATTCAGGCTTACACATATTAGTAAGGGAGTGTACAAGTATTAAGCATTCTAATACACTAACATCACATGGACCAAAGGGGCAGCCTCATAAATTTATTGAACTTGATAATGCTTGCTATTTGAAAATTATTTACACGAGTTTTGACTAGGCCTCCTACAGGCATGTCAAAATCTTCCCATACAGAGCTGGAAGGCCTGGAAGTTCCAAGATCTTCAGAGGCCAGCTGAATACTGTACTTTGAACTATTAGTGGTCTAGGCTCTAGGTCTTCAGGTCTTCATTCTGTCCACATATTGTGTGACATTTATTAATTACAGTTTCCCTAGTGTATTTGAAGCAATGTTCATCTTTGGAGAATCCATATTCTCTGGATCTATGATCCAACATAGTTGATTTCCATACAATGGTCAGATACAAATATTTTTCTAGCAGAAGGTCCAAAACTTCATCTATAAGTTTTGTAATTAGAGTGACAACAGTTTTGCTGTCAAAGACACTGTTCTTCAGCTGGAGACAGTGGTTTAGTAAGCCTTTGCTAAGTAGGACAGATTTAGACAATGTTACATTGTGTTCACTACCGATTTCCCTGGTGACTTCTTCAAAGCACCCAAGTATTTCACATGACTTTTTAATTAAATACCAGTCTTTGTCAACCGTTGAACTGAATCAGGATTCAATATAGTTAAGGCACTTTCAACAGGCTCTTTCATTTTCGAAATCCTCTAAGATTTCAAATATAGAATTCCAAGGTGTTGGACAATCTTGTATTAATGTTAAAATGGGATACCACATCTGCCTTTGTATGCTGTGCAACTTATCACTAGCCTTTGGACTTAGGGGCTAATTCAGGCCTGATTGATAGCAAGCGATTTTTGCACTGCTGCATTCAGATAGCCGCCACCCAACAGACAGAGAGGAGGGGGGTGCAAATCCCCACCCCTAAATTTACCTTCCGCACACTGAAAATTACCTGTAACCATCCCTGAACCTATCTGGTAATAAAATTCAGAGAATTAGTCCCAAATGTTTGCAAACACATGTTTAGCTGCTGGCCACGTCACGGCTTCTCCGATACAGCAGTCCTAACCTACATAATAGCAGTGCCCACATAGGGCCATGTAATTTGTCACAGTAGGCCTCATGATAAAGGCTATTACTAAAACACTTCCAGACAGAGAGCTAACTTACCCAGGAGCCACCCCCAGGACCTCCCATTGGCACTACAAGGAACAGCATGCCTTCCAAATGCTGCTCCCATTCAATGCCTCTTGCACAGAAGCAGACAAACAATTTGGCAGTTGCTCAATCATACCTGGAGATAATTATACATCAGGTGCTGGAAGGGGGAGGGGTCACAGACAAACAACAGACAGAGAGGAGGGGGGTGCAAATCCCCACCCCTAAATTCCCTTCCGCACACTGAAAATTACCTGTAACCATCCCTGAACCTATCTGGTAATAAAAATCAGAGAATTAGTCACAAATGTTTGCAAACACATGTTTAGCTGCTGGCCACGTCACGGCTTCTCCGATACAGCAGTCCTAACCTACATAATAGCAGTGCCCACATAGGGCCATGTAATTTGTCACAGTAGGCCTCATGATAAAGGCTATTACTAAAACACTTCCAAACAGAGAGCTAACTTACCCAGGAGCCACCCCCAGGACCTCCCATTGGCACTACAAGGAACAGCATGCCTTCCAAATGCTGCTCCCATTCAATGATAGCCGCCACCCACAGGGGAGTGTATTTTAGCTGTGCAAGTGTGCGGACGCATGTGTAGCAGAGCTATACAAACAGATTTTCTGCAGTCTCTGAGTAATCCTGGATTTACTCAGCCGCTGCGAACATTTATGCCTTTCCGGTACTGGAATTGACGTCAGGAACCCTCCCTGCAAATTCTTGATCTCGTCTGCGTTTTTCCAAACAATCCCAGAAAACGGTCAGTTGCCACCCAGAAACACCCTCTTCCTGTCAGTCTCCTTGCGAACACCCGTGCCAATGGATCCTTCACACAAACCCATCGCTGAGTGGCGATCCGCTTTGTACCCATGTGATGTGCCTGCGCATTGCGGTCCATACGCATGCGCAGTTTAGACCTGATTGCCCGCTGTACGAAAACGCAGCCTAGCGATCAGGTCTGAATTAGCCCCTTAGTTTGAAATATTCCACTGTAGACCACTTTTTCCATTATTCAGCCTATTGTTTTCAGACTTTCTTGCACACACAAGTTCAGGCTGTGCGCAAAACATGGCCCATACCACCGGCTTTGATCAAATTGGCCATATTATCTGTTGTGCCCCCCACAATTTTATCATGTATTTTCCTCTCTCTTGTAATTCTGTCTAGCTCACTGGCAATATTGTCTGATGTTTGTTTGACAGAAAATGTAAAAGACAATTTTTGTATTCCCAACTTCCTCATATACTGTACTCTATAAATTAGTACTACTGTATGAGGAGAATTCAATTAAGAGTGGTATACAGTATGTAAAACCTCTTTGTTAGGCTGCTTGTTTCACTGGTGTCTGTGGCTGCGTGGGGAGCACTGTTACTCAAGAGAAGGGGTTGTACTGTATGCTCTGTACAAGCTTCCCAAGGGGCAGAATCCTTGGGCATTTCAGGGTCTGGTAGAAGTGTCCCCCATTTTATCCCCCTGTTACTGGGCATGAGTTATGGCTTGTGATGGCATCATCCAGGCAGAGTCGTACTGTTACGGTACTAGATCTGTGTAGCACAGTATACTGTAGCATACAGTACTGTATATACAGTACAGTAGCTCATCATTGGTACTTTACATAACCAGTTG
Source organism: Pseudophryne corroboree (assembly GCF_028390025.1). Taxonomy (NCBI): domain Eukaryota; kingdom Metazoa; phylum Chordata; class Amphibia; order Anura; family Myobatrachidae; genus Pseudophryne; species Pseudophryne corroboree. The sequence goes on along the minus strand of NC_086444.1, from coordinate 188,085,947 downwards.
ATCCTATTCAGTTTCCCAGTGATACTGTACATGTCACACATACTGTATGTTATTGCTACAATGTACAGTACAGCATACTCAATCTACTGTGAGATAGTGTCCTAGTCCCTTGCATTGTACTGCTGCCATGTCTCTTGACGCACCTTTCTGCATTCTATGTAAAGCACACATGGGGTAGATGTACTATATGAAACAGTGATAAGACAGAGAAGTGTGCATACAGTATCAGTCAACTGCTACCTGTACATTGATTGATTGATTGATTGATTGATTGGCTGGTTGGAATATAATTCTGGTAATGGATGATTTTCATTTGCTCTCATCCATTACCAGAATTTTATTCCAAACAGCCAGATCTGGCAGATTATCTGCCAAATAATTGGATGGTGTACAATATGCCTAGCTTATAAATGACCTGAGATTCTGTCATACAGTAAGTAAGGTACTGTACTGTCCCATGCAGTAAAAAAAAGACACTGTTCAATGGAGTATAACAAAAAACTGTATTTAACAAAACTAACTAAATTAAATTGAACGCAACAAAAAATTAAACAAGTGGTCCACTAAAAGGTGGACCACCACCCGCAGGAGCTGGATGGCACGCTGCAATTGTTCTGTTGAAAAAAAGGACAGTATTACAACACAAATACTGTATACTGAACAATGTAGTGGCAATACAGTACAGTACTCTGTATTAGAAAATATGGTGCCCGGCCTGGGTCCCCCATGTATCATTGGCTCTGTATTGGAGGGAAAAAAAAAACATTACTCACATTTCAATTCTATAGTTTACAATTACAACTGTATACTGTAGGCACAGTATTATACTGTATTGTTATTCAGTATTTAAAGTACATTGTGCTACAAGAGTTTAGCATCAAAATTTCATAAACAAATGCACAAAGGAATAAAACACCGCCCTGCGCTGGGAAGAGCCAGCCCTAACCAATATGATGCCCTAGGCAAGATGCCCCCTTGCACAGGTGGTAGTTCCGCCTCTGACCCTGTACCCCTTTCCCAGCACCATCACCCATAGCAGTCCTCATTTTGGTGCTCCTACCCCCTATATTTTAAATAGGAACAGTGTGCACATTCGGTGCGCAGCCCAAAACGGTGCATGTTCTTGCTGGGAAGGGGCATGGCCACACAATAATATCCCCAGTAGAAATTATGCCACACAGTACTGAAACTTTAATCACATTATACTGTATCATGCAATAGTGTCTCTTATTCACATTAGTGTACTGTATATCACACAGTAGTACCATGTTACTCCTCACAGTAGTGCCCCTTATTCACATTACACCACACCATATTGCTCTTTATTCACCTTAGACCACACAATAGTGCCCTTTCTATACATTACGCCACAAAGTACTGTAGTACACCTTATACACATAATGGCGCATATTAGTAATGCATTTTGTATGCAGATAGAGCCGAAGTGACACACAGAATATAGGCATGTGGTATATCATGTTTATCAGCAGAAGCTGCTTGTGCCCCTATGCATTCCAAATGCCCCAGGCATTTGCCAAGTTTGCCTATGCCAGGCTCTGACTGTACTGTAAGTAACAGAAGGAAAAGCACAACAGGTACTGTAGGAGGGCCCTGCTCGAAATATATTATAGTACTGTACAGTACATGGGGGGTAATTCAAACCTGATTGTACTGCTGCATTCAGATATTCACCCTTGCAAATGTATGTGTATGTTGAGCTGTGAAAATCCAGTATGTGCAGTCTGTGTGCAGCACAGGACTTACTCCCACTGTGCGATGAGACCAGGCTAATTAGGGACAGAGCTGATGTCAAACACCCTCCCTAAAAATGCTTGCGTCCAAATGTGTTTTTCCGGACACTTCCAGTAAATGGTCAGTTTTCACCCACAAACGGCCTCTTTCTGTCAATCACCTTGTGAACGCCCCTGCAATCTGAATTTTTGCGCCAATGCCTGTTGTTGTTTGGTGACGTGCGTGAGCATTGCGGTACGCACTGCACCCCTCAGGTCTGTGCGTGCACACAGCACCCATCAGGTCTGAATCACCTCCACTGTGCATTTGGATTACATACGCAATCCCGGCGGACGGGATACCGGCTGCTATATCACAACAGCTGCATCCCTCCTGCCAGAATGCCTGCAGAGGGACATGTGCTCCAAGTTTCCTTGCGTCCTTGCTGCTCTCACCACGCAGCAGACTTGGTGACTTGCAACGCTCCCCACAGAATCTATGGGTGTCGTGGACACCCACAAGTGGTAATAGAGCTTTAGCGCATTGATTACAGCTATCCGCAATGTCACTGTTACCCCGACAGCCGGCATTTAACTGCAACCCATTCTGAAGGGAATGAGCAGAAAGATAGAAAGGGATAGACCGTCAGTATGGAAGAGACAGGTACACAGTAGGATGAAAGATGGCTGGGTGTGATGAAGAAGTGGACCTTGAGAGCCTGTTTCAAGTTTAATGTACTGTACAGTTGGAGAATTCCAGTGATACAGTACAGTACTGTAGGGAGCTGCTTGTACAGTACTGTACAGTTGGAGAATTCCAGTGATACAGTACAGTACTGTAGGGAGCTGCTTGTACAGTACTGTACAGTTGGAGAATTCCAGTGATACAGTACAGTACTGTAGGGAGCTGCTTGTGCAAAATATTGGAGGTTGCAGTTTAAGGAAGAAACCAATAGTCAGGAAACGCAGCATGCATTTTTGGAGTGAAGAGGGTGTAAAAGGAGAAAATGTACAGTACGGTATGTGCTGTAAGGTTATGTCAGAGGGTGTGAAGATGATCAGCGCAGCGTTACAGATGTTACAATAAGTTAGAGTACAGTAAAGTGCATTATGTATTTCTCTCTTATTACTGTACCTTCTGTCTCCTCCTCAGGTTGGCTACGGACTGTAAAAAGATAAAATACAGTTAGTCATATTAGTTTGACTTAAAACAATTAATGTAGACTGTGAATGGTTGCTATGGGCAACATCACCAGTTAAAAAAAAACACCCATCTAAAGTCCCCCATCCACTAGTTTGATTTGTGCACTTTTCATCCAATTGTGAGGCATCTGGCAGAAAAATTGGATGGAAAGTGTCACACCGGACAGCTCCTCCAATTGCATCAGATCAAACACAGTACTAATACTGTACTTATAGCTGAAAGCTGCCTCCTGCTCCTGCCCTGCATCAGTCAGTTCAGGGCCTGTGAAAACAAAAATGAATTCCAAAAAAGGTTAATTACATGAAATACTGAACAGTACTCTTTTTGACACTACATGAAACTTTCACTTGCATCCCCACTTTAAAGTCCACACATGCTGTACCGTACCCTCACGTTTTCCCATTCACTTTACCAGTCTCTAGACCCCCTGGCCCACATTGCTGTCAGCATACTCTAGTATAAATCCCATGAAACATTTGCAATTTGATAACATACAGTACTATAGGTACAGTAAGTCTTACAGTACAGTTCCTTTTGAACAGTTTCAATGGCTTTTTTACTATAGACTGTGAACTTGCGAGCAGGGCCTCCAACCTCCAGGACTGTTATTACCCATTTGTTAACACTGATGTTGTAATTTAAAAGCACAACAAAATTTGTTGCACTACAGTGCATAAAGTACAGTAAAAAAAAGCCTTAATAGTGCACTGTACATAATGTTACTAAAACGAACAAACAACGGATCTAAAAATTAAACACACACAATAGAACCCCATAAAGATAATATACTGTACAGTACACACTGTAGCACACTGTTTCTATTTCCAAATTATACAGTACAGTATTTACTGGTTGGGAGCGGTGTTGGGAGGGCAGAGGCGTCTGGAGCCTTGGCAGTTCAGGGCCTGTGAAAACAAAAATGAATTACAAAAAAAGGTCATTCAATGAAATACTCTTTTCGACACAATACAGTACAGTACTGTACATTAAACTTTCAATTGCATCACCACATTTTTGCATTGTTCACTTTAACATCATCTTGACCCCCTGGCCCACATTGCTGTGTGAGCATAATGTACACTTTTTAACACTGATGTCTTACAGTATTTGAAAGACAACTAAATTTGTGGCACTGCAGTGCATACTGTAAAGTACAGTACATTTAATGAAATTATAATGATGTACTGTACATACTGTTACTAAATAAAACCCAACAGACTAAAAATGTAAAACAGACCTTGTCTATGACAGTAGCTGTGGAAAATAGAAATAACGCGTAAGGCTTTTTATTTCTATTTTTAATTTAAGCAAGAGATAACTCCAGGGTGACTTTTAAGAAATTATAAAAATGCCACACAGTAGAAGTACCCCAATCTTTCATTAGTTTAGACATAAATACTATACGGCTTTTGGTACATACAGTACTCTACCTGTATTTAAAATACCGGCTGTCGGGATCCCGGCAATTCAGAATTGCAGAGGCTGTAATCAGGGGGTAGTGGAGGAAGGTTAGGATACCGTACCTCGCCCTAATGGGATTTCTGCAATCAGGATGCCGCTGTCGGTCACCTGACTGCTGGAATCCTGACCACTGGTCACGCAAACCCAACCCATTGGTAGAACAATGTACAGTACAGTATTGTAGATTACTGACCAAGTTGGGGAGAAGGCTTCTCTTCCTCCTCCTCCTTGGTGTCACTGATAATTACTGAGTGGAAAACACAAAAAATATTATAAACCAAATACTGTACAGTACAGTTACTACAGATACATCAATAGCAACGATTAAAGAAAGACATTATAATGTAGGCCCTTTAAGAGTCAAGTTGGGCATCTTAATCAAAGATGATAATGAAATACTGTACGGTAGTGGAAAAATTTAAATTAGTTTTTCTCTTCTGTATTCACAAGAGAGGACCAGATGACAGGATTAACACAACCTCAACAATGATAATGTGACACTGCTACTGAAAGTGCTAACCGTATTTAAGAGAGGAACTAGTCTGTGACTGATAAAAAAAAAAATAAGATTAATAAGTCACTTGGTCCCGATGGAATTCACCCTAGGGTTCTCATGGAACTACCTGTTCTGTACATTCTGAACTAGCAAGACCGCTATTTTTCTCTGACGTCCTAAGTGGATGCTGGGACTCCGTAAGGACCATGGGGAATAGCGGCTCCGCAGGAGACTGGGCACAACTAAAGAAAGCTTTAGGACTACCTGGTGTGCACTGGCTCCTCCCACTATGACCCTCCTCCAGACCTCAGTTAGAATCTTGTGCCCGGCTGAGCTGGATGCACACTAGGGGCTCTCCTGAGCTAGAAAAGAAAGTATATTTTAGTTTTTTTATTTTCAGTGAGATCTGCTGGCAACAGACTCACTGCTACGAGGGACTAAGGGGAGAAGAAGCGAACCTACCTGATTGGAGCTAGTTTGGGCTTCTTAGGCTACTGGACACCATTAGCTCCAGAGGGATCGAACACAGGACCCGACCTCGATCGTTCGGTCCCGGAGCCGCACCGCCGTCCCCCTTACAGAGCCAGAAGCATGAAGATGGTCCTGAAAATCGGCGGCAAAAGACTTCGGTCTTCAACAAGGTAGCGCACAGCACTGCAGCTGTGCGCCATTGCTCCTCATGCACACCTCACACTCCGGTCACTGATAGGTGCAGGGCGCTGGGGGGGGGGCGCCCTGAGCAGCAATATTCATACCTTGGCTGGCAAAAAATCACAATATATAGTCCCAGAGGCTATATATGTGATAAATACCCCTGCCAGAATCCATAAAAAAGTGGGAGAAAAGTCAGTCGAAAAAGGGGCGGGGCTATCTCCCTCAGCACACTGGCGCCATTTTCTCTTCACAGTGCAGCTGGAAGACAGCTCCCCAGGCTCTCCCCTGTAGTTTTCAGGCTCAAAGGGTTAAAAAGAGAGGGGGGGCACTAAATTTAGGCGCAAACTGTATATGTAAAGCAGCTATAGGGAAAAATCACTTTGTGTTAGTGTAAATCCCTGATTATATAGCGCTGTGGTGTGTGCTGGCATACTCTCTCTCTGTCTCCCCAAAGGACTTTGTGTGGTCCTGTCCTCAGTCAGAGCATTCCCTGTGTGTGTGCGGTGTGTCGGTACGGCTGTGTCGACATGTTTGATGAGGAAGGTTACGTGGAAGGCAGAGCAGATGCCGATAAATGTGATGTCGCCCCCTGTGGGGCCGACACCAGAGTGGATGGATAGGTGGAAGGTATTAACCGACAGTGTCAACTCCTTACATAAAAGGCTGGATGACGTAACAGCTGTGGGACAGCCGGCTTCTCAGCCCGCGCCTGCCCAGGCATCTCAAAGGCCATCAGGGGCTCAAAAAATGCCCGCTACCTCAGATGGCAGACACAGATGTCGACACGGAGTCTGACTCCTGTGTCGACGAGGTTGAGACATATACACAATCCACTAGGAACATCCGTTGCATGATCTCGGCAATGAAAAATGTTTTACACATTTCTGACATTAACCCAAGTACCACAAAAAAGGGGTTTTATATTTGGGGAGAAAAAGCAGCCAGTGTTTTGTTCCCCCATCAAATGAGTGAATGAAGTGTGTGAAGAGGCGTGGGTTCCCCCGATAAGAAACTGGTAATTTCTAAAAAGTTACTGATGGCGTACCCTTTCCCGCCAGAGGATAGGTCACGTTGCGAGATATCCCCTAGGGTGGATAAGGCGCTCACACGTTTGTCAAAAAAGGTGGCACTGCCGTCTTAGGATACGGCCACTTTGAAGGAGCCTGCTGATAAAAAACAGTAGGCTATCCTGAAGTCTGTATATACACACTCAGGTACTATACTGAGACCTGCAATTGCCTCAGCATGGGTAGTGCTGCTGCAGCGGGGTCTGTTACCCTGTCAGGACAGGGATACTAGTTTGCTAACCATAGAGCATATTAAAGACGTAGTCTTATATATGAGGGATGCACAGAGGGATATTGCCGGCTGGCATCCAGAATTAATGCAATGTCCATTCTGCCAGGAGGGTATTAGGGACCCGGCAGTGGACAGGTAATGCTGACTTTAAAAGGCACATCTGCCTTATAAGGGTGAGGAATTGTTGGGGATGGTCTCTGGGACCTCGTATCCACAGCAACAGCTGGGAAGAATTTTTTTTACCTCAGGTTTCCTCACAGCCTAAGAAAACACTGTATTATCAGGTACAGCCCTTTCGGCTTCAGAAAAGCAAGCGGGTCAAAGGCACTTCCTTTCTGCACAGAGTCAAGGGAAGAGGGAAAAAAGCTGCACCAGACAGCCAGTTCCCAGGATCAAAAATCTTCCCCCGCTTCCTCTGAGTCCACCGCATGACGCTGAGGCTCCACAGGTGGAGCCAGGTGCGGTGGGGGCGCGTTTCGGGAACTTCAGCGACCAGTGGGCTCGCTCACAGGTGGATCCCTGGGTTCTGCAAGTAGTATCACAGGGATACAAGCTGGAGTTCGAGGCGACTCCACCTCGCCGTTACCTCAAATCAGCCTTGCCTGCTGCCCTCGGAGAAGGGGGAGGTAGTACTGGCGGCAATTCACAAGCTGTACTTCCAGCTGGTGATAATTAAGGTACCCCTCCTTCAACAAGGCCGGGGTTACTATTCCACAATGTTTGTGGTACCGAAACCAGACGGTTCGGTGAGACCCATTCTAAAATTTAAATCCTTGAACACTTATATACGAAGGTTCAAGTTCAAAATGGAATCGCTCAGGGCGGTTATTGCAAGCCTGGACGAAGGGGATTACATGGTATCACTGGACATCCAGGATGCTTACCTGCATGTCCCCATTTACCCTCCTCACCAGGAGTACCTCAGGATTGTGGTACAGGACTGTCATTACCAATTCCAGAAGTTGCCGTTGGTCTGTCCCCGGCACCGAGGGTATTTACCAAGGTAATGGCCAAAATGATGATACTCCTTCAAAAATAAAAAAAGGGAGTTATAATTATCCCTACATGGACGATCTCCTTATAAAGGCGAGGTCCAGGTAGCAGTTGTTGGTCGGAGTAGCACTATCTCGGGAAGTGCTACAACAGCACGGCTGGATTCTGAATATTCCAAAGTCGCAGCTGGTTCCTACGACGCGTCTACTGTTCCTGGGTATGGTTCTGGACACAGAACAGGGAAAAAAGTGTTTCTCCCGGAGGAGAAGGCCAAGGAGTTGTCATCTCTAGTCAGAGACCTCCTAAAACAAATACAGGTGTCGGTGCATCAATGCACGCGAGTCCTGGGAAAGATGGTAGCTTCTTACGAAGAAATTCCATTCGGCAGGTTCCATGCAAGGATCTTCCAGTGGGATCTGTTGGACAAGTGGTCCGGGTCGCATCTTCAGATGCATCGGCTGATAACCCTGTCTCCAAGGGCCAGGGTGTCGCTGTTGTGGTGGCTGCAGAGTGCTCATCTTCTAGAGGGCCGCAGATTCGGCATACAGGACTGGGTCCTGGTGACCACGGATGCCAGCCTTCGAGGCTGGGGGGCAGTCACACAGGGAAGAAACTTCCAAGGACTATGGTCGAGTCAGGAGACTTCCCTACACATAAATATTCTGGAACTAAGGGCCATCTACAATGCCCTAAGTTAGGCTAGACCCCTGCTTCAACACCAGCCGGTGCTGATCCAGTCAGACAACATCACGGCGGTCGCCCATGTATACCAAAAGGGCGGCACAAGAAGCAGGATGGCGATGGCAGAAGCCACAAGGATTTTCCGATGGGCGGAAAATCATGTGTTAGCACTGTCAGCAGTGTTCATTTCCGGAGTGGACAACTGGGAAGCAGACTTTCTCAGCTGGCACGACTTCCACCCGGGAGAGTGGGGATTTCATCCAGAAGTCTTCCAAATGATTGTACACCATTGGGAAAGGCCACAGGTGGACATGATGGCGTCCCGCCTCAACAAAAAGCTAAAAAGATATTGCGCCAGGTCAAGGGACCCTCAGGCGATAGCTGTGGACGCTCTGGTGACACCGGGGGTGTACCAGTCTGTTATGTGTTCCCTCCTCTTCCTCTCATACCCAAGGTACTGAGGATAATAAGGAAAAGAGGAGTAAGAACTATACTCATTGTTCCGGATTGGCCAAGAAGAGCTTGGTACCCGGAACTTCAAGAACTGATCTCAGAGGACCCATGGCCTCTGCCGCTCAGACAGGACCTGCTGCAGCAGGGGCCCTGTCTGTTCCAAGACTTACCGCGGCTGCGTTTGACGGCATGGCGGTTGAACGCCGGATCCTGAAGGAAAAGGGCATTCCGGAGGAAGTCATCCCTACGCTGATTAAAGCTAGGAAAGAAGTGACCGCAAACCATTATCACCGCATATGGCGAAAATATGTTGCGTGGTGTGAGGCCAGGAAGGCCCCAACGGAGGAATTTCAGCTGGGCCGTTTTCTGCACTTCCTACAGTCAGGGGTGACTATGGGCCTAAAATTGGTTTCCATTAAGATCCAGATTTCGGCTCTGTCGATTTTCTTCCAGAAAGAACTGGCTTCACTGCCGTAAGTTCAGACATTTGTTAAGGGAGTGCTGCATATTCAGCCCCCTTTTGTGCCTCCAGTGGCCCCTTGGGATCTCAACGTGGTGTTGGATTTCCTAAAGTCGCATTGGTTTGAGCCACTTAAAACCGTGGATTGGAAATATCTCACGTGGAAAGTGGTCATGCTGTTGGCCTTGGCTTCGGCCAGGCGTGTGTCAGAATTGGCGGCTTTGTCATGTAAAAGCCCTTATCTGATTTTCCATATGGATAGGGCAGAATTGAGGACTCGTCCCCAGTTTCTCCCTACGGTGGTATCAGCTTTTCATTTGAACCAACCTATGTAGTGCCTGCGGCTACTAAAGACTTGGAGGATTCCAAGTTGTTGGACGTAGTCGGGGCCCTGAAAATTTATGTTTCCAGGAAAGCTAGTGTCAGGAAAACTGACTCGCTATTTATCCTGTAGGCACCCAACAAGCTGGGTGCTCCTGCTTCAAAGCAGACTATTGCTCGCTGGATCTGTAGTACGATTCAGCTTGCACATTCTGCGGCTGGACTACCGCATCCTAGATCAGTGAAAGCCCATTCCACGAGGAAGGTGGGCTTTTCTTGGGCGGCTGCCCGAGGGGTCTCGGCTCTACAACTTTGCCGAGCAGCTACTTGGTCGGGGTCAAACACATTTGCTAAATTCTACAAGTTTGACACCCTGGCTGAGGAGGACCTAGAGTTTGCCCATTCGGTGCTGCAGAGTCATCCGCACTCTCCCGCCCGTTTGGGAGCTTTGGTATAATCCCCATGGTCCTTACGGAGTCCCAGCATCCACTTAGGACGTCAGAGAAAGTAAGATTTTACTCACCGGTAAATCTATTTCTCGTAGTCCGTAGTGGATGCTGGGCGCCCATCCCAAGTGCGGATTGTCTGCAATACTTGTATATAGTTATTGTTTAACTAAAGGGTTATTGTTGAGCCATCTGTTGAGAGGCTCAGTTATATTTCATACTGTTAACTGGGTATAGTATCACGAGTTATACGGTGTGATTGGTGTGGCTGGTATGAGTCTTACCCGGGATTCAAAATCCTTCCTTATTGTGTCAGCTCTTCCGGGCACAGTATCCTAACAGAGGTCTGGAGGAGGGTCATAGTGGGAGGTGCCAGTGCACACCAGGTAGCCCTACAGCTTTCTTTAGTTGTGCCCAGTCTCCTGCGGAGCCGCTATTCCCCATGGTCCTTACGGAGTCCCAGCATCCACTACGGACTACGAGAAATAGATTTACCGGTGAGTAAAATCTTATTTTGATCTTCAATGACTCAATTACAGTACAGTACTTGAGGCATGGTTCCCAAAGACTGGCGAATAGCGGAAGTACTGTAGTGCCGATATTCAAAGACGGGAAGTACTGTAAATCTGAACCGGGTAACAATAGACCAGTTAGTCTTACATCCATAGTGGGGAAAGTACTGGAAGGTATTTTAAGGGATAATATACAGAATTTCCTTGAAGGCAATAAGGTTATTATTAAGAACCAACATGGATTTGTGAAGGATAGATCATGTCAAACAGTTAGGGTGAACCTAGACCAGGGTAAGGAGGTGGATGGAATCTTTTTAGACTTTGCTTTTGATACAGTACCGCACATGAGACTTACTGTATCTATAAATTACTGTACAATAACTGGGGCTAGGGAGCACAATGTGCACTTGGGTTAGAAATTGGTTAGATAATAGGGAGCACCGAGTTGTAGTAAATGGAACTTTTTCAAATTTGACTGAAGAACTAAGTGGAGTTCCAGAAGGGTCTGTATTTGGACCACTATTGGTCAACATTTTCATAAATGATATACAGTAGCAGTACTGTACAGTAGGTCTAGAGAGCATGGTGTCTATTTTTGCAGACAATACCAAACTGTGTACAGTTATAAGTTCAGAGGGAGATGCTGAGTCTCTTCAGAATTACTTATTTAAACTGGAAGTATGGGCAGCAAAATGGAGAATGAGGTTCAATACAGACAAGTGTAAGGTACAGTATTGCACTTTGGTAGCAAGAATTAAAAAAAACACCTACATGACAGTACACACTAAATGGAATAAAATTAGAGGATTATGTATTGGAAAAAAAGACTTACAGGGTGTTTACATACTGTAGACAACAAACTTAGCAGCAGTACCCAAATTCGGATTGCAGCTAAGAAGGCAAATAAAGTATTAGCATACATTAAGCAGGGAATTGATGCAAGGGATGAGAGTGTTATACTCCCATTATATAATCCCTAGTGAGGCCACATCTTGAATACTGTGCACAATTTTGGGCACCATACAGTACTACAAAAAGGCTATCATGGAACTAGAAAAGGTTCAGAGGCATGCAACCAAACTGATCAGGGGATTGAGATGCTGGATTACGAGGAATGGCTTCCTAAACTAGGCATGTTTACATTGGAAAAGAGGAGATTAAGAGGGGACATGATTAACATTTACAAAAATTAAGGGGACCATACACAGAGCTTGCAGAGGATCTGTTTTTTATAAGATTGACACAGAGGAAATGTGGACATCCGCTCAGGTTGGAGGAGAGGAGATTTCGCACACAGGCGAAAAGGGTTCTTCACAGTAAGGACAATACATGTTTGGAATTCCCTGCCTGAGAGAGTATTAAAGGCGGACTCGGTCAATACTTTTAAAAATGGGCAAAATAAATTCCTACTGTACTTACTACACTTGGGCTCCTCCCCCCCTCTGGCCCCATGTAAACGATATTTGTGTTGAATATAAAACATATTATAAAGCAAAAACGAAAAGTCAAACTTTACATTGTTATTTACAGTGCTACTGTACTGCAGTATTGTACAGTACTTTACAGTAGTACAGTGCTACAGGAAGTAGAGTACAGGAGGCAGAGAGACATTCATAATAGGAGCAGAATGACTGTCCATTGGTAGGGGACGTACTATACAGTACATTACGAATGCAGATGGCCAGAATCAGAGTATGATTGGAGGGTTAGGCTAGTAGAGGGTAGGTAGGATGCACAATTTTGGGCACCATACTACAAAATGGATATCATGGAACTAGAAAAGGTTCAGAGGCGCGGGACAAACTGATCAAGTGGATTGAGATGCTGGAATAGGAGGAAAGGCTTGCTAGGCTAGGCATGTTTACATTGGAAAAGAGAAGATTAAGAGGGGACATGATTAACCTTTACAAATATATACAGTAAGGGGACAATACACAGCTTGCGGAGGATCTGTTTTTTATAAGATTGACATAGAGGACAAGTGCACATCCGCTCAGGTTGGAGGAGAGGAGATTTCGCACACAGAGGCGAAAAGGGTTCTTCACAGTAAGGGCAATAATGTACATGTTTGGAATTCACTGCCTGAGAAAGTAGTAAAGGCGGACTCGATCAATACTTTTAAGAATGGGCTTGAGAAATTCCTACTGTACTTACTACACTGTGGCTTCTCCTGCTCCAGCTCCACGTAACCGATATCTGTGTTGAATATTAAAAAAAAATATTATAAACCAAAAAAGAAAAGTCAAATTTTACATTGTTATTTCCAGAACTACTGTACTACAATACTTTACAGTAGTACAGTGCTACAGGAAGTAGAGTACAGGAGGCAGAGAGACATTCTTAATAGGAGTGTAGAATGACTGTCCATTGGTAGGGGACGTACTGTACCTGCACTTAAAATACCAGCTGTCAGGACCCCAACATTCAGAATGCAGAGGTTGGAATCAGAGTGTGAATGGAAGGTTAGGGGGTAGTGGAGGTTTGGATACTATACCTTGCCCTGTTGAGATTTCTGCAATCAGGATGCCACTGTTGGTCACTTGACAGCTGGAATCCTGACCACGTGAACCCAAGCCAATGGTACACAATTGGAAAACTCACCTCTTCAGACAAGCCTATCAAATTCCAGACCTGCTCACATAACCTTCAGTGCGTCCCTATCTAATTACTGTACATCCTCTCTGTACAGAACACATAACCTCACATATTTTCTTTCTTTACTCTCACACCCTCCTGACCCTTTGACAACATTGCGGGGTGATCATATCACACAACTCATTAAGAACCTAGCAATCTGGTGGACCATTATGCAATAGTTACAGTAGCATCTACTGTATCCTTGCGAATCAATTCCTATTTCCTTATAGATTGTAAGCTTGCGAGCAGGGCCTTCCTACCTACCTTTACTGTATGTTTGTCTGTTTTTACCCAGTTTTGTTCTATTACTGTTGTTCTAATTGTAAATTGCAACAGAATATGCTACACTATATAAGAAACTGTTAATAAATAAATAATAAATGTACAGTACTGTAGATTACAATTCTTACCAGGCTGGCCTGAAGGCTCCCCTATCCTCCTCTGCCTCTGTATTAATTACAAGTATTGTAAAATTAAAAAATTACAGTAATACTGTATGAAACTAGTGTGTCTGTAACAATAATGATTACCACTTCCGGAGCTTGCCAGTTGCGGCTCCTGGGTGGGTGGGGCACTTGGTACTGTGGAAAAATAACACTGTAACATAAGCTACTGTACAATGAAATACAGTACAGTAAATAATGGATACAAATAAATCATAAAATATCATAAGATATGCCAGCATTCGAGATGCCTGCGCTCAGTATCCCGACGATGGCATCCCGAATGCAAAAATACGAAATGTAAAAATCCCTACAGGGGTTTGTTAAGTATAGTACCCCCTCTCCCCTCTAACCAAAAACCTACCTTCCGTCAGCCTAAATCGCCCACTTGGCGCTTAACCCTAAGTCCCCCCAGGGTGTTGTCTAAACCTAGTCACCCATGGGCGCAGCCTAACCCTACTCGCTCCCTCAGTATCGCTCAGTATCCCGACAATGGCATCCCAAATGCATAAATCTGCAAATACGAAAATCACAAAAATGGTTTGTTACGTACTCTATAGTACCCAGTGGTGAAAGTACAGTAGGGTGGTACGGAGTACCATTAAGAAATTTGGTGGTGATACAAAGTACCATCAGTCCTCCACTGGTGCATAATTTATAAGGGGCATTTTTGAGTGTGGTACATAAAATGGTGTCAGTGGCATAACTGTGTGGTACATAAAATGGTGTCAGTGGCATAACTGTGTGTGGTATAATACTGTATGTACTGTAATAGGCATTACAGTGTGTGGTTTAATACTGTATGTAAGGCATTACGGTGTTTGGCATAATGTGTAAGGGGCATTATGATGTCTGGCATAATGTGGCCATGACCCTATTGTCATGTAGCAACTCCCCTAGTTTTGTGTTACCCCGCCCTCTCATGACACCCATTTCAACTATCAGTACCACTAAGAAAACAATTCTACTGTACTTGCACCACTGATATTGTAGTAACCCCCTCCCCTCTGACCCTAAAGCTTCCCTCCTGCAGCCTACACCTACCCCTTTGTGCTTAACCCTAAGCCCCCCCTGGTGGTGCCTAAACCTAACTCTCCCTTTCCTGGCTGTATACTCACTTCATCCGGCATCCTTACGATCAGGATTCTGTCTGTCGGGATCACTGAGCCAGTCTCCCACCCAATTCGAGACATTGGCGCTGCCATTTTCAGGGGTGTGAGGATTCCAGCACAAAATTCACTGTCATAAAAGAAGACATTTTTGGACAAAGTCATATGTTACAGATCGATACAAAAATTAATATCTGGACTAGCATATTTGTTGGAAAACGCTTTGTGGCTGCAAGGCCCATTTCATGGGGGATAATCGTGTAATTACTCTGAACATCAATACTATATAGGAGAATGGGATCAGGAAACAAAGGTAATTCAGTAAGTTTCACCAATAATGTAGTTGTGTCAAAGAGAAAGTGCAGATGTGCTTGAATACACGGGGGTTAATTTACTAAGATGGGAGTTCTATTTAAGATGGGATGTTGCCCATAGCAACCAATCAGATTCCAGGTATTATCTTCTAGAAGGTGCTAGATAAATGAGAAGTACAATCTGAATTGTTGCTATGGGCAACATCCCATCTTAAATAGAACTCCCATCTTAGTAAATTTACTTCAGGGTTGGAACAATGAATCAAGATAAAGTACAATAGGTTGGAACAAAGAATTTCTAGCCGATATTATCGGACGACCATAGGGGTAATTAATGATTTGTGGACTATAGGTATGTATATTACAGATGAACCACTGGGTAAACAGGTATTAAAGCCCCATGTGTGTTAAGTTGAGGCGGGCACTTAGCATAATGTTCTTTCAATTTTAACTGCCAATGTAATCTATACTTCTCTTTATGCCATTGTATTGAGTTATAAGAACCAGAGGGGATGAAGGACAGACCTTTAGTAAAAACTTATAGCTCCATCTTATTTAGTTCATAATTAGAAAGACTGATAACTAAGTTATCTTCCCTTGTGGGGGTCATCTTCCATGTCCTGTGCCTTTGCCATTGTTGCCCATGTCTAGTGTTGCGTCAACACCTTCTCCTTGTGGTAGCCCCTAAAGGGATTCTTCCACAGGTGTTATTCGCGTTATATTCTGAATTTTGCTGGTGGCCGATATAAAACTCATTTTCTCTGACGTCCTAGTGGATGCTGGGTACTCCGTAAGGACCATGGGGAATAGACGGGCTCCGCAGGAGACTGGGCACTCTTAAAAGAAAGATTAGGTACTATATCTGGTGTGCACTGGCTCCTCCCTCTATGCCCCTCCTCCAGACCTCAGTTAGAATCTGTGCCCGGCCAGAGCTGGATGCACCTAGTGGGCTCTCCTGAGCTTACTAGAAAAGAAAGTATTTGTTAGGTTTTTTATTTTCAGTGAGATCTGCTGGCAACAGACTCACTGCTACGAGGGACTGAGGGGAGAGAAGCAAACCTACCTGCTTGCAGCTAGCTTGTGCTTCTAAGGCTACTGGACACCATTAGCTCCAGAGGGATCGAACACAGGGCCCGACCTCGATCGTCCGTTCCCGGAGCCGCGCCGCCGTCCCCCTTGCAGAGCCAGAAGACGGAAGAACCAGGAGAAAATCGGCGTCTGAAGACTCCGGTCTTCAATAAGGTAGCGCACAGCACTGCAGCTGTGCGCCATTGCTCCCACAGCACACCACACGCTCCGGTCACTGGTGGGTGCAGGGCGCTGGGGGGGCGCCCTGGGCTGCAATATATATACCTTTTTGGCAAAATTCACATAATACAGTTATAAACTGTATATGTGCCTAATCCCCCGCCATAAATATTATTAAAAAAGCGGGAGAAGCCCGCCGCTGAAGGTGCGGGGCTATCTTCCACAGCACAGCCAGCGCCATTTTCTCTTCACAGCTCCGCTGGAAGGACGCTCCCCAGGCTCTCCCCTGCAGTATACACTACGAGAAGGGTAAAAAAGAGAGGGGGGGCACATAAATTTAGGCGCAAAAGGTGATATAAGCAGCTATTGGGGGAAAATTCACTTTCTGTTAGTGTAAATCCCTCTGTTATATAGCGCTCTGGTGTGTGCTGGCATACTCCCTCTCTGTCTCCCCAAAGGACTTTGTGGGGTCCTGTCCTCAGTCAGAGCATTCCCTGTGTGTGTGTGCGGTGTGTCGGTACGGCATGTTTGAAGAGGACACTTACGTGGAGGCGGAGCAGGTGCCGATAAGTGTGATGTCGCCCCCTGCGGGGCCGACACCATAGTGGATGGATATGTGGAAGGTATTAAGCGACAGTGTCAACTCCTTGCATAAAAGGTTCGATGACGCAGCTTTGGGACAGCCGGCATCTCAGCCCGCGCCTGCCCAGGCATCTCAGAGGCCATCAGGGGCTCAAAAACGCCCGCTACCTCAGATGGCAGACACAGATGTCGACACGGAGTCTGACTCCAGTGTAGACGAGGATGAGACAAATGTACAGTCCACAAGGGCCATCCGATGCATGATTACGGCAATGAAAAATGTGTTGCACATTTCTGACATTAACCCGGTTACCACTAAAAAGGGTATTATGTTTGGGGAGAAAAAGCAGCCAGTGACTTTTCCCCCATCTGATGAGTTAAATGAATTGTGTGAAGAAGTTCCCCTGATAAGAAACTAGTGATTTCTAAGAGGTTACTGATGGCGTACCCTTTCCCGCCAACGGACAGGCTACGTTGGGAAACATCCCCTAGGGTGGACAAGGCGCTCACACGTTTGTCAAAAAAGGTGGCACTGCCGTCTCAGGATACGGCCGCCTTAAAGGAGCCTGCAGATAGAAAGCAGGAGGCTATTCTGAAGTCTGTATATACACACTCAGGTACTATACTGAGACCTGCTATTGCTTCAGCATGGATGTGTAGTGCTGCAGCTGCTTGGTCTGATACCCTGTCAGATAACATTGATTCCCTTGACAGGGATACTATTTTGCTAACCATAGAGCATATTAAAGACGTCGTCTTATATATGAGGGATGCACAGAGGGACATTTGCCGGCTGGCATCTAGAATTAATGCAATGTCCATTTCTGCCAGGAGAGTATTATGGACTCGGCAATGGACAGGTGATGCTGATTCTAAAAGGCACATGGAGGTTTTGCCTTATAAGGGTGAGGAATTGTTTGGGGACGGTCTCTCGGACCTCGTATCCACAGCAACAGCTGGGAAGTCGACTTTTTTACCTCAGGTTCCCTCACAGCCTAAGAAAGCACCGTATTATCAAGTACAGTCCTTTCGGCCTCAGAAAGGCAAGCGGGTCAGAGGCGCGTCCTTTCTGCCCAGAGGCAGGGGTAGAGGGAAAAAGCTGCACCAGACAGTCAGTTCCCAGGAACAAAAATCCTCCCCTGCTTCCACTAAGTCCACCGCATGATGCTGGGGCTCCACAGGTGGAGCCAGGTGCGGTGGGGGCGCATCTCCGGAACTTCAGCGACCAGTGGGTTCGCTCACAGGTGGATCTCTGGGTTCTACAAGTGGTATCTCAGGGATACAAGCTGGAGTTCGAGGCATCTCCCCCTCGCCGTTACCTCAAATCAGCCTTGCTAGCTGCTCCCAAGGAAAGGGAGGTAGTACTGGCGGCAATTCACAAGCTGTACCTTCAGCAGGTGATAATCAAAGTTCCCCTCCTTCAACAGGGACAGGGTTACTATTCCACAATGTTTGTGGTACCGAAACCAGACGGTTCGGTGAGACCCATTCTGAATTTAAAATCCTTGAACACTTACATAAGGAAGTTCAAGTTCAAAATGGAATCGCTCAGGGCGGTTATTGCAAGCCTGGAAGAGGGGGATTTTATGGTGTCACTGGACATCAAGGATGCTTACCTACATGTCCCCATATACCCCCCTCACCAGGAGTACCTCAGGTTTGTGGTACAGGACTGTCATTACCAATTCCAGACGTTGCCGTTTGGTCTGTCCACGGCACCGAGGGTATTTACCAAGGTAATGGCCGAAATGATGATACTCCTTCGAAAGAAGGGAGTTATAATTATCCCATACTTGGACGATCTCCTTATAAAGGCGAGGTCCAAGGAGCAGTTGTTAGTCGGAGTAGCACTATCTCGGGAAGTGTTACAACAGCACGGCTGGATTCTGAATATCCCAAAGTCGCATCTGATTCCTACGACGCGTCTGCTGTTCTTGGGCATGATTCTGGACACAGAACAGAAGAAGGTGTTTCTCCCGGAGGAGAAGGCCCAGGAATTGTCATCTCTGGTCAGGGACCTCCTGAAACCAAAACAGGTGTCGGTGCATCACTGCACGCGAGTCCTGGGAAAGATGGTAGCTTCTTACGAAGCAATTCCCTTCGGCAGGTTCCATGCAAGGATCTTTCAGTGGGATCTGTTAGACAAGTGGTCCGGATCGCATCTTCAGATGCATCGGTTGATCACCCTGTCCCCGAGGGCCAGGGTGTCTCTGCTGTGGTGGCTGCAGAGTGCTCATCTTCTCGAGGGCCGCAGAGTGCTCATCTTCTCGAGGGCCGCAGATTTGGCATTCAGGACTGGGTCCTGGTGACCACGGATGCAAGCCTCCGAGGTTGGGGGGCAGTCACTCAGGGAAGAAACTTCTAAGGACAGTGGTCGAGTCAGGAGACTTCCCTACACATAAATATTCTGGAACTAAGGGCCATTTAACAATGCCCTGAGTCAAGCAGTAACCCTGCTTCAAAACCAGCCGGTGCTGATCCAGTCAGACAACATTACGGCGGTCGCCCATGTAAACCGACAGGGCGGCACAAGAAGCAGGATGGCGATGGCATAAGCCACAAGGATTCTTCGATGGGCGGAGAATCACGTGCTAGCACTGTCGGCAGTGTTCATTCCGGGAGTGGACAACTGGGAAGCAGACTTCCTCAGCAGGCACTCAACAAAAAGCTAAAAAGATATTGCGCCAGGTCAAGAGACCCTCAGGCGATAGCTGTGGACGCTCTAGTGACACCGTGGGTGTACCAGTCGGTTTATGTGTTCCCTCCTCTTCCTCTCATACCAAAGGTACTGAGGATAATAAGAAAGAGAGGAGTAAGAACTATACTCATCATTCCGGATTGGCCAAGAAGAACTTGGTACCCGGAACTACAAGAAATGATCTCAGAGGACCCTTGGCCTCTGCCGCTCCGACAGGACCTGCTACAGCAGGGGCCCTGTTTGTTCCAAGACTTACTGCGGCTGCGTTTGACGGCATGGCGGTTGAACGCCGGATCCTAATGGAAAAGGGCATTCCGGATGAAGTCATTCCTACGCTGATTAAAGCAAGGAAAGATGTGACAGCAAAACATTATCACCGCATATGGCGAAAATATGTTGCTTGGTGTGAGGCCAGGAAGGCCCCAACAGAGGAATTTCAGCTGGGTCGATTTCTGCACTTCCTACAGTCAGGAGTAACTATGGGCCTAAAATTGGAATCCATTAAAGTCCAGATTTCGGCCCTGTCTATTTTTCTTTCAAAAAGAACTGGCGTCACTGCCTGAAGTTCAGACGTTTGTTAAGGGAGGGCTGCGTATTCAGACCCCTTTTGTGCCTCCAGTGGCACCTTGGGATCTCAACGTTGTGTTGGATTTCCTAAAATCACATTGGTTTGAGCCACTTCAGACCGTGGAGTTGAAGTATCTCACGTGGAAGGTAGTCATGCTGTTGGCCTTGGCCTCAGCTAGGCCTGTGTCAGAATTGGCGGCTTTGTCCTGTAAAAGCCCATATCTGATTTTCCATATGGACAGGGCAGAATTGAGGACTCGTCTCCAATTTCTCCCTAAGGTGGTATCGGGTCTGGGACTGAGGGTCGACAGCACAAAGGTCGACACACCTTAGGTCAACGCCAATTGGTCGACACCTTAGGTCGACATGGACAAAAGGTCGACAGGAACAAGGTCGACATGGAAAATGGTCGACATGAGTTTTTTATGTTTTTTTGGTGTCGTTTTCTTCGTAGAGTAACCGGGAACCCCAATTAGTGCACCGCGTCCCCTCGCATGGCTCGCTTCGCTCGCCATGCTTCGTTCATGGTGCCTTCGCTCCGCTACCGCTTCGCTCGGCACACTTTACCGTTCCAATCGTAGTCCACGTGGATCGTTAAGTATGAAAAGGTTCAAAAAAAGAAAAAATCGTGAAAAACTCATGTCGACCTTTTTCCATGTCGACCTTGTTCCTGTCGACCTTTTGTCCATGTCGACCTAAGGTGTGTCGACCAATTGGCGTCGACCTAAGGTGTGTTGACCTTTGTGCTGTCGACCTGGAGTCCGGATACCGGTGGTATCAGCGTTTCATTTGAACCAACCTATGGTGGTGCCTGCGGCTACTCGGGACTTGGAGGATTCCAAGTTGCTGGACGTAGTCCGGGCCCTGAAAATCTACGTTTCCAGGACGGCTAGAGTCAGGAAAACTGACTCCCTGTTTATCCTGCATGCACCCAACAAGCTGGGTGCTCCTGCTTCAAAGCAGACTATTGCTCGCTGGATCTGTAGCACGATTCAACTTGCACATTCTGCGGCTGGACTGCCGCATCCTAAATCTGTAAAAGCCCATTCCACGAGGAAGGTGGGCTCTTCTTGGGCGGCTGCCCGAGGGGTCTCGGCTTTACAACTTTGCCGAGCTGCTACTTGGTCGGGATCAAACACTTTTGCAAAATTCTACAAGTTTGATACCCTGGCTGAGGAGGACCTTGAGTTTGCTCATTCGGTGCTGCAGAGTCATCCGCACTCTCCCGCCCGTTTGGGAGCTTTGGTATAATCCCCATGGTCCTTACGGAGTACCCAGCATCCACTAGGACGTCAGAGAAAATAAGAATTTACTCACCGGTAATTCTATTTCTCGTAGTCCGTAGTGGATGCTGGGAGCCCATCCCAAGTGCGGACTTTCTGCAATACATGTATATAGTTATTGCTTAACTATAGGGTTATTGTTATGAGCCATCTGTTGAATGAGGCTCAGTTGTTGTTCATACTGTTAACTGGGTATAGTTATCACAAGTTGTACGGTGTGATTGGTGTGGCTGGTATGAGTCTAAGGGTGTGTACACACGGTAAGATTTTTTCAACCGATTCTGACTATATAGTCAGAATCGGAAGAAAAGATAGTGCAGATCGCAAGGTGACAGTCACCTTGCGATCCCGATCCGATGTCGATGCGCGGCCCCGCGCGGTCGGCATCGGCCGAAAAAATAGGCTGTGCAGGCAAGTCAATCCTGACTATCTCTATAGAAGAGATAGTCAGGATTGACACTTAGCCAAAATCGCACAGAACCAGGATCGCAAGCACACTCATTATGTGCTTGCGATACTGGCTAAGTGCCGACCCGGCCCCCCGTCGCACAGTGAGAATCGGATAAGTCCGAATCTCACCGTGTGTACACACCCTTACCCTGGATTCCAAATCCTTTCCTAGTAATGTCAGCTCTTCCGGGCACAGTTTCCCTAACGGAGGTCTGGAGGAGGGGGAGGAGCCAGTGCACACCAGATATAGTACCTAATCTTTCTTTTAAGAGTGCCCAGTCTCCTGCGGAGCCCGTCTATTCCCCATGGTCCTTACGAAGTACCCAGCATCCACTACAGACTACGAGAAATAGAATTACCGTTGAGTAAATTCTTATTTTTGGATTCCAAAGTATCATCTTTCCTGGTCTTCGACAAAAAACAGCTGTCTATTGTCTCCTAGAATTGTCAGTCCAGCGATAGACTTTATTTTCATACTTCATTTCCACTTCTGCCTTTTTTAATTTTGATAGGATCCCTTTTATAACTCTGTATTTGACTATTTAATTTGTCATACCAGTTTGTGTCAGTGTCTGCTTCTATAATGGACTAATGTATCACTTCAAAAACCAGTGGCATAACTGTGTGTGGTATAATACTGTATGTACTGTAATAGGCATTACAGTGTGTGGTTTAATACTGTATGTAAGGCATTACGGTGTTTGGCATAATGTGTAAGGGGCATTATGATGTCTGGCATAATGTGGCCATGACCCTATTGTCATGTAGCAACTCCCCTAGTTTTGTGTTACCCCGCCCTCTCATGACACCCATTTCAACTATCAGTACCACTAAGAAAACAATTCTACTGTACTTGCACCACTGATATTGTAGTAACCCCCTCCCCTCTGACCCTAAAGCTTCCCTCCTGCAGCCTACACCTACCCCTTTGTGCTTAACCCTAAGCCCCCCCTGGTGGTGCCTAAACCTAACTCTCCCTTTCCTGGCTGTATACTCACTTCATCCGGCATCCTTACGATCAGGATTCTGTCTGTCGGGATCACGGAGCCAGTCTCCCACCCAATTCGAGACATTGGCGCTGCCATTTTCAGGGGTGTGAGGATTCCAGCACAAAATTCACTGTCATAAAAGAAGACATTTTTGGACAAAGTCATATGTTACAGATCGATACAAAAATTAATATCTGGACTAGCATATTTGTTGGAAAACGCTTTGTGGCTGCAAGGCCCATTTCATGGGGGATAATCGTGTAATTACTCTGAACATCAATACTATATAGGAGAATGGGATCAGGAAACAAAGGTAATTCAGTAAGTTTCACCAATAATGTAGTTGTGTCAAAGAGAAAGTGCAGATGTGCTTGAATACACGGGGGTTAATTTACTAAGATGGGAGTTCTATTTAAGATGGGATGTTGCCCATAGCAACCAATCAGATTCCAGGTATTATCTTCTAGAAGGTGCTAGATAAATGAGAAGTACAATCTGAATTGTTGCTATGGGCAACATCCCATCTTAAATAGAACTCCCATCTTAGTAAATTTACTTCAGGGTTGGAACAATGAATCAAGATAAAGTACAATAGGTTGGAACAAAGAATTTCTAGCCGATATTATCGGACGACCATAGGGGTAATTAATGATTTGTGGACTATAGGTATGTATATTACAGATGAACCACTGGGTAAACAGGTATTAAAGCCCCATGTGTGTTAAGTTGAGGCGGGCACTTAGCATAATGTTCTTTCAATTTTAACTGCCAATGTAATCTATACTTCTCTTTATGCCATTGTATTGAGTTATAAGAACCAGAGGGGATGAAGGACAGACCTTTAGTAAAAACTTATAGCTCCATCTTATTTAGTTCATAATTAGAAAGACTGATAACTAAGTTATCTTCCCTTGTGGGGGTCATCTTCCATGTCCTGTGCCTTTGCCATTGTTGCCCATGTCTAGTGTTCCCTGTGTGTGTGTGCGGTGTGTCGGTACGGCATGTTTGAAGAGGACACTTACGTGGAGGCGGAGCAGGTGCCGATAAGTGTGATGTCGCCCCCTGCGGGGCCGACACCAGAGTGGATGGATATGTGGAAGGTATTAAGCGACAGTGTCAACTCCTTGCATAAAAGGTTCGATGACGCAGCTTTGGGACAGCCGGCATCTCAGCCCGCGCCTGCCCAGGCATCTCAGAGGCCATCAGGGGCTCAAAAACGCCCGCTACCTCAGATGGCAGACACAGATGTCGACACGGAGTCTGACTCCAGTGTAGACGAGGATGAGACAAATGTACAGTCCACAAGGGCCATCCGATGCATGATTACGGCAATGAAAAATGTGTTGCACATTTCTGACATTAACCCGGTTACCACTAAAAAGGGTATTATGTTTGGGGAGAAAAAGCAGCCAGTGACTTTTCCCCCATCTGATGAGTTAAATGAATTGTGTGAAGAAGTTCCCCTGATAAGAAACTAGTGATTTCTAAGAGGTTACTGATGGCGTACCCTTTCCCGCCAACGGACAGGCTACGTTGGGAAACATCCCCTAGGGTGGACAAGGCGCTCACACGTTTGTCAAAAAAGGTGGCACTGCCGTCTCAGGATACGGCCGCCTTAAAGGAGCCTGCAGATAGAAAGCAGGAGGCTATCCTGAAGTCTGTATATACACACTCAGGTACTATACTGAGACCTGCTATTGCTTCAGCATGGATGTGTAGTGCTGCAGCTGCTTGGTCTGATACCCTGTCAGATAACATTGATTCCCTTGACAGGGATACTATTTTGCTAACCATAGAGCATATTAAAGACGTCGTCTTATATATGAGGGATGCACAGAGGGACATTTGCCGGCTGGCATCTAGAATTAATGCAATGTCCATTTCTGCCAGGAGAGTATTATGGACTCGGCAATGGACAGGTGATGCTGATTCTAAAAGGCACATGGAGGTTTTGCCTTATAAGGGTGAGGAATTGTTTGGGGACGGTCTCTCGGACCTCGTATCCACAGCAACAGCTGGGAAGTCGACTTTTTTACCTCAGGTTCCCTCACAGCCTAAGAAAGCACCGTATTATCAAGTACAGTCCTTTCGGCCTCAGAAAGGCAAGCGGGTCAGAGGCGCGTCCTTTCTGCCCAGAGGCAGGGGTAGAGGGAAAAAGCTGCACCAGACAGTCAGTTCCCAGGAACAAAAATCCTCCCCTGCTTCCACTAAGTCCACCGCATGATGCTGGGGCTCCACAGGTGGAGCCAGGTGCGGTGGGGGCGCATCTCCGGAACTTCAGCGACCAGTGGGTTCGCTCACAGGTGGATCTCTGGGTTCTACAAGTGGTATCTCAGGGATACAAGCTGGAGTTCGAGGCATCTCCCCCTCGCCGTTACCTCAAATCAGCCTTGCTAGCTGCTCCCAAGGAAAGGGAGGTAGTACTGGCGGCAATTCACAAGCTGTACCTTCAGCAGGTGATAATCAAAGTTCCCCTCCTTCAACAGGGACAGGGTTACTATTCCACAATGTTTGTGGTACCGAAACCAGACGGTTCGGTGAGACCCATTCTGAATTTAAAATCCTTGAACACTTACATAAGGAAGTTCAAGTTCAAAATGGAATCGCTCAGGGCGGTTATTGCAAGCCTGGAAGAGGGGGATTTTATGGTGTCACTGGACATCAAGGATGCTTACCTACATGTCCCCATATACCCCCCTCACCAGGAGTACCTCAGGTTTGTGGTACAGGACTGTCATTACCAATTCCAGATGTTGCCGTTTGGTCTGTCCACGGCACCGAGGGTATTTACCAAGGTAATGGCCGAAATGATGATACTCCTTCGAAAGAAGGGAGTTATAATTATCCCATACTTGGACGATCTCCTTATAAAGGCGAGGTCCAAGGAGCAGTTGTTAGTCGGAGTAGCACTATCTCGGGAAGTGTTACAACAGCACGGCTGGATTCTGAATATCCCAAAGTCGCATCTGATTCCTACGACGCGTCTGCTGTTCTTGGGCATGATTCTGGACACAGAACAGAAGAAGGTGTTTCTCCCGGAGGAGAAGGCCCAGGAATTGTCATCTCTGGTCAGGGACCTCCTGAAACCAAAACAGGTGTCGGTGCATCACTGCACGCGAGTCCTGGGAAAGATGGTAGCTTCTTACGAAGCAATTCCCTTCGGCAGGTTCCATGCAAGGATCTTTCAGTGGGATCTGTTAGACAAGTGGTCCGGATCGCATCTTCAGATGCATCGGTTGATCACCCTGTCCCCGAGGGCCAGGGTGTCTCTGCTGT
Organism: Pseudophryne corroboree; assembly: GCF_028390025.1. Classification (NCBI taxonomy): domain Eukaryota; kingdom Metazoa; phylum Chordata; class Amphibia; order Anura; family Myobatrachidae; genus Pseudophryne; species Pseudophryne corroboree. The sequence goes on along the minus strand of NC_086444.1, from coordinate 188,059,641 downwards.
GGTGGCTGCAGAGTGCTCATCTTCTCGAGGGCCGCAGAGTGCTCATCTTCTTGAGGGCCGCAGATTTGGCATTCAGGACTGGGTCCTGGTGACCACGGATGCAAGCCTCCGAGGTTGGGGGGCAGTCACTCAGGGAAGAAACTTCTAAGGACAGTGGTCGAGTCAGGAGACTTCCCTACACATAAATATTCTGGAACTAAGGGCCATTTACAATGCCCTGAGTCAAGCAGTAACCCTGCTTCAAAACCAGCCGGTGCTGATCCAGTCAGACAACATTACGGCGGTCGCCCATGTAAACCGACAGGGCGGCACAAGAAGCAGGATGGCGATGGCATAAGCCACAAGGATTCTTCGATGGGCGGAGAATCACGTGCTAGCACTGTCGGCAGTGTTCATTCCGGGAGTGGACAACTGGGAAGCAGACTTCCTCAGCAGGCACTCAACAAAAAGCTAAAAAGATATTGCGCCAGGTCAAGAGACCCTCAGGCGATAGCTGTGGACGCTCTAGTGACACCGTGGGTGTACCAGTCGGTTTATGTGTTCCCTCCTCTTCCTCTCATACCAAAGGTACTGAGGATAATAAGAAAGAGAGGAGTAAGAACTATACTCATCATTCCGGATTGGCCAAGAAGAACTTGGTACCCGGAACTACAAGAAATGATCTCAGAGGACCCTTGGCCTCTGCCGCTCCGACAGGACCTGCTACAGCAGGGGCCCTGTTTGTTCCAAGACTTACTGCGGCTGCGTTTGACGGCATGGCGGTTGAACGCCGGATCCTAATGGAAAAGGGCATTCCGGATGAAGTCATTCCTACGCTGATTAAAGCAAGGAAAGATGTGACAGCAAAACATTATCACCGCATATGGCGAAAATATGTTGCTTGGTGTGAGGCCAGGAAGGCCCCAACAGAGGAATTTCAGCTGGGTCGATTTCTGCACTTCCTACAGTCAGGAGTAACTATGGGCCTAAAATTGGAATCCATTAAAGTCGGCCCTGTCTATTTTTCTTTCAAAAAGAACTGGCGTCACTGCCTGAAGTTCAGACGTTTGTTAAGGGAGGGCTGCGTATTCAGACCCCTTTTGTGCCTCCAGTGGCACCTTGGGATCTCAACGTTGTGTTGGATTTCCTAAAATCACATTGGTTTGAGCCACTTCAGACCGTGGAGTTGAAGTATCTCACGTGGAAGGTAGTCATGCTGTTGGCCTTGGCCTCAGCTAGGCCTGTGTCAGAATTGGCGGCTTTGTCCTGTAAAAGCCCATATCTGATTTTCCATATGGACAGGGCAGAATTGAGGACTCGTCTCCAATTTCTCCCTAAGGTGGTATCGGGTCTGGGACTGAGGGTCGACAGCACAAAGGTCGACACACCTTAGGTCAACGCCAATTGGTCGACACCTTAGGTCGACATGGACAAAAGGTCGACAGGAACAAGGTCGACATGGAAAATGGTCGACATGAGTTTTTTATGTTTTTTTGGTGTCGTTTTCTTCGTAGAGTAACCGGGAACCCCAATTAGTGCACCGCGTCCCCTCGCATGGCTCGCTTCGCTCGCCATGCTTCGTTCATGGTGCCTTCGCTCCGCTACCGCTTCGCTCGGCACACTTTACCGTTCCAATCGTAGTCCACGTGGATCGTTAAGTATGAAAAGGTTCAAAAAAAGAAAAAATCGTGAAAAACTCATGTCGACCTTTTTCCATGTCGACCTTGTTCCTGTCGACCTTTTGTCCATGTCGACCTAAGGTGTGTCGACCAATTGGCGTCGACCTAAGGTGTGTTGACCTTTGTGCTGTCGACCTGGAGTCCGGATACCGGTGGTATCAGCGTTTCATTTGAACCAACCTATGGTGGTGCCTGCGGCTACTCGGGACTTGGAGGATTCCAAGTTGCTGGACGTAGTCCGGGCCCTGAAAATCTACGTTTCCAGGACGGCTAGAGTCAGGAAAACTGACTCCCTGTTTATCCTGCATGCACCCAACAAGCTGGGTGCTCCTGCTTCAAAGCAGACTATTGCTCGCTGGATCTGTAGCACGATTCAACTTGCACATTCTGCGGCTGGACTGCCGCATCCTAAATCTGTAAAAGCCCATTCCACGAGGAAGGTGGGCTCTTCTTGGGCGGCTGCCCGAGGGGTCTCGGCTTTACAACTTTGCCGAGCTGCTACTTGGTCGGGATCAAACACTTTTGCAAAATTCTACAAGTTTGATACCCTGGCTGAGGAGGACCTTGAGTTTGCTCATTCGGTGCTGCAGAGTCATCCGCACTCTCCCGCCCGTTTGGGAGCTTTGGTATAATCCCCATGGTCCTTACGGAGTACCCAGCATCCACTAGGACGTCAGAGAAAATAAGAATTTACTCACCGGTAATTCTATTTCTCGTAGTCCGTAGTGGATGCTGGGAGCCCATCCCAAGTGCGGACTTTCTGCAATACATGTATATAGTTATTGCTTAACTATAGGGTTATTGTTATGAGCCATCTGTTGAATGAGGCTCAGTTGTTGTTCATACTGTTAACTGGGTATAGTTATCACAAGTTGTACGGTGTGATTGGTGTGGCTGGTATGAGTCTAAGGGTGTGTACACACGGTAAGATTTTTTCAACCGATTCTGACTATATAGTCAGAATCGGAAGAAAAGATAGTGCAGATCGCAAGGTGACAGTCACCTTGCGATCCCGATCCGATGTCGATGCGCGGCCCCGCGCGGTCGGCATCGGCCGAAAAAATAGGCTGTGCAGGCAAGTCAATCCTGACTATCTCTATAGAAGAGATAGTCAGGATTGACACTTAGCCAAAATCGCACAGAACCAGGATCGCAAGCACACTCATTATGTGCTTGCGATACTGGCTAAGTGCCAACCCGGCCCCCCGTCGCACAGTGAGAATCGGATAAGTCCGAATCTCACCGTGTGTACACACCCTTACCCTGGATTCCAAATCCTTTCCTAGTAATGTCAGCTCTTCCGGGCACAGTTTCCCTAACGGAGGTCTGGAGGAGGGGCATAGAGGGAGGAGCCAGTGCACACCAGATATAGTACCTAATCTTTCTTTTAAGAGTGCCCAGTCTCCTGCGGAGCCCGTCTATTCCCCATGGTCCTTACGAAGTACCCAGCATCCACTACAGACTACGAGAAATAGAATTACCGTTGAGTAAATTCTTATTTTTGGATTCCAAAGTATCATCTTTCCTGGTCTTCGACAAAAAACAGCTGTCTATTGTCTCCTAGAATTGTCAGTCCAGCGATAGACTTTATTTTCATACTTCATTTCCACTTCTGCCTTTTTTAATTTTGATAGGATCCCTTTTATAACTCTGTATTTGACTATTTAATTTGTCATACCAGTTTGTGTCAGTGTCTGCTTCTATAATGGACTAATGTATCACTTCAAAAACCACAGTTGTTTCGTTTAACACATGCATCTCATTTGTAGATTGGTCAATGATGAGTAAAAAAAAGATCAAAAGTACATTCTTATAGTATTCCTACCCACTTTCTACAGAAAGTTGGATCATATTGGCTAATAGATAGAGTTCCTCACTCTCAATCTCCTCTATTTTTTAGCACAATAATAATCATTAAGTGATCTGCAGTGATAATAATAGTCCATTGCCTTGCTTTTAATTTAAAGTAGATCATCATGGTAAATATCCTCAAGGGAGGTTACTAGCACTTGTTCAGTGAGGATTTCTTTATATAGAATGGCATCAGCTTGTTACTCAGAATATCTGTGCAGGTCAGCCACGGCATTAATTATATTGTTATAGCCACTCACCTCATCAGATTTAATTTGGCGATTCATAATAACATATAAAGTGCTGCAGTCAAAGTGTAGTAAAAAAAACTATATATACATACATATATATATATATATATATATATATATAGCACATACCATAATAGAGCAATATTCCCTCTAATCATAAAGCTTCATGTCAATAAGGCTGCAGAACACCACTGTCTGAATCCATTCATAATATACTACAAGGGTCAAAACATTAAACTGTTTCTTAGTACCTCCAATTGCAGCATTGTCATTGGGTATTTTTTTTTATCTCTGCTGAAAAATATAATACACTAGTAGATAGTTGTACAATACAGATTGAATCAACAGTAATTCTTCCAAAGTATAAAGTACTCTGAGATCAACCAGTCGCTGGGTATATTTTGACAAACTAAATCACTACTCCTAAAGTAATCTGTATTCTATACCTATTGACCCTTTCTCCTTATTAGCCATCACATAACTTCTCCAAATGAACACCTAGGGAAATCCTTTTACATGGAAGATTTACTCGCTTATAATGCTGTTTGCTGCACTGGAATCTAAGATTATTCACATCAGTAACTGCAATTTAGTGGATCAAAGTGCAGCAGTCATTACCAAAGCTTCAAGGTTTTTCAGCTTTAGTACCAATAACCGTGCATTGAAAAATAGAAATAACCAGTATTTCTTCCTCATTTCTTGTACAGTATATTAGGTGATGTTTTAGGCCCATTTAACAAAGGGGGTAATGTTGTATCCTTTCACTCAGGAGTTAGGTAATTACGGGACATAGCCAAATCAAAAACATTTATCAGTACAAATGTTCCTATCTCTTCTATTCTGAAAGGATATTTTCTTTTCCCTTTCTGTTGTATATGTCTGTATATTCTGCATATTTATACATTGCCATTCAATTGTATTGCATATGCTGTAAATATTATTGAATTCTTTATGGTGCCCATTGTATCCTTTGTGTAATATGAGGCTGTTCCATAGCCTTCACCTCACAAAGTGAAATCATTTAAAGGGCTTAATTCAGAGTTGATCATAGCGTACGGCTAAGATCATTTACTCTGACATGCGGGGGGACGCCTAGCACAGGGCTAGTCTGCCCCGCTTGTCAGGCCCTACCTTCCCCCCCGCACAAGTACAAAAGCTAGTAGGGAGCTACTTGTTGCATCCCGGGTTGCAACGGCTGCGTGTGATGTCACGCAGCCGCCGAGGCCCGCCCTCACACGGTCCTGTCACGCCTGTGTTGCCCGGACCGCGCCCCCAAAATGGCGGCCAAACGCCACTGGACCGCCCAGCGAACGCCTCTGCCTGTCAATCAGGCAGAGGCGATCGCTGGGCTGAGATGTCGATAGCATCTCTGGCATGCGTCGGCGCACTGCTGCGCCGGAGCATGCGCTGTTCAGACCGGATCGCCTGCTGTGCACAGCAGCAATCAGCTGTTTTTGCACAGCAGCGATCAGGTCTGAATGAGACCCATAGTCTGCAAAAATGTGATGTTTCTCCATTTGCACATTAGCAGCTATCTGTCCCCTAGTGCTTTTCAAGTCACATTAATTTTGAAAACACCTTCATAAAATAAATGTACTTTAAACAATTGAGTGAATCTTTGAAAAAAAAAGTTATGTAACAATATTTTATGATCATATGCTTCATTAATTAATAGTTTTGCTTTATTGTTCTTAAAGTTCTCAATTTTTACATCTTAAATTAGCTATGAGGGAACTTCAGGGTCTCTAATTATTATCTTTTAATTTTGTGGTGCCATAAAGGTTCTGATTGCTATATATAGCATTAAAACGTTCACATAATAGTACAACCAGAACATGAACATCATGTCCCATTGTAAGTTTAAGGACATATTATTATAAATTAAAAATAATGTTGTATAGGGCTTAGCATCAGGAGGCTGACTGTGAGTTTTGAGAGCAAAGCAAAATAAAGTGTACTTGCACTGCAGGTGGGCTCAATTTAAAATATGCAGAGTTTTAGACGTGAGAAGGACATGTCCAATCTAAAATCTGACCTGCAGTGTAACATTAAAGCTGACCAGCATGTGCGGGTTAGATGCAAAAGCAGCCAGCATTTACCCTGCAAGATAAAGAAAAATTGTATGTGCATTGCTTGGATTTCAACATATGTCCAAGTGAAAGTTGACTTTGTTGCGGATTTAGGGATATATTTACTAAAGTGCAGGTTTTTAGAAGTGGAGATGTTGTATATAGCATATAATCAGATTATATCTGTTATCTTCTAGAAGACACTAGATAAATAATAAGTAGAATCTGATTGATTGCTAGGGGCAACATCACTTCTAAAAACTCTGCACTTCAGTAAACATATTCCTTAGAATCAGCCTTCTAGAAGTGTTAGTGTTGTGGTTTTCTCTACAACACACACACATATATATATTAACAACAGGTATATTTTCAGGATAACTCACGAGTACATTGTCAACGTTTCGGTCATAGCGCGACCTTTGTCAAGATATCTCAGCAGTGGGATCACTCACAAGTGTACACCAACCAATATATATATATATTATATATATGTGTGTGTGTGTGTACTGCTCCCGGGTCTGGCACTCGATGCTTCATGTTTTGCTGCGGCGCTGCCCTCACAATAGTAAGTATAGAAACATGCAAAGGTGCGACACTCAGGCTATTGAATAACTTCACAAGAGACAGTGGACTTCAATCAACGTTTCAATAATCTAACACATTGTCATCAGGATAACACATTTAAGTACAGATATACATTTATAGGTGCTCACCGCAGGTGAATGTCAGTGTCAGGGCCGGGACTGCTCACAAAAAGCTATAATACAAAAGCAAGGAGACATAAGCATCATACAAATTAGCCATAATAATCAGTATATATACTCGATAAATACACTCCGATACAAAGTAGCCATAATGATCAGGATTCTATAAACACAAACTGATACAATAAGAAAACCATGTTTAGCTTATACAACTGTATATTGTTATAAGGTTAACCAGACAGAAAAAGGACTGGACTAACGTAAGGTACCAGAAGCCCTTTTGGATGAATCACATTAAGGTGATTAATCCAATTGTCCGAAATTCCAATTTTCCAAATTTTAGCTATTAAAGATTTAGTGACAACTAAGATATGGGAAAACAATGTATTCAAGAGTGGATCCAAATCTGGTAATGGGCAAGCTAATAAGAATATCCACTGGTCCAGGGAGAGCGACAGGCTGGAGAGGGATTTCAGGACATCAAGTACCTTATTCGAAAAGAGAACTATGTAGGGACAAGACCACCAGATATGAAGAGTATCCCTCTGACCACAGCCCCACCAACAAACAGGAGTAGCAGAAGGACATATCCTAGACAATTTATCAGGGGTTTAGTAACAGCAGTAATATAACTTATAAGACATTTCTTTGAATTGGGTTGATATTGAGCTTTTGGCTATGCCCTCTCATACTTCCTCCCAACAAGAGTCATCGGGGAGGACCTAGGTCCCACTCCCGTTCATGACAAGTCTGTAAAACAGAGGCAACCCTGACTAACATAGAATATGTGAGAGAAATCAAGGCAGTACATAAGGGGTTCCCGGTACATAAAGATTCAAAAGAAGTAAAATCCCACTTGATATCAGACTGAGAGGAAAAAGTGGAAAATCTGAAAATATTCATAGAAGGTTGGGGATAGGGAGGAGAACTTACGTTTAAGATCATCAATAGTTATCCAGGAATCCTGGGAACAGATCATATACTATGTGAACACCAACTCTGTGCCACAATACAAATTGGAGAGGAGACACAGCAGTGGGAAAAGCAAGGTTATCCCAAAGGGGGGTAAGGGAAGAGAAGGTGGAGGAAAGTTTATATTTCACCAGATAATTAATCCAGAGTTAGAGATGGAATTTAAGAGAAGGAAAATAATTTGTCAGGATGAGTTGATAAGTCCTGTCCAGACCCAACAGAGAAGCTAATTAACGACGGCCGAAGGAAAAGGCTTCCAAGTCCAACCAGACAATAGAACCCTGGGGGGCAAAAGAAGCCATAATTTGACTCAGGTGACTAGCAAGATAATAAAATGTAACATCCGGAAATCCCCGGCCACCTTCCAAGCAAGGGAGCCTAAGTACATTAAAAGCAATTCTTGGGGATTTGTCAATCCAAACAAGCTTCACGAAAAAGGTCTGGACATCCCTAAGAACCTTTTCTGGAACTCTGACAGGTAGTGTGTGAAAGAGGTAAAGAAGTTGTGACATAAGAGTAATTTTAATGGCTATGAGTCTTCCCAGCCAGGATATGATATGAGCCCTTCATTTTATAAAATCTGTGTTCATCTTACTTGAAAGACGTGGAAAATTCTCTGAGTACAAAGAGTTATACTGGGATGTAATATACACACCCAAGTACTCAATCTTAAAGTACTACCATTGAAGATCATATGAAGAGTGTAATGAGCATTTCAGTTCATCTGAAACATATAATAGCATGGCATTGGATTTAGTCAAGTTGATTTTATAACCCAATAAAGCTGCATACTCATATAATCTCATACAGGGCCGGGTGTGAAGAATGCGGACGAGTAAGGGACAGCAAAACATCTTCTGCGAATAATGGAATTTTTAAATCTTGGGGACCCACCTTCACCTCCGGTACCCTTTCAGAATGTCTACTCATGGCAGCCAGGGGAAAAATAACCATAGCAAACACCAAAGGAGAAAGAGGGCACCGCTGTCTTTTACCATTAGACAACTGGAAAGGAGCAGATAGTATCCCGTTTGTGAGAACTCTAGCAATTGGGGAGGAATTAAGTGCTGACACCCCCCTTAGGAATTCTGCTGATATACCAAACGCCTGCAGGGTTTGAAATACAAAAGGCCACAAAATGCAATCAAACGCCTTTTCGGCAACAAGAGAGCGAATAATAGACAGAGTATGTCGGCAGTTCATTAATTGAATAAGGTCTATCTCCTAGTGTCCCTATCCTGACATCCAGGAATAAAACCTAACTGATCATAATGAATTAGACCTGGGTGAACACTATTGAGCCGAGTAGCTAAGATTTTAGCGTAGTTTGATATCTATGTTCAATAGAGATATTGGCCTGTAATTAGCACAATATGTATAACTTTTCAATTCCTTTATGAATAACTATCACTCTAGCTTCCAGCATAGTGCTGGGGAATGGGGTGCCATGTAGCACAGTATTACACAATATATGAAGATGAGGGACCAAGATGGAAAGAAATTTCTTATAATAGGAGGTCGAAAAGCCATCTGGGGCTTTAGAGGATTTAAAGCCCTTCAATACCGCATAAATCTCTTCTTCTGAGATATCTCTATTCAGCTCTGAAGAAGCATAGTCAGACAATCTAGGCAGGTGAGCGCATGGCAGGAATTCTGAATTCAAAGCATCTGGTGGACCAGAACTCGAATTATCAAAATTTAAATTATAAAGTTTAGAATAATAGTCCTGAAACTCCCAATTATTAGTTTCGGGAGCATAGGTTATCTCATTGGAATTAGTATGTATTACTAGAATATTGTTCTGGGAGCTTTGGGATCAGAGGCATGATGCCAAAATTCTATCCACTGTTTTGCCTTTCTCACAGAAAGTTTGTCTAAGCTTCTGAAATGTGTTTGCTGTGCGCTCTGATAGAAAAAGTGAAGTCTCGGATTTAGCCTTAAGCAAAAGCTCTAAGTTAACAGGGGTAGGAGAAAGTTTATGTTGATGTTCAATTGCTTGAAGCCTAGCAGAAAGGGAGAAGAATTGGGACTCCCTCGTCTTAAATCTAGAAGCCTGGCTTATCAGATGGCCCTGCAAGCACGCCTTATGGGCTTCCCATAAGGTAATAGGGGAAGTCTCCGGCCTATCATTACGTAGAAAATAGTAAGCCAGGATTTAATTTGATCAGTAAGTATCGGATTGTGTAAAAAGGAGTCATTCAGCCGCCAAGAGGCTGGAGGGGGATGGGGGACAAGGGAGAGGAGATCAACTGTAATCGGGTAATGGTCCGACCATATTATAAGGGGTATATGTGCAAATGTGAGTTTAGAGTATAAGTCCCGGCTGAGAAAAATCAAATCATTCCTGAAGTAGGAACTATGGGCAGAGGAATAAAACATATAAGCCCTAGTCAAATGTTCAGTTAATCTATGAATCATATAGTAAATGGTGTTTCAAAAGAGATAGCAAGGCTAAAGAGGCAGAAGAAGGGGGTTTGAGAGTAGATGGAAAAGTAAGGGAGGTCTTTTCTCTTGAGCAAGGTAGCAGGCGCAATGTCCTGGAAAATTTGAAGGGAATTACCTTGGAATTGTATATTGGAGATGGACCCTATCCAGTATGAGGTGGTCTTCCGGAGTCGTCAGTGATAGGGGACAAAACATTTTTTTTAAGGTAGTCATCCAAAGATGCCAGTTCAACCTCCACTGGAACACCCCAATTTGTAAATTAGTATGTATCTTCCTGTTCTCCTGATCGTCCTAGTGTTCCAGGATAAGCTGAACCTCCTGTTTCAGACCTTGGAGCTCATTGCCTAGATCACGATGGAAGCAACCACCTCATCCATCTTAGATTCCAGATGGTCCATTCTATCCCCAAGATCGTTGAGGTCAGCTTTAAGAGAAGTAATCACCATATGCACGTCCGCTTGTACCACCTGTATAGACTTCCTCATCTACTTGATTTCACGAAAAAGTAATTGCAAATCTTTCCATGTCAATGGAGAATGGTCAGAGTCCTCTGCATCAGAAACATCAAGGAGCAATTGGGTAGATCGACTTGAAGGTTTACCAGTTGAGAAGGCAATTTTTTTAAGGCTCTAAGTTAGGTCCAACCTGCTTTGCTTGCAGTTGCCTTTAGGCATGATGGAGAGATAGACAAGTTGGCACAAGAAAATCACTGCGGTATGGAGTTAGGTAAATCACTATAGTAGGGAAATGGCAATTTAATTACATTATCATAGGTAGTATAGAAAGAAAGTCCCAAGACTCAGGGCAACCTCAACATAATCACATCTTGAGAGAATTGAGAACTCAAAGGGAGATGAATCAACAAAAATCACCATTAGAGGGAGTTTCAGCTCTAATTGTCATATACAGTAATGGTAGGATTTTGCAATTAAGGTAGCTGATAATAAAAAAATGTAGAGCTATTATAGCACAGTCATATAAAACCACTCCAGTGATTGGGCATATAGCCTTGGCATGAGAAATTCCCCAGTTGTGCTGGTAAAGAGTGTGGCCTCATATACAAGGGACCGACAGGCACAGGAAGGCAAGGACTGACAGGTGGGGAGCCTCAGTCACAGACCAGCCAATGATGAGGTAGCTCCACAGGCCACTCTTCGAGGCAGGGAACAGCAGCTGAGGTCTGGCCTGGTCCGTTACCAAGATGGCCACCAGGAATCACAATGCTGAAGGGAATCCAGCATTTCTTGGCTCCAACACAGCACAGTTGCGGCAAACAGGGCCCCCAGAGGAACAGAGGCTGGTTGAGGGGTCACCGCCGGGAATCCACTGCAGGGGGGAGGCCATACAGAGCGGTAGTGAGTCTCCCAAGACCCGGGCCTCCAGAAGTGTGCAGCAGCCCCAGCCACAAATCAAGTCCCCGGCTTGGAGAGTGTATGTAGGCCGCAACTCATAGAATCTAATGGAGTCCTCCTCAGCATCCCAGATCGCTCCCAGTAACCCATAGTAGCAGGAACTTGCTGGGCTGGGGTGATTGGAGTCCCTGGGTGGCAATAAAGAGCTAAATTGGATGAGTCCAGGCAGGAGCTCACAAAGGACACTGCTTTCTCTTATGTACACTATGTTTCCTGACTCTGTGGCTGTCTCTTAGCTCTTTGGGTGTCTCTTGGATTTGCAACTGTCTTTTTGTTCTCTTTGTATCTGCTACTCCCTGGTATCAGGGCTAATGATCCCCCTAGTAGTGTGTTGATGATCCCCCTTGTAGAATCATTAGTGTACATTAAGGATTGGACTGCACACCTCCTGAGTAAACTATTAGTAGTCTCGTCATTTTCGATAATAATGCAGATTTTTTACAAATATTTTTAAATAAACTAAATATTGGATATTGACCCCACATAGTTTCTTAATGATCAATATAAACTTTAGTTTTTTTTTCTTTACATCAGTACTTTTATCCTTTATAATCAAGATGGGGAGGGGGCGCGCAACTAACACGTTTATGAAATTGACAGCCATAATGGAAACCAGTAGTATTTTTTTTTTTTTAGAAAAATAATAAAATAATCAAGTGTTGAAATTATTAAATTCAATTGGTTATGTCTAGAATGATGATAAAAATAAACTAGCAGATTCGATTTTCACTGCACTGTTTTGGTGTTGATTTATTGCTTTCTAAATTATATTTCTAGGAAGTGTAGGGAAATGTTTATTACTATTAGGGTGTTTCCCAAACCTAAAAACACGATATCTTACAGGATCGTCAAACACTCAGGGCCCAGAAAACAATACCACTCATTTTGATTTTATCACTTGTTTTGCAAATTGAATATATAAAATGCATAATCTTCATTGAAGACAGATGGAATGAAGTCTAATCAGGATTGCAGAAACTGTTGGCTGGATGTGTACATGTATGGACACTGAACAGAGAAAGAGTTCAGAGAGGCTATCCCGGATGATCAGCATCAAGCACTAATTAAGCAAATCAACTCTACAAACTTATATTTGTACGGGATGTCCAGATCCATGGAAAACATGTTGCAATGGTTTCAGCAGACCTATGCAACATCACTATTGATTGTAACAAGTCTAGACATAATAGCCAATGAGTTAAAATCAAGTCAAAAATTAAGCTTCTCATTTAAGGATTTTGTTACATATATACCGGCCGCTCCACAGGAACCTTTGAGACTAGCAACTGCTTCTGAACGGGTTGAATATATATTATAAGGCAGCTATATCCTTCATCTAGGCCGCAAAGTAGCTATCAATCTGCAGCTCATATGGGACAAGGTCATCACTAAGGTCAAGGAGTTTGGAGGAGTTTTTTTTTAGTTTTTCCCATTAAGAAGGTGATTAGAGTGTCAACCACTCAGCACTTCAAGAGGTCATGAGTGTGTAACTGTGTTCATGTTATACAATGTTCATCTTTGTTTGTACAGAGTTTACTGACCACTCCTCAGAACATTTTAAAACCAGCAACCACCACTGAATGGACTTATTAAATAATAAGCCAGTCAAATCCTCTCTAGGCTGCAAAGTAGCTATCAACCTGCAGCTTATCTGGATCAAGGTTATCACACAGGCCAAAGAGTAAGGATTTTTTTGTCCCGTGAGGAGGGTGACCAGGCTGTCAACCACTCAACAATCCCAAGTGTTGGCGAGTATAAAACTGTGTTATCCAGTTTTTATCTTTGTTTGCTGCAGTTCAGATGTGTCTTAGCTAATATTCAGAGTCAGGGAAGGCTGTCCACTCCCCCTAACTCCTCCCTTTTACTTCTCTATTTGCGGCCCGTGTTTGCTCTCCCCTGTCACTACAGGTGAAGGATGTGGAGTGTTTTAAAGAAGCACCACGTCTCACTCTGGGTGATAGGCCCCATCATCTGGCAATCACCTAATCTCACTCTGTGTGGTAGGCTCCTCCCACTGCCTATCACCCCATCTTAAGCCCCACCCACTGACAATCACCCCATTGGGTGATTTACAGCTGGAAGTTAGAGGAGTTGCTAGTATGTTCCCTCAGTTACTGGCCACCAATGTGTATATACGTACATATCAGTTAAATATAAATAAACAAATTATAAACAAATTTAATAAATATACAATATTCATGTTGTTTATAATCCTCTGAGGTGTAAATACATTGAATCAACCATCATTAAATATATATTTCACATGTGTTTCTATCAGTATAGAGCTACGACTCTAATTACAACAACTTTTAACTCACATATAGTAATTTAACCCTTAATCAGGGTTACACTTGTATAATAGTGCATTAGTGAAAGTAAGGTTGTTATAATAGGATTTTAATACCTACCGGTAAATCCTTTTCTCTTAGTCCGTAGAGGATGCTGGGGACTCCATAAGGACTATGGGATATAGACGGGATCCGCAGGAGATATGGGCACTTTAAGACTTTAAATGGGTGTGAACTGGCTCCTCACTCTATGCCCCTCCTCCAGACCTCAGTTATAGGAACTGTGCCCAGGGAGACGGACATTTTGAGGAAAAGGATTTTTGTTAAACCAAGGGTGAGATACATACCAGCTCACACCACAACACACCGTACAACATGGCTTTTAACTAAATACCAGTTAACGGCATGAACCAAAAACAGCAACAGGCTGATCTTAAACGAAACACAACCTTCGTGTAACATAAGCAATAACTATTAACAAGTACTGCAGATGGGGTTCGCACGGGGACGGGCACCCAGCATCCTCTACGGACTAAGAGAAAAGGATTTACCGGTAGGTATTAAAATCCTATTTTCTCATACGTCCTAGAGGATGCTGGGGACTCCATAAGGACCATGGGGTTTATACCAAAGCTTCAGAACGGGCGGGAGAGTGCGGATGACTCTGCAGCACCGATTGAGCAAACATGAGGTCCTCATCAGCCAGGGTATCAAACTTGTAGAATTTGGCAAAAGTGTTTGAATCCGACCAAGTAGCCGCTCGGCAAAGTTGTACCACCGATACTCCTCGGGCAGCCGCCCAAGATGAGCCCACCTTCCTGGTAGAATGGGCCTTCACCGACGTCGGTAACGGCAATCCAGCCATAGAATGAGCATGCTGAATTGTATTACAGATCCAGCGTGTAATAGTCTGCTTGGAAGCAGGATTTCCAATCTTGTTGGAAGCATACAGGACAAACAGAGCCTCTGTTTTCCTAATACGAGCCGTTCTGGCTACATAAATTTTCAAAGCTCTGACCACAATGAGAGACTTTGATTCAGCCAAGGCTTCAGTGCCACAGGCACCACAATAGGTTGGTTCATGTGAAACGAAGAAACCACCTTTGGCAGAAATTGTTGACGAGTTCTCAATTCCGCTCTATCCACATGGAAGATCAAATAGGGGCTCTTGTGAGACAAAGCCACTAATTCCAACACCCGCCTTGCGGACGCCAAGGCCAAAAGCATGACCACTTTCCAAGTGAGAAATTTAAATTCAACCTTCTGTAGAGGTTCAAACCAATGTGACTGAAGGAACTGCAACACCATGTTAAGGTGCCACTGGGGGCACAAATGAAGGTTGGATGTGCAGCACACCTTTCGCGAAAGTCTGAACTTCTGGAAGGGAGGCCAATTATTTTTGAAAGAAAAATTGATAAGGCCAAAATCTGCACCTTAATGGAGCCTAACTTTAGGCCCGCATCCACACCTGCTTGCAAAAAATGGAGAAAACGACCCAGCTGAAATTCTTCCGTAGGAGCCTTCTTGGATTCACACCAAGACACATATTTTCTCCAAATACGGTGATAATGCTTTGCTGTTACCTCCTTTCTAGCTTTAAGTAGTGTGGGGATGATTTCACCGGGAATACCCTTTCGAGCTAGGATTTGGCGTTCAACCTCCATGCCGTTAAACGCAACCGCGGTAAGTCTTGGAACACGCACGGCCCTTGCTGTAACAGATCCTCTCTTAGAGGAAGAGGCCAGGGATCTCCTATGAGTAATTCCTGAAGATCCGGATACCAGGCTCTCCGTGGCCAATCTGGAACAACGAGTATCGCCTGAACCTTTGTTCTTCTTATGATCCTTATCACCTTTGGAATGAGTGGAAGTGGAGGGAACACATAGACCGACTGAAACACCCACGGTGTCAGCAGGGCGTCCACCGCAACTGCTTGCGGGTCCCTCGACCTGGAACAATATTTCTGAAGTTTCTTGTTGAGGCGAGACACCATCATGTCTATTTGAGGAATTCTCTAATGACTTGTCACTTCTGCAAAGACTTCTTGATGAAGACCCCACTCCCCTGGATGGAGATCATGTCTGCTGAGAAAATCTGCTTCCCAGTTGTCCACGCCTGGAATGAAGACTGCCGACAGAGCGCTTGCATGTTTTTCCGCCCAGCGGAGAACTGTTGTGGCCTCCGCCATCGCCGTTCTGCTCCTTGTTCTGCCCTGGCGGTTTATGTACGCCACTGCTGTAATGTCCGACTGAATCAGGACGGGCCGGCCGCGAAGATGTTCCACTTGTAGAAGGCCGTTGTAGATGGCCCTTGATTCCAGAATGTTTATGTGCAGACAAGCTTCCTGGCTTGACCATTTTCCCTGGAAATTTTCCCCTTGTGTGACCGCTCCCCAGCCTCGGAGACTTGCATCTCTGGTTACCAGGATCCAATCCTGGATCCCAAACCTGCGTCCCTCTAGGAGGTGAGATCTTTGAAACCACCACAGGAGACAAATTCTGGTCCTTGAAGATAGGCTTATTTTCCGGTGCATGTGTAGGTGAGACCCGGACCACTTGTCCAACAGGTCCCACTGAAACACCATGGCATGGAACCTGCCAAACGGAATGGCCTCGTAGGCCGCCACCATCTTCCCCAGCACCCGAGTGCATTGATGAATCGACACTCTTGCCGGTTTCAGAATCCCTTTGACTATGTTCTGGATTAACAGAGCTTTATCCACTGGGAGAAAAACTCTCTGTAGTTCCGTGTCCAGAATCATGCCCAAGAATGACAGCCATGTTGTCGGAACCAACTGTGACTTTGGCAAATTTAGGAGCCAACCATGTTGTTGCAGAACTGTCAGGGAGACCGTAACATTTCTTAGTAACTGTTATGAGCCACGGCTGTGGCTCATTTCCATTTTTGCATTTTGGTTATGTATTTTATGTTATACTTCTGTTCATGTTCCCCGTGGGTGTCATGGGGTGCTCGGAGCTCACCCTTAAGGAGGGGATACTGTTATGAACCACAGGTAGTGGTTCATTCCTATTTTATGTTTATAAAGTTGTCTTGCATGCCAGGATTTCCGGTTGCTCTGTTTTAGAATACTCTTGTCTGCTGCCGCTGGTGAGTCTGTGTAATTGCAGCTTGTTCCCATGTGTTCAGTCTCACCTGGCTGCTAATTGCATCTTGTCAGTTTGGAGTCATGCAACAGGGCAGCTGCATGAGATTATTAATTAGGCCTCTCTGTTATATGCTGGCTGACTGCAATTCACAGATGCTGGTGATATTTCTGGGTTTCCAGTCTGCTTGAGTTCTGAGCTTGGTTCCTGCTAGTTCCTGAGCTTCCTGTGTCGATTCCTGTGTCAGTCCCTGTGTCGATTCCTATGTCTGATCCCGTGTCCTGCCGTGAGGCATTCCTGTCCAGAGGTCCAGTGCCTTTGCCTGTGCCTGGTCAAGTTTCTGGCTTCTTGGTGTCCACCGGTCTTTCGTTTGGGATTCTGCCTGTCCTCCAGTTCTTAGAGTCTGTGTCAGCAGCATTGGGAGTTCCTGTCCGTTTGCCAGTATTCGTACCGGTTCCGTGAGTAGCGGCTCTGCCGCGTCCGTCGGCCTAGGCCGCTGTATTCCATTATTATTTCTGTCACTGGTGTTTTGCAGAGGGTTCTGCTTATGCTGTCACCGCCGGTACACAAAAGTATTGTGTGGGCGTGTGGTCAGCATTTCCTTTGTTGTTCTTTTCCTTTGGCGGCAAACCGCACATACATTTAGTTTTAGGCTAGTTAGTAGCCCCTGGCTTTTGGTTGTTTTTAGTAAGAGGGCCCCTTGTTATCACCCTGTCTCGGTACACTCTTTGTCTCTCATTAAGACCTGAGGGGGCATCGAAGTTGGGCAGACGTAATCCGCCCTTCAAACGCGGCTGCCATGGGCTCAAGCAACCATAGTCTCGCAAGAGTGTACTGACAGCACGGGTGAGACAACGGAGATAGGGCGCCAGGGGCTATTCCCTTTCCATTCCCCTTTCCCAGCATTACGTTCCAGTGCTCCGGTCCTTGCAATAAGATCTCCTCAGACCAGAGTGCTGGAATCATAACAGTAACTGCTCCTTTGATCTCGCCTTTATCAGGAGATCGTCCAAGTACCTGAATAATTGTGACACCCTGCTTGCTCAGGAGCACCATCATTTCCACCATTACTTTGGTGAAAATCCTCGGAGCTCTGGAAAGACCAAACAGCAACGTCTGAAATTGGTAATGACAATCCTGAACAGCAAAACTCAGGTAAGCCTGATGTGGAGGATATATGGGGACATGTAAGTAGGCGTCTTTTATGTCGACTGACACCATAAAATCCCCCCTTCCAGACTGGAGATCACTGCTCGGAGAGATTCCATCTTGAATTTGAAACTTTTCAGATATAAAATGAGGGATTTTAAGTTCAGAATCGGTCTGACCGAGCCATCCGGCTTCGGGACCACGAACAGGCATGAATAAAAGCCTTCTCCCCACTGTGTCGGGGGTACCGTGACAATGACTTGATGTTGACACAGCTTTTGTATTGCAGCGCATACTATATCCCTTTCCGGAAGAGATGCTGGCAAAGCCGATTTGAAAAATCGGTGAGGTGGCACATCTTGAAATTCCAGTTTGTACCCTTGGGTCACTATTTCTAGTACCCAAGGATCTAGGGCCGAGCGAGCCCAGACCTGACTGAAGAGTTGAAGACGTGCCCCCACCGGTGCGGACTCCAGCAGTAGAGCCCCAGCGTCATGCGGTGGATTTGGTAGAAGCTGGGGAGAACTTCTGCTCGTGGGAGCCTGCCACAGCCGGCGACCTTTTTCCCCTTCCCTTACCTCTAGTAGCAAGGAAAGAGGACCCTCATCCTTTTTTGAATTTATTAGACCGAAAGGACTGCATCTGATAATGGGGCGTTTTCTTTTGTTGAGCATGGACATAAGGTAGAAAAGATTACTTGCCCGCGGTAGCTGTAGATACCAGGTCCGCGAGGCCTTCACCAAACAAAACACCACCTTTATACAGCAGAGACTCCATAGCCTTCTTAGAGTCAGCATCACCATTCCATTGATGAGTCCATAATGCTCTCCTAGCTGAGACTGCCATGGCATTGGCCCTTGATCCCAAGAGGCCAATATCTCTCGCAGCGTCCCTGAGGTAGACTGCAGCGTCCCTGATATGACCCAGTGTCAAAAGAATGCTATCCCTATCCAGGGTGTCTAATTCAGATGACAAGTTATCTGCCCACTTTTAAATCGCACTACTCACCCATGCCGATGCCACGGCAGGTCTGAGCTGCATACCCGTAGTGATATAAATAGATTTCAAGGTAGTTTCCTGCTTACGATCCGCAGGACCCTTTAGGGCTGCCGTGTCAGGGGATGGAAGCG
This sequence comes from Pseudophryne corroboree, assembly GCF_028390025.1. Classification (NCBI taxonomy): domain Eukaryota; kingdom Metazoa; phylum Chordata; class Amphibia; order Anura; family Myobatrachidae; genus Pseudophryne; species Pseudophryne corroboree. The sequence goes on along the minus strand of NC_086444.1, from coordinate 188,040,608 downwards.
CCACCTTCTTGGACAGCCGTGCTAGAGCTTTGTCCACAGAGGGTGTTGACTCCCACTTTTCCCTGTCCTCAGAGGGGAACGGATATGCCATATGAATCCTCTTGGGAATCAGTAACTTTTTGTCAGGAATTTCCCAAGCCTTTTCAAAAAGAATGTTCAGCTCATGAGAGGGAGGAAACGTTACCTCAGGTTTCTTTCTCTTAAACATACAGACCCTAGTATCAGGAACAGCCGGGTCTTCCGTGATATGTAACACATTTTTTATTGCCACAATCATGTACTGAATGCTCTTAACTAGTTTAGGATTCAATCTGGCATCAGTATAGTCGACACTGGAGTCTGAATCTGTGTCTGCTATCTGGGTAAATGACCGCTTCTGCGACCCTGAGGGGGTCTGAGTTTGGGACAAAGAATCTTCCATGGATTGTCTCCACGTTTGGTTTTGAGCCTCAGATTTATCCAACCTCTTTTTAATAAAGCCACATTTGCATTCAAGACACTCCACATATTTACCCAATCAGCAGTCGGCGGTGCCGACAGATTCACTTCCACACTCTGTTCTGTCCCCACTCCAGCTTCCTCCTGGGAAGAGCATTCCGCCTCAGACATGTCGACACACTCGTACCGACACCCACTATCACACTGGGCTATAGGGGACAGACCCACAATAAGGCCTGTTAGAGAAAACACAGAGGGAGTTTGCCAGCTCAAACCCAGCGCCTAACCCGGTCCGACACTGATTTACAATGCCTCAGACCTGCAGCGCTATTAATGTATATATTAATCAACACCAAATTAGCTGTGCCCCCCCTGTTTTGCACCCTTTTACTTGGACAGTAGTGAGGAGGCCAGGACTAGCATATCTGCAGCTGCTGTGAAGAGAAAATGGCGCTGATTAGTGCTGTGAGTACTAAGCCCCGCCCCCTTAATGGCGCGCTTAAGTCCCGCTATTTTTTATACTGGCGGGGGTCTGTATACAGTGCCTATGTACTATATACCCTTATTGCCAGGTGTAAACAGAGGTTTATTGCTGCTCAGGGCACCCCCCCTGCGCCCTGCATCCATGTAGTGCCGCTTGTGTGTGGGAGCAATGGCACGCTGCGCGGTACCTCCGAGACAGTGAAGTCTTTTGCCGTCTTAACTGAAGTCTTCTTTGCTTCGGTTACTCACCCGGCTTCTTTCTTCTGGCTCTGTGAGGGGGACGACGGCGCGGCTCCGGGAACGAGCAGCTAGGCTATACCAAGTGATCAGACCCTCTGGAGCTTTTGGTGTCCAGTAGCCTAAGAAGCAGAGCCTTTAACTCACAGAAGTAGGTATGCTTCTCTCCCCTCAGTCCCATGAAGCAGGGAGCCTGTTGCCAGCAGTGCTCCCTGAAAATAATAAACCTAACATAAAGTATTTTTCAGAGAAACTCAGTAGAGCTCCCTTGTGTGTGACCAGTCTCTCTGGGCACAGAAGCTAACTGAGGTCTGGAGGAGGGGCATAGAGGGAGGAGCCAGTTCACACCCGTTTTAAGTCTTAAAGTGCCCATGTCTCCTGCAGATCCCGTCTATACCCCATGGTAGTTGTGGAGTTCCCAGTATCCTCTAGGACGTATGAGAAAATAAGCTGATCATTCGATCATCTGTACATCACATATAGTACTTTATCCCTTAATGTGGGTTACATTTGTGAGGAGGTTTTGGCTGGCAATCCAACAAGCATCCCACCAATTCAAAAGGGGCAGGTCTTTTCTTGAAAGGTTCCTAAAATGTCATAAAGGCTAGCTGTAAAAACAAAACTGCCAAAAAAGAAACCCACAAGTGCACCCCTCCCTCAAAAAAAAAAAAAAAATTAACAAGAAATACCTTATTAAGATATCTTCCATCTTCAAAAGTATTACACTTCCTCAATGGTTCCACATGCTGAGAACTCAACTCTAAAGTCCGGCTACATGGCAGGTGTGTTGTTTAAGCAATCTTTGGTGAAAATAACAAATAAATAGACTTAAAATGAAAAGGCTGATGGCATTCCTCACCTTGAGACTAACAAATTGATCAATCTAATGTTACCAGTGAAAAGAGACCTTCCATGCTGAGAAACAGCAAATCTGTGCATCTCCCCTAAATCACTGATTGCAAATAAAACAAAAATCCTTATCTTTGATGTAGGTTGGGAATGTCACATCATTACATGGCTGTCAAAAATGCATCCCTCCAAAGTAGAATGTCATCAAAGAAGCAGGTCTTGACAGGTGGGTTTAAAAAAGTGCTTTAAAAAATTGCCAAATTTAAAAAAAATTAAATAAAAAAATAGGCATTTTAATCTTACCTATGATCAGCACCAAGTTTATAGAGATGACTAATACATGTAATGGCAACTTAAGCTTGTAAACGTAAAAAAATATATAACAGGTAACATCGGAAGATTTAAAGGATAGAATGAATCAAATTACAGATGGTATGTGAGTTCCTGTTGTGTGGGGACTTTCAATTATCAATAAGAAAAAGAATATAACAAAAATGTGAAAACAAATATTTACATCATATTTTGCTTGGAAGTATATAGTAATCACACCTGAGTGCCAGAATCCAAAGGCTAATCAGCAACAGAATGAGTCATGATGCAAAATAACTTTTGGATGTATTCCGACCACTATGTTCCATGAAACACAAATGTTATGCAACACACTTTACACCTCAATTTGTCAAAAACTTTGGTAGAGTATAAGAGTATGCTACCTGACCAGTCCAGACATCTAAACCTGCTCTACAAAAGTCTGAAAGTGCGCTCAACGACAACTGTAGTTAATATGTTGTGCAACCGGGATGCAGTTATGTGACTGGCAGTTGGGAGATCACCGGTCACAATACCGTCACCGGCATCCCGCACGCTCAATAGCCCACTGGTCGGCATGCCAACCAACAGAGACTATTCCCACTCATGGGTGTCCACGACACCCATAGAGTGGGAATATAACATGTGGCGAGTGAAGCAGTCAGTCTCCTGACCGCCGGTAACATAACTACATCCCTATGGGACAACAGAAATTCTAAAAATCACTATATCACAAAGAAATGGCCAGAGACAGAAACCCATGTTGCTGGAGAGAATTCATTGGTTGATCGGCATAAAATCATTTTACCTAACTAAGAATTTAGTGAAAGCTCAAGATAAAGAAGGCCAGGCTTTCAGTTATGGTCAATGAAAGCTAAAAGAAAGCATACTGTATAAGTTTGCCCCCAAATAAGGAGCTTGCTTACAGATTAAATATTTAACGCTAAATTGAGGGAAATTGAGTCAGCTGTTTGGTCCTCCTTCAAGACTGCTGTGCCTGGATACTTAGGTAACAGAAAAGAGACCAACTACGTGTCCATTGTGAATTAACTATTAGACAACTGCAAGAATATGAGTTGCAGAATGTCACTTAAATTTCACTTTTTACATTCTCATCTAGACTTTTTCCCTGACAACCTGGGTAGTGTAAGTGATGAACAGAGGGAACATTTTCATCAAGACTTTCTTACAATGCAACATTGATAATAGGAAACTACTGCTGGTTCCTTTTCAAATAGACCAACGACACACTGGCCCTCATTCCGAGTTGATCGGTCGCAAGGCGAATTTAGCAGAGTTACACACGCTAAGCCGCCGCCTACTGGGAGTGAATCTTAGCTTCTTAAAATTGCGACCGATGTATTCGCAATATTGCGATTACTAACTACTTAGCAGTTTCAGAGTAGCTCCAGACTTACTCTGCCTGTGCGATCATTTCAGTGCTTGTCGTTCCTGGTTGACGTCACAAACACACCCAGCGTTCGCCCAGACACTCCCACCGTTTCCCCGGCCACTCCTGCGTTTTTTCCGGAAACGGTAGCGTTTTCAGCCACACGCCCCTGAAACGCCGTGTTTCCGCCCAGTAACACCCATTTCCTGTCAATCACATTACGATCGCCGGAGCGAAGAAAAAGCCGTGAGTAAAATTACTTTCTTCATAGTAAAGTTACTTGGCGCAGTCGCAGTGCGAACATTGCGCATGCGTACTAAGCGGATTTTCACTGCGATGCGATGAAAAATACCGAGCGAACAACTCGGAATGAGGGCCACTGTACAAACGGAAATGGTCAACATCCTATTTCCGTAAAGCAAAATTACTTTTCATTTTAACTTTTAGTAGCAATTGCTTTATGACTTATTTGGATCGTTAAGAGTTTCTGAAGTTTAGTTAGTGAGATTATTTGAAATGTTTACTTATCTTACTGAAGATATAGCTATTAGCTCTATTGTTATTTGTGCGTATCTGATAAATGTGATAAATCTGAGTTTTCCAAATAAGGTGAAAACAAATATTTACAATCCAGATGCAGTGGTGCAATTAGTGAGTGGGCTTTGTATTTTACATTGTATTATACATGGTCTACTAGGCAATAGGCTCTGAACTGTATACTGGCATCAGGAGGTAGGCTTTGTATTATACAATTCACACATAAAGAGCATTGCACCTACGGTACCTTTGACCACTTATGCAGGAGTGATCTTGGTGACACTAATGGGCCCTACACATATAAAGATCCGCCGCCGAGTTGCCCGACGGCGGATGCGGCCAACGGGCGATCCGGTGGTGGGGGGGCAGTGACGGGGGGAGTAAAGTTTCTTCACTCCCCCCGTCACCCGGTTCCATTGAAGTGCAGGCAAATATGGACGAGATCGTCCATATTGGCATTCATGCACAGCCGACGGGGAACCAGCGATGAACGAGCGCGGGGCCGCGCATCGTTCATCGCTGGTGACTCCACACTGAAAGATATGAATGGTATCTCGTTCAATAATGAACGAGATCGTTCATATCTTTGAGGAATATCGGCCAGTGTGTAGGGCTTATAAGTTGTAAGGACAGGAGCTATTGCAAGATAGGGATAGTGATATTGGTGTCCAAGAGGTGACACGGGAACCTTGTTTCTCTTCGACTTTGGGTAGTGCCACCTGGGAGGAGATTCTCACAGAGATCACCAAATGTATGTATTGTGCTTTGTCCACAAGCTAGTCAGCATTTATTTGAATTCTAGACACCATTCAATAGGTTTTAACCACTATACGAGCCACCAGAGAATGATGATTAAAGGAATGGGCTCTGCAAAAGCTCATTATGCCAGTATATTGTGTGGGGGAGCATACTGTACTAAAGTAATACGCATTGTCACTGGTTGATTTAGGATGTGAGCATGCTGTATTATTGTATATAATATATAGTAGTATATCATAGGTCAGTACTTTATAGATATATAATACTAATAATATCCAAATAGTAATGGTAAATAGGCTTGTTTGTTTGAGTATGGCGGGGTGACATTGGTATATGTTGCAAATTTTACTATTGGTGGCAAAACATCTTATTTTGTCTCTATATTGAGTAAATAAGATATAGTATATTCAGTATTATAAATTGGCTAAATTAAACTCTGGCTGTAGGACTTGTATTATTTAATGGTGGTGTCTATAAACTGTAAGAATAGTATTGTTAGGGTTACAATGCAGTGGTCCTGGCTGAATTTTGTAACTGGGCTAAAGGTCAATTAAATTTGGTATGATCAAGTGATCTCTGTATTAATGGATGAAAACTCATTCCTGGGAGTTGAGAAATTCAGCAAATGCTCTTTAACTATTTCACTGTGTAAATGACGAGTTTTATTACATTCATGGTCCAAGCTGGAAAAGGTAGTCATTATAGTGTATTACTTTCATCTCACCACTATCCTGAGTAATTAGTTCTACACCTTTATTTACAATTAAATACACACATTGGATTCTTCCTCATCTGCTATGCAATTAAGGACAATCCAATTGAATTATCATTAGCAGCTACGAAATCAAGTCTCAGTGGATCCTATTTTGCAATGACTGAGCATTACTTACTAATTACAGGAGCAGAACATTTTCTCTTTCAATTTGAAAATTAGTTGGAACTTAATTAGATGTTTTTATTGAAGGTAATTAGCTATATAACATATTTATGAAAGCTATAACATAAACTTGGCTTATTTTTGATAAAATAGATGTAAATGATCCAATTCCTATTAAGTATTGATACAATGTGCCCGTTATAACACAACATCCTTTTGTAGGCAGTCAAAATAATTGCATTTCCAAGAGTTGCTTTGAAGTTCTGTAATGGAGAACACATAACGAGCATGGTAAATGGACAGTGTTCCAATACAGCTCTGCTATAGTCACCATCACTAGTGATCAGCAAAACGCCTGTGTTGTGGATTGCCACGATTGTTGTTGTGCCAAGTGAAAATTTAAAAAATGTGTTCAAATGTTACTAGAGATTATTAAATATTGTGAAATAAAGCCATGTGTCATTTCATGTAACATTGAAAGAAGACCTTAAAACAATATAGATTTTATAAGTAGCATTAATTTGTATTTGCAAAGTGCTGTACAGAGAATATTTAGCAATCAGATCAGTGCCTTTGGACATTACAGTGTAAGGGGGAGATGTACTAAGCCACAGAGAGAGATAACCTACCGGCTAATCAGACCCTAACTGTCATGTTACTGGCTGTGATGACTGGAGCTGATTGGTAGTTTATCGCTCTCTCCACTTTATCTCCAAAGCATAGTAAATCTGTGTCTAAGGGATATATTTATCAAAGCATGGTGAGAATAACAGTTGGGAGATATAAAGCATTAACCAATTAGCTCCTGTTGTTGCTCAAATGCAGCTTGTAAAATGAGAGTTACAGTAGAAGCTGATTGGTTAGTGCTTTATCTCTCTCCATGCTTTGATAAATACTCCACTCAGAAACAGATTTGTCAACAAGTTTTTGCTATGAAAAACTTGTGAATAATATTTTACAGTTCTGCTTATTTAACATGTTTCCAATCGCTGTTTTAAGTCCGCACTATTTTAAAATATGCGTCATTGGAATATGATGTATACTTTATTCAACAATGAGCGGTGTTCCGCACTTACCGCTCATTGTGCTAATTCAAGCTTGCCAGCTGTTTGTGTCTTTTAATTAGCGCTCACTGGCTACTCTCAACTGGCATCCGGATTATTCCCATAATGCCTTCTGGCCGCCGGGTTACTATAGCAATATCTTGTGAAGCAGGTTGTTTATAGTTGTGTGAGCCTGCTCTTCCTGCTGTTAGGAACTGTTTCCTTTGCATTAGGAGAACTTGGATTATCTTTAAATTGTATTTCTCTGTTGTTTTTATTTTTTTTATTTCATTCTTTATGTTTTATTTTAATTCCTTTGTTTTTAAGTTATTGTTAAAATTGGATTATTGGTACAGTTTTCATATGCGTTACATGCAGGGCTGTTTCTAGACAATTTGGCTCCCGCTGTGAACAGTAAAAATATGTGCTGGTCACATTGCAAACGTGATGCAACCGCAATTTCTGAGATTAGGTTACAGTCCCGTCCTGCATGTGCGCGCAAAGTTAATGCAGACGGCTCGCATTAACTACAGACCCATCCGCTCTGATCGAAAAAATGGTGGCGGGACTCCTGCCGTCGCAGCCAGGCTGTGCCAGAAGGAGGCTTCCCTAGTTTCTGTAACCACGCACTGATTGCTGCGCGATCGCAATTAGAACATGGTTGCAGTTGGTGGGCGGCAGATAGCATGCTGGACGGCCTTGCCCTGTGATGGGCAGCCCCCAGCATGCGAAGGAACGGATTGCAAATTCTGCTGCAGAATTTGCATTCCCTGCTGAATAGGGTCCATAGTCCATAAATAAATGTAAAAAGTGATTTTGAATGAATTTTAAATGGTGCCAGTGCACTTAATAAAGATTTTATAAAAATGTATGTTTTAAAGCAACCAATTTTTCATGATACAGTAGATAATCCCTTTAACACTAGCAAAAAGGTTAATACAGGTTGAGTATCCCATATCCAAATATTCCAAAATACGGAATATTCCGAAATACAGAATTTTTTGAGTGAGAGTGAGATAGTAAAACCTTTGTTTTCTGATGGCTCAATGTACACAAACTTTGTTTAATGCACAAAGTTATTAAAAATATTGTATTAAATGACCCTCAGGCTGTGTTTATAAGGTGTATATGAAACATAAATGAATTGCGTGAATGTTCACACACTTTGTTTAATGCACAAAGTTATAAAAAATATTGTCTAAAATGACCTTCAGGCTGTGTGTATAAGGTGTATATGAAACATATGCATTCTGTGCTTAGACTTGGGTCCTATCGCCATGATATCTCATTATGGTATACAATTATTCCAAAATACAGAAAATATCCGATATCCAAAATACTTCTGATCCCAAGCATTTTGGATAAGGGATACTCAACCTGTATCAACCTATCAGTATTCTGCTAAGAGATTTTTCTTCCAAACTTTTAAATAAACAATCTATGAATGGCCAGAGTGTTACAGTCCATAATACAGGTAAAGGATTTCCAATGTGACCATTTTCACCTAAAATAAGTCTTCCACCTATTGCAGGGTCACATATTACTAATGGTGACATGCGTATCACTGACAATGGAAGTCACTGCAAAGACAAATTACTATAGTTTGATACCGAAGCATATAATGATGAATACCAGCTGCATATTTTTTAAACATAAAGTGAAATTAATTAAAATGTGCGTCATGTATTAAACATGTTTTAAAAATATAATCTGTATCACTCATAGACAATATCACTAGTGTTAAAATTAAAAAAAAAGTTATTTGTTACCTGGAAAAGAAAAGAATTTAATTGATTCCAGTCTGATTTCCATGGATAGTAGATTCATCATTTGGGAAAGGTTCCTCCTCCTCATTACTGCTCTCCAAATCCTCCATAATATCAGTAGCATTACACTTTAAACATACATTGTGAAGCATGCAGCAAACTGGATTGAAAAGTCCCACCAGATGTATGTGTGCATCTAAATCTTGATTTCAGCACTCTAAAAGTTCTTTCAATGATGGACCTGGTGGCAGTATGAGTCTGATTGTAACGAACTTCAGTCCTAGTTTGTGGCCTAGAAATATGTGTCATAAACCACGGCCTACAGCTGTACCCAGCAATATCTGAATAGTATTTTTAAAGAAATAAAAGAAAAAAATGAATACGGGAATGAAATCAAATTTTATGAAAAAAAAGTCACAATAAAATAATAATTATTTATTAGCTATCCACCACTTAATTCCAGATTCTCAAATGTTAAAAAATGTAGGAATCGTGTGTGGATCCAGGAAAAACTGCACACAAATTGGTAATGTATCCATTTGCATTGCAAATTACCTGCATATTAATAAAATGATAATGTTTTCGATAGAGAAATAGAAGAGATTGAGGCTCCTGTGTTTACCATTAACACCTGATTCAAATTGTAAATAATTATTAAAATAAGACTTTGGACCCACGTTCGCTTCTATAGAGAGAATGTGCTCTATCTCTCATAAATTTAGGCAAAGAAAAAAAGACAAATAGAGGCACTCTTGGGACTAATAATAAATTCACATATATATTGCTTTAAATCAATCAAAGGAGCCGGGTATTACCATATATTTTAAAAGACATATAAGTTATTTCTGTATATAATTGACCAATGGTCACAATATGAAATAATATATAATACATTTTTTCCAATAATATAAAATGTTTCTGTTTTGTTGCAAAATCACTGTAGTAGGAGCCACACGCCAGACAATTTAATATGTAACAATAGATGGCTGGATATTTTGTAACATCAGCGTGCGCTCCTCTAAAGAACAATTTATCTGTCCAATGGATTTATAAAGAGGCAGCATAAAACAGAGTCAGAATGATTGTCAGTGGTATAATTCAATAATGGTGTGAACACTGAGCGTCCTCGGGTTCAATATACTCACGGACTGCTAATAGCTGCTACCATGTTAATGTAACTGTAGTTGCCGATCATATGCCTCTGTGGTGTATTTGTGGGCGGCAAACGGTCTAAGTCCAAGCCTTGATGATTTGAAGCTGATTAAACTTATATATGTCCAAATCCATTGGACAGATAACATTGTTCTTTAGAGGAGCGCACACTCGAATTGAGATGAGGGACACAGAGGGGGGGGGGGGGGGAGCCGCGGGGAGACCAGCGGGGACAGCCGCGTGCGGACAGAGGAGAGTAGCGCTGCAGGAGGATGTCACACAGCTGCCAGACCTGTCTCACAGCGGCGCGGCTGTGAGACATCCTGCTGCAGCGCTGATCTCGGTTATACACAGAAAGGAAAGGTCGCACAAGTCGTTTCTATTTCTTCTAACTAACCCCCTTAAATATTTATAATTTTATTCATGTGAATTGTCTTCACCGGGGGGTGCTACCACAGGCAAAGTAGGGTAATATGTATACAAAAGAGAAAAAAACAAAATTGCCTTTTTGTGATGCACACTACTAATAATAAAAATTAACTTTTAATTTGTATCAATAAAACCATTGCGAAATATAGGGTAAAATATAAAGAGATGAAAAGATAGAAAGAGTATTTTAAAATATATGACTTCCTGCGCACAGGGCGTCCGCTAGACTGCAGGTTCTGTATGCTTATATAATATGCAAATATCTATACGTCTCTCCGTATTTATTAGTAGACGTTATATAATCTCCAGCAGTGATTCGTATCTTATTCCGTATTGATAAGCAAATGTACAAATACTAGCAGTTTATATCTTATTCTCTATTGCCTTTGTTGGCATATTGTGTGATTATTTGAGGTTATTTATATGTTGTTTATTACTCTTTATTTTCAGTGTAGCTGTTAAGGGGGGTACTCACGGAGCGATTGCTGCTTAAAATCTAAGCAATCTGACTAGATTGCTTAGATTTTAAGACGATCGCTCCGTGTGTAGCCCCCTCAGCGATAGCGATGCTCAGCCCCGCGCATCGCTATCGCTGCTGCTAGATTGGCCTGCATGCAGGCCAATCTAGCGGGTCGCTCACTTCACCCGCTGGGTGAAGTGAGCGGGCCCCCCGTCTCCTCCCGCACGCTCAGCACAGATCGCGCTGTGCTGAGCGCCGGGAGAGATGTGTGCTGAGCGGTTCGCTCAGCACACATCTCTCTGACATCGGCCAGTGAGTACTGGCCTTTATAGATCGTATATAGCAGGATAAGCTGCCACTCAGTCCATGTGTAAGAGAAGCATTTGTATTGATCTCTGAGAAGTCAGTCTGTGCATGAAAAGAGCCCTAAAGTATCGGTCTCTTTATTTGTATCACTGGAGGATCACAGTGATTAAAAGTTTTATGACCTTCACAGTTTAACTGTGACTCATATGTTGCCCCTCATTGTAATCAATTCTATGGGATTAGTTCCTTTCTATACAGATACCTATTAACATATATAATCACACAGAATGTGTGTCCTTTATTGACAGTAAGATGTGACACAGTCTAATTGTAGCTTATGTATAGCTCGAAAAGTTTCAATAATGTAGCTCTTTCTCACAGAAATGACTTCTATTAGCACACACAGTTGTTAATTGATGTTGTTATACTGTATCCATTCCCTTCATTGGTAACCCAGTTGCAGAGTCTTGCTATGACTCATGTAGTGCTGCGTGTATTACAATTCTGTAACAGTTTCAAATAGGAATACTTTTCATGCAAACAGCTATTATGACATGAGACACAGTGCGCATTCTTCTCTAGTTATATATAAGGTGTTACATTGAGTTTATATCATGTGTTAAATCTTATACTATAGTGTGCTGACAGTAATAGGTAGTAAGAGTCACTATTATTCTGTCTCTCTATACACTGATTATATTCTTATAGTACTGCAGGTCTAATGGATGTTATTATTTTACGTATCTGTTCTTCGTCTGCAATGCTTTCACATAGGCTGGTTGTGACTTGTGTATTCCCGCATGTGTTTCACTGTTGTAATTAATTTGATGAGATTGATTCCTGTCAGCACAGACAGCTTTCTATGAATGTGATTACACAGCGTTTATCTTTTATTATCAGCACAGGTCACACACACTCTGGCCGTAGCTCAGTAGTCAGTATTGTTACTGTCTCTAAAGAGCTCGGCTCCTATTAATGGATGTGATTACACAGCATTTATCCTTTATTATCAGCACAGGTCGTAAGCACTGACATTAGTCAGTATTATTACTGTTTCTAATGAACTAGGCTCCTATTAATGGATGTGATTACATTAGTGGATATGATTACATAGCATTTATCCTTTATTATCAGCACAGGTCACACACACTCTGACCGTAGCTCAGTGGTCAGTATTGTTACTGTCTCTCATGTGCTCGGCTACTATTAATGGATGTGATTACACAGCATTTATCCTTTATTATCAACACAGGTCATACACGCTGATCGTAGCTCAGTAGTCAGTATTGTTGCTATCTCCAATAAGCTCGTCTCCTATTAATAGATGTGATTACACAGCGTTTATCCTCTATTATCAGCACAGGTCATACACACTGATCGTAGCTCAGTAGTCAGTATCGTTGCTGTCTTTAGTGAGTTCGGCTTTCGTTAATACAGACAGCTGTTAGTTACTGTTGTTACACTGTATTTAGGACGTATTTCACCTGAATAAATATGTTATATGCTGAATTGGCTGTTTAAACACACTTTCTGTCTGTGTAATAATACTCTTCAAGGAGTGTGATATCTCAGTATCAGCCTAAAACACTGGTATACTAATTCACTGACATGGCTGTCTAAGCACACTTTCTGTCTGTGTGAGTACACCCTTCGAGGGGTGTGATGTCTCAATATCCACTTAAATCACTATCTTGCTAGACTGCTGTATTGCACATTGCTATCTACATACACATTTATCTGTCTAAATAGTCTCTCCCCTCCGGGAGTGTGTTCAATGTTTAGTTCACTGCCCCGGCATTAAGTAATAGCGGACGCCGTTGTGCGCAGGGAGGCCTGACGCACGTTTCGCAAATGCTTCTTCTGAGGCTGACCAGATTGCCTCCCAGCTCCGAAATTTGTACCGACACACGGACTTTCAGAGCCAATCATTGCCACGATTCCCTATGACGTGTATTGTTCCCCAGTGGTTTCGTCTCTCCGATCATGTGACCAGCATGTTCACCGGGATGTGCAGATTTACCCTAAATTGCTATAATCAGTTGTCAGCACTAACCCGATGTTTTTACGGTTTAATAAATTCTGGAATATGGTATATTAAATACATGCCCATTCAGAGTCCATCATACAGTGATGAATACATATATCATTTGTAAACCATATATAAAGTATCTGATATTGAAGTTTATTAAGGCATAATAATCACGCTGAGACATCCATCTCAATTACAGCTCTATGGATTTCTATATGGTTATGTTGCAATTCCCTTTGTGTATCTTATATATCTATCTAAATTAATCATTGTGTTCTATTATCTGAACTATTATTAAATTGATGTTGATATTTAATATTAATATTTCAAACTCATATGTGAGAATTATGATGATTGTGCTATTGTGAAAATAAGACTATAAGTAAAAAAAGTGGATTTAGATGAGTGAGTAGAATCCCATTTCCTTCTCGAGATTCTTATGTGATTCAATTGTGCTATTGTGACAAAAAGTTTTTTATATTTAATATTTATATTGTCATTAATGGACAGTGAAAAAAAGGGGGGGGGGAAGAGGGGGAAAGAAAGGGGGGAGGAAAATTTTATTAATGTGACCAAAATTCATAAACCACACTCTGGTGAAGAAAAAAAAAAAGTGATGTGATGCAAACCACGTGATTAAAACTGAAAGGTGAGATGATGATGAGTTATATATTTATAGAATAGTAATTGTAATGACTTTGTCAATTCCTAAATAGTGCCAAAAATACCATATAGGTTGATCCACCATACCATAGGCTTTTGCGATTGAATGTATCATTATTTATTATTCATCTTTCATAGAGCACAGTTCTATCCATATAGAATTATCTATAGGTTTGGACCTATTGAGGAAAATATATTGTACCTTCTGTTGCAAAGGTGGTACTGTTTATCAAGTATATTTATTCTGCATATCCTTGTACTCTTTGCTCTATGATGTCTGAAATGGAGGTCTTAAATATCATTGATAAAAATAATTGATATATATGGCAATAATTATAGATAGGTTCTTATCAGGGCATGTGTATCTCCATATTCCCTATGTTACCCATTCCTCCTTAATTCACTCGTTAATAGGTACATGTGGGTTCTTATCTGGAAATTCCCACTAGGGAAAGGTCATGTCTTGAACACAATGGCCTGATGTATATTTGTCAGGATCTTCTTCTAAAGGGACATTATAGGTAGTCTCCTTATACTAGGCCATCTTGGGTCTGGAGGTGTTCATTTGGGATAATCTTATCTCAAATGTAAAAACTTATCAAGTAAGAAGTTAAACATTCTATTCTAAAAAGGCAGTATATGTGTTCTCCTCATTTAAACCGTTGGGTCTGAGGGTGTTCATCAGGAATATTAGCCTTGTTTCTTGCTTCAATAATTCACGATCCACGTCACCCCCTCGGATATTAAGAGAAATCCTTTTCATACCAAAGGCTACCAAACCCCTGGGGTTGGATTGGTGACATTTCAAAAAGTGACGCGCTATAGGGGTTAAGCTCCTTGCCAGTCTTTGATCACGTTCGGCATTCCGGATGGTGCCAATGTGTTCCAGAATCCTTCTTTTAAGTGGTCTCTTAGTTTTGCCTATATAGCTTTTATTGCATGGGCATGTTAAATTGTAAACTACTGCCAATGTGTCACAATTTATGTAGTCATCTATCCTCCAGACCTTATTGAATTTATCTGTATATTGGGTTGTAGGTATCATTGCGGTACAGGCTTTGCATGCACCGCATTGATACGACCCTTTTCTTTTTTGGGGTGTTTTCGGGGTTCTCAGATGACTTTCCACCAGAATGTCTTTCAAATTTCTGGATCTTCTCCAGCTGATGTCAATACGCTCTCCCAATGTCTTAGCTAGATCTGGATCAGTATGTAGTACGTTTAGATGTGTCTGCAGAATTCCTTGGACATCTTTCTATTCCTGGCAAAAAGTGCCTATAAAACGGATCTTTTCCATTCCACCTTGGATGTTCTTAGGTGTTAGGAGTTCATCTCTGGTGTATTTCTTGGTCTCATGTAGGGCACGTCTGATGGAATTTTTGCTGTATCCTCGGGATTCCAATCTTCCCCCTAATTCACGTGCTCTCATTGAGAAAGTTTCATCCTTAGAACAGTTCCTCCTCATCCTTAGGAATTCTCCCTTGGGTAGTCCTTTTAGAACGGGTGGATGATGGGAACTGTCATTGTGCAGGATACTGTTTGTTGAGGTCTTTTTACGGAAGAGGTCTGATGATAGGTGGCCATCTTCCTCTAAGGTGAGTGTTATGTCAAGAAAGTTCACCCTCTTTCTATCCATCTCATAGGTGAGCCTCAAATTTAAGTCATTTGAGTTCAGACTGTCCATAAAGTTTTTGAAAGTTTGTGCGTCTCCTCCCCATATGATTAGGAGATCATCTATATATCTCAACCACATAATTATGTGGGTGGTATAGATGTCATTCTCTTCTCGAAAGACGTACTCCCTCTCCCACCACCCCAGGTACAGGTTAGCATACGTCGGGGCACACGTTGTGCCCATAGCTGTGCCCTGCACCTGGAGGTAGAAATAGTTGTTGCAGACAAAATAATTTTTCGTCAGTACAAACTGCAAAAGTGTTAGAAGAAAGTCATTGAAATCTGAGGGATGACCCATGCTTAAGAAATATCTTACTGCCTGGATGCCATATTCATGCTTGATGCTTGTATACAAGCTTTCCACATCACAAGTGATTAGGTAGGCATCTGTGTCCAGGATCACATCTTGGATTTTATTAAGGACGTCTGGTGTATCTCTTACGTAAGATGGTAAACTTGTCACATAGTCCCTCAGATGTGCATCCACAAAGATGCTCGCCTTCTCTGTCAGGCTTCCCATGCCAGAGACAATGGGCCTGCCAGGTGGGCTGTTCTCATCTTTGTGAATCTTCGGGAGGAGGTATAGAGTTGGCACTCTAGGAAATTCTG
This sequence comes from Pseudophryne corroboree, assembly GCF_028390025.1. NCBI lineage: Eukaryota > Metazoa > Chordata > Amphibia > Anura > Myobatrachidae > Pseudophryne > Pseudophryne corroboree. The sequence goes on along the minus strand of NC_086444.1, from coordinate 188,024,598 downwards.
TTGTTAAAAAATCAAAGTCCTTCTTGGAGATAATTCCATTGTCTTTCACTCTCTGTATCATTTTTTTGTATATTTCTAGAAAGTCATTTGTAGGATTGAAGGTAAGTTTCTTATAACATAGCTTATTGTTTAGCTGTTTATTCAGTTCTTTTATGTAATTATAACGAGACCAGAGAACCACATTTCCCCCTTTATCTGAGGGTTTAACAATGGTATCATCCCAGCTCTGAATCTCCTTCAGAGCCTTCTTCTGTTCATTGCTTAGATTCTGATGGTATCTAGAATGTTTCTTCTTAATTTCTAGATGATCTAAATCCTTGCTTACAAGATCCAAAAAGACCTTGACTTGTGGGCAGATGGCAGGATCTGGGTAAAAGGTGGATCTTCTTGTCAATGTGATTTTTCTTGGGGATACTGATACTGGAGTATGATGTACATCATCTTGTGATTCATATGGTGCATTTTCCAGTTCCTCCAGTATAGCCAAAGTTTCGGTGTCTTCCTTTGTAAGAGTCTGAGAGCTAGAGTGCGGGTTTTCTTGATTTTCTCTTTTGGCGAAAAATTTCTTTAGGAGTAATTTCCTAGCAAAGAGATTTAGATCTTTCTCTAGGCTGAATCTATCGAAGGTTTGAGTAGGTGAGAAAGAGAGTCCCTTATTTAGAACCTCAATCTGGGAAGATGTGAGAACATGATCGGTTTAATTAATGATCCTTAAGGAATCAGTCTCCGTTATTTCCTGTAACGTCTGTATTCCCTGCGGTCTTCTCTCCATTCCCGTGGTCCTCTCTTTCCTTTTCTTACCTCTTCTGATCCTCTTATATTGCGTCCTATCATATCTCGGGTTTCTCTTGGAGTAACCCCTAAAAAATCCTTTTGTTGATTTCTATAAGAGGGCTGTCCACTAGTGGATTCATTCTCTGATGAGTCCATCTCAGAGGTACTGTATCCTTCATAATTATCTGCCACGTTTCTCCTTTTAATGTGACTCCATCGATAGACTGTTTTAGAGAGAAAATCGTTCTTGTCCCTCTGTAGCTTACCCCTTTTCCTGCTAATGACTTCCTTTTCAATAATATCTATCTCCAGTTTGTACTTATCATACATCCTCTGGAATTTCTCCAGAGTCTCATAATTTTTCAGCTTCTCCCCTATGCCAGTAATTTCTTGTCTGTACCTCTCTAACATCACATCATCGTGTTTGATCAAAATGTTGATCAGATTAAGGGAACATGTGGTCAAGGTTTTCTCCCATTCCTGTTTTAGTGTTTCTGTAGCCAATTCAAAGGATGGGAAAACACGTGGCCTCAGGCCCCTCGGAGTGATGGATAGTTTAACATAATTTTCAAATGTCAGTCTGTTCCAAAATGTTTTGGTCTGTTTAATCAGTAATTGCTTCAACTGAGACAGATCATTCATCCAATCTCCTCCTGATACATCAGCATTTGCCATCTCTGTATCAAAAAGTGTTTCCACATTATTTTGTAGTCTAGATTGTCTATCATTTAGTTCTTTGCTGAGACTAAAACCACTTCCATTTGATTCTGTTATCCTGGGATTGGCCATTTTAGCCAATAAATCGCACAGATCGGATCTAGGGGGCAACCTGGCTCCTAGATAAGATGAATTATACAGTTTCAAATATGTGCTCAGATTGTATCTTCACACTATAGTGATCTGAGTTAATGTGGGACTGTGCTGACCCAGAAAGAGTGCCAAGCACTCAAAGAGATACGGTTATACACAGAAAGGAAAGGTCGCACAAGTCGTTTCTATTTCTTCTAACTAACCCCCTTAAATATTTATAATTTTATTCATGTGAATTGTCTTCACCGGGGGGTGCTACCACAGGCAAAGTAGGGTAATATGTATACAAAAGAGACAAAAACAAAATTGCCTTTTTGTGATGCACACTACTAATAATAAAAATTAACTTTTAATTTGTATCAATAAAACCATTGCGAAATATAGGGTAAAATATAAAGAGATGAAAAGATAGAAAGAGTATTTTAAAATATATGACTTCCTGCGCACAGGGCGTCCGCTAGACTGCAGGTTCTGTATGCTTATATAATATGCAAATATCTATACGTCTCTCCGTATTGATTAGTAGACGTTATATAATCTCCAGCAGTGATTCGTATCTTATTCCGTATTGATAAGCAAATGTACAAATACTAGCAGTTTATATCTTATTCTTTATTGCCTTTGTTGGCATATTGTGTGATTATTTGAGGTTATTTATATGTTGTTTAATACTCTTTATTTTCAGTGTAGCTGTTATAGATCGTATATAGCAGGATAAGCTGCCACTCAGTCCATGTGTAAGAGAAGCATTTGTATTGATCTCTGAGAAGTCAGTCTGTGCATGAAAAGAGCCCTAAAGTATCGGTCTCTTTAATTGTATCACTGGAGGATCACAGTGATTAAAAGTTTTATGACCTTCACAGTTTAACTGTGACTCATATGTGGCCCCTCATTGTAATCAATTCTATGGGATTAGTTCCTTTCTATACAGATACCTATTAACATATATAATCACACAGAATGTGTGTCCTTTATTGACAGTAAGATGTGACACAGTCTAATTGTAGCTTATGTATAGCTCGAAAAGTTTCAATAATGTAGCTCTTTCTCACAGAAATGACTTCTATTAGCACACACAGTTGTTAATTGATGTTGTTATACTGTATCCATTCCCTTCATTGGTAACCCAGTTGCAGAGTCTTGCTATGACTCATGTAGTGCTGCGTGTATTACAATTCTGTAACAGTTTCAAATAGGAATACTTTTCATGCAAACAGCTATTATGACATGAGACACAGTGCGCATTCTTCTCTAGTTATATATAAGGTGTTACATTGAGTTTATATCATGTGTTAAATCTTATACTATAGTGTGCTGACAGTAATAGGTAGTAAGAGTCACTATTATTCCGTCTCTCTATACACTGATTATATTCTTATAGTACTGCAGGTCTAATGGATGTTATTATTTTACGTATCTGTTCTTCGTCTGCAATGCTTTCACATAGGCTGGTTGTGACTTGTGTATTCCCGCATGTGTTTCACTGTTGTAATTAATTTGATGAGATTGATTCCTGTCAGCACAGACAGCTTTCTATGAATGTGATTACACAGCGTTTATCTTTTATTATCAGCACAGGTCACACACACTCTGGCCGTAGCTCAGTAGTCAGTATTGTTACTGTCTCTAAAGAGCTCGGCTCCTATTAATGGATGTGATTACACAGCATTTATCCTTTATTATCAGCACAGGTCGTAAGCACTGACATTAGTCAGTATTATTACTGTTTCTAATGAACTAGGCTCCTATTAATGGATGTGATTACATTAGTGGATATGATTACATAGCATTTATCCTTTATTATCAGCACAGGTCACACACACTCTGACCGTAGCTCAGTGGTCAGTATTGTTACTGTCTCTCATGTGCTCGGCTACTATTAATGGATGTGATTACACAGCATTTATCCTTTATTATCAACACAGGTCATACACGCTGATCGTAGCTCAGTAGTCAGTATTGTTGCTATCTCCAATAAGCTCGTCTCCTATTAATAGATGTGATTACACAGCGTTTATCCTCTATTATCAGCACAGGTCATACACACTGATCGTAGCTCAGTAGTCAGTATCGTTGCTGTCTTTAGTGAGTTCGGCTTTCGTTAATACAGACAGCTGTTAGTTACTGTTGTTACACTGTATTTAGGACGTATTTCACCTGAATAAATATGTTATATGCTGAATTGGCTGTTTAAACACACTTTCTGTCTGTGTAATAATACTCTTCAAGGAGTGTGATATCTCAGTATCAGCCTAAAACACTGGTATACTAATTCACTGACATGGCTGTCTAAGCACACTTTCTGTCTGTGTGAGTACACCCTTCGAGGGGTGTGATGTCTCAATATCCACTTAAATCACTATCTTGCTAGACTGCTGTATTGCACATTGCTATCTACATACACATTTATCTGTCTAAATAGTCTCTCCCCTCCGGGAGTGTGTTCAATGTTTAGTTCACTGCCCCGGCATTAAGTAATAGCGGACGCCGTTGTGCGCAGGGAGGCCTGACGCACGTTTCGCAAATGCTTCTTCTGAGGCTGACCAGATTGCCTCCCAGCTCCGAAATTTGTACCGACACACGGACTTTCAGAGCCAATCATTGCCACGATTCCCTATGACGTGTATTGTTCCCCAGTGGTTTCGTCTCTCCGATCATGTGACCAGCATGTTCACCGGGATGTGCAGATTTACCCTAAATTGCTATAATCAGTTGTCAGCACTAACCCGATGTTTTTACGGTTTAATAAATTCTGGAATATGGTATATTAAATACATGCCCATTCAGAGTCCATCATACAGTGATGAATACATATATCATTTGTAAACCATATATAAAGTATCTGATATTGAAGTTTATTAAGGCATAATAATCACGCTGAGACATCCATCTCAATTACAGCTCTATGGATTTCTATATGGTTATGTTGCAATTCCCTTTGTGTATCTTATATATCTATCTAAATTAATCATTGTGTTCTATTATCTGAACTATTATTAAATCGATGTTGATATTTAATATTAATATTTCAAACTCATATGTGAGAATTATGATGATTGTGCTATTGTGAAAATAAGACTATAAGTAAAAAAAGTGGATTTAGATGAGTGAGTAGAATCCCATTTCCTTCTCGAGATTCTTATGTGATTCAATTGTGCTATTGTGACAAAAAGTTTTTTATATTTAATATTTATATTGTCATTAATGGACAGTGAAAAAAAGGGGGGGGGGAAGAGGGGGAAAGAAAGGGGGGAGGAAAATTTTATTAATGTGACCAAAATTCATAAACCACACTCTGGTGAAGAAAAAAAAAAAGTGATGTGATGCAAACCACGTGATTAAAACTGAAAGGTGAGATGATGATGAGTTATATATTTATAGAATAGTAATTGTAATGACTTTGTCAATTCCTAAATAGTGCCAAAAATACCATATAGGTTGATCCACCATACCATAGGCTTTTGCGATTGAATGTATCATTATTTATTATTCATCTTTCATAGAGCACAGTTCTATCCATATAGAATTATCTATAGGTTTGGACCTATTGAGGAAAATATATTGTACCTTCTGTTGCAAAGGTGGTACTGTTTATCAAGTATATTTATTCTGCATATCCTTGTACTCTTTGCTCTATGATGTCTGAAATGGAGGTCTTAAATATCATTGATAAAAATAATTGATATATATGGCAATAATTATAGATAGGTTCTTATCAGGGCATGTGTATCTCCATATTCCCTATGTTACCCATTCCTCCTTAATTCACTCGTTAATAGGTACATGTGGGTTCTTATCTGGAAATTCCCACTAGGGAAAGGTCATGTCTTGAACACAATGGCCTGATGTATATTTGTCAGGATCTTCTTCTAAAGGGACATTATAGGTAGTCTCCTTATACTAGGCCATCTTGGGTCTGGAGGTGTTCATTTGGGATAATCTTATCTCAAATGTAAAAACTTATCAAGTAAGAAGTTAAACATTCTATTCTAAAAAGGCAGTATATGTGTTCTCCTCATTTAAACCGTTGGGTCTGAGGGTGTTCATCAGGAATATTAGCCTTGTTTCTTGCTTCAATAATTCACGATCCACGTCACCCCCTCGGATATTAAGAGAAATCCTTTTCATACCAAAGGCTACCAAACCCCTGGGGTTGGATTGGTGACATTTCAAAAAGTGACGCGCTATAGGGGTTAAGCTCCTTGCCAGTCTTTGATCACGTTCGGCATTCCGGATGGTGCCAATGTGTTCCAGAATCCTTCTTTTAAGTGGTCTCTTAGTTTTGCCTATATAGCTTTTATTGCATGGGCATGTTAAATTGTAAACTACTGTCAATGTGTCACAATTTATGTAGTCATCTATCCTCCAGACCTTATTGAATTTATCTGTATATTGGGTTGTAGGTATCATTGCGGTACAGGCTTTGCATGCACCGCATTGATACGACCCTTTTCTTTTTTGGGGTGTTTTCGGGGTTCTCAGATGACTTTCCACCAGAATGTCTTTCAAATTTCTGGATCTTCTCCAGCTGATGTCAATACGCTCTCCCAATGTCTTAGCTAGATCTGGATCAGTATGTAGTACGTTTAGATGTGTCTGCAGAATTCCTTGGACATCTTTCTATTCCTGGCAAAAAGTGCCTATAAAACGGATCTTTTCCATTCCACCTTGGATGTTCTTAGGTGTTAGGAGTTCATCTCTGGTGTATTTCTTGGTCTCATGTAGGGCACGTCTGATGGAATTTTTGCTGTATCCTCGGGATTCCAATCTTCCCCCTAATTCACGTGCTCTCATTGAGAAAGTTTCATCCTTAGAACAGTTCCTCCTCATCCTTAGGAATTCTCCCTTGGGTAGTCCTTTTAGAACGGGTGGATGATGGGAACTGTCATTGTGCAGGATACTGTTTGTTGAGGTCTTTTTACGGAAGAGGTCTGATGATAGGTGGCCATCTTCCTCTAAGGTGAGTGTTATGTCAAGAAAGTTCACCCTCTTTCTATCCATCTCATAGGTGAGCCTCAAATTTAAGTCATTTGAGTTCAGACTGTCCATAAAGTTTTTGAAAGTTTGTGCGTCTCCTCCCCATATGATTAGGAGATCATCTATATATCTCAACCACATAATTATGTGGGTGGTATAGATGTCATTCTCTTCTCGAAAGACGTACTCCCTCTCCCACCACCCCAGGTACAGGTTAGCATACGTCGGGGCACACGTTGTGCCCATAGCTGTGCCCTGCACCTGGAGGTAGAAATAGTTGTTGCAGACAAAATAATTTTTCGTCAGTACAAACTGCAAAAGTGTTAGAAGAAAGTCATTGAAATCTGAGGGATGACCCATGCTTAAGAAATATCTTACTGCCTGGATGCCATATTCATGCTTGATGCTTGTATACAAGCTTTCCACATCACAAGTGATTAGGTAGGCATCTGTGTCCAGGATCACATCTTGGATTTTATTAAGGACGTCTGGTGTATCTCTTACGTAAGATGGTAAACTTGTCACATAGTCCCTCAGATGTGCATCCACAAAGATGCTCGCCTTCTCTGTCAGGCTTCCCATGCCAGAGACAATGGGCCTGCCAGGTGGGCTGTTCTCATCTTTGTGAATCTTCGGGAGGAGGTATAGAGTTGGCACTCTAGGAAATTCTGTTGTTAAAAAATCAAAGTCCTTCTTGGAGATAATTCCATTGTCTTTCACTCTCTGTATCATTTTTTTGTATATTTCTAGAAAGTCATTTGTAGGATTGAAGGTAAGTTTCTTATAACATAGCTTATTGTTTAGCTGTTTATTCAGTTCTTTTATGTAATTATAACGAGACCAGAGAACCACATTTCCCCCTTTATCTGAGGGTTTAACAATGGTATCATCCCAGCTCTGAATCTCCTTCAGAGCCTTCTTCTGTTCATTGCTTAGATTCTGATGGTATCTAGAATGTTTCTTCTTAATTTCTAGATGATCTAAATCCTTGCTTACAAGATCCAAAAAGACCTTGACTTGTGGGCAGATGGCAGGATCTGGGTAAAAGGTGGATCTTCTTGTCAATGTGATTTTTCTTGGGGATACTGATACTGGAGTATGATGTACATCATCTTGTGATTCATATGGTGCATTTTCCAGTTCCTCCAGTATAGCCAAAGTTTCGGTGTCTTCCTTTGTAAGAGTCTGAGAGCTAGAGTGCGGGTTTTCTTGATTTTCTCTTTTGGCGAAAAATTTCTTTAGGAGTAATTTCCTAGCAAAGAGATTTAGATCTTTCTCTAGGCTGAATCTATCGAAGGTTTGAGTAGGTGAGAAAGAGAGTCCCTTATTTAGAACCTCAATCTGGGAAGATGTGAGAACATGATCGGTTTAATTAATGATCCTTAAGGAATCAGTCTCCGTTATTTCCTGTAACGTCTGTATTCCCTGCGGTCTTCTCTCCATTCCCGTGGTCCTCTCTTTCCTTTTCTTACCTCTTCTGATCCTCTTATATTGCGTCCTATCATATCTCGGGTTTCTCTTGGAGTAACCCCTAAAAAATCCTTTTGTTGATTTCTATAAGAGGGCTGTCCACTAGTGGATTCATTCTCTGATGAGTCCATCTCAGAGGTACTGTATCCTTCATAATTATCTGCCACGTTTCTCCTTTTAATGTGACTCCATCGATAGACTGTTTTAGAGAGAAAATCGTTCTTGTCCCTCTGTAGCTTACCCCTTTTCCTGCTAATGACTTCCTTTTCAATAATATCTATCTCCAGTTTGTACTTATCATACATCCTCTGGAATTTCTCCAGAGTCTCATAATTTTTCAGCTTCTCCCCTATGCCAGTAATTTCTTGTCTGTACCTCTCTAACATCACATCATCGTGTTTGATCAAAATGTTGATCAGATTAAGGGAACATGTGGTCAAGGTTTTCTCCCATTCCTGTTTTAGTGTTTCTGTAGCCAATTCAAAGGATGGGAAAACACGTGGCCTCAGGCCCCTCGGAGTGATGGATAGTTTAACATAATTTTCAAATGTCAGTCTGTTCCAAAATGTTTTGGTCTGTTTAATCAGTAATTGCTTCAACTGAGACAGATCATTCATCCAATCTCCTCCTGATACATCAGCATTTGCCATCTCTGTATCAAAAAGTGTTTCCACATTATTTTGTAGTCTAGATTGTCTATCATTTAGTTCTTTGCTGAGACTAAAACCACTTCCATTTGATTCTGTTATCCTGGGATTGGCCATTTTAGCCAATAAATCGCACAGATCGGATCTAGGGGGCAACCTGGCTCCTAGATAAGATGAATTATACAGTTTCAAATATGTGCTCAGATTGTATCTTCACACTATAGTGATCTGAGTTAATGTGGGACTGTGCTGACCCAGAAAGAGTGCCAAGCACTCAAAGAGATACGGTTATACACAGAAAGGAAAGGTCGCACAAGTCGTTTCTATTTCTTCTAACTAACCCCCTTAAATATTTATAATTTTATTCATGTGAATTGTCTTCACCGGGGGGTGCTACCACAGGCAAAGTAGGGTAATATGTATACAAAAGAGACAAAAACAAAATTGCCTTTTTGTGATGCACACTACTAATAATAAAAATTAACTTTTAATTTGTATCAATAAAACCATTGCGAAATATAGGGTAAAATATAAAGAGATGAAAAGATAGAAAGAGTATTTTAAAATATATGACTTCCTGCGCACAGGGCGTCCGCTAGACTGCAGGTTCTGTATGCTTATATAATATGCAAATATCTATACGTCTCTCCGTATTGATTAGTAGACGTTATATAATCTCCAGCAGTGATTCGTATCTTATTCCGTATTGATAAGCAAATGTACAAATACTAGCAGTTTATATCTTATTCTTTATTGCCTTTGTTGGCATATTGTGTGATTATTTGAGGTTATTTATATGTTGTTTAATACTCTTTATTTTCAGTGTAGCTGTTATAGATCGTATATAGCAGGATAAGCTGCCACTCAGTCCATGTGTAAGAGAAGCATTTGTATTGATCTCTGAGAAGTCAGTCTGTGCATGAAAAGAGCCCTAAAGTATCGGTCTCTTTAATTGTATCACTGGAGGATCACAGTGATTAAAAGTTTTATGACCTTCACAGTTTAACTGTGACTCATATGTGGCCCCTCATTGTAATCAATTCTATGGGATTAGTTCCTTTCTATACAGATACCTATTAACATATATAATCACACAGAATGTGTGTCCTTTATTGACAGTAAGATGTGACACAGTCTAATTGTAGCTTATGTATAGCTCGAAAAGTTTCAATAATGTAGCTCTTTCTCACAGAAATGACTTCTATTAGCACACACAGTTGTTAATTGATGTTGTTATACTGTATCCATTCCCTTCATTGGTAACCCAGTTGCAGAGTCTTGCTATGACTCATGTAGTGCTGCGTGTATTACAATTCTGTAACAGTTTCAAATAGGAATACTTTTCATGCAAACAGCTATTATGACATGAGACACAGTGCGCATTCTTCTCTAGTTATATATAAGGTGTTACATTGAGTTTATATCATGTGTTAAATCTTATACTATAGTGTGCTGACAGTAATAGGTAGTAAGAGTCACTATTATTCCGTCTCTCTATACACTGATTATATTCTTATAGTACTGCAGGTCTAATGGATGTTATTATTTTACGTATCTGTTCTTCGTCTGCAATGCTTTCACATAGGCTGGTTGTGACTTGTGTATTCCCGCATGTGTTTCACTGTTGTAATTAATTTGATGAGATTGATTCCTGTCAGCACAGACAGCTTTCTATGAATGTGATTACACAGCGTTTATCTTTTATTATCAGCACAGGTCACACACACTCTGGCCGTAGCTCAGTAGTCAGTATTGTTACTGTCTCTAAAGAGCTCGGCTCCTATTAATGGATGTGATTACACAGCATTTATCCTTTATTATCAGCACAGGTCGTAAGCACTGACATTAGTCAGTATTATTACTGTTTCTAATGAACTAGGCTCCTATTAATGGATGTGATTACATTAGTGGATATGATTACATAGCATTTATCCTTTATTATCAGCACAGGTCACACACACTCTGACCGTAGCTCAGTGGTCAGTATTGTTACTGTCTCTCATGTGCTCGGCTACTATTAATGGATGTGATTACACAGCATTTATCCTTTATTATCAACACAGGTCATACACGCTGATCGTAGCTCAGTAGTCAGTATTGTTGCTATCTCCAATAAGCTCGTCTCCTATTAATAGATGTGATTACACAGCGTTTATCCTCTATTATCAGCACAGGTCATACACACTGATCGTAGCTCAGTAGTCAGTATCGTTGCTGTCTTTAGTGAGTTCGGCTTTCGTTAATACAGACAGCTGTTAGTTACTGTTGTTACACTGTATTTAGGACGTATTTCACCTGAATAAATATGTTATATGCTGAATTGGCTGTTTAAACACACTTTCTGTCTGTGTAATAATACTCTTCAAGGAGTGTGATATCTCAGTATCAGCCTAAAACACTGGTATACTAATTCACTGACATGGCTGTCTAAGCACACTTTCTGTCTGTGTGAGTACACCCTTCGAGGGGTGTGATGTCTCAATATCCACTTAAATCACTATCTTGCTAGACTGCTGTATTGCACATTGCTATCTACATACACATTTATCTGTCTAAATAGTCTCTCCCCTCCGGGAGTGTGTTCAATGTTTAGTTCACTGCCCCGGCATTAAGTAATAGCGGACGCCGTTGTGCGCAGGGAGGCCTGACGCACGTTTCGCAAATGCTTCTTCTGAGGCTGACCAGATTGCCTCCCAGCTCCGAAATTTGTACCGACACACGGACTTTCAGAGCCAATCATTGCCACGATTCCCTATGACGTGTATTGTTCCCCAGTGGTTTCGTCTCTCCGATCATGTGACCAGCATGTTCACCGGGATGTGCAGATTTACCCTAAATTGCTATAATCAGTTGTCAGCACTAACCCGATGTTTTTACGGTTTAATAAATTCTGGAATATGGTATATTAAATACATGCCCATTCAGAGTCCATCATACAGTGATGAATACATATATCATTTGTAAACCATATATAAAGTATCTGATATTGAAGTTTATTAAGGCATAATAATCACGCTGAGACATCCATCTCAATTACAGCTCTATGGATTTCTATATGGTTATGTTGCAATTCCCTTTGTGTATCTTATATATCTATCTAAATTAATCATTGTGTTCTATTATCTGAACTATTATTAAATCGATGTTGATATTTAATATTAATATTTCAAACTCATATGTGAGAATTATGATGATTGTGCTATTGTGAAAATAAGACTATAAGTAAAAAAAGTGGATTTAGATGAGTGAGTAGAATCCCATTTCCTTCTCGAGATTCTTATGTGATTCAATTGTGCTATTGTGACAAAAAGTTTTTTATATTTAATATTTATATTGTCATTAATGGACAGTGAAAAAAAGGGGGGGGGGGAAGAGGGGGAAAGAAAGGGGGGAGGAAAATTTTATTAATGTGACCAAAATTCATAAACCACACTCTGGTGAAGAAAAAAAAAAAGTGATGTGATGCAAACCACGTGATTAAAACTGAAAGGTGAGATGATGATGAGTTATATATTTATAGAATAGTAATTGTAATGACTTTGTCAATTCCTAAATAGTGCCAAAAATACCATATAGGTTGATCCACCATACCATAGGCTTTTGCGATTGAATGTATCATTATTTATTATTCATCTTTCATAGAGCACAGTTCTATCCATATAGAATTATCTATAGGTTTGGACCTATTGAGGAAAATATATTGTACCTTCTGTTGCAAAGGTGGTACTGTTTATCAAGTATATTTATTCTGCATATCCTTGTACTCTTTGCTCTATGATGTCTGAAATGGAGGTCTTAAATATCATTGATAAAAATAATTGATATATATGGCAATAATTATAGATAGGTTCTTATCAGGGCATGTGTATCTCCATATTCCCTATGTTACCCATTCCTCCTTAATTCACTCGTTAATAGGTACATGTGGGTTCTTATCTGGAAATTCCCACTAGGGAAAGGTCATGTCTTGAACACAATGGCCTGATGTATATTTGTCAGGATCTTCTTCTAAAGGGACATTATAGGTAGTCTCCTTATACTAGGCCATCTTGGGTCTGGAGGTGTTCATTTGGGATAATCTTATCTCAAATGTAAAAACTTATCAAGTAAGAAGTTAAACATTCTATTCTAAAAAGGCAGTATATGTGTTCTCCTCATTTAAACCGTTGGGTCTGAGGGTGTTCATCAGGAATATTAGCCTTGTTTCTTGCTTCAATAATTCACGATCCACGTCACCCCCTCGGATATTAAGAGAAATCCTTTTCATACCAAAGGCTACCAAACCCCTGGGGTTGGATTGGTGACATTTCAAAAAGTGACGCGCTATAGGGGTTAAGCTCCTTGCCAGTCTTTGATCACGTTCGGCATTCCGGATGGTGCCAATGTGTTCCAGAATCCTTCTTTTAAGTGGTCTCTTAGTTTTGCCTATATAGCTTTTATTGCATGGGCATGTTAAATTGTAAACTACTGCCAATGTGTCACAATTTATGTAGTCATCTATCCTCCAGACCTTATTGAATTTATCTGTATATTGGGTTGTAGGTATCATTGCGGTACAGGCTTTGCATGCACCGCATTGATACGACCCTTTTCTTTTTTGGGGTGTTTTCGGGGTTCTCAGATGACTTTCCACCAGAATGTCTTTCAAATTTCTGGATCTTCTCCAGCTGATGTCAATACGCTCTCCCAATGTCTTAGCTAGATCTGGATCAGTATGTAGTACGTTTAGATGTGTCTGCAGAATTCCTTGGACATCTTTCTATTCCTGGCAAAAAGTGCCTATAAAACGGATCTTTTCCATTCCACCTTGGATGTTCTTAGGTGTTAGGAGTTCATCTCTGGTGTATTTCTTGGTCTCATGTAGGGCACGTCTGATGGAATTTTTGCTGTATCCTCGGGATTCCAATCTTCCCCCTAATTCACGTGCTCTCATTGAGAAAGTTTCATCCTTAGAACAGTTCCTCCTCATCCTTAGGAATTCTCCCTTGGGTAGTCCTTTTAGAACGGGTGGATGATGGGAACTGTCATTGTGCAGGATACTGTTTGTTGAGGTCTTTTTACGGAAGAGGTCTGATGATAGGTGGCCATCTTCCTCTAAGGTGAGTGTTATGTCAAGAAAGTTCACCCTCTTTCTATCCATCTCATAGGTGAGCCTCAAATTTAAGTCATTTGAGTTCAGACTGTCCATAAAGTTTTTGAAAGTTTGTGCGTCTCCTCCCCATATGATTAGGAGATCATCTATATATCTCAACCACATAATTATGTGGGTGGTATAGATGTCATTCTCTTCTCGAAAGACGTACTCCCTCTCCCACCACCCCAGGTACAGGTTAGCATACGTCGGGGCACACGTTGTGCCCATAGCTGTGCCCTGCACCTGGAGGTAGAAATAGTTGTTGCAGACAAAATAATTTTTCGTCAGTACAAACTGCAAAAGTGTTAGAAGAAAGTCATTGAAATCTGAGGGATGACCCATGCTTAAGAAATATCTTACTGCCTGGATGCCATATTCATGCTTGATGCTTGTATACAAGCTTTCCACATCACAAGTGATTAGGTAGGCATCTGTGTCCAGGATCACATCTTGGATTTTATTAAGGACGTCTGGTGTATCTCTTACGTAAGATGGTAAACTTGTCACATAGTCCCTCAGATGTGCATCCACAAAGATGCTCGCCTTCTCTGTCAGGCTTCCCATGCCAGAGACAATGGGCCTGCCAGGTGGGCTGTTCTCATCTTTGTGAATCTTCGGGAGGAGGTATAGAGTTGGCACTCTAGGAAATTCTGTTGTTAAAAAATCAAAGTCCTTCTTGGAGATAATTCCATTGTCTTTCACTCTCTGTATCATTTTTTTGTATATTTCTAGAAAGTCATTTGTAGGATTGAAGGTAAGTTTCTTATAACATAGCTTATTGTTTAGCTGTTTATTCAGTTCTTTTATGTAATTATAACGAGACCAGAGAACCACATTTCCCCCTTTATCTGAGGGTTTAACAATGGTATCATCCCAGCTCTGAATCTCCTTCAGAGCCTTCTTCTGTTCATTGCTTAGATTCTGATGGTATCTAGAATGTTTCTTCTTAATTTCTAGATGATCTAAATCCTTGCTTACAAGATCCAAAAAGACCTTGACTTGTGGGCAGATGGCAGGATCTGGGTAAAAGGTGGATCTTCTTGTCAATGTGATTTTTCTTGGGGATACTGATACTGGAGTATGATGTACATCATCTTGTGATTCATATGGTGCATTTTCCAGTTCCTCCAGTATAGCCAAAGTTTCGGTGTCTTCCTTTGTAAGAGTCTGAGAGCTAGAGTGCGGGTTTTCTTGATTTTCTCTTTTGGCGAAAAATTTCTTTAGGAGTAATTTCCTAGCAAAGAGATTTAGATCTTTCTCTAGGCTGAATCTATCGAAGGTTTGAGTAGGTGAGAAAGAGAGTCCCTTATTTAGAACCTCAATCTGGGAAGATGTGAGAACATGATCGGTTTAATTAATGATCCTTAAGGAATCAGTCTCCGTTATTTCCTGTAACGTCTGTATTCCCTGCGGTCTTCTCTCCATTCCCGTGGTCCTCTCTTTCCTTTTCTTACCTCTTCTGATCCTCTTATATTGCGTCCTATCATATCTCGGGTTTCTCTTGGAGTAACCCCTAAAAAATCCTTTTGTTGATTTCTATAAGAGGGCTGTCCACTAGTGGATTCATTCTCTGATGAGTCCATCTCAGAGGTACTGTATCCTTCATAATTATCTGCCACGTTTCTCCTTTTAATGTGACTCCATCGATAGACTGTTTTAGAGAGAAAATCGTTCTTGTCCCTCTGTAGCTTACCCCTTTTCCTGCTAATGACTTCCTTTTCAATAATATCTATCTCCAGTTTGTACTTATCATACATCCTCTGGAATTTCTCCAGAGTCTCATAATTTTTCAGCTTCTCCCCTATGCCAGTAATTTCTTGTCTGTACCTCTCTAACATCACATCATCGTGTTTGATCAAAATGTTGATCAGATTAAGGGAACATGTGGTCAAGGTTTTCTCCCATTCCTGTTTTAGTGTTTCTGTAGCCAATTCAAAGGATGGGAAAACACGTGGCCTCAGGCCCCTCGGAGTGATGGATAGTTTAACATAATTTTCAAATGTCAGTCTGTTCCAAAATGTTTTGGTCTGTTTAATCAGTAATTGCTTCAACTGAGACAGATCATTCATCCAATCTCCTCCTGATACATCAGCATTTGCCATCTCTGTATCAAAAAGTGTTTCCACATTATTTTGTAGTCTAGATTGTCTATCATTTAGTTCTTTGCTGAGACTAAAACCACTTCCATTTGATTCTGTTATCCTGGGATTGGCCATTTTAGCCAATAAATCGCACAGATCGGATCTAGGGGGCAACCTGGCTCCTAGATAAGATGAATTATACAGTTTCAAATATGTGCTCAGATTGTATCTTCACACTATAGTGATCTGAGTTAATGTGGGACTGTGCTGACCCAGAAAGAGTGCCAAGCACTCAAAGAGATACGGTTATACACAGAAAGGAAAGGTCGCACAAGTCGTTTCTATTTCTTCTAACTAACCCCCTTAAATATTTATAATTTTATTCATGTGAATTGTCTTCACCGGGGGGTGCTACCACAGGCAAAGTAGGGTAATATGTATACAAAAGAGACAAAAACAAAATTGCCTTTTTGTGATGCACACTACTAATAATAAAAATTAACTTTTAATTTGTATCAATAAAACCATTGCGAAATATAGGGTAAAATATAAAGAGATGAAAAGATAGAAAGAGTATTTTAAAATATATGACTTCCTGCGCACAGGGCGTCCGCTAGACTGCAGGTTCTGTATGCTTATATAATATGCAAATATCTATACGTCTCTCCGTATTGATTAGTAGACGTTATATAATCTCCAGCAGTGATTCGTATCTTATTCCGTATTGATAAGCAAATGTACAAATACTAGCAGTTTATATCTTATTCTTTATTGCCTTTGTTGGCATATTGTGTGATTATTTGAGGTTATTTATATGTTGTTTAATACTCTTTATTTTCAGTGTAGCTGTTATAGATCGTATATAGCAGGATAAGCTGCCACTCAGTCCATGTGTAAGAGAAGCATTTGTATTGATCTCTGAGAAGTCAGTCTGTGCATGAAAAGAGCCCTAAAGTATCGGTCTCTTTAATTGTATCACTGGAGGATCACAGTGATTAAAAGTTTTATGACCTTCACAGTTTAACTGTGACTCATATGTGGCCCCTCATTGTAATCAATTCTATGGGATTAGTTCCTTTCTATACAGATACCTATTAACATATATAATCACACAGAATGTGTGTCCTTTATTGACAGTAAGATGTGACACAGTCTAATTGTAGCTTATGTATAGCTCGAAAAGTTTCAATAATGTAGCTCTTTCTCACAGAAATGACTTCTATTAGCACACACAGTTGTTAATTGATGTTGTTATACTGTATCCATTCCCTTCATTGGTAACCCAGTTGCAGAGTCTTGCTATGACTCATGTAGTGCTGCGTGTATTACAATTCTGTAACAGTTTCAAATAGGAATACTTTTCATGCAAACAGCTATTATGACATGAGACACAGTGCGCATTCTTCTCTAGTTATATATAAGGTGTTACATTGAGTTTATATCATGTGTTAAATCTTATACTATAGTGTGCTGACAGTAATAGGTAGTAAGAGTCACTATTATTCCGTCTCTCTATACACTGATTATATTCTTATAGTACTGCAGGTCTAATGGATGTTATTATTTTACGTATCTGTTCTTCGTCTGCAATGCTTTCACATAGGCTGGTTGTGACTTGTGTATTCCCGCATGTGTTTCACTGTTGTAATTAATTTGATGAGATTGATTCCTGTCAGCACAGACAGCTTTCTATGAATGTGATTACACAGCGTTTATCTTTTATTATCAGCACAGGTCACACACACTCTGGCCGTAGCTCAGTAGTCAGTATTGTTACTGTCTCTAAAGAGCTCGGCTCCTATTAATGGATGTGATTACACAGCATTTATCCTTTATTATCAGCACAGGTCGTAAGCACTGACATTAGTCAGTATTATTACTGTTTCTAATGAACTAGGCTCCTATTAATGGATGTGATTACATTAGTGGATATGATTACATAGCATTTATCCTTTATTATCAGCACAGGTCACACACACTCTGACCGTAGCTCAGTGGTCAGTATTGTTACTGTCTCTCATGTGCTCGGCTACTATTAATGGATGTGATTACACAGCATTTATCCTTTATTATCAACACAGGTCATACACGCTGATCGTAGCTCAGTAGTCAGTATTGTTGCTATCTCCAATAAGCTCGTCTCCTATTAATAGATGTGATTACACAGCGTTTATCCTCTATTATCAGCACAGGTCATACACACTGATCGTAGCTCAGTAGTCAGTATCGTTGCTGTCTTTAGTGAGTTCGGCTTTCGTTAATACAGACAGCTGTTAGTTACTGTTGTTACACTGTATTTAGGATGTATTTCACCTGAATAAATATGTTATATGCTGAATTGGCTGTTTAAACACACTTTCTGTCTGTGTAATAATACTCTTCAAGGAGTGTGATATCTCAGTATCAGCCTAAAACACTGGTATACTAATTCACTGACATGGCTGTCTAAGCACACTTTCTGTCTGTGTGAGTACACCCTTCGAGGGGTGTGATGTCTCAATATCCACTTAAATCACTATCTTGCTAGACTGCTGTATTGCACATTGCTATCTACATACACATTTATCTGTCTAAATAGTCTCTCCCCTCCGGGAGTGTGTTCAATGTTTAGTTCACTGCCCCGGCATTAAGTAATAGCGGACGCCGTTGTGCGCAGGGAGGCCTGACGCACGTTTCGCAAATGCTTCTTCTGAGGCTGACCAGATTGCCTCCCAGCTCCGAAATTTGTACCGACACACGGACTTTCAGAGCCAATCATTGCCACGATTCCCTATGACGTGTATTGTTCCCCAGTGGTTTCGTCTCTCCGATCATGTGACCAGCATGTTCACCGGGATGTGCAGATTTACCCTAAATTGCTATAATCAGTTGTCAGCACTAACCCGATGTTTTTACGGTTTAATAAATTCTGGAATATGGTATATTAAATACATGCCCATTCAGAGTCCATCATACAGTGATGAATACATATATCATTTGTAAACCATATATAAAGTATCTGATATTGAAGTTTATTAAGGCATAATAATCACGCTGAGACATCCATCTCAATTACAGCTCTATGGATTTCTATATGGTTATGTTGCAATTCCCTTTGTGTATCTTATATATCTATCTAAATTAATCATTGTGTTCTATTATCTGAACTATTATTAAATCGATGTTGATATTTAATATTAATATTTCAAACTCATATGTGAGAATTATGATGATTGTGCTATTGTGAAAATAAGACTATAAGTAAAAAAAGTGGATTTAGATGAGTGAGTAGAATCCCATTTCCTTCTCGAGATTCTTATGTGATTCAATTGTGCTATTGTGACAAAAAGTTTTTTATATTTAATATTTATATTGTCATTAATGGACAGTGAAAAAAAGGGGGGGGGGAAGAGGGGGAAAGAAAGGGGGGAGGAAAATTTTATTAATGTGACCAAAATTCATAAACCACACTCTGGTGAAGAAAAAAAAAAAGTGATGTGATGCAAACCACGTGATTAAAACTGAAAGGTGAGATGATGATGAGTTATATATTTATAGAATAGTAATTGTAATGACTTTGTCAATTCCTAAATAGTGCCAAAAATACCATATAGGTTGATCCACCATACCATAGGCTTTTGCGATTGAATGTATCATTATTTATTATTCATCTTTCATAGAGCACAGTTCTATCCATATAGAATTATCTATAGGTTTGGACCTATTGAGGAAAATATATTGTACCTTCTGTTGCAAAGGTGGTACTGTTTATCAAGTATATTTATTCTGCATATCCTTGTACTCTTTGCTCTATGATGTCTGAAATGGAGGTCTTAAATATCATTGATAAAAATAATTGATATATATGGCAATAATTATAGATAGGTTCTTATCAGGGCATGTGTATCTCCATATTCCCTATGTTACCCATTCCTCCTTAATTCACTCGTTAATAGGTACATGTGGGTTCTTATCTGGAAATTCCCACTAGGGAAAGGTCATGTCTTGAACACAATGGCCTGATGTATATTTGTCAGGATCTTCTTCTAAAGGGACATTATAGGTAGTCTCCTTATACTAGGCCATCTTGGGTCTGGAGGTGTTCATTTGGGATAATCTTATCTCAAATGTAAAAACTTATCAAGTAAGAAGTTAAACATTCTATTCTAAAAAGGCAGTATATGTGTTCTCCTCATTTAAACCGTTGGGTCTGAGGGTGTTCATCAGGAATATTAGCCTTGTTTCTTGCTTCAATAATTCACGATCCACGTCACCCCCTCGGATATTAAGAGAAATCCTTTTCATACCAAAGGCTACCAAACCCCTGGGGTTGGATTGGTGACATTTCAAAAAGTGACGCGCTATAGGGGTTAAGCTCCTTGCCAGTCTTTGATCACGTTCGGCATTCCGGATGGTGCCAATGTGTTCCAGAATCCTTCTTTTAAGTGGTCTCTTAGTTTTGCCTATATAGCTTTTATTGCATGGGCATGTTAAATTGTAAACTACTGCCAATGTGTCACAATTTATGTAGTCATCTATCCTCCAGACCTTATTGAATTTATCTGTATATTGGGTTGTAGGTATCATTGCGGTACAGGCTTTGCATGCACCGCATTGATACGACCCTTTTCTTTTTTGGGGTGTTTTCGGGGTTCTCAGATGACTTTCCACCAGAATGTCTTTCAAATTTCTGGATCTTCTCCAGCTGATGTCAATACGCTCTCCCAATGTCTTAGCTAGATCTGGATCAGTATGTAGTACGTTTAGATGTGTCTGCAGAATTCCTTGGACATCTTTCTATTCCTGGCAAAAAGTGCCTATAAAACGGATCTTTTCCATTCCACCTTGGATGTTCTTAGGTGTTAGGAGTTCATCTCTGGTGTATTTCTTGGTCTCATGTAGGGCACGTCTGATGGAATTTTTGCTGTATCCTCGGGATTCCAATCTTCCCCCTAATTCACGTGCTCTCATTGAGAAAGTTTCATCCTTAGAACAGTTCCTCCTCATCCTTAGGAATTCTCCCTTGGGTAGTCCTTTTAGAACGGGTGGATGATGGGAACTGTCATTGTGCAGGATACTGTTTGTTGAGGTCTTTTTACGGAAGAGGTCTGATGATAGGTGGCCATCTTCCTCTAAGGTGAGTGTTATGTCAAGAAAGTTCACCCTCTTTCTATCCATCTCATAGGTGAGCCTCAAATTTAAGTCATTTGAGTTCAGACTGTCCATAAAGTTTTTGAAAGTTTGTGCGTCTCCTCCCCATATGATTAGGAGATCATCTATATATCTCAACCACATAATTATGTGGGTGGTATAGATGTCATTCTCTTCTCGAAAGACGTACTCCCTCTCCCACCACCCCAGGTACAGGTTAGCATACGTCGGGGCACACGTTGTGCCCATAGCTGTGCCCTGCACCTGGAGGTAGAAATAGTTGTTGCAGACAAAATAATTTTTCGTCAGTACAAACTGCAAAAGTGTTAGAAGAAAGTCATTGAAATCTGAGGGATGACCCATGCTTAAGAAATATCTTACTGCCTGGATGCCATATTCATGCTTGATGCTTGTATACAAGCTTTCCACATCACAAGTGATTAGGTAGGCATCTGTGTCCAGGATCACATCTTGGATTTTATTAAGGACGTCTGGTGTATCTCTTACGTAAGATGGTAAACTTGTCACATAGTCCCTCAGATGTGCATCCACAAAGATGCTCGCCTTCTCTGTCAGGCTTCCCATGCCAGAGACAATGGGCCTGCCAGGTGGGCTGTTCTCATCTTTGTGAATCTTCGGGAGGAGGTATAGAGTTGGCACTCTAGGAAATTCTGTTGTTAAAAAATCAAAGTCCTTCTTGGAGATAATTCCATTGTCTTTCACTCTCTGTATCATTTTTTTGTATATTTCTAGAAAGTCATTTGTAGGATTGAAGGTAAGTTTCTTATAACATAGCTTATTGTTTAGCTGTTTATTCAGTTCTTTTATGTAATTATAACGAGACCAGAGAACCACATTTCCCCCTTTATCTGAGGGTTTAACAATGGTATCATCCCAGCTCTGAATCTCCTTCAGAGCCTTCTTCTGTTCATTGCTTAGATTCTGATGGTATCTAGAATGTTTCTTCTTAATTTCTAGATGATCTAAATCCTTGCTTACAAGATCCAAAAAGACCTTGACTTGTGGGCAGATGGCAGGATCTGGGTAAAAGGTGGATCTTCTTGTCAATGTGATTTTTCTTGGGGATACTGATACTGGAGTATGATGTACATCATCTTGTGATTCATATGGTGCATTTTCCAGTTCCTCCAGTATAGCCAAAGTTTCGGTGTCTTCCTTTGTAAGAGTCTGAGAGCTAGAGTGCGGGTTTTCTTGATTTTCTCTTTTGGCGAAAAATTTCTTTAGGAGTAATTTCCTAGCAAAGAGATTTAGATCTTTCTCTAGGCTGAATCTATCGAAGGTTTGAGTAGGTGAGAAAGAGAGTCCCTTATTTAGAACCTCAATCTGGGAAGATGTGAGAACATGATCGGTTTAATTAATGATCCTTAAGGAATCAGTCTCCGTTATTTCCTGTAATGTCTGTATTCCCTGCGGTCTTCTCTCCATTCCCGTGGTCCTCTCTTTCCTTTTCTTACCTCTTCTGATCCTCTTATATTGCGTCCTATCATATCTCGGGTTTCTCTTGGAGTAACCCCTAAAAAATCCTTTTGTTGATTTCTATAAGAGGGCTGTCCACTAGTGGATTCATTCTCTGATGAGTCCATCTCAGAGGTACTGTATCCTTCATAATTATCTGCCACGTTTCTCCTTTTAATGTGACTCCATCGATAGACTGTTTTAGAGAGAAAATCGTTCTTGTCCCTCTGTAGCTTACCCCTTTTCCTGCTAATGACTTCCTTTTCAATAATATCTATCTCCAGTTTGTACTTATCATACATCCTCTGGAATTTCTCCAGAGTCTCATAATTTTTCAGCTTCTCCCCTATGCCAGTAATTTCTTGTCTGTACCTCTCTAACATCACATCATCGTGTTTGATCAAAATGTTGATCAGATTAAGGGAACATGTGGTCAAGGTTTTCTCCCATTCCTGTTTTAGTGTTTCTGTAGCCAATTCAAAGGATGGGAAAACACGTGGCCTCAGGCCCCTCGGAGTGATGGATAGTTTAACATAATTTTCAAATGTCAGTCTGTTCCAAAATGTTTTGGTCTGTTTAATCAGTAATTGCTTCAACTGAGACAGATCATTCATCCAATCTCCTCCTGATACATCAGCATTTGCCATCTCTGTATCAAAAAGTGTTTCCACATTATTTTGTAGTCTAGATTGTCTATCATTTAGTTCTTTGCTGAGACTAAAACCACTTCCATTTGATTCTGTTATCCTGGGATTGGCCATTTTAGCCAATAAATCGCACAGATCGGATCTAGGGGGCAACCTGGCTCCTAGATAAGATGAATTATACAGTTTCAAATATGTGCTCAGATTGTATCTTCACACTATAGTGATCTGAGTTAATGTGGGACTGTGCTGACCCAGAAAGAGTGCCAAGCACTCAAAGAGATACGGTTATACACAGAAAGGAAAGGTCGCACAAGTCGTTTCTATTTCTTCTAACTAACCCCCTTAAATATTTATAATTTTATTCATGTGAATTGTCTTCACCGGGGGGTGCTACCACAGGCAAAGTAGGGTAATATGTATACAAAAGAGACAAAAACAAAATTGCCTTTTTGTGATGCACACTACTAATAATAAAAATTAACTTTTAATTTGTATCAATAAAACCATTGCGAAATATAGGGTAAAATATAAAGAGATGAAAAGATAGAAAGAGTATTTTAAAATATATGACTTCCTGCGCACAGGGCGTCCGCTAGACTGCAGGTTCTGTATGCTTATATAATATGCAAATATCTATACGTCTCTCCGTATTGATTAGTAGACGTTATATAATCTCCAGCAGTGATTCGTATCTTATTCCGTATTGATAAGCAAATGTACAAATACTAGCAGTTTATATCTTATTCTTTATTGCCTTTGTTGGCATATTGTGTGATTATTTGAGGTTATTTATATGTTGTTTAATACTCTTTATTTTCAGTGTAGCTGTTATAGATCGTATATAGCAGGATAAGCTGCCACTCAGTCCATGTGTAAGAGAAGCATTTGTATTGATCTCTGAGAAGTCAGTCTGTGCATGAAAAGAGCCCTAAAGTATCGGTCTCTTTAATTGTATCACTGGAGGATCACAGTGATTAAAAGTTTTATGACCTTCACAGTTTAACTGTGACTCATATGTGGCCCCTCATTGTAATCAATTCTATGGGATTAGTTCCTTTCTATACAGATACCTATTAACATATATAATCACACAGAATGTGTGTCCTTTATTGACAGTAAGATGTGACACAGTCTAATTGTAGCTTATGTATAGCTCGAAAAGTTTCAATAATGTAGCTCTTTCTCACAGAAATGACTTCTATTAGCACACACAGTTGTTAATTGATGTTGTTATACTGTATCCATTCCCTTCATTGGTAACCCAGTTGCAGAGTCTTGCTATGACTCATGTAGTGCTGCGTGTATTACAATTCTGTAACAGTTTCAAATAGGAATACTTTTCATGCAAACAGCTATTATGACATGAGACACAGTGCGCATTCTTCTCTAGTTATATATAAGGTGTTACATTGAGTTTATATCATGTGTTAAATCTTATACTATAGTGTGCTGACAGTAATAGGTAGTAAGAGTCACTATTATTCCGTCTCTCTATACACTGATTATATTCTTATAGTACTGCAGGTCTAATGGATGTTATTATTTTACGTATCTGTTCTTCGTCTGCAATGCTTTCACATAGGCTGGTTGTGACTTGTGTATTCCCGCATGTGTTTCACTGTTGTAATTAATTTGATGAGATTGATTCCTGTCAGCACAGACAGCTTTCTATGAATGTGATTACACAGCGTTTATCTTTTATTATCAGCACAGGTCACACACACTCTGGCCGTAGCTCAGTAGTCAGTATTGTTACTGTCTCTAAAGAGCTCGGCTCCTATTAATGGATGTGATTACACAGCATTTATCCTTTATTATCAGCACAGGTCGTAAGCACTGACATTAGTCAGTATTATTACTGTTTCTAATGAACTAGGCTCCTATTAATGGATGTGATTACATTAGTGGATATGATTACATAGCATTTATCCTTTATTATCAGCACAGGTCACACACACTCTGACCGTAGCTCAGTGGTCAGTATTGTTACTGTCTCTCATGTGCTCGGCTACTATTAATGGATGTGATTACACAGCATTTATCCTTTATTATCAACACAGGTCATACACGCTGATCGTAGCTCAGTAGTCAGTATTGTTGCTATCTCCAATAAGCTCGTCTCCTATTAATAGATGTGATTACACAGCGTTTATCCTCTATTATCAGCACAGGTCATACACACTGATCGTAGCTCAGTAGTCAGTATCGTTGCTGTCTTTAGTGAGTTCGGCTTTCGTTAATACAGACAGCTGTTAGTTACTGTTGTTACACTGTATTTAGGACGTATTTCACCTGAATAAATATGTTATATGCTGAATTGGCTGTTTAAACACACTTTCTGTCTGTGTAATAATACTCTTCAAGGAGTGTGATATCTCAGTATCAGCCTAAAACACTGGTATACTAATTCACTGACATGGCTGTCTAAGCACACTTTCTGTCTGTGTGAGTACACCCTTCGAGGGGTGTGATGTCTCAATATCCACTTAAATCACTATCTTGCTAGACTGCTGTATTGCACATTGCTATCTACATACACATTTATCTGTCTAAATAGTCTCTCCCCTCCGGGAGTGTGTTCAATGTTTAGTTCACTGCCCCGGCATTAAGTAATAGCGGACGCCGTTGTGCGCAGGGAGGCCTGACGCACGTTTCGCAAATGCTTCTTCTGAGGCTGACCAGATTGCCTCCCAGCTCCGAAATTTGTACCGACACACGGACTTTCAGAGCCAATCATTGCCACGATTCCCTATGACGTGTATTGTTCCCCAGTGGTTTCGTCTCTCCGATCATGTGACCAGCATGTTCACCGGGATGTGCAGATTTACCCTAAATTGCTATAATCAGTTGTCAGCACTAACCCGATGTTTTTACGGTTTAATAAATTCTGGAATATGGTATATTAAATACATGCCCATTCAGAGTCCATCATACAGTGATGAATACATATATCATTTGTAAACCATATATAAAGTATCTGATATTGAAGTTTATTAAGGCATAATAATCACGCTGAGACATCCATCTCAATTACAGCTCTATGGATTTCTATATGGTTATGTTGCAATTCCCTTTGTGTATCTTATATATCTATCTAAATTAATCATTGTGTTCTATTATCTGAACTATTATTAAATTGATGTTGATATTTAATATTAATATTTCAAACTCATATGTGAGAATTATGATGATTGTGCTATTGTGAAAATAAGACTATAAGTAAAAAAAGTGGATTTAGATGAGTGAGTAGAATCCCATTTCCTTCTCGAGATTCTTATGTGATTCAATTGTGCTATTGTGACAAAAAGTTTTTTATATTTAATATTTATATTGTCATTAATGGACAGTGAAAAAAAGGGGGGGGGGAAGAGGGGGAAAGAAAGGGGGGAGGAAAATTTTATTAATGTGACCAAAATTCATAAACCACACTCTGGTGAAGAAAAAAAAAAAGTGATGTGATGCAAACCACGTGATTAAAACTGAAAGGTGAGATGATGATGAGTTATATATTTATAGAATAGTAATTGTAATGACTTTGTCAATTCCTAAATAGTGCCAAAAATACCATATAGGTTGATCCACCATACCATAGGCTTTTGCGATTGAATGTATCATTATTTATTATTCATCTTTCATAGAGCACAGTTCTATCCATATAGAATTATCTATAGGTTTGGACCTATTGAGGAAAATATATTGTACCTTCTGTTGCAAAGGTGGTACTGTTTATCAAGTATATTTATTCTGCATATCCTTGTACTCTTTGCTCTATGATGTCTGAAATGGAGGTCTTAAATATCATTGATAAAAATAATTGATATATATGGCAATAATTATAGATAGGTTCTTATCAGGGCATGTGTATCTCCATATTCCCTATGTTACCCATTCCTCCTTAATTCACTCGTTAATAGGTACATGTGGGTTCTTATCTGGAAATTCCCACTAGGGAAAGGTCATGTCTTGAACACAATGGCCTGATGTATATTTGTCAGGATCTTCTTCTAAAGGGACATTATAGGTAGTCTCCTTATACTAGGCCATCTTGGGTCTGGAGGTGTTCATTTGGGATAATCTTATCTCAAATGTAAAAACTTATCAAGTAAGAAGTTAAACATTCTATTCTAAAAAGGCAGTATATGTGTTCTCCTCATTTAAACCGTTGGGTCTGAGGGTGTTCATCAGGAATATTAGCCTTGTTTCTTGCTTCAATAATTCACGATCCACGTCACCCCCTCGGATATTAAGAGAAATCCTTTTCATACCAAAGGCTACCAAACCCCTGGGGTTGGATTGGTGACATTTCAAAAAGTGACGCGCTATAGGGGTTAAGCTCCTTGCCAGTCTTTGATCACGTTCGGCATTCCGGATGGTGCCAATGTGTTCCAGAATCCTTCTTTTAAGTGGTCTCTTAGTTTTGCCTATATAGCTTTTATTGCATGGGCATGTTAAATTGTAAACTACTGCCAATGTGTCACAATTTATGTAGTCATCTATCCTCCAGACCTTATTGAATTTATCTGTATATTGGGTTGTAGGTATCATTGCGGTACAGGCTTTGCATGCACCGCATTGATACGACCCTTTTCTTTTTTGGGGTGTTTTCGGGGTTCTCAGATGACTTTCCACCAGAATGTCTTTCAAATTTCTGGATCTTCTCCAGCTGATGTCAATACGCTCTCCCAATGTCTTAGCTAGATCTGGATCAGTATGTAGTACGTTTAGATGTGTCTGCAGAATTCCTTGGACATCTTTCTATTCCTGGCAAAAAGTGCCTATAAAACGGATCTTTTCCATTCCACCTTGGATGTTCTTAGGTGTTAGGAGTTCATCTCTGGTGTATTTCTTGGTCTCATGTAGGGCACGTCTGATGGAATTTTTGCTGTATCCTCGGGATTCCAATCTTCCCCCTAATTCACGTGCTCTCATTGAGAAAGTTTCATCCTTAGAACAGTTCCTCC
Organism: Pseudophryne corroboree; assembly: GCF_028390025.1. Taxonomy (NCBI): domain Eukaryota; kingdom Metazoa; phylum Chordata; class Amphibia; order Anura; family Myobatrachidae; genus Pseudophryne; species Pseudophryne corroboree. Next base: position 187,996,491 of record NC_086444.1, on the reverse strand, counting down.
TCATCCTTAGGAATTCTCCCTTGGGTAGTCCTTTTAGAACGGGTGGATGATGGGAACTGTCATTGTGCAGGATACTGTTTGTTGAGGTCTTTTTACGGAAGAGGTCTGATGATAGGTGGCCATCTTCCTCTAAGGTGAGTGTTATGTCAAGAAAGTTCACCCTCTTTCTATCCATCTCATAGGTGAGCCTCAAATTTAAGTCATTTGAGTTCAGACTGTCCATAAAGTTTTTGAAAGTTTGTGCGTCTCCTCCCCATATGATTAGGAGATCATCTATATATCTCAACCACATAATTATGTGGGTGGTATAGATGTCATTCTCTTCTCGAAAGACGTACTCCCTCTCCCACCACCCCAGGTACAGGTTAGCATACGTCGGGGCACACGTTGTGCCCATAGCTGTGCCCTGCACCTGGAGGTAGAAATAGTTGTTGCAGACAAAATAATTTTTCGTCAGTACAAACTGCAAAAGTGTTAGAAGAAAGTCATTGAAATCTGAGGGATGACCCATGCTTAAGAAATATCTTACTGCCTGGATGCCATATTCATGCTTGATGCTTGTATACAAGCTTTCCACATCACAAGTGATTAGGTAGGCATCTGTGTCCAGGATCACATCTTGGATTTTATTAAGGACGTCTGGTGTATCTCTTACGTAAGATGGTAAACTTGTCACATAGTCCCTCAGATGTGCATCCACAAAGATGCTCGCCTTCTCTGTCAGGCTTCCCATGCCAGAGACAATGGGCCTGCCAGGTGGGCTGTTCTCATCTTTGTGAATCTTCGGGAGGAGGTATAGAGTTGGCACTCTAGGAAATTCTGTTGTTAAAAAATCAAAGTCCTTCTTGGAGATAATTCCATTGTCTTTCACTCTCTGTATCATTTTTTTGTATATTTCTAGAAAGTCATTTGTAGGATTGAAGGTAAGTTTCTTATAACATAGCTTATTGTTTAGCTGTTTATTCAGTTCTTTTATGTAATTATAACGAGACCAGAGAACCACATTTCCCCCTTTATCTGAGGGTTTAACAATGGTATCATCCCAGCTCTGAATCTCCTTCAGAGCCTTCTTCTGTTCATTGCTTAGATTCTGATGGTATCTAGAATGTTTCTTCTTAATTTCTAGATGATCTAAATCCTTGCTTACAAGATCCAAAAAGACCTTGACTTGTGGGCAGATGGCAGGATCTGGGTAAAAGGTGGATCTTCTTGTCAATGTGATTTTTCTTGGGGATACTGATACTGGAGTATGATGTACATCATCTTGTGATTCATATGGTGCATTTTCCAGTTCCTCCAGTATAGCCAAAGTTTCGGTGTCTTCCTTTGTAAGAGTCTGAGAGCTAGAGTGCGGGTTTTCTTGATTTTCTCTTTTGGCGAAAAATTTCTTTAGGAGTAATTTCCTAGCAAAGAGATTTAGATCTTTCTCTAGGCTGAATCTATCGAAGGTTTGAGTAGGTGAGAAAGAGAGTCCCTTATTTAGAACCTCAATCTGGGAAGATGTGAGAACATGATCGGTTTAATTAATGATCCTTAAGGAATCAGTCTCCGTTATTTCCTGTAACGTCTGTATTCCCTGCGGTCTTCTCTCCATTCCCGTGGTCCTCTCTTTCCTTTTCTTACCTCTTCTGATCCTCTTATATTGCGTCCTATCATATCTCGGGTTTCTCTTGGAGTAACCCCTAAAAAATCCTTTTGTTGATTTCTATAAGAGGGCTGTCCACTAGTGGATTCATTCTCTGATGAGTCCATCTCAGAGGTACTGTATCCTTCATAATTATCTGCCACGTTTCTCCTTTTAATGTGACTCCATCGATAGACTGTTTTAGAGAGAAAATCGTTCTTGTCCCTCTGTAGCTTACCCCTTTTCCTGCTAATGACTTCCTTTTCAATAATATCTATCTCCAGTTTGTACTTATCATACATCCTCTGGAATTTCTCCAGAGTCTCATAATTTTTCAGCTTCTCCCCTATGCCAGTAATTTCTTGTCTGTACCTCTCTAACATCACATCATCGTGTTTGATCAAAATGTTGATCAGATTAAGGGAACATGTGGTCAAGGTTTTCTCCCATTCCTGTTTTAGTGTTTCTGTAGCCAATTCAAAGGATGGGAAAACACGTGGCCTCAGGCCCCTCGGAGTGATGGATAGTTTAACATAATTTTCAAATGTCAGTCTGTTCCAAAATGTTTTGGTCTGTTTAATCAGTAATTGCTTCAACTGAGACAGATCATTCATCCAATCTCCTCCTGATACATCAGCATTTGCCATCTCTGTATCAAAAAGTGTTTCCACATTATTTTGTAGTCTAGATTGTCTATCATTTAGTTCTTTGCTGAGACTAAAACCACTTCCATTTGATTCTGTTATCCTGGGATTGGCCATTTTAGCCAATAAATCGCACAGATCGGATCTAGGGGGCAACCTGGCTCCTAGATAAGATGAATTATACAGTTTCAAATATGTGCTCAGATTGTATCTTCACACTATAGTGATCTGAGTTAATGTGGGACTGTGCTGACCCAGAAAGAGTGCCAAGCACTCAAAGAGATACGGTTATACACAGAAAGGAAAGGTCGCACAAGTCGTTTCTATTTCTTCTAACTAACCCCCTTAAATATTTATAATTTTATTCATGTGAATTGTCTTCACCGGGGGGTGCTACCACAGGCAAAGTAGGGTAATATGTATACAAAAGAGACAAAAACAAAATTGCCTTTTTGTGATGCACACTACTAATAATAAAAATTAACTTTTAATTTGTATCAATAAAACCATTGCGAAATATAGGGTAAAATATAAAGAGATGAAAAGATAGAAAGAGTATTTTAAAATATATGACTTCCTGCGCACAGGGCGTCCGCTAGACTGCAGGTTCTGTATGCTTATATAATATGCAAATATCTATACGTCTCTCCGTATTGATTAGTAGACGTTATATAATCTCCAGCAGTGATTCGTATCTTATTCCGTATTGATAAGCAAATGTACAAATACTAGCAGTTTATATCTTATTCTTTATTGCCTTTGTTGGCATATTGTGTGATTATTTGAGGTTATTTATATGTTGTTTAATACTCTTTATTTTCAGTGTAGCTGTTATAGATCGTATATAGCAGGATAAGCTGCCACTCAGTCCATGTGTAAGAGAAGCATTTGTATTGATCTCTGAGAAGTCAGTCTGTGCATGAAAAGAGCCCTAAAGTATCGGTCTCTTTAATTGTATCACTGGAGGATCACAGTGATTAAAAGTTTTATGACCTTCACAGTTTAACTGTGACTCATATGTGGCCCCTCATTGTAATCAATTCTATGGGATTAGTTCCTTTCTATACAGATACCTATTAACATATATAATCACACAGAATGTGTGTCCTTTATTGACAGTAAGATGTGACACAGTCTAATTGTAGCTTATGTATAGCTCGAAAAGTTTCAATAATGTAGCTCTTTCTCACAGAAATGACTTCTATTAGCACACACAGTTGTTAATTGATGTTGTTATACTGTATCCATTCCCTTCATTGGTAACCCAGTTGCAGAGTCTTGCTATGACTCATGTAGTGCTGCGTGTATTACAATTCTGTAACAGTTTCAAATAGGAATACTTTTCATGCAAACAGCTATTATGACATGAGACACAGTGCGCATTCTTCTCTAGTTATATATAAGGTGTTACATTGAGTTTATATCATGTGTTAAATCTTATACTATAGTGTGCTGACAGTAATAGGTAGTAAGAGTCACTATTATTCCGTCTCTCTATACACTGATTATATTCTTATAGTACTGCAGGTCTAATGGATGTTATTATTTTACGTATCTGTTCTTCGTCTGCAATGCTTTCACATAGGCTGGTTGTGACTTGTGTATTCCCGCATGTGTTTCACTGTTGTAATTAATTTGATGAGATTGATTCCTGTCAGCACAGACAGCTTTCTATGAATGTGATTACACAGCGTTTATCTTTTATTATCAGCACAGGTCACACACACTCTGGCCGTAGCTCAGTAGTCAGTATTGTTACTGTCTCTAAAGAGCTCGGCTCCTATTAATGGATGTGATTACACAGCATTTATCCTTTATTATCAGCACAGGTCGTAAGCACTGACATTAGTCAGTATTATTACTGTTTCTAATGAACTAGGCTCCTATTAATGGATGTGATTACATTAGTGGATATGATTACATAGCATTTATCCTTTATTATCAGCACAGGTCACACACACTCTGACCGTAGCTCAGTGGTCAGTATTGTTACTGTCTCTCATGTGCTCGGCTACTATTAATGGATGTGATTACACAGCATTTATCCTTTATTATCAACACAGGTCATACACGCTGATCGTAGCTCAGTAGTCAGTATTGTTGCTATCTCCAATAAGCTCGTCTCCTATTAATAGATGTGATTACACAGCGTTTATCCTCTATTATCAGCACAGGTCATACACACTGATCGTAGCTCAGTAGTCAGTATCGTTGCTGTCTTTAGTGAGTTCGGCTTTCGTTAATACAGACAGCTGTTAGTTACTGTTGTTACACTGTATTTAGGACGTATTTCACCTGAATAAATATGTTATATGCTGAATTGGCTGTTTAAACACACTTTCTGTCTGTGTAATAATACTCTTCAAGGAGTGTGATATCTCAGTATCAGCCTAAAACACTGGTATACTAATTCACTGACATGGCTGTCTAAGCACACTTTCTGTCTGTGTGAGTACACCCTTCGAGGGGTGTGATGTCTCAATATCCACTTAAATCACTATCTTGCTAGACTGCTGTATTGCACATTGCTATCTACATACACATTTATCTGTCTAAATAGTCTCTCCCCTCCGGGAGTGTGTTCAATGTTTAGTTCACTGCCCCGGCATTAAGTAATAGCGGACGCCGTTGTGCGCAGGGAGGCCTGACGCACGTTTCGCAAATGCTTCTTCTGAGGCTGACCAGATTGCCTCCCAGCTCCGAAATTTGTACCGACACACGGACTTTCAGAGCCAATCATTGCCACGATTCCCTATGACGTGTATTGTTCCCCAGTGGTTTCGTCTCTCCGATCATGTGACCAGCATGTTCACCGGGATGTGCAGATTTACCCTAAATTGCTATAATCAGTTGTCAGCACTAACCCGATGTTTTTACGGTTTAATAAATTCTGGAATATGGTATATTAAATACATGCCCATTCAGAGTCCATCATACAGTGATGAATACATATATCATTTGTAAACCATATATAAAGTATCTGATATTGAAGTTTATTAAGGCATAATAATCACGCTGAGACATCCATCTCAATTACAGCTCTATGGATTTCTATATGGTTATGTTGCAATTCCCTTTGTGTATCTTATATATCTATCTAAATTAATCATTGTGTTCTATTATCTGAACTATTATTAAATCGATGTTGATATTTAATATTAATATTTCAAACTCATATGTGAGAATTATGATGATTGTGCTATTGTGAAAATAAGACTATAAGTAAAAAAAGTGGATTTAGATGAGTGAGTAGAATCCCATTTCCTTCTCGAGATTCTTATGTGATTCAATTGTGCTATTGTGACAAAAAGTTTTTTATATTTAATATTTATATTGTCATTAATGGACAGTGAAAAAAAGGGGGGGGGGAAGAGGGGGAAAGAAAGGGGGGAGGAAAATTTTATTAATGTGACCAAAATTCATAAACCACACTCTGGTGAAGAAAAAAAAAAAGTGATGTGATGCAAACCACGTGATTAAAACTGAAAGGTGAGATGATGATGAGTTATATATTTATAGAATAGTAATTGTAATGACTTTGTCAATTCCTAAATAGTGCCAAAAATACCATATAGGTTGATCCACCATACCATAGGCTTTTGCGATTGAATGTATCATTATTTATTATTCATCTTTCATAGAGCACAGTTCTATCCATATAGAATTATCTATAGGTTTGGACCTATTGAGGAAAATATATTGTACCTTCTGTTGCAAAGGTGGTACTGTTTATCAAGTATATTTATTCTGCATATCCTTGTACTCTTTGCTCTATGATGTCTGAAATGGAGGTCTTAAATATCATTGATAAAAATAATTGATATATATGGCAATAATTATAGATAGGTTCTTATCAGGGCATGTGTATCTCCATATTCCCTATGTTACCCATTCCTCCTTAATTCACTCGTTAATAGGTACATGTGGGTTCTTATCTGGAAATTCCCACTAGGGAAAGGTCATGTCTTGAACACAATGGCCTGATGTATATTTGTCAGGATCTTCTTCTAAAGGGACATTATAGGTAGTCTCCTTATACTAGGCCATCTTGGGTCTGGAGGTGTTCATTTGGGATAATCTTATCTCAAATGTAAAAACTTATCAAGTAAGAAGTTAAACATTCTATTCTAAAAAGGCAGTATATGTGTTCTCCTCATTTAAACCGTTGGGTCTGAGGGTGTTCATCAGGAATATTAGCCTTGTTTCTTGCTTCAATAATTCACGATCCACGTCACCCCCTCGGATATTAAGAGAAATCCTTTTCATACCAAAGGCTACCAAACCCCTGGGGTTGGATTGGTGACATTTCAAAAAGTGACGCGCTATAGGGGTTAAGCTCCTTGCCAGTCTTTGATCACGTTCGGCATTCCGGATGGTGCCAATGTGTTCCAGAATCCTTCTTTTAAGTGGTCTCTTAGTTTTGCCTATATAGCTTTTATTGCATGGGCATGTTAAATTGTAAACTACTGCCAATGTGTCACAATTTATGTAGTCATCTATCCTCCAGACCTTATTGAATTTATCTGTATATTGGGTTGTAGGTATCATTGCGGTACAGGCTTTGCATGCACCGCATTGATACGACCCTTTTCTTTTTTGGGGTGTTTTCGGGGTTCTCAGATGACTTTCCACCAGAATGTCTTTCAAATTTCTGGATCTTCTCCAGCTGATGTCAATACGCTCTCCCAATGTCTTAGCTAGATCTGGATCAGTATGTAGTACGTTTAGATGTGTCTGCAGAATTCCTTGGACATCTTTCTATTCCTGGCAAAAAGTGCCTATAAAACGGATCTTTTCCATTCCACCTTGGATGTTCTTAGGTGTTAGGAGTTCATCTCTGGTGTATTTCTTGGTCTCATGTAGGGCACGTCTGATGGAATTTTTGCTGTATCCTCGGGATTCCAATCTTCCCCCTAATTCACGTGCTCTCATTGAGAAAGTTTCATCCTTAGAACAGTTCCTCCTCATCCTTAGGAATTCTCCCTTGGGTAGTCCTTTTAGAACGGGTGGATGATGGGAACTGTCATTGTGCAGGATACTGTTTGTTGAGGTCTTTTTACGGAAGAGGTCTGATGATAGGTGGCCATCTTCCTCTAAGGTGAGTGTTATGTCAAGAAAGTTCACCCTCTTTCTATCCATCTCATAGGTGAGCCTCAAATTTAAGTCATTTGAGTTCAGACTGTCCATAAAGTTTTTGAAAGTTTGTGCGTCTCCTCCCCATATGATTAGGAGATCATCTATATATCTCAACCACATAATTATGTGGGTGGTATAGATGTCATTCTCTTCTCGAAAGACGTACTCCCTCTCCCACCACCCCAGGTACAGGTTAGCATACGTCGGGGCACACGTTGTGCCCATAGCTGTGCCCTGCACCTGGAGGTAGAAATAGTTGTTGCAGACAAAATAATTTTTCGTCAGTACAAACTGCAAAAGTGTTAGAAGAAAGTCATTGAAATCTGAGGGATGACCCATGCTTAAGAAATATCTTACTGCCTGGATGCCATATTCATGCTTGATGCTTGTATACAAGCTTTCCACATCACAAGTGATTAGGTAGGCATCTGTGTCCAGGATCACATCTTGGATTTTATTAAGGACGTCTGGTGTATCTCTTACGTAAGATGGTAAACTTGTCACATAGTCCCTCAGATGTGCATCCACAAAGATGCTCGCCTTCTCTGTCAGGCTTCCCATGCCAGAGACAATGGGCCTGCCAGGTGGGCTGTTCTCATCTTTGTGAATCTTCGGGAGGAGGTATAGAGTTGGCACTCTAGGAAATTCTGTTGTTAAAAAATCAAAGTCCTTCTTGGAGATAATTCCATTGTCTTTCACTCTCTGTATCATTTTTTTGTATATTTCTAGAAAGTCATTTGTAGGATTGAAGGTAAGTTTCTTATAACATAGCTTATTGTTTAGCTGTTTATTCAGTTCTTTTATGTAATTATAACGAGACCAGAGAACCACATTTCCCCCTTTATCTGAGGGTTTAACAATGGTATCATCCCAGCTCTGAATCTCCTTCAGAGCCTTCTTCTGTTCATTGCTTAGATTCTGATGGTATCTAGAATGTTTCTTCTTAATTTCTAGATGATCTAAATCCTTGCTTACAAGATCCAAAAAGACCTTGACTTGTGGGCAGATGGCAGGATCTGGGTAAAAGGTGGATCTTCTTGTCAATGTGATTTTTCTTGGGGATACTGATACTGGAGTATGATGTACATCATCTTGTGATTCATATGGTGCATTTTCCAGTTCCTCCAGTATAGCCAAAGTTTCGGTGTCTTCCTTTGTAAGAGTCTGAGAGCTAGAGTGCGGGTTTTCTTGATTTTCTCTTTTGGCGAAAAATTTCTTTAGGAGTAATTTCCTAGCAAAGAGATTTAGATCTTTCTCTAGGCTGAATCTATCGAAGGTTTGAGTAGGTGAGAAAGAGAGTCCCTTATTTAGAACCTCAATCTGGGAAGATGTGAGAACATGATCGGTTTAATTAATGATCCTTAAGGAATCAGTCTCCGTTATTTCCTGTAACGTCTGTATTCCCTGCGGTCTTCTCTCCATTCCCGTGGTCCTCTCTTTCCTTTTCTTACCTCTTCTGATCCTCTTATATTGCGTCCTATCATATCTCGGGTTTCTCTTGGAGTAACCCCTAAAAAATCCTTTTGTTGATTTCTATAAGAGGGCTGTCCACTAGTGGATTCATTCTCTGATGAGTCCATCTCAGAGGTACTGTATCCTTCATAATTATCTGCCACGTTTCTCCTTTTAATGTGACTCCATCGATAGACTGTTTTAGAGAGAAAATCGTTCTTGTCCCTCTGTAGCTTACCCCTTTTCCTGCTAATGACTTCCTTTTCAATAATATCTATCTCCAGTTTGTACTTATCATACATCCTCTGGAATTTCTCCAGAGTCTCATAATTTTTCAGCTTCTCCCCTATGCCAGTAATTTCTTGTCTGTACCTCTCTAACATCACATCATCGTGTTTGATCAAAATGTTGATCAGATTAAGGGAACATGTGGTCAAGGTTTTCTCCCATTCCTGTTTTAGTGTTTCTGTAGCCAATTCAAAGGATGGGAAAACACGTGGCCTCAGGCCCCTCGGAGTGATGGATAGTTTAACATAATTTTCAAATGTCAGTCTGTTCCAAAATGTTTTGGTCTGTTTAATCAGTAATTGCTTCAACTGAGACAGATCATTCATCCAATCTCCTCCTGATACATCAGCATTTGCCATCTCTGTATCAAAAAGTGTTTCCACATTATTTTGTAGTCTAGATTGTCTATCATTTAGTTCTTTGCTGAGACTAAAACCACTTCCATTTGATTCTGTTATCCTGGGATTGGCCATTTTAGCCAATAAATCGCACAGATCGGATCTAGGGGGCAACCTGGCTCCTAGATAAGATGAATTATACAGTTTCAAATATGTGCTCAGATTGTATCTTCACACTATAGTGATCTGAGTTAATGTGGGACTGTGCTGACCCAGAAAGAGTGCCAAGCACTCAAAGAGATACGGTTATACACAGAAAGGAAAGGTCGCACAAGTCGTTTCTATTTCTTCTAACTAACCCCCTTAAATATTTATAATTTTATTCATGTGAATTGTCTTCACCGGGGGGTGCTACCACAGGCAAAGTAGGGTAATATGTATACAAAAGAGACAAAAACAAAATTGCCTTTTTGTGATGCACACTACTAATAATAAAAATTAACTTTTAATTTGTATCAATAAAACCATTGCGAAATATAGGGTAAAATATAAAGAGATGAAAAGATAGAAAGAGTATTTTAAAATATATGACTTCCTGCGCACAGGGCGTCCGCTAGACTGCAGGTTCTGTATGCTTATATAATATGCAAATATCTATACGTCTCTCCGTATTGATTAGTAGACGTTATATAATCTCCAGCAGTGATTCGTATCTTATTCCGTATTGATAAGCAAATGTACAAATACTAGCAGTTTATATCTTATTCTTTATTGCCTTTGTTGGCATATTGTGTGATTATTTGAGGTTATTTATATGTTGTTTAATACTCTTTATTTTCAGTGTAGCTGTTATAGATCGTATATAGCAGGATAAGCTGCCACTCAGTCCATGTGTAAGAGAAGCATTTGTATTGATCTCTGAGAAGTCAGTCTGTGCATGAAAAGAGCCCTAAAGTATCGGTCTCTTTAATTGTATCACTGGAGGATCACAGTGATTAAAAGTTTTATGACCTTCACAGTTTAACTGTGACTCATATGTGGCCCCTCATTGTAATCAATTCTATGGGATTAGTTCCTTTCTATACAGATACCTATTAACATATATAATCACACAGAATGTGTGTCCTTTATTGACAGTAAGATGTGACACAGTCTAATTGTAGCTTATGTATAGCTCGAAAAGTTTCAATAATGTAGCTCTTTCTCACAGAAATGACTTCTATTAGCACACACAGTTGTTAATTGATGTTGTTATACTGTATCCATTCCCTTCATTGGTAACCCAGTTGCAGAGTCTTGCTATGACTCATGTAGTGCTGCGTGTATTACAATTCTGTAACAGTTTCAAATAGGAATACTTTTCATGCAAACAGCTATTATGACATGAGACACAGTGCGCATTCTTCTCTAGTTATATATAAGGTGTTACATTGAGTTTATATCATGTGTTAAATCTTATACTATAGTGTGCTGACAGTAATAGGTAGTAAGAGTCACTATTATTCCGTCTCTCTATACACTGATTATATTCTTATAGTACTGCAGGTCTAATGGATGTTATTATTTTACGTATCTGTTCTTCGTCTGCAATGCTTTCACATAGGCTGGTTGTGACTTGTGTATTCCCGCATGTGTTTCACTGTTGTAATTAATTTGATGAGATTGATTCCTGTCAGCACAGACAGCTTTCTATGAATGTGATTACACAGCGTTTATCTTTTATTATCAGCACAGGTCACACACACTCTGGCCGTAGCTCAGTAGTCAGTATTGTTACTGTCTCTAAAGAGCTCGGCTCCTATTAATGGATGTGATTACACAGCATTTATCCTTTATTATCAGCACAGGTCGTAAGCACTGACATTAGTCAGTATTATTACTGTTTCTAATGAACTAGGCTCCTATTAATGGATGTGATTACATTAGTGGATATGATTACATAGCATTTATCCTTTATTATCAGCACAGGTCACACACACTCTGACCGTAGCTCAGTGGTCAGTATTGTTACTGTCTCTCATGTGCTCGGCTACTATTAATGGATGTGATTACACAGCATTTATCCTTTATTATCAACACAGGTCATACACGCTGATCGTAGCTCAGTAGTCAGTATTGTTGCTATCTCCAATAAGCTCGTCTCCTATTAATAGATGTGATTACACAGCGTTTATCCTCTATTATCAGCACAGGTCATACACACTGATCGTAGCTCAGTAGTCAGTATCGTTGCTGTCTTTAGTGAGTTCGGCTTTCGTTAATACAGACAGCTGTTAGTTACTGTTGTTACACTGTATTTAGGACGTATTTCACCTGAATAAATATGTTATATGCTGAATTGGCTGTTTAAACACACTTTCTGTCTGTGTAATAATACTCTTCAAGGAGTGTGATATCTCAGTATCAGCCTAAAACACTGGTATACTAATTCACTGACATGGCTGTCTAAGCACACTTTCTGTCTGTGTGAGTACACCCTTCGAGGGGTGTGATGTCTCAATATCCACTTAAATCACTATCTTGCTAGACTGCTGTATTGCACATTGCTATCTACATACACATTTATCTGTCTAAATAGTCTCTCCCCTCCGGGAGTGTGTTCAATGTTTAGTTCACTGCCCCGGCATTAAGTAATAGCGGACGCCGTTGTGCGCAGGGAGGCCTGACGCACGTTTCGCAAATGCTTCTTCTGAGGCTGACCAGATTGCCTCCCAGCTCCGAAATTTGTACCGACACACGGACTTTCAGAGCCAATCATTGCCACGATTCCCTATGACGTGTATTGTTCCCCAGTGGTTTCGTCTCTCCGATCATGTGACCAGCATGTTCACCGGGATGTGCAGATTTACCCTAAATTGCTATAATCAGTTGTCAGCACTAACCCGATGTTTTTACGGTTTAATAAATTCTGGAATATGGTATATTAAATACATGCCCATTCAGAGTCCATCATACAGTGATGAATACATATATCATTTGTAAACCATATATAAAGTATCTGATATTGAAGTTTATTAAGGCATAATAATCACGCTGAGACATCCATCTCAATTACAGCTCTATGGATTTCTATATGGTTATGTTGCAATTCCCTTTGTGTATCTTATATATCTATCTAAATTAATCATTGTGTTCTATTATCTGAACTATTATTAAATCGATGTTGATATTTAATATTAATATTTCAAACTCATATGTGAGAATTATGATGATTGTGCTATTGTGAAAATAAGACTATAAGTAAAAAAAGTGGATTTAGATGAGTGAGTAGAATCCCATTTCCTTCTCGAGATTCTTATGTGATTCAATTGTGCTATTGTGACAAAAAGTTTTTTATATTTAATATTTATATTGTCATTAATGGACAGTGAAAAAAAGGGGGGGGGGAAGAGGGGGAAAGAAAGGGGGGAGGAAAATTTTATTAATGTGACCAAAATTCATAAACCACACTCTGGTGAAGAAAAAAAAAAAGTGATGTGATGCAAACCACGTGATTAAAACTGAAAGGTGAGATGATGATGAGTTATATATTTATAGAATAGTAATTGTAATGACTTTGTCAATTCCTAAATAGTGCCAAAAATACCATATAGGTTGATCCACCATACCATAGGCTTTTGCGATTGAATGTATCATTATTTATTATTCATCTTTCATAGAGCACAGTTCTATCCATATAGAATTATCTATAGGTTTGGACCTATTGAGGAAAATATATTGTACCTTCTGTTGCAAAGGTGGTACTGTTTATCAAGTATATTTATTCTGCATATCCTTGTACTCTTTGCTCTATGATGTCTGAAATGGAGGTCTTAAATATCATTGATAAAAATAATTGATATATATGGCAATAATTATAGATAGGTTCTTATCAGGGCATGTGTATCTCCATATTCCCTATGTTACCCATTCCTCCTTAATTCACTCGTTAATAGGTACATGTGGGTTCTTATCTGGAAATTCCCACTAGGGAAAGGTCATGTCTTGAACACAATGGCCTGATGTATATTTGTCAGGATCTTCTTCTAAAGGGACATTATAGGTAGTCTCCTTATACTAGGCCATCTTGGGTCTGGAGGTGTTCATTTGGGATAATCTTATCTCAAATGTAAAAACTTATCAAGTAAGAAGTTAAACATTCTATTCTAAAAAGGCAGTATATGTGTTCTCCTCATTTAAACCGTTGGGTCTGAGGGTGTTCATCAGGAATATTAGCCTTGTTTCTTGCTTCAATAATTCACGATCCACGTCACCCCCTCGGATATTAAGAGAAATCCTTTTCATACCAAAGGCTACCAAACCCCTGGGGTTGGATTGGTGACATTTCAAAAAGTGACGCGCTATAGGGGTTAAGCTCCTTGCCAGTCTTTGATCACGTTCGGCATTCCGGATGGTGCCAATGTGTTCCAGAATCCTTCTTTTAAGTGGTCTCTTAGTTTTGCCTATATAGCTTTTATTGCATGGGCATGTTAAATTGTAAACTACTGCCAATGTGTCACAATTTATGTAGTCATCTATCCTCCAGACCTTATTGAATTTATCTGTATATTGGGTTGTAGGTATCATTGCGGTACAGGCTTTGCATGCACCGCATTGATACGACCCTTTTCTTTTTTGGGGTGTTTTCGGGGTTCTCAGATGACTTTCCACCAGAATGTCTTTCAAATTTCTGGATCTTCTCCAGCTGATGTCAATACGCTCTCCCAATGTCTTAGCTAGATCTGGATCAGTATGTAGTACGTTTAGATGTGTCTGCAGAATTCCTTGGACATCTTTCTATTCCTGGCAAAAAGTGCCTATAAAACGGATCTTTTCCATTCCACCTTGGATGTTCTTAGGTGTTAGGAGTTCATCTCTGGTGTATTTCTTGGTCTCATGTAGGGCACGTCTGATGGAATTTTTGCTGTATCCTCGGGATTCCAATCTTCCCCCTAATTCACGTGCTCTCATTGAGAAAGTTTCATCCTTAGAACAGTTCCTCCTCATCCTTAGGAATTCTCCCTTGGGTAGTCCTTTTAGAACGGGTGGATGATGGGAACTGTCATTGTGCAGGATACTGTTTGTTGAGGTCTTTTTACGGAAGAGGTCTGATGATAGGTGGCCATCTTCCTCTAAGGTGAGTGTTATGTCAAGAAAGTTCACCCTCTTTCTATCCATCTCATAGGTGAGCCTCAAATTTAAGTCATTTGAGTTCAGACTGTCCATAAAGTTTTTGAAAGTTTGTGCGTCTCCTCCCCATATGATTAGGAGATCATCTATATATCTCAACCACATAATTATGTGGGTGGTATAGATGTCATTCTCTTCTCGAAAGACGTACTCCCTCTCCCACCACCCCAGGTACAGGTTAGCATACGTCGGGGCACACGTTGTGCCCATAGCTGTGCCCTGCACCTGGAGGTAGAAATAGTTGTTGCAGACAAAATAATTTTTCGTCAGTACAAACTGCAAAAGTGTTAGAAGAAAGTCATTGAAATCTGAGGGATGACCCATGCTTAAGAAATATCTTACTGCCTGGATGCCATATTCATGCTTGATGCTTGTATACAAGCTTTCCACATCACAAGTGATTAGGTAGGCATCTGTGTCCAGGATCACATCTTGGATT
Organism: Pseudophryne corroboree; assembly: GCF_028390025.1. Taxonomy (NCBI): domain Eukaryota; kingdom Metazoa; phylum Chordata; class Amphibia; order Anura; family Myobatrachidae; genus Pseudophryne; species Pseudophryne corroboree. Next base: position 187,981,401 of record NC_086444.1, on the reverse strand, counting down.
TTATTAAGGACGTCTGGTGTATCTCTTACGTAAGATGGTAAACTTGTCACATAGTCCCTCAGATGTGCATCCACAAAGATGCTCGCCTTCTCTGTCAGGCTTCCCATGCCAGAGACAATGGGCCTGCCAGGTGGGCTGTTCTCATCTTTGTGAATCTTCGGGAGGAGGTATAGAGTTGGCACTCTAGGAAATTCTGTTGTTAAAAAATCAAAGTCCTTCTTGGAGATAATTCCATTGTCTTTCACTCTCTGTATCATTTTTTTGTATATTTCTAGAAAGTCATTTGTAGGATTGAAGGTAAGTTTCTTATAACATAGCTTATTGTTTAGCTGTTTATTCAGTTCTTTTATGTAATTATAACGAGACCAGAGAACCACATTTCCCCCTTTATCTGAGGGTTTAACAATGGTATCATCCCAGCTCTGAATCTCCTTCAGAGCCTTCTTCTGTTCATTGCTTAGATTCTGATGGTATCTAGAATGTTTCTTCTTAATTTCTAGATGATCTAAATCCTTGCTTACAAGATCCAAAAAGACCTTGACTTGTGGGCAGATGGCAGGATCTGGGTAAAAGGTGGATCTTCTTGTCAATGTGATTTTTCTTGGGGATACTGATACTGGAGTATGATGTACATCATCTTGTGATTCATATGGTGCATTTTCCAGTTCCTCCAGTATAGCCAAAGTTTCGGTGTCTTCCTTTGTAAGAGTCTGAGAGCTAGAGTGCGGGTTTTCTTGATTTTCTCTTTTGGCGAAAAATTTCTTTAGGAGTAATTTCCTAGCAAAGAGATTTAGATCTTTCTCTAGGCTGAATCTATCGAAGGTTTGAGTAGGTGAGAAAGAGAGTCCCTTATTTAGAACCTCAATCTGGGAAGATGTGAGAACATGATCGGTTTAATTAATGATCCTTAAGGAATCAGTCTCCGTTATTTCCTGTAACGTCTGTATTCCCTGCGGTCTTCTCTCCATTCCCGTGGTCCTCTCTTTCCTTTTCTTACCTCTTCTGATCCTCTTATATTGCGTCCTATCATATCTCGGGTTTCTCTTGGAGTAACCCCTAAAAAATCCTTTTGTTGATTTCTATAAGAGGGCTGTCCACTAGTGGATTCATTCTCTGATGAGTCCATCTCAGAGGTACTGTATCCTTCATAATTATCTGCCACGTTTCTCCTTTTAATGTGACTCCATCGATAGACTGTTTTAGAGAGAAAATCGTTCTTGTCCCTCTGTAGCTTACCCCTTTTCCTGCTAATGACTTCCTTTTCAATAATATCTATCTCCAGTTTGTACTTATCATACATCCTCTGGAATTTCTCCAGAGTCTCATAATTTTTCAGCTTCTCCCCTATGCCAGTAATTTCTTGTCTGTACCTCTCTAACATCACATCATCGTGTTTGATCAAAATGTTGATCAGATTAAGGGAACATGTGGTCAAGGTTTTCTCCCATTCCTGTTTTAGTGTTTCTGTAGCCAATTCAAAGGATGGGAAAACACGTGGCCTCAGGCCCCTCGGAGTGATGGATAGTTTAACATAATTTTCAAATGTCAGTCTGTTCCAAAATGTTTTGGTCTGTTTAATCAGTAATTGCTTCAACTGAGACAGATCATTCATCCAATCTCCTCCTGATACATCAGCATTTGCCATCTCTGTATCAAAAAGTGTTTCCACATTATTTTGTAGTCTAGATTGTCTATCATTTAGTTCTTTGCTGAGACTAAAACCACTTCCATTTGATTCTGTTATCCTGGGATTGGCCATTTTAGCCAATAAATCGCACAGATCGGATCTAGGGGGCAACCTGGCTCCTAGATAAGATGAATTATACAGTTTCAAATATGTGCTCAGATTGTATCTTCACACTATAGTGATCTGAGTTAATGTGGGACTGTGCTGACCCAGAAAGAGTGCCAAGCACTCAAAGAGATACGGTTATACACAGAAAGGAAAGGTCGCACAAGTCGTTTCTATTTCTTCTAACTAACCCCCTTAAATATTTATAATTTTATTCATGTGAATTGTCTTCACCGGGGGGTGCTACCACAGGCAAAGTAGGGTAATATGTATACAAAAGAGACAAAAACAAAATTGCCTTTTTGTGATGCACACTACTAATAATAAAAATTAACTTTTAATTTGTATCAATAAAACCATTGCGAAATATAGGGTAAAATATAAAGAGATGAAAAGATAGAAAGAGTATTTTAAAATATATGACTTCCTGCGCACAGGGCGTCCGCTAGACTGCAGGTTCTGTATGCTTATATAATATGCAAATATCTATACGTCTCTCCGTATTGATTAGTAGACGTTATATAATCTCCAGCAGTGATTCGTATCTTATTCCGTATTGATAAGCAAATGTACAAATACTAGCAGTTTATATCTTATTCTTTATTGCCTTTGTTGGCATATTGTGTGATTATTTGAGGTTATTTATATGTTGTTTAATACTCTTTATTTTCAGTGTAGCTGTTATAGATCGTATATAGCAGGATAAGCTGCCACTCAGTCCATGTGTAAGAGAAGCATTTGTATTGATCTCTGAGAAGTCAGTCTGTGCATGAAAAGAGCCCTAAAGTATCGGTCTCTTTAATTGTATCACTGGAGGATCACAGTGATTAAAAGTTTTATGACCTTCACAGTTTAACTGTGACTCATATGTGGCCCCTCATTGTAATCAATTCTATGGGATTAGTTCCTTTCTATACAGATACCTATTAACATATATAATCACACAGAATGTGTGTCCTTTATTGACAGTAAGATGTGACACAGTCTAATTGTAGCTTATGTATAGCTCGAAAAGTTTCAATAATGTAGCTCTTTCTCACAGAAATGACTTCTATTAGCACACACAGTTGTTAATTGATGTTGTTATACTGTATCCATTCCCTTCATTGGTAACCCAGTTGCAGAGTCTTGCTATGACTCATGTAGTGCTGCGTGTATTACAATTCTGTAACAGTTTCAAATAGGAATACTTTTCATGCAAACAGCTATTATGACATGAGACACAGTGCGCATTCTTCTCTAGTTATATATAAGGTGTTACATTGAGTTTATATCATGTGTTAAATCTTATACTATAGTGTGCTGACAGTAATAGGTAGTAAGAGTCACTATTATTCCGTCTCTCTATACACTGATTATATTCTTATAGTACTGCAGGTCTAATGGATGTTATTATTTTACGTATCTGTTCTTCGTCTGCAATGCTTTCACATAGGCTGGTTGTGACTTGTGTATTCCCGCATGTGTTTCACTGTTGTAATTAATTTGATGAGATTGATTCCTGTCAGCACAGACAGCTTTCTATGAATGTGATTACACAGCGTTTATCTTTTATTATCAGCACAGGTCACACACACTCTGGCCGTAGCTCAGTAGTCAGTATTGTTACTGTCTCTAAAGAGCTCGGCTCCTATTAATGGATGTGATTACACAGCATTTATCCTTTATTATCAGCACAGGTCGTAAGCACTGACATTAGTCAGTATTATTACTGTTTCTAATGAACTAGGCTCCTATTAATGGATGTGATTACATTAGTGGATATGATTACATAGCATTTATCCTTTATTATCAGCACAGGTCACACACACTCTGACCGTAGCTCAGTGGTCAGTATTGTTACTGTCTCTCATGTGCTCGGCTACTATTAATGGATGTGATTACACAGCATTTATCCTTTATTATCAACACAGGTCATACACGCTGATCGTAGCTCAGTAGTCAGTATTGTTGCTATCTCCAATAAGCTCGTCTCCTATTAATAGATGTGATTACACAGCGTTTATCCTCTATTATCAGCACAGGTCATACACACTGATCGTAGCTCAGTAGTCAGTATCGTTGCTGTCTTTAGTGAGTTCGGCTTTCGTTAATACAGACAGCTGTTAGTTACTGTTGTTACACTGTATTTAGGACGTATTTCACCTGAATAAATATGTTATATGCTGAATTGGCTGTTTAAACACACTTTCTGTCTGTGTAATAATACTCTTCAAGGAGTGTGATATCTCAGTATCAGCCTAAAACACTGGTATACTAATTCACTGACATGGCTGTCTAAGCACACTTTCTGTCTGTGTGAGTACACCCTTCGAGGGGTGTGATGTCTCAATATCCACTTAAATCACTATCTTGCTAGACTGCTGTATTGCACATTGCTATCTACATACACATTTATCTGTCTAAATAGTCTCTCCCCTCCGGGAGTGTGTTCAATGTTTAGTTCACTGCCCCGGCATTAAGTAATAGCGGACGCCGTTGTGCGCAGGGAGGCCTGACGCACATTTCGCAAATGCTTCTTCTGAGGCTGACCAGATTGCCTCCCAGCTCCGAAATTTGTACCGACACACGGACTTTCAGAGCCAATCATTGCCACGATTCCCTATGACGTGTATTGTTCCCCAGTGGTTTCGTCTCTCCGATCATGTGACCAGCATGTTCACCGGGATGTGCAGATTTACCCTAAATTGCTATAATCAGTTGTCAGCACTAACCCGATGTTTTTACGGTTTAATAAATTCTGGAATATGGTATATTAAATACATGCCCATTCAGAGTCCATCATACAGTGATGAATACATATATCATTTGTAAACCATATATAAAGTATCTGATATTGAAGTTTATTAAGGCATAATAATCACGCTGAGACATCCATCTCAATTACAGCTCTATGGATTTCTATATGGTTATGTTGCAATTCCCTTTGTGTATCTTATATATCTATCTAAATTAATCATTGTGTTCTATTATCTGAACTATTATTAAATCGATGTTGATATTTAATATTAATATTTCAAACTCATATGTGAGAATTATGATGATTGTGCTATTGTGAAAATAAGACTATAAGTAAAAAAAGTGGATTTAGATGAGTGAGTAGAATCCCATTTCCTTCTCGAGATTCTTATGTGATTCAATTGTGCTATTGTGACAAAAAGTTTTTTATATTTAATATTTATATTGTCATTAATGGACAGTGAAAAAAAGGGGGGGGGGAAGAGGGGGAAAGAAAGGGGGGAGGAAAATTTTATTAATGTGACCAAAATTCATAAACCACACTCTGGTGAAGAAAAAAAAAAAGTGATGTGATGCAAACCACGTGATTAAAACTGAAAGGTGAGATGATGATGAGTTATATATTTATAGAATAGTAATTGTAATGACTTTGTCAATTCCTAAATAGTGCCAAAAATACCATATAGGTTGATCCACCATACCATAGGCTTTTGCGATTGAATGTATCATTATTTATTATTCATCTTTCATAGAGCACAGTTCTATCCATATAGAATTATCTATAGGTTTGGACCTATTGAGGAAAATATATTGTACCTTCTGTTGCAAAGGTGGTACTGTTTATCAAGTATATTTATTCTGCATATCCTTGTACTCTTTGCTCTATGATGTCTGAAATGGAGGTCTTAAATATCATTGATAAAAATAATTGATATATATGGCAATAATTATAGATAGGTTCTTATCAGGGCATGTGTATCTCCATATTCCCTATGTTACCCATTCCTCCTTAATTCACTCGTTAATAGGTACATGTGGGTTCTTATCTGGAAATTCCCACTAGGGAAAGGTCATGTCTTGAACACAATGGCCTGATGTATATTTGTCAGGATCTTCTTCTAAAGGGACATTATAGGTAGTCTCCTTATACTAGGCCATCTTGGGTCTGGAGGTGTTCATTTGGGATAATCTTATCTCAAATGTAAAAACTTATCAAGTAAGAAGTTAAACATTCTATTCTAAAAAGGCAGTATATGTGTTCTCCTCATTTAAACCGTTGGGTCTGAGGGTGTTCATCAGGAATATTAGCCTTGTTTCTTGCTTCAATAATTCACGATCCACGTCACCCCCTCGGATATTAAGAGAAATCCTTTTCATACCAAAGGCTACCAAACCCCTGGGGTTGGATTGGTGACATTTCAAAAAGTGACGCGCTATAGGGGTTAAGCTCCTTGCCAGTCTTTGATCACGTTCGGCATTCCGGATGGTGCCAATGTGTTCCAGAATCCTTCTTTTAAGTGGTCTCTTAGTTTTGCCTATATAGCTTTTATTGCATGGGCATGTTAAATTGTAAACTACTGCCAATGTGTCACAATTTATGTAGTCATCTATCCTCCAGACCTTATTGAATTTATCTGTATATTGGGTTGTAGGTATCATTGCGGTACAGGCTTTGCATGCACCGCATTGATACGACCCTTTTCTTTTTTGGGGTGTTTTCGGGGTTCTCAGATGACTTTCCACCAGAATGTCTTTCAAATTTCTGGATCTTCTCCAGCTGATGTCAATACGCTCTCCCAATGTCTTAGCTAGATCTGGATCAGTATGTAGTACGTTTAGATGTGTCTGCAGAATTCCTTGGACATCTTTCTATTCCTGGCAAAAAGTGCCTATAAAACGGATCTTTTCCATTCCACCTTGGATGTTCTTAGGTGTTAGGAGTTCATCTCTGGTGTATTTCTTGGTCTCATGTAGGGCACGTCTGATGGAATTTTTGCTGTATCCTCGGGATTCCAATCTTCCCCCTAATTCACGTGCTCTCATTGAGAAAGTTTCATCCTTAGAACAGTTCCTCCTCATCCTTAGGAATTCTCCCTTGGGTAGTCCTTTTAGAACGGGTGGATGATGGGAACTGTCATTGTGCAGGATACTGTTTGTTGAGGTCTTTTTACGGAAGAGGTCTGATGATAGGTGGCCATCTTCCTCTAAGGTGAGTGTTATGTCAAGAAAGTTCACCCTCTTTCTATCCATCTCATAGGTGAGCCTCAAATTTAAGTCATTTGAGTTCAGACTGTCCATAAAGTTTTTGAAAGTTTGTGCGTCTCCTCCCCATATGATTAGGAGATCATCTATATATCTCAACCACATAATTATGTGGGTGGTATAGATGTCATTCTCTTCTCGAAAGACGTACTCCCTCTCCCACCACCCCAGGTACAGGTTAGCATACGTCGGGGCACACGTTGTGCCCATAGCTGTGCCCTGCACCTGGAGGTAGAAATAGTTGTTGCAGACAAAATAATTTTTCGTCAGTACAAACTGCAAAAGTGTTAGAAGAAAGTCATTGAAATCTGAGGGATGACCCATGCTTAAGAAATATCTTACTGCCTGGATGCCATATTCATGCTTGATGCTTGTATACAAGCTTTCCACATCACAAGTGATTAGGTAGGCATCTGTGTCCAGGATCACATCTTGGATTTTATTAAGGACGTCTGGTGTATCTCTTACGTAAGATGGTAAACTTGTCACATAGTCCCTCAGATGTGCATCCACAAAGATGCTCGCCTTCTCTGTCAGGCTTCCCATGCCAGAGACAATGGGCCTGCCAGGTGGGCTGTTCTCATCTTTGTGAATCTTCGGGAGGAGGTATAGAGTTGGCACTCTAGGAAATTCTGTTGTTAAAAAATCAAAGTCCTTCTTGGAGATAATTCCATTGTCTTTCACTCTCTGTATCATTTTTTTGTATATTTCTAGAAAGTCATTTGTAGGATTGAAGGTAAGTTTCTTATAACATAGCTTATTGTTTAGCTGTTTATTCAGTTCTTTTATGTAATTATAACGAGACCAGAGAACCACATTTCCCCCTTTATCTGAGGGTTTAACAATGGTATCATCCCAGCTCTGAATCTCCTTCAGAGCCTTCTTCTGTTCATTGCTTAGATTCTGATGGTATCTAGAATGTTTCTTCTTAATTTCTAGATGATCTAAATCCTTGCTTACAAGATCCAAAAAGACCTTGACTTGTGGGCAGATGGCAGGATCTGGGTAAAAGGTGGATCTTCTTGTCAATGTGATTTTTCTTGGGGATACTGATACTGGAGTATGATGTACATCATCTTGTGATTCATATGGTGCATTTTCCAGTTCCTCCAGTATAGCCAAAGTTTCGGTGTCTTCCTTTGTAAGAGTCTGAGAGCTAGAGTGCGGGTTTTCTTGATTTTCTCTTTTGGCGAAAAATTTCTTTAGGAGTAATTTCCTAGCAAAGAGATTTAGATCTTTCTCTAGGCTGAATCTATCGAAGGTTTGAGTAGGTGAGAAAGAGAGTCCCTTATTTAGAACCTCAATCTGGGAAGATGTGAGAACATGATCGGTTTAATTAATGATCCTTAAGGAATCAGTCTCCGTTATTTCCTGTAACGTCTGTATTCCCTGCGGTCTTCTCTCCATTCCCGTGGTCCTCTCTTTCCTTTTCTTACCTCTTCTGATCCTCTTATATTGCGTCCTATCATATCTCGGGTTTCTCTTGGAGTAACCCCTAAAAAATCCTTTTGTTGATTTCTATAAGAGGGCTGTCCACTAGTGGATTCATTCTCTGATGAGTCCATCTCAGAGGTACTGTATCCTTCATAATTATCTGCCACGTTTCTCCTTTTAATGTGACTCCATCGATAGACTGTTTTAGAGAGAAAATCGTTCTTGTCCCTCTGTAGCTTACCCCTTTTCCTGCTAATGACTTCCTTTTCAATAATATCTATCTCCAGTTTGTACTTATCATACATCCTCTGGAATTTCTCCAGAGTCTCATAATTTTTCAGCTTCTCCCCTATGCCAGTAATTTCTTGTCTGTACCTCTCTAACATCACATCATCGTGTTTGATCAAAATGTTGATCAGATTAAGGGAACATGTGGTCAAGGTTTTCTCCCATTCCTGTTTTAGTGTTTCTGTAGCCAATTCAAAGGATGGGAAAACACGTGGCCTCAGGCCCCTCGGAGTGATGGATAGTTTAACATAATTTTCAAATGTCAGTCTGTTCCAAAATGTTTTGGTCTGTTTAATCAGTAATTGCTTCAACTGAGACAGATCATTCATCCAATCTCCTCCTGATACATCAGCATTTGCCATCTCTGTATCAAAAAGTGTTTCCACATTATTTTGTAGTCTAGATTGTCTATCATTTAGTTCTTTGCTGAGACTAAAACCACTTCCATTTGATTCTGTTATCCTGGGATTGGCCATTTTAGCCAATAAATCGCACAGATCGGATCTAGGGGGCAACCTGGCTCCTAGATAAGATGAATTATACAGTTTCAAATATGTGCTCAGATTGTATCTTCACACTATAGTGATCTGAGTTAATGTGGGACTGTGCTGACCCAGAAAGAGTGCCAAGCACTCAAAGAGATACGGTTATACACAGAAAGGAAAGGTCGCACAAGTCGTTTCTATTTCTTCTAACTAACCCCCTTAAATATTTATAATTTTATTCATGTGAATTGTCTTCACCGGGGGGTGCTACCACAGGCAAAGTAGGGTAATATGTATACAAAAGAGACAAAAACAAAATTGCCTTTTTGTGATGCACACTACTAATAATAAAAATTAACTTTTAATTTGTATCAATAAAACCATTGCGAAATATAGGGTAAAATATAAAGAGATGAAAAGATAGAAAGAGTATTTTAAAATATATGACTTCCTGCGCACAGGGCGTCCGCTAGACTGCAGGTTCTGTATGCTTATATAATATGCAAATATCTATACGTCTCTCCGTATTGATTAGTAGACGTTATATAATCTCCAGCAGTGATTCGTATCTTATTCCGTATTGATAAGCAAATGTACAAATACTAGCAGTTTATATCTTATTCTTTATTGCCTTTGTTGGCATATTGTGTGATTATTTGAGGTTATTTATATGTTGTTTAATACTCTTTATTTTCAGTGTAGCTGTTATAGATCGTATATAGCAGGATAAGCTGCCACTCAGTCCATGTGTAAGAGAAGCATTTGTATTGATCTCTGAGAAGTCAGTCTGTGCATGAAAAGAGCCCTAAAGTATCGGTCTCTTTAATTGTATCACTGGAGGATCACAGTGATTAAAAGTTTTATGACCTTCACAGTTTAACTGTGACTCATATGTGGCCCCTCATTGTAATCAATTCTATGGGATTAGTTCCTTTCTATACAGATACCTATTAACATATATAATCACACAGAATGTGTGTCCTTTATTGACAGTAAGATGTGACACAGTCTAATTGTAGCTTATGTATAGCTCGAAAAGTTTCAATAATGTAGCTCTTTCTCACAGAAATGACTTCTATTAGCACACACAGTTGTTAATTGATGTTGTTATACTGTATCCATTCCCTTCATTGGTAACCCAGTTGCAGAGTCTTGCTATGACTCATGTAGTGCTGCGTGTATTACAATTCTGTAACAGTTTCAAATAGGAATACTTTTCATGCAAACAGCTATTATGACATGAGACACAGTGCGCATTCTTCTCTAGTTATATATAAGGTGTTACATTGAGTTTATATCATGTGTTAAATCTTATACTATAGTGTGCTGACAGTAATAGGTAGTAAGAGTCACTATTATTCCGTCTCTCTATACACTGATTATATTCTTATAGTACTGCAGGTCTAATGGATGTTATTATTTTACGTATCTGTTCTTCGTCTGCAATGCTTTCACATAGGCTGGTTGTGACTTGTGTATTCCCGCATGTGTTTCACTGTTGTAATTAATTTGATGAGATTGATTCCTGTCAGCACAGACAGCTTTCTATGAATGTGATTACACAGCGTTTATCTTTTATTATCAGCACAGGTCACACACACTCTGGCCGTAGCTCAGTAGTCAGTATTGTTACTGTCTCTAAAGAGCTCGGCTCCTATTAATGGATGTGATTACACAGCATTTATCCTTTATTATCAGCACAGGTCGTAAGCACTGACATTAGTCAGTATTATTACTGTTTCTAATGAACTAGGCTCCTATTAATGGATGTGATTACATTAGTGGATATGATTACATAGCATTTATCCTTTATTATCAGCACAGGTCACACACACTCTGACCGTAGCTCAGTGGTCAGTATTGTTACTGTCTCTCATGTGCTCGGCTACTATTAATGGATGTGATTACACAGCATTTATCCTTTATTATCAACACAGGTCATACACGCTGATCGTAGCTCAGTAGTCAGTATTGTTGCTATCTCCAATAAGCTCGTCTCCTATTAATAGATGTGATTACACAGCGTTTATCCTCTATTATCAGCACAGGTCATACACACTGATCGTAGCTCAGTAGTCAGTATCGTTGCTGTCTTTAGTGAGTTCGGCTTTCGTTAATACAGACAGCTGTTAGTTACTGTTGTTACACTGTATTTAGGATGTATTTCACCTGAATAAATATGTTATATGCTGAATTGGCTGTTTAAACACACTTTCTGTCTGTGTAATAATACTCTTCAAGGAGTGTGATATCTCAGTATCAGCCTAAAACACTGGTATACTAATTCACTGACATGGCTGTCTAAGCACACTTTCTGTCTGTGTGAGTACACCCTTCGAGGGGTGTGATGTCTCAATATCCACTTAAATCACTATCTTGCTAGACTGCTGTATTGCACATTGCTATCTACATACACATTTATCTGTCTAAATAGTCTCTCCCCTCCGGGAGTGTGTTCAATGTTTAGTTCACTGCCCCGGCATTAAGTAATAGCGGACGCCGTTGTGCGCAGGGAGGCCTGACGCACGTTTCGCAAATGCTTCTTCTGAGGCTGACCAGATTGCCTCCCAGCTCCGAAATTTGTACCGACACACGGACTTTCAGAGCCAATCATTGCCACGATTCCCTATGACGTGTATTGTTCCCCAGTGGTTTCGTCTCTCCGATCATGTGACCAGCATGTTCACCGGGATGTGCAGATTTACCCTAAATTGCTATAATCAGTTGTCAGCACTAACCCGATGTTTTTACGGTTTAATAAATTCTGGAATATGGTATATTAAATACATGCCCATTCAGAGTCCATCATACAGTGATGAATACATATATCATTTGTAAACCATATATAAAGTATCTGATATTGAAGTTTATTAAGGCATAATAATCACGCTGAGACATCCATCTCAATTACAGCTCTATGGATTTCTATATGGTTATGTTGCAATTCCCTTTGTGTATCTTATATATCTATCTAAATTAATCATTGTGTTCTATTATCTGAACTATTATTAAATCGATGTTGATATTTAATATTAATATTTCAAACTCATATGTGAGAATTATGATGATTGTGCTATTGTGAAAATAAGACTATAAGTAAAAAAAGTGGATTTAGATGAGTGAGTAGAATCCCATTTCCTTCTCGAGATTCTTATGTGATTCAATTGTGCTATTGTGACAAAAAGTTTTTTATATTTAATATTTATATTGTCATTAATGGACAGTGAAAAAAAGGGGGGGGGGAAGAGGGGGAAAGAAAGGGGGGAGGAAAATTTTATTAATGTGACCAAAATTCATAAACCACACTCTGGTGAAGAAAAAAAAAAAGTGATGTGATGCAAACCACGTGATTAAAACTGAAAGGTGAGATGATGATGAGTTATATATTTATAGAATAGTAATTGTAATGACTTTGTCAATTCCTAAATAGTGCCAAAAATACCATATAGGTTGATCCACCATACCATAGGCTTTTGCGATTGAATGTATCATTATTTATTATTCATCTTTCATAGAGCACAGTTCTATCCATATAGAATTATCTATAGGTTTGGACCTATTGAGGAAAATATATTGTACCTTCTGTTGCAAAGGTGGTACTGTTTATCAAGTATATTTATTCTGCATATCCTTGTACTCTTTGCTCTATGATGTCTGAAATGGAGGTCTTAAATATCATTGATAAAAATAATTGATATATATGGCAATAATTATAGATAGGTTCTTATCAGGGCATGTGTATCTCCATATTCCCTATGTTACCCATTCCTCCTTAATTCACTCGTTAATAGGTACATGTGGGTTCTTATCTGGAAATTCCCACTAGGGAAAGGTCATGTCTTGAACACAATGGCCTGATGTATATTTGTCAGGATCTTCTTCTAAAGGGACATTATAGGTAGTCTCCTTATACTAGGCCATCTTGGGTCTGGAGGTGTTCATTTGGGATAATCTTATCTCAAATGTAAAAACTTATCAAGTAAGAAGTTAAACATTCTATTCTAAAAAGGCAGTATATGTGTTCTCCTCATTTAAACCGTTGGGTCTGAGGGTGTTCATCAGGAATATTAGCCTTGTTTCTTGCTTCAATAATTCACGATCCACGTCACCCCCTCGGATATTAAGAGAAATCCTTTTCATACCAAAGGCTACCAAACCCCTGGGGTTGGATTGGTGACATTTCAAAAAGTGACGCGCTATAGGGGTTAAGCTCCTTGCCAGTCTTTGATCACGTTCGGCATTCCGGATGGTGCCAATGTGTTCCAGAATCCTTCTTTTAAGTGGTCTCTTAGTTTTGCCTATATAGCTTTTATTGCATGGGCATGTTAAATTGTAAACTACTGCCAATGTGTCACAATTTATGTAGTCATCTATCCTCCAGACCTTATTGAATTTATCTGTATATTGGGTTGTAGGTATCATTGCGGTACAGGCTTTGCATGCACCGCATTGATACGACCCTTTTCTTTTTTGGGGTGTTTTCGGGGTTCTCAGATGACTTTCCACCAGAATGTCTTTCAAATTTCTGGATCTTCTCCAGCTGATGTCAATACGCTCTCCCAATGTCTTAGCTAGATCTGGATCAGTATGTAGTACGTTTAGATGTGTCTGCAGAATTCCTTGGACATCTTTCTATTCCTGGCAAAAAGTGCCTATAAAACGGATCTTTTCCATTCCACCTTGGATGTTCTTAGGTGTTAGGAGTTCATCTCTGGTGTATTTCTTGGTCTCATGTAGGGCACGTCTGATGGAATTTTTGCTGTATCCTCGGGATTCCAATCTTCCCCCTAATTCACGTGCTCTCATTGAGAAAGTTTCATCCTTAGAACAGTTCCTCCTCATCCTTAGGAATTCTCCCTTGGGTAGTCCTTTTAGAACGGGTGGATGATGGGAACTGTCATTGTGCAGGATACTGTTTGTTGAGGTCTTTTTACGGAAGAGGTCTGATGATAGGTGGCCATCTTCCTCTAAGGTGAGTGTTATGTCAAGAAAGTTCACCCTCTTTCTATCCATCTCATAGGTGAGCCTCAAATTTAAGTCATTTGAGTTCAGACTGTCCATAAAGTTTTTGAAAGTTTGTGCGTCTCCTCCCCATATGATTAGGAGATCATCTATATATCTCAACCACATAATTATGTGGGTGGTATAGATGTCATTCTCTTCTCGAAAGACGTACTCCCTCTCCCACCACCCCAGGTACAGGTTAGCATACGTCGGGGCACACGTTGTGCCCATAGCTGTGCCCTGCACCTGGAGGTAGAAATAGTTGTTGCAGACAAAATAATTTTTCGTCAGTACAAACTGCAAAAGTGTTAGAAGAAAGTCATTGAAATCTGAGGGATGACCCATGCTTAAGAAATATCTTACTGCCTGGATGCCATATTCATGCTTGATGCTTGTATACAAGCTTTCCACATCACAAGTGATTAGGTAGGCATCTGTGTCCAGGATCACATCTTGGATTTTATTAAGGACGTCTGGTGTATCTCTTACGTAAGATGGTAAACTTGTCACATAGTCCCTCAGATGTGCATCCACAAAGATGCTCGCCTTCTCTGTCAGGCTTCCCATGCCAGAGACAATGGGCCTGCCAGGTGGGCTGTTCTCATCTTTGTGAATCTTCGGGAGGAGGTATAGAGTTGGCACTCTAGGAAATTCTGTTGTTAAAAAATCAAAGTCCTTCTTGGAGATAATTCCATTGTCTTTCACTCTCTGTATCATTTTTTTGTATATTTCTAGAAAGTCATTTGTAGGATTGAAGGTAAGTTTCTTATAACATAGCTTATTGTTTAGCTGTTTATTCAGTTCTTTTATGTAATTATAACGAGACCAGAGAACCACATTTCCCCCTTTATCTGAGGGTTTAACAATGGTATCATCCCAGCTCTGAATCTCCTTCAGAGCCTTCTTCTGTTCATTGCTTAGATTCTGATGGTATCTAGAATGTTTCTTCTTAATTTCTAGATGATCTAAATCCTTGCTTACAAGATCCAAAAAGACCTTGACTTGTGGGCAGATGGCAGGATCTGGGTAAAAGGTGGATCTTCTTGTCAATGTGATTTTTCTTGGGGATACTGATACTGGAGTATGATGTACATCATCTTGTGATTCATATGGTGCATTTTCCAGTTCCTCCAGTATAGCCAAAGTTTCGGTGTCTTCCTTTGTAAGAGTCTGAGAGCTAGAGTGCGGGTTTTCTTGATTTTCTCTTTTGGCGAAAAATTTCTTTAGGAGTAATTTCCTAGCAAAGAGATTTAGATCTTTCTCTAGGCTGAATCTATCGAAGGTTTGAGTAGGTGAGAAAGAGAGTCCCTTATTTAGAACCTCAATCTGGGAAGATGTGAGAACATGATCGGTTTAATTAATGATCCTTAAGGAATCAGTCTCCGTTATTTCCTGTAATGTCTGTATTCCCTGCGGTCTTCTCTCCATTCCCGTGGTCCTCTCTTTCCTTTTCTTACCTCTTCTGATCCTCTTATATTGCGTCCTATCATATCTCGGGTTTCTCTTGGAGTAACCCCTAAAAAATCCTTTTGTTGATTTCTATAAGAGGGCTGTCCACTAGTGGATTCATTCTCTGATGAGTCCATCTCAGAGGTACTGTATCCTTCATAATTATCTGCCACGTTTCTCCTTTTAATGTGACTCCATCGATAGACTGTTTTAGAGAGAAAATCGTTCTTGTCCCTCTGTAGCTTACCCCTTTTCCTGCTAATGACTTCCTTTTCAATAATATCTATCTCCAGTTTGTACTTATCATACATCCTCTGGAATTTCTCCAGAGTCTCATAATTTTTCAGCTTCTCCCCTATGCCAGTAATTTCTTGTCTGTACCTCTCTAACATCACATCATCGTGTTTGATCAAAATGTTGATCAGATTAAGGGAACATGTGGTCAAGGTTTTCTCCCATTCCTGTTTTAGTGTTTCTGTAGCCAATTCAAAGGATGGGAAAACACGTGGCCTCAGGCCCCTCGGAGTGATGGATAGTTTAACATAATTTTCAAATGTCAGTCTGTTCCAAAATGTTTTGGTCTGTTTAATCAGTAATTGCTTCAACTGAGACAGATCATTCATCCAATCTCCTCCTGATACATCAGCATTTGCCATCTCTGTATCAAAAAGTGTTTCCACATTATTTTGTAGTCTAGATTGTCTATCATTTAGTTCTTTGCTGAGACTAAAACCACTTCCATTTGATTCTGTTATCCTGGGATTGGCCATTTTAGCCAATAAATCGCACAGATCGGATCTAGGGGGCAACCTGGCTCCTAGATAAGATGAATTATACAGTTTCAAATATGTGCTCAGATTGTATCTTCACACTATAGTGATCTGAGTTAATGTGGGACTGTGCTGACCCAGAAAGAGTGCCAAGCACTCAAAGAGATACGGTTATACACAGAAAGGAAAGGTCGCACAAGTCGTTTCTATTTCTTCTAACTAACCCCCTTAAATATTTATAATTTTATTCATGTGAATTGTCTTCACCGGGGGGTGCTACCACAGGCAAAGTAGGGTAATATGTATACAAAAGAGACAAAAACAAAATTGCCTTTTTGTGATGCACACTACTAATAATAAAAATTAACTTTTAATTTGTATCAATAAAACCATTGCGAAATATAGGGTAAAATATAAAGAGATGAAAAGATAGAAAGAGTATTTTAAAATATATGACTTCCTGCGCACAGGGCGTCCGCTAGACTGCAGGTTCTGTATGCTTATATAATATGCAAATATCTATACGTCTCTCCGTATTGATTAGTAGACGTTATATAATCTCCAGCAGTGATTCGTATCTTATTCCGTATTGATAAGCAAATGTACAAATACTAGCAGTTTATATCTTATTCTTTATTGCCTTTGTTGGCATATTGTGTGATTATTTGAGGTTATTTATATGTTGTTTAATACTCTTTATTTTCAGTGTAGCTGTTATAGATCGTATATAGCAGGATAAGCTGCCACTCAGTCCATGTGTAAGAGAAGCATTTGTATTGATCTCTGAGAAGTCAGTCTGTGCATGAAAAGAGCCCTAAAGTATTGGTCTCTTTAATTGTATCACTGGAGGATCACAGTGATTAAAAGTTTTATGACCTTCACAGTTTAACTGTGACTCATATGTGGCCCCTCATTGTAATCAATTCTATGGGATTAGTTCCTTTCTATACAGATACCTATTAACATATATAATCACACAGAATGTGTGTCCTTTATTGACAGTAAGATGTGACACAGTCTAATTGTAGCTTATGTATAGCTCGAAAAGTTTCAATAATGTAGCTCTTTCTCACAGAAATGACTTCTATTAGCACACACAGTTGTTAATTGATGTTGTTATACTGTATCCATTCCCTTCATTGGTAACCCAGTTGCAGAGTCTTGCTATGACTCATGTAGTGCTGCGTGTATTACAATTCTGTAACAGTTTCAAATAGGAATACTTTTCATGCAAACAGCTATTATGACATGAGACACAGTGCGCATTCTTCTCTAGTTATATATAAGGTGTTACATTGAGTTTATATCATGTGTTAAATCTTATACTATAGTGTGCTGACAGTAATAGGTAGTAAGAGTCACTATTATTCCGTCTCTCTATACACTGATTATATTCTTATAGTACTGCAGGTCTAATGGATGTTATTATTTTACGTATCTGTTCTTCGTCTGCAATGCTTTCACATAGGCTGGTTGTGACTTGTGTATTCCCGCATGTGTTTCACTGTTGTAATTAATTTGATGAGATTGATTCCTGTCAGCACAGACAGCTTTCTATGAATGTGATTACACAGCGTTTATCTTTTATTATCAGCACAGGTCACACACACTCTGGCCGTAGCTCAGTAGTCAGTATTGTTACTGTCTCTAAAGAGCTCGGCTCCTATTAATGGATGTGATTACACAGCATTTATCCTTTATTATCAGCACAGGTCGTAAGCACTGACATTAGTCAGTATTATTACTGTTTCTAATGAACTAGGCTCCTATTAATGGATGTGATTACATTAGTGGATATGATTACATAGCATTTATCCTTTATTATCAGCACAGGTCACACACACTCTGACCGTAGCTCAGTGGTCAGTATTGTTACTGTCTCTCATGTGCTCGGCTACTATTAATGGATGTGATTACACAGCATTTATCCTTTATTATCAACACAGGTCATACACGCTGATCGTAGCTCAGTAGTCAGTATTGTTGCTATCTCCAATAAGCTCGTCTCCTATTAATAGATGTGATTACACAGCGTTTATCCTCTATTATCAGCACAGGTCATACACACTGATCGTAGCTCAGTAGTCAGTATCGTTGCTGTCTTTAGTGAGTTCGGCTTTCGTTAATACAGACAGCTGTTAGTTACTGTTGTTACACTGTATTTAGGACGTATTTCACCTGAATAAATATGTTATATGCTGAATTGGCTGTTTAAACACACTTTCTGTCTGTGTAATAATACTCTTCAAGGAGTGTGATATCTCAGTATCAGCCTAAAACACTGGTATACTAATTCACTGACATGGCTGTCTAAGCACACTTTCTGTCTGTGTGAGTACACCCTTCGAGGGGTGTGATGTCTCAATATCCACTTAAATCACTATCTTGCTAGACTGCTGTATTGCACATTGCTATCTACATACACATTTATCTGTCTAAATAGTCTCTCCCCTCCGGGAGTGTGTTCAATGTTTAGTTCACTGCCCCGGCATTAAGTAATAGCGGACGCCGTTGTGCGCAGGGAGGCCTGACGCACGTTTCGCAAATGCTTCTTCTGAGGCTGACCAGATTGCCTCCCAGCTCCGAAATTTGTACCGACACACGGACTTTCAGAGCCAATCATTGCCACGATTCCCTATGACGTGTATTGTTCCCCAGTGGTTTCGTCTCTCCGATCATGTGACCAGCATGTTCACCGGGATGTGCAGATTTACCCTAAATTGCTATAATCAGTTGTCAGCACTAACCCGATGTTTTTACGGTTTAATAAATTCTGGAATATGGTATATTAAATACATGCCCATTCAGAGTCCATCATACAGTGATGAATACATATATCATTTGTAAACCATATATAAAGTATCTGATATTGAAGTTTATTAAGGCATAATAATCACGCTGAGACATCCATCTCAATTACAGCTCTATGGATTTCTATATGGTTATGTTGCAATTCCCTTTGTGTATCTTATATATCTATCTAAATTAATCATTGTGTTCTATTATCTGAACTATTATTAAATCGATGTTGATATTTAATATTAATATTTCAAACTCATATGTGAGAATTATGATGATTGTGCTATTGTGAAAATAAGACTATAAGTAAAAAAAGTGGATTTAGATGAGTGAGTAGAATCCCATTTCCTTCTCGAGATTCTTATGTGATTCAATTGTGCTATTGTGACAAAAAGTTTTTTATATTTAATATTTATATTGTCATTAATGGACAGTGAAAAAAAGGGGGGGGGGAAGAGGGGGAAAGAAAGGGGGGAGGAAAATTTTATTAATGTGACCAAAATTCATAAACCACACTCTGGTGAAGAAAAAAAAAAAGTGATGTGATGCAAACCACGTGATTAAAACTGAAAGGTGAGATGATGATGAGTTATATATTTATAGAATAGTAATTGTAATGACTTTGTCAATTCCTAAATAGTGCCAAAAATACCATATAGGTTGATCCACCATACCATAGGCTTTTGCGATTGAATGTATCATTATTTATTATTCATCTTTCATAGAGCACAGTTCTATCCATATAGAATTATCTATAGGTTTGGACCTATTGAGGAAAATATATTGTACCTTCTGTTGCAAAGGTGGTACTGTTTATCAAGTATATTTATTCTGCATATCCTTGTACTCTTTGCTCTATGATGTCTGAAATGGAGGTCTTAAATATCATTGATAAAAATAATTGATATATATGGCAATAATTATAGATAGGTTCTTATCAGGGCATGTGTATCTCCATATTCCCTATGTTACCCATTCCTCCTTAATTCACTCGTTAATAGGTACATGTGGGTTCTTATCTGGAAATTCCCACTAGGGAAAGGTCATGTCTTGAACACAATGGCCTGATGTATATTTGTCAGGATCTTCTTCTAAAGGGACATTATAGGTAGTCTCCTTATACTAGGCCATCTTGGGTCTGGAGGTGTTCATTTGGGATAATCTTATCTCAAATGTAAAAACTTATCAAGTAAGAAGTTAAACATTCTATTCTAAAAAGGCAGTATATGTGTTCTCCTCATTTAAACCGTTGGGTCTGAGGGTGT
The DNA here is from genome assembly GCF_028390025.1 of Pseudophryne corroboree. Lineage (NCBI taxonomy): Eukaryota > Metazoa > Chordata > Amphibia > Anura > Myobatrachidae > Pseudophryne > Pseudophryne corroboree. Next base: position 187,961,114 of record NC_086444.1, on the reverse strand, counting down.
TCATCAGGAATATTAGCCTTGTTTCTTGCTTCAATAATTCACGATCCACGTCACCCCCTCGGATATTAAGAGAAATCCTTTTCATACCAAAGGCTACCAAACCCCTGGGGTTGGATTGGTGACATTTCAAAAAGTGACGCGCTATAGGGGTTAAGCTCCTTGCCAGTCTTTGATCACGTTCGGCATTCCGGATGGTGCCAATGTGTTCCAGAATCCTTCTTTTAAGTGGTCTCTTAGTTTTGCCTATATAGCTTTTATTGCATGGGCATGTTAAATTGTAAACTACTGCCAATGTGTCACAATTTATGTAGTCATCTATCCTCCAGACCTTATTGAATTTATCTGTATATTGGGTTGTAGGTATCATTGCGGTACAGGCTTTGCATGCACCGCATTGATACGACCCTTTTCTTTTTTGGGGTGTTTTCGGGGTTCTCAGATGACTTTCCACCAGAATGTCTTTCAAATTTCTGGATCTTCTCCAGCTGATGTCAATACGCTCTCCCAATGTCTTAGCTAGATCTGGATCAGTATGTAGTACGTTTAGATGTGTCTGCAGAATTCCTTGGACATCTTTCTATTCCTGGCAAAAAGTGCCTATAAAACGGATCTTTTCCATTCCACCTTGGATGTTCTTAGGTGTTAGGAGTTCATCTCTGGTGTATTTCTTGGTCTCATGTAGGGCACGTCTGATGGAATTTTTGCTGTATCCTCGGGATTCCAATCTTCCCCCTAATTCACGTGCTCTCATTGAGAAAGTTTCATCCTTAGAACAGTTCCTCCTCATCCTTAGGAATTCTCCCTTGGGTAGTCCTTTTAGAACGGGTGGATGATGGGAACTGTCATTGTGCAGGATACTGTTTGTTGAGGTCTTTTTACGGAAGAGGTCTGATGATAGGTGGCCATCTTCCTCTAAGGTGAGTGTTATGTCAAGAAAGTTCACCCTCTTTCTATCCATCTCATAGGTGAGCCTCAAATTTAAGTCATTTGAGTTCAGACTGTCCATAAAGTTTTTGAAAGTTTGTGCGTCTCCTCCCCATATGATTAGGAGATCATCTATATATCTCAACCACATAATTATGTGGGTGGTATAGATGTCATTCTCTTCTCGAAAGACGTACTCCCTCTCCCACCACCCCAGGTACAGGTTAGCATACGTCGGGGCACACGTTGTGCCCATAGCTGTGCCCTGCACCTGGAGGTAGAAATAGTTGTTGCAGACAAAATAATTTTTCGTCAGTACAAACTGCAAAAGTGTTAGAAGAAAGTCATTGAAATCTGAGGGATGACCCATGCTTAAGAAATATCTTACTGCCTGGATGCCATATTCATGCTTGATGCTTGTATACAAGCTTTCCACATCACAAGTGATTAGGTAGGCATCTGTGTCCAGGATCACATCTTGGATTTTATTAAGGACGTCTGGTGTATCTCTTACGTAAGATGGTAAACTTGTCACATAGTCCCTCAGAAGTGCATCCACAAAGATGCTCGCCTTCTCTGTCAGGCTTCCCATGCCAGAGACAATGGGCCTGCCAGGTGGGCTGTTCTCATCTTTGTGAATCTTCGGGAGGAGGTATAGAGTTGGCACTCTAGGAAATTCTGTTGTTAAAAAATCAAAGTCCTTCTTGGAGATAATTCCATTGTCTTTCACTCTCTGTATCATTTTTTTGTATATTTCTAGAAAGTCATTTGTAGGATTGAAGGTAAGTTTCTTATAACATAGCTTATTGTTTAGCTGTTTATTCAGTTCTTTTATGTAATTATAACGAGACCAGAGAACCACATTTCCCCCTTTATCTGAGGGTTTAACAATGGTATCATCCCAGCTCTGAATCTCCTTCAGAGCCTTCTTCTGTTCATTGCTTAGATTCTGATGGTATCTAGAATGTTTCTTCTTAATTTCTAGATGATCTAAATCCTTGCTTACAAGATCCAAAAAGACCTTGACTTGTGGGCAGATGGCAGGATCTGGGTAAAAGGTGGATCTTCTTGTCAATGTGATTTTTCTTGGGGATACTGATACTGGAGTATGATGTACATCATCTTGTGATTCATATGGTGCATTTTCCAGTTCCTCCAGTATAGCCAAAGTTTCGGTGTCTTCCTTTGTAAGAGTCTGAGAGCTAGAGTGCGGGTTTTCTTGATTTTCTCTTTTGGCGAAAAATTTCTTTAGGAGTAATTTCCTAGCAAAGAGATTTAGATCTTTCTCTAGGCTGAATCTATCGAAGGTTTGAGTAGGTGAGAAAGAGAGTCCCTTATTTAGAACCTCAATCTGGGAAGATGTGAGAACATGATCGGTTTAATTAATGATCCTTAAGGAATCAGTCTCCGTTATTTCCTGTAATGTCTGTATTCCCTGCGGTCTTCTCTCCATTCCCGTGGTCCTCTCTTTCCTTTTCTTACCTCTTCTGATCCTCTTATATTGCGTCCTATCATATCTCGGGTTTCTCTTGGAGTAACCCCTAAAAAATCCTTTTGTTGATTTCTATAAGAGGGCTGTCCACTAGTGGATTCATTCTCTGATGAGTCCATCTCAGAGGTACTGTATCCTTCATAATTATCTGCCACGTTTCTCCTTTTAATGTGACTCCATCGATAGACTGTTTTAGAGAGAAAATCGTTCTTGTCCCTCTGTAGCTTACCCCTTTTCCTGCTAATGACTTCCTTTTCAATAATATCTATCTCCAGTTTGTACTTATCATACATCCTCTGGAATTTCTCCAGAGTCTCATAATTTTTCAGCTTCTCCCCTATGCCAGTAATTTCTTGTCTGTACCTCTCTAACATCACATCATCGTGTTTGATCAAAATGTTGATCAGATTAAGGGAACATGTGGTCAAGGTTTTCTCCCATTCCTGTTTTAGTGTTTCTGTAGCCAATTCAAAGGATGGGAAAACACGTGGCCTCAGGCCCCTCGGAGTGATGGATAGTTTAACATAATTTTCAAATGTCAGTCTGTTCCAAAATGTTTTGGTCTGTTTAATCAGTAATTGCTTCAACTGAGACAGATCATTCATCCAATCTCCTCCTGATACATCAGCATTTGCCATCTCTGTATCAAAAAGTGTTTCCACATTATTTTGTAGTCTAGATTGTCTATCATTTAGTTCTTTGCTGAGACTAAAACCACTTCCATTTGATTCTGTTATCCTGGGATTGGCCATTTTAGCCAATAAATCGCACAGATCGGATCTAGGGGGCAACCTGGCTCCTAGATAAGATGAATTATACAGTTTCAAATATGTGCTCAGATTGTATCTTCACACTATAGTGATCTGAGTTAATGTGGGACTGTGCTGACCCAGAAAGAGTGCCAAGCACTCAAAGAGATACGGTTATACACAGAAAGGAAAGGTCGCACAAGTCGTTTCTATTTCTTCTAACTAACCCCCTTAAATATTTATAATTTTATTCATGTGAATTGTCTTCACCGGGGGGTGCTACCACAGGCAAAGTAGGGTAATATGTATACAAAAGAGACAAAAACAAAATTGCCTTTTTGTGATGCACACTACTAATAATAAAAATTAACTTTTAATTTGTATCAATAAAACCATTGCGAAATATAGGGTAAAATATAAAGAGATGAAAAGATAGAAAGAGTATTTTAAAATATATGACTTCCTGCGCACAGGGCGTCCGCTAGACTGCAGGTTCTGTATGCTTATATAATATGCAAATATCTATACGTCTCTCCGTATTGATTAGTAGACGTTATATAATCTCCAGCAGTGATTCGTATCTTATTCCGTATTGATAAGCAAATGTACAAATACTAGCAGTTTATATCTTATTCTTTATTGCCTTTGTTGGCATATTGTGTGATTATTTGAGGTTATTTATATGTTGTTTAATACTCTTTATTTTCAGTGTAGCTGTTATAGATCGTATATAGCAGGATAAGCTGCCACTCAGTCCATGTGTAAGAGAAGCATTTGTATTGATCTCTGAGAAGTCAGTCTGTGCATGAAAAGAGCCCTAAAGTATCGGTCTCTTTAATTGTATCACTGGAGGATCACAGTGATTAAAAGTTTTATGACCTTCACAGTTTAACTGTGACTCATATGTGGCCCCTCATTGTAATCAATTCTATGGGATTAGTTCCTTTCTATACAGATACCTATTAACATATATAATCACACAGAATGTGTGTCCTTTATTGACAGTAAGATGTGACACAGTCTAATTGTAGCTTATGTATAGCTCGAAAAGTTTCAATAATGTAGCTCTTTCTCACAGAAATGACTTCTATTAGCACACACAGTTGTTAATTGATGTTGTTATACTGTATCCATTCCCTTCATTGGTAACCCAGTTGCAGAGTCTTGCTATGACTCATGTAGTGCTGCGTGTATTACAATTCTGTAACAGTTTCAAATAGGAATACTTTTCATGCAAACAGCTATTATGACATGAGACACAGTGCGCATTCTTCTCTAGTTATATATAAGGTGTTACATTGAGTTTATATCATGTGTTAAATCTTATACTATAGTGTGCTGACAGTAATAGGTAGTAAGAGTCACTATTATTCCGTCTCTCTATACACTGATTATATTCTTATAGTACTGCAGGTCTAATGGATGTTATTATTTTACGTATCTGTTCTTCGTCTGCAATGCTTTCACATAGGCTGGTTGTGACTTGTGTATTCCCGCATGTGTTTCACTGTTGTAATTAATTTGATGAGATTGATTCCTGTCAGCACAGACAGCTTTCTATGAATGTGATTACACAGCGTTTATCTTTTATTATCAGCACAGGTCACACACACTCTGGCCGTAGCTCAGTAGTCAGTATTGTTACTGTCTCTAAAGAGCTCGGCTCCTATTAATGGATGTGATTACACAGCATTTATCCTTTATTATCAGCACAGGTCGTAAGCACTGACATTAGTCAGTATTATTACTGTTTCTAATGAACTAGGCTCCTATTAATGGATGTGATTACATTAGTGGATATGATTACATAGCATTTATCCTTTATTATCAGCACAGGTCACACACACTCTGACCGTAGCTCAGTGGTCAGTATTGTTACTGTCTCTCATGTGCTCGGCTACTATTAATGGATGTGATTACACAGCATTTATCCTTTATTATCAACACAGGTCATACACGCTGATCGTAGCTCAGTAGTCAGTATTGTTGCTATCTCCAATAAGCTCGTCTCCTATTAATAGATGTGATTACACAGCGTTTATCCTCTATTATCAGCACAGGTCATACACACTGATCGTAGCTCAGTAGTCAGTATCGTTGCTGTCTTTAGTGAGTTCGGCTTTCGTTAATACAGACAGCTGTTAGTTACTGTTGTTACACTGTATTTAGGACGTATTTCACCTGAATAAATATGTTATATGCTGAATTGGCTGTTTAAACACACTTTCTGTCTGTGTAATAATACTCTTCAAGGAGTGTGATATCTCAGTATCAGCCTAAAACACTGGTATACTAATTCACTGACATGGCTGTCTAAGCACACTTTCTGTCTGTGTGAGTACACCCTTCGAGGGGTGTGATGTCTCAATATCCACTTAAATCACTATCTTGCTAGACTGCTGTATTGCACATTGCTATCTACATACACATTTATCTGTCTAAATAGTCTCTCCCCTCCGGGAGTGTGTTCAATGTTTAGTTCACTGCCCCGGCATTAAGTAATAGCGGACGCCGTTGTGCGCAGGGAGGCCTGACGCACGTTTCGCAAATGCTTCTTCTGAGGCTGACCAGATTGCCTCCCAGCTCCGAAATTTGTACCGACACACGGACTTTCAGAGCCAATCATTGCCACGATTCCCTATGACGTGTATTGTTCCCCAGTGGTTTCGTCTCTCCGATCATGTGACCAGCATGTTCACCGGGATGTGCAGATTTACCCTAAATTGCTATAATCAGTTGTCAGCACTAACCCGATGTTTTTACGGTTTAATAAATTCTGGAATATGGTATATTAAATACATGCCCATTCAGAGTCCATCATACAGTGATGAATACATATATCATTTGTAAACCATATATAAAGTATCTGATATTGAAGTTTATTAAGGCATAATAATCACGCTGAGACATCCATCTCAATTACAGCTCTATGGATTTCTATATGGTTATGTTGCAATTCCCTTTGTGTATCTTATATATCTATCTAAATTAATCATTGTGTTCTATTATCTGAACTATTATTAAATCGATGTTGATATTTAATATTAATATTTCAAACTCATATGTGAGAATTATGATGATTGTGCTATTGTGAAAATAAGACTATAAGTAAAAAAAGTGGATTTAGATGAGTGAGTAGAATCCCATTTCCTTCTCGAGATTCTTATGTGATTCAATTGTGCTATTGTGACAAAAAGTTTTTTATATTTAATATTTATATTGTCATTAATGGACAGTGAAAAAAAGGGGGGGGGGAAGAGGGGGAAAGAAAGGGGGGAGGAAAATTTTATTAATGTGACCAAAATTCATAAACCACACTCTGGTGAAGAAAAAAAAAAAGTGATGTGATGCAAACCACGTGATTAAAACTGAAAGGTGAGATGATGATGAGTTATATATTTATAGAATAGTAATTGTAATGACTTTGTCAATTCCTAAATAGTGCCAAAAATACCATATAGGTTGATCCACCATACCATAGGCTTTTGCGATTGAATGTATCATTATTTATTATTCATCTTTCATAGAGCACAGTTCTATCCATATAGAATTATCTATAGGTTTGGACCTATTGAGGAAAATATATTGTACCTTCTGTTGCAAAGGTGGTACTGTTTATCAAGTATATTTATTCTGCATATCCTTGTACTCTTTGCTCTATGATGTCTGAAATGGAGGTCTTAAATATCATTGATAAAAATAATTGATATATATGGCAATAATTATAGATAGGTTCTTATCAGGGCATGTGTATCTCCATATTCCCTATGTTACCCATTCCTCCTTAATTCACTCGTTAATAGGTACATGTGGGTTCTTATCTGGAAATTCCCACTAGGGAAAGGTCATGTCTTGAACACAATGGCCTGATGTATATTTGTCAGGATCTTCTTCTAAAGGGACATTATAGGTAGTCTCCTTATACTAGGCCATCTTGGGTCTGGAGGTGTTCATTTGGGATAATCTTATCTCAAATGTAAAAACTTATCAAGTAAGAAGTTAAACATTCTATTCTAAAAAGGCAGTATATGTGTTCTCCTCATTTAAACCGTTGGGTCTGAGGGTGTTCATCAGGAATATTAGCCTTGTTTCTTGCTTCAATAATTCACGATCCACGTCACCCCCTCGGATATTAAGAGAAATCCTTTTCATACCAAAGGCTACCAAACCCCTGGGGTTGGATTGGTGACATTTCAAAAAGTGACGCGCTATAGGGGTTAAGCTCCTTGCCAGTCTTTGATCACGTTCGGCATTCCGGATGGTGCCAATGTGTTCCAGAATCCTTCTTTTAAGTGGTCTCTTAGTTTTGCCTATATAGCTTTTATTGCATGGGCATGTTAAATTGTAAACTACTGCCAATGTGTCACAATTTATGTAGTCATCTATCCTCCAGACCTTATTGAATTTATCTGTATATTGGGTTGTAGGTATCATTGCGGTACAGGCTTTGCATGCACCGCATTGATACGACCCTTTTCTTTTTTGGGGTGTTTTCGGGGTTCTCAGATGACTTTCCACCAGAATGTCTTTCAAATTTCTGGATCTTCTCCAGCTGATGTCAATACGCTCTCCCAATGTCTTAGCTAGATCTGGATCAGTATGTAGTACGTTTAGATGTGTCTGCAGAATTCCTTGGACATCTTTCTATTCCTGGCAAAAAGTGCCTATAAAACGGATCTTTTCCATTCCACCTTGGATGTTCTTAGGTGTTAGGAGTTCATCTCTGGTGTATTTCTTGGTCTCATGTAGGGCACGTCTGATGGAATTTTTGCTGTATCCTCGGGATTCCAATCTTCCCCCTAATTCACGTGCTCTCATTGAGAAAGTTTCATCCTTAGAACAGTTCCTCCTCATCCTTAGGAATTCTCCCTTGGGTAGTCCTTTTAGAACGGGTGGATGATGGGAACTGTCATTGTGCAGGATACTGTTTGTTGAGGTCTTTTTACGGAAGAGGTCTGATGATAGGTGGCCATCTTCCTCTAAGGTGAGTGTTATGTCAAGAAAGTTCACCCTCTTTCTATCCATCTCATAGGTGAGCCTCAAATTTAAGTCATTTGAGTTCAGACTGTCCATAAAGTTTTTGAAAGTTTGTGCGTCTCCTCCCCATATGATTAGGAGATCATCTATATATCTCAACCACATAATTATGTGGGTGGTATAGATGTCATTCTCTTCTCGAAAGACGTACTCCCTCTCCCACCACCCCAGGTACAGGTTAGCATACGTCGGGGCACACGTTGTGCCCATAGCTGTGCCCTGCACCTGGAGGTAGAAATAGTTGTTGCAGACAAAATAATTTTTCGTCAGTACAAACTGCAAAAGTGTTAGAAGAAAGTCATTGAAATCTGAGGGATGACCCATGCTTAAGAAATATCTTACTGCCTGGATGCCATATTCATGCTTGATGCTTGTATACAAGCTTTCCACATCACAAGTGATTAGGTAGGCATCTGTGTCCAGGATCACATCTTGGATTTTATTAAGGACGTCTGGTGTATCTCTTACGTAAGATGGTAAACTTGTCACATAGTCCCTCAGAAGTGCATCCACAAAGATGCTCGCCTTCTCTGTCAGGCTTCCCATGCCAGAGACAATGGGCCTGCCAGGTGGGCTGTTCTCATCTTTGTGAATCTTCGGGAGGAGGTATAGAGTTGGCACTCTAGGAAATTCTGTTGTTAAAAAATCAAAGTCCTTCTTGGAGATAATTCCATTGTCTTTCACTCTCTGTATCATTTTTTTGTATATTTCTAGAAAGTCATTTGTAGGATTGAAGGTAAGTTTCTTATAACATAGCTTATTGTTTAGCTGTTTATTCAGTTCTTTTATGTAATTATAACGAGACCAGAGAACCACATTTCCCCCTTTATCTGAGGGTTTAACAATGGTATCATCCCAGCTCTGAATCTCCTTCAGAGCCTTCTTCTGTTCATTGCTTAGATTCTGATGGTATCTAGAATGTTTCTTCTTAATTTCTAGATGATCTAAATCCTTGCTTACAAGATCCAAAAAGACCTTGACTTGTGGGCAGATGGCAGGATCTGGGTAAAAGGTGGATCTTCTTGTCAATGTGATTTTTCTTGGGGATACTGATACTGGAGTATGATGTACATCATCTTGTGATTCATATGGTGCATTTTCCAGTTCCTCCAGTATAGCCAAAGTTTCGGTGTCTTCCTTTGTAAGAGTCTGAGAGCTAGAGTGCGGGTTTTCTTGATTTTCTCTTTTGGCGAAAAATTTCTTTAGGAGTAATTTCCTAGCAAAGAGATTTAGATCTTTCTCTAGGCTGAATCTATCGAAGGTTTGAGTAGGTGAGAAAGAGAGTCCCTTATTTAGAACCTCAATCTGGGAAGATGTGAGAACATGATCGGTTTAATTAATGATCCTTAAGGAATCAGTCTCCGTTATTTCCTGTAATGTCTGTATTCCCTGCGGTCTTCTCTCCATTCCCGTGGTCCTCTCTTTCCTTTTCTTACCTCTTCTGATCCTCTTATATTGCGTCCTATCATATCTCGGGTTTCTCTTGGAGTAACCCCTAAAAAATCCTTTTGTTGATTTCTATAAGAGGGCTGTCCACTAGTGGATTCATTCTCTGATGAGTCCATCTCAGAGGTACTGTATCCTTCATAATTATCTGCCACGTTTCTCCTTTTAATGTGACTCCATCGATAGACTGTTTTAGAGAGAAAATCGTTCTTGTCCCTCTGTAGCTTACCCCTTTTCCTGCTAATGACTTCCTTTTCAATAATATCTATCTCCAGTTTGTACTTATCATACATCCTCTGGAATTTCTCCAGAGTCTCATAATTTTTCAGCTTCTCCCCTATGCCAGTAATTTCTTGTCTGTACCTCTCTAACATCACATCATCGTGTTTGATCAAAATGTTGATCAGATTAAGGGAACATGTGGTCAAGGTTTTCTCCCATTCCTGTTTTAGTGTTTCTGTAGCCAATTCAAAGGATGGGAAAACACGTGGCCTCAGGCCCCTCGGAGTGATGGATAGTTTAACATAATTTTCAAATGTCAGTCTGTTCCAAAATGTTTTGGTCTGTTTAATCAGTAATTGCTTCAACTGAGACAGATCATTCATCCAATCTCCTCCTGATACATCAGCATTTGCCATCTCTGTATCAAAAAGTGTTTCCACATTATTTTGTAGTCTAGATTGTCTATCATTTAGTTCTTTGCTGAGACTAAAACCACTTCCATTTGATTCTGTTATCCTGGGATTGGCCATTTTAGCCAATAAATCGCACAGATCGGATCTAGGGGGCAACCTGGCTCCTAGATAAGATGAATTATACAGTTTCAAATATGTGCTCAGATTGTATCTTCACACTATAGTGATCTGAGTTAATGTGGGACTGTGCTGACCCAGAAAGAGTGCCAAGCACTCAAAGAGATACGGTTATACACAGAAAGGAAAGGTCGCACAAGTCGTTTCTATTTCTTCTAACTAACCCCCTTAAATATTTATAATTTTATTCATGTGAATTGTCTTCACCGGGGGGTGCTACCACAGGCAAAGTAGGGTAATATGTATACAAAAGAGACAAAAACAAAATTGCCTTTTTGTGATGCACACTACTAATAATAAAAATTAACTTTTAATTTGTATCAATAAAACCATTGCGAAATATAGGGTAAAATATAAAGAGATGAAAAGATAGAAAGAGTATTTTAAAATATATGACTTCCTGCGCACAGGGCGTCCGCTAGACTGCAGGTTCTGTATGCTTATATAATATGCAAATATCTATACGTCTCTCCGTATTGATTAGTAGACGTTATATAATCTCCAGCAGTGATTCGTATCTTATTCCGTATTGATAAGCAAATGTACAAATACTAGCAGTTTATATCTTATTCTTTATTGCCTTTGTTGGCATATTGTGTGATTATTTGAGGTTATTTATATGTTGTTTAATACTCTTTATTTTCAGTGTAGCTGTTATAGATCGTATATAGCAGGATAAGCTGCCACTCAGTCCATGTGTAAGAGAAGCATTTGTATTGATCTCTGAGAAGTCAGTCTGTGCATGAAAAGAGCCCTAAAGTATCGGTCTCTTTAATTGTATCACTGGAGGATCACAGTGATTAAAAGTTTTATGACCTTCACAGTTTAACTGTGACTCATATGTGGCCCCTCATTGTAATCAATTCTATGGGATTAGTTCCTTTCTATACAGATACCTATTAACATATATAATCACACAGAATGTGTGTCCTTTATTGACAGTAAGATGTGACACAGTCTAATTGTAGCTTATGTATAGCTCGAAAAGTTTCAATAATGTAGCTCTTTCTCACAGAAATGACTTCTATTAGCACACACAGTTGTTAATTGATGTTGTTATACTGTATCCATTCCCTTCATTGGTAACCCAGTTGCAGAGTCTTGCTATGACTCATGTAGTGCTGCGTGTATTACAATTCTGTAACAGTTTCAAATAGGAATACTTTTCATGCAAACAGCTATTATGACATGAGACACAGTGCGCATTCTTCTCTAGTTATATATAAGGTGTTACATTGAGTTTATATCATGTGTTAAATCTTATACTATAGTGTGCTGACAGTAATAGGTAGTAAGAGTCACTATTATTCCGTCTCTCTATACACTGATTATATTCTTATAGTACTGCAGGTCTAATGGATGTTATTATTTTACGTATCTGTTCTTCGTCTGCAATGCTTTCACATAGGCTGGTTGTGACTTGTGTATTCCCGCATGTGTTTCACTGTTGTAATTAATTTGATGAGATTGATTCCTGTCAGCACAGACAGCTTTCTATGAATGTGATTACACAGCGTTTATCTTTTATTATCAGCACAGGTCACACACACTCTGGCCGTAGCTCAGTAGTCAGTATTGTTACTGTCTCTAAAGAGCTCGGCTCCTATTAATGGATGTGATTACACAGCATTTATCCTTTATTATCAGCACAGGTCGTAAGCACTGACATTAGTCAGTATTATTACTGTTTCTAATGAACTAGGCTCCTATTAATGGATGTGATTACATTAGTGGATATGATTACATAGCATTTATCCTTTATTATCAGCACAGGTCACACACACTCTGACCGTAGCTCAGTGGTCAGTATTGTTACTGTCTCTCATGTGCTCGGCTACTATTAATGGATGTGATTACACAGCATTTATCCTTTATTATCAACACAGGTCATACACGCTGATCGTAGCTCAGTAGTCAGTATTGTTGCTATCTCCAATAAGCTCGTCTCCTATTAATAGATGTGATTACACAGCGTTTATCCTCTATTATCAGCACAGGTCATACACACTGATCGTAGCTCAGTAGTCAGTATCGTTGCTGTCTTTAGTGAGTTCGGCTTTCGTTAATACAGACAGCTGTTAGTTACTGTTGTTACACTGTATTTAGGACGTATTTCACCTGAATAAATATGTTATATGCTGAATTGGCTGTTTAAACACACTTTCTGTCTGTGTAATAATACTCTTCAAGGAGTGTGATATCTCAGTATCAGCCTAAAACACTGGTATACTAATTCACTGACATGGCTGTCTAAGCACACTTTCTGTCTGTGTGAGTACACCCTTCGAGGGGTGTGATGTCTCAATATCCACTTAAATCACTATCTTGCTAGACTGCTGTATTGCACATTGCTATCTACATACACATTTATCTGTCTAAATAGTCTCTCCCCTCCGGGAGTGTGTTCAATGTTTAGTTCACTGCCCCGGCATTAAGTAATAGCGGACGCCGTTGTGCGCAGGGAGGCCTGACGCACGTTTCGCAAATGCTTCTTCTGAGGCTGACCAGATTGCCTCCCAGCTCCGAAATTTGTACCGACACACGGACTTTCAGAGCCAATCATTGCCACGATTCCCTATGACGTGTATTGTTCCCCAGTGGTTTCGTCTCTCCGATCATGTGACCAGCATGTTCACCGGGATGTGCAGATTTACCCTAAATTGCTATAATCAGTTGTCAGCACTAACCCGATGTTTTTACGGTTTAATAAATTCTGGAATATGGTATATTAAATACATGCCCATTCAGAGTCCATCATACAGTGATGAATACATATATCATTTGTAAACCATATATAAAGTATCTGATATTGAAGTTTATTAAGGCATAATAATCACGCTGAGACATCCATCTCAATTACAGCTCTATGGATTTCTATATGGTTATGTTGCAATTCCCTTTGTGTATCTTATATATCTATCTAAATTAATCATTGTGTTCTATTATCTGAACTATTATTAAATCGATGTTGATATTTAATATTAATATTTCAAACTCATATGTGAGAATTATGATGATTGTGCTATTGTGAAAATAAGACTATAAGTAAAAAAAGTGGATTTAGATGAGTGAGTAGAATCCCATTTCCTTCTCGAGATTCTTATGTGATTCAATTGTGCTATTGTGACAAAAAGTTTTTTATATTTAATATTTATATTGTCATTAATGGACAGTGAAAAAAAGGGGGGGGGGGAAGAGGGGGAAAGAAAGGGGGGAGGAAAATTTTATTAATGTGACCAAAATTCATAAACCACACTCTGGTGAAGAAAAAAAAAAAGTGATGTGATGCAAACCACGTGATTAAAACTGAAAGGTGAGATGATGATGAGTTATATATTTATAGAATAGTAATTGTAATGACTTTGTCAATTCCTAAATAGTGCCAAAAATACCATATAGGTTGATCCACCATACCATAGGCTTTTGCGATTGAATGTATCATTATTTATTATTCATCTTTCATAGAGCACAGTTCTATCCATATAGAATTATCTATAGGTTTGGACCTATTGAGGAAAATATATTGTACCTTCTGTTGCAAAGGTGGTACTGTTTATCAAGTATATTTATTCTGCATATCCTTGTACTCTTTGCTCTATGATGTCTGAAATGGAGGTCTTAAATATCATTGATAAAAATAATTGATATATATGGCAATAATTATAGATAGGTTCTTATCAGGGCATGTGTATCTCCATATTCCCTATGTTACCCATTCCTCCTTAATTCACTCGTTAATAGGTACATGTGGGTTCTTATCTGGAAATTCCCACTAGGGAAAGGTCATGTCTTGAACACAATGGCCTGATGTATATTTGTCAGGATCTTCTTCTAAAGGGACATTATAGGTAGTCTCCTTATACTAGGCCATCTTGGGTCTGGAGGTGTTCATTTGGGATAATCTTATCTCAAATGTAAAAACTTATCAAGTAAGAAGTTAAACATTCTATTCTAAAAAGGCAGTATATGTGTTCTCCTCATTTAAACCGTTGGGTCTGAGGGTGTTCATCAGGAATATTAGCCTTGTTTCTTGCTTCAATAATTCACGATCCACGTCACCCCCTCGGATATTAAGAGAAATCCTTTTCATACCAAAGGCTACCAAACCCCTGGGGTTGGATTGGTGACATTTCAAAAAGTGACGCGCTATAGGGGTTAAGCTCCTTGCCAGTCTTTGATCACGTTCGGCATTCCGGATGGTGCCAATGTGTTCCAGAATCCTTCTTTTAAGTGGTCTCTTAGTTTTGCCTATATAGCTTTTATTGCATGGGCATGTTAAATTGTAAACTACTGCCAATGTGTCACAATTTATGTAGTCATCTATCCTCCAGACCTTATTGAATTTATCTGTATATTGGGTTGTAGGTATCATTGCGGTACAGGCTTTGCATGCACCGCATTGATACGACCCTTTTCTTTTTTGGGGTGTTTTCGGGGTTCTCAGATGACTTTCCACCAGAATGTCTTTCAAATTTCTGGATCTTCTCCAGCTGATGTCAATACGCTCTCCCAATGTCTTAGCTAGATCTGGATCAGTATGTAGTACGTTTAGATGTGTCTGCAGAATTCCTTGGACATCTTTCTATTCCTGGCAAAAAGTGCCTATAAAACGGATCTTTTCCATTCCACCTTGGATGTTCTTAGGTGTTAGGAGTTCATCTCTGGTGTATTTCTTGGTCTCATGTAGGGCACGTCTGATGGAATTTTTGCTGTATCCTCGGGATTCCAATCTTCCCCCTAATTCACGTGCTCTCATTGAGAAAGTTTCATCCTTAGAACAGTTCCTCCTCATCCTTAGGAATTCTCCCTTGGGTAGTCCTTTTAGAACGGGTGGATGATGGGAACTGTCATTGTGCAGGATACTGTTTGTTGAGGTCTTTTTACGGAAGAGGTCTGATGATAGGTGGCCATCTTCCTCTAAGGTGAGTGTTATGTCAAGAAAGTTCACCCTCTTTCTATCCATCTCATAGGTGAGCCTCAAATTTAAGTCATTTGAGTTCAGACTGTCCATAAAGTTTTTGAAAGTTTGTGCGTCTCCTCCCCATATGATTAGGAGATCATCTATATATCTCAACCACATAATTATGTGGGTGGTATAGATGTCATTCTCTTCTCGAAAGACGTACTCCCTCTCCCACCACCCCAGGTACAGGTTAGCATACGTCGGGGCACACGTTGTGCCCATAGCTGTGCCCTGCACCTGGAGGTAGAAATAGTTGTTGCAGACAAAATAATTTTTCGTCAGTACAAACTGCAAAAGTGTTAGAAGAAAGTCATTGAAATCTGAGGGATGACCCATGCTTAAGAAATATCTTACTGCCTGGATGCCATATTCATGCTTGATGCTTGTATACAAGCTTTCCACATCACAAGTGATTAGGTAGGCATCTGTGTCCAGGATCACATCTTGGATTTTATTAAGGACGTCTGGTGTATCTCTTACGTAAGATGGTAAACTTGTCACATAGTCCCTCAGATGTGCATCCACAAAGATGCTCGCCTTCTCTGTCAGGCTTCCCATGCCAGAGACAATGGGCCTGCCAGGTGGGCTGTTCTCATCTTTGTGAATCTTCGGGAGGAGGTATAGAGTTGGCACTCTAGGAAATTCTGTTGTTAAAAAATCAAAGTCCTTCTTGGAGATAATTCCATTGTCTTTCACTCTCTGTATCATTTTTTTGTATATTTCTAGAAAGTCATTTGTAGGATTGAAGGTAAGTTTCTTATAACATAGCTTATTGTTTAGCTGTTTATTCAGTTCTTTTATGTAATTATAACGAGACCAGAGAACCACATTTCCCCCTTTATCTGAGGGTTTAACAATGGTATCATCCCAGCTCTGAATCTCCTTCAGAGCCTTCTTCTGTTCATTGCTTAGATTCTGATGGTATCTAGAATGTTTCTTCTTAATTTCTAGATGATCTAAATCCTTGCTTACAAGATCCAAAAAGACCTTGACTTGTGGGCAGATGGCAGGATCTGGGTAAAAGGTGGATCTTCTTGTCAATGTGATTTTTCTTGGGGATACTGATACTGGAGTATGATGTACATCATCTTGTGATTCATATGGTGCATTTTCCAGTTCCTCCAGTATAGCCAAAGTTTCGGTGTCTTCCTTTGTAAGAGTCTGAGAGCTAGAGTGCGGGTTTTCTTGATTTTCTCTTTTGGCGAAAAATTTCTTTAGGAGTAATTTCCTAGCAAAGAGATTTAGATCTTTCTCTAGGCTGAATCTATCGAAGGTTTGAGTAGGTGAGAAAGAGAGTCCCTTATTTAGAACCTCAATCTGGGAAGATGTGAGAACATGATCGGTTTAATTAATGATCCTTAAGGAATCAGTCTCCGTTATTTCCTGTAACGTCTGTATTCCCTGCGGTCTTCTCTCCTTTCCCGTGGTCCTCTCTTTCCTTTTCTTACCTCTTCTGATCCTCTTATATTGCGTCCTATCATATCTCGGGTTTCTCTTGGAGTAACCCCTAAAAAATCCTTTTGTTGATTTCTATAAGAGGGCTGTCCACTAGTGGATTCATTCTCTGATGAGTCCATCTCAGAGGTACTGTATCCTTCATAATTATCTGCCACGTTTCTCCTTTTAATGTGACTCCATCGATAGACTGTTTTAGAGAGAAAATCGTTCTTGTCCCTCTGTAGCTTACCCCTTTTCCTGCTAATGACTTCCTTTTCAATAATATCTATCTCCAGTTTGTACTTATCATACATCCTCTGGAATTTCTCCAGAGTCTCATAATTTTTCAGCTTCTCCCCTATGCCAGTAATTTCTTGTCTGTACCTCTCTAACATCACATCATCGTGTTTGATCAAAATGTTGATCAGATTAAGGGAACATGTGGTCAAGGTTTTCTCCCATTCCTGTTTTAGTGTTTCTGTAGCCAATTCAAAGGATGGGAAAACACGTGGCCTCAGGCCCCTCGGAGTGATGGATAGTTTAACATAATTTTCAAATGTCAGTCTGTTCCAAAATGTTTTGGTCTGTTTAATCAGTAATTGCTTCAACTGAGACAGATCATTCATCCAATCTCCTCCTGATACATCAGCATTTGCCATCTCTGTATCAAAAAGTGTTTCCACATTATTTTGTAGTCTAGATTGTCTATCATTTAGTTCTTTGCTGAGACTAAAACCACTTCCATTTGATTCTGTTATCCTGGGATTGGCCATTTTAGCCAATAAATCGCACAGATCGGATCTAGGGGGCAACCTGGCTCCTAGATAAGATGAATTATACAGTTTCAAATATGTGCTCAGATTGTATCTTCACACTATAGTGATCTGAGTTAATGTGGGACTGTGCTGACCCAGAAAGAGTGCCAAGCACTCAAAGAGATACGGTTATACACAGAAAGGAAAGGTCGCACAAGTCGTTTCTATTTCTTCTAACTAACCCCCTTAAATATTTATAATTTTATTCATGTGAATTGTCTTCACCGGGGGGTGCTACCACAGGCAAAGTAGGGTAATATGTATACAAAAGAGACAAAAACAAAATTGCCTTTTTGTGATGCACACTACTAATAATAAAAATTAACTTTTAATTTGTATCAATAAAACCATTGCGAAATATAGGGTAAAATATAAAGAGATGAAAAGATAGAAAGAGTATTTTAAAATATATGACTTCCTGCGCACAGGGCGTCCGCTAGACTGCAGGTTCTGTATGCTTATATAATATGCAAATATCTATACGTCTCTCCGTATTGATTAGTAGACGTTATATAATCTCCAGCAGTGATTCGTATCTTATTCCGTATTGATAAGCAAATGTACAAATACTAGCAGTTTATATCTTATTCTTTATTGCCTTTGTTGGCATATTGTGTGATTATTTGAGGTTATTTATATGTTGTTTAATACTCTTTATTTTCAGTGTAGCTGTTATAGATCGTATATAGCAGGATAAGCTGCCACTCAGTCCATGTGTAAGAGAAGCATTTGTATTGATCTCTGAGAAGTCAGTCTGTGCATGAAAAGAGCCCTAAAGTATCGGTCTCTTTAATTGTATCACTGGAGGATCACAGTGATTAAAAGTTTTATGACCTTCACAGTTTAACTGTGACTCATATGTGGCCCCTCATTGTAATCAATTCTATGGGATTAGTTCCTTTCTATACAGATACCTATTAACATATATAATCACACAGAATGTGTGTCCTTTATTGACAGTAAGATGTGACACAGTCTAATTGTAGCTTATGTATAGCTCGAAAAGTTTCAATAATGTAGCTCTTTCTCACAGAAATGACTTCTATTAGCACACACAGTTGTTAATTGATGTTGTTATACTGTATCCATTCCCTTCATTGGTAACCCAGTTGCAGAGTCTTGCTATGACTCATGTAGTGCTGCGTGTATTACAATTCTGTAACAGTTTCAAATAGGAATACTTTTCATGCAAACAGCTATTATGACATGAGACACAGTGCGCATTCTTCTCTAGTTATATATAAGGTGTTACATTGAGTTTATATCATGTGTTAAATCTTATACTATAGTGTGCTGACAGTAATAGGTAGTAAGAGTCACTATTATTCCGTCTCTCTATACACTGATTATATTCTTATAGTACTGCAGGTCTAATGGATGTTATTATTTTACGTATCTGTTCTTCGTCTGCAATGCTTTCACATAGGCTGGTTGTGACTTGTGTATTCCCGCATGTGTTTCACTGTTGTAATTAATTTGATGAGATTGATTCCTGTCAGCACAGACAGCTTTCTATGAATGTGATTACACAGCGTTTATCTTTTATTATCAGCACAGGTCACACACACTCTGGCCGTAGCTCAGTAGTCAGTATTGTTACTGTCTCTAAAGAGCTCGGCTCCTATTAATGGATGTGATTACACAGCATTTATCCTTTATTATCAGCACAGGTCGTAAGCACTGACATTAGTCAGTATTATTACTGTTTCTAATGAACTAGGCTCCTATTAATGGATGTGATTACATTAGTGGATATGATTACATAGCATTTATCCTTTATTATCAGCACAGGTCACACACACTCTGACCGTAGCTCAGTGGTCAGTATTGTTACTGTCTCTCATGTGCTCGGCTACTATTAATGGATGTGATTACACAGCATTTATCCTTTATTATCAACACAGGTCATACACGCTGATCGTAGCTCAGTAGTCAGTATTGTTGCTATCTCCAATAAGCTCGTCTCCTATTAATAGATGTGATTACACAGCGTTTATCCTCTATTATCAGCACAGGTCATACACACTGATCGTAGCTCAGTAGTCAGTATCGTTGCTGTCTTTAGTGAGTTCGGCTTTCGTTAATACAGACAGCTGTTAGTTACTGTTGTTACACTGTATTTAGGATGTATTTCACCTGAATAAATATGTTATATGCTGAATTGGCTGTTTAAACACACTTTCTGTCTGTGTAATAATACTCTTCAAGGAGTGTGATATCTCAGTATCAGCCTAAAACACTGGTATACTAATTCACTGACATGGCTGTCTAAGCACACTTTCTGTCTGTGTGAGTACACCCTTCGAGGGGTGTGATGTCTCAATATCCACTTAAATCACTATCTTGCTAGACTGCTGTATTGCACATTGCTATCTACATACACATTTATCTGTCTAAATAGTCTCTCCCCTCCGGGAGTGTGTTCAATGTTTAGTTCACTGCCCCGGCATTAAGTAATAGCGGACGCCGTTGTGCGCAGGGAGGCCTGACGCACGTTTCGCAAATGCTTCTTCTGAGGCTGACCAGATTGCCTCCCAGCTCCGAAATTTGTACCGACACACGGACTTTCAGAGCCAATCATTGCCACGATTCCCTATGACGTGTATTGTTCCCCAGTGGTTTCGTCTCTCCGATCATGTGACCAGCATGTTCACCGGGATGTGCAGATTTACCCTAAATTGCTATAATCAGTTGTCAGCACTAACCCGATGTTTTTACGGTTTAATAAATTCTGGAATATGGTATATTAAATACATGCCCATTCAGAGTCCATCATACAGTGATGAATACATATATCATTTGTAAACCATATATAAAGTATCTGATATTGAAGTTTATTAAGGCATAATAATCACGCTGAGACATCCATCTCAATTACAGCTCTATGGATTTCTATATGGTTATGTTGCAATTCCCTTTGTGTATCTTATATATCTATCTAAATTAATCATTGTGTTCTATTATCTGAACTATTATTAAATCGATGTTGATATTTAATATTAATATTTCAAACTCATATGTGAGAATTATGATGATTGTGCTATTGTGAAAATAAGACTATAAGTAAAAAAAGTGGATTTAGATGAGTGAGTAGAATCCCATTTCCTTCTCGAGATTCTTATGTGATTCAATTGTGCTATTGTGACAAAAAGTTTTTTATATTTAATATTTATATTGTCATTAATGGACAGTGAAAAAAAGGGGGGGGGGAAGAGGGGGAAAGAAAGGGGGGAGGAAAATTTTATTAATGTGACCAAAATTCATAAACCACACTCTGGTGAAGAAAAAAAAAAAGTGATGTGATGCAAACCACGTGATTAAAACTGAAAGGTGAGATGATGATGAGTTATATATTTATAGAATAGTAATTGTAATGACTTTGTCAATTCCTAAATAGTGCCAAAAATACCATATAGGTTGATCCACCATACCATAGGCTTTTGCGATTGAATGTATCATTATTTATTATTCATCTTTCATAGAGCACAGTTCTATCCATATAGAATTATCTATAGGTTTGGACCTATTGAGGAAAATATATTGTACCTTCTGTTGCAAAGGTGGTACTGTTTATCAAGTATATTTATTCTGCATATCCTTGTACTCTTTGCTCTATGATGTCTGAAATGGAGGTCTTAAATATCATTGATAAAAATAATTGATATATATGGCAATAATTATAGATAGGTTCTTATCAGGGCATGTGTATCTCCATATTCCCTATGTTACCCATTCCTCCTTAATTCACTCGTTAATAGGTACATGTGGGTTCTTATCTGGAAATTCCCACTAGGGAAAGGTCATGTCTTGAACACAATGGCCTGATGTATATTTGTCAGGATCTTCTTCTAAAGGGACATTATAGGTAGTCTCCTTATACTAGGCCATCTTGGGTCTGGAGGTGTTCATTTGGGATAATCTTATCTCAAATGTAAAAACTTATCAAGTAAGAAGTTAAACATTCTATTCTAAAAAGGCAGTATATGTGTTCTCCTCATTTAAACCGTTGGGTCTGAGGGTGTTCATCAGGAATATTAGCCTTGTTTCTTGCTTCAATAATTCACGATCCACGTCACCCCCTCGGATATTAAGAGAAATCCTTTTCATACCAAAGGCTACCAAACCCCTGGGGTTGGATTGGTGACATTTCAAAAAGTGACGCGCTATAGGGGTTAAGCTCCTTGCCAGTCTTTGATCACGTTCGGCATTCCGGATGGTGCCAATGTGTTCCAGAATCCTTCTTTTAAGTGGTCTCTTAGTTTTGCCTATATAGCTTTTATTGCATGGGCATGTTAAATTGTAAACTACTGCCAATGTGTCACAATTTATGTAGTCATCTATCCTCCAGACCTTATTGAATTTATCTGTATATTGGGTTGTAGGTATCATTGCGGTACAGGCTTTGCATGCACCGCATTGATACGACCCTTTTCTTTTTTGGGGTGTTTTCGGGGTTCTCAGATGACTTTCCACCAGAATGTCTTTCAAATTTCTGGATCTTCTCCAGCTGATGTCAATACGCTCTCCCAATGTCTTAGCTAGATCTGGATCAGTATGTAGTACGTTTAGATGTGTCTGCAGAATTCCTTGGACATCTTTCTATTCCTGGCAAAAAGTGCCTATAAAACGGATCTTTTCCATTCCACCTTGGATGTTCTTAGGTGTTAGGAGTTCATCTCTGGTGTATTTCTTGGTCTCATGTAGGGCACGTCTGATGGAATTTTTGCTGTATCCTCGGGATTCCAATCTTCCCCCTAATTCACGTGCTCTCATTGAGAAAGTTTCATCCTTAGAACAGTTCCTCCTCATCCTTAGGAATTCTCCCTTGGGTAGTCCTTTTAGAACGGGTGGATGATGGGAACTGTCATTGTGCAGGATACTGTTTGTTGAGGTCTTTTTACGGAAGAGGTCTGATGATAGGTGGCCATCTTCCTCTAAGGTGAGTGTTATGTCAAGAAAGTTCACCCTCTTTCTATCCATCTCATAGGTGAGCCTCAAATTTAAGTCATTTGAGTTCAGACTGTCCATAAAGTTTTTGAAAGTTTGTGCGTCTCCTCCCCATATGATTAGGAGATCATCTATATATCTCAACCACATAATTATGTGGGTGGTATAGATGTCATTCTCTTCTCGAAAGACGTACTCCCTCTCCCACCACCCCAGGTACAGGTTAGCATACGTCGGGGCACACGTTGTGCCCATAGCTGTGCCCTGCACCTGGAGGTAGAAATAGTTGTTGCAGACAAAATAATTTTTCGTCAGTACAAACTGCAAAAGTGTTAGAAGAAAGTCATTGAAATCTGAGGGATGACCCATGCTTAAGAAATATCTTACTGCCTGGATGCCATATTCATGCTTGATGCTTGTATACAAGCTTTCCACATCACAAGTGATTAGGTAGGCATCTGTGTCCAGGATCACATCTTGGATTTTATTAAGGACGTCTGGTGTATCTCTTACGTAAGATGGTAAACTTGTCACATAGTCCCTCAGATGTGCATCCACAAAGATGCTCGCCTTCTCTGTCAGGCTTCCCATGCCAGAGACAATGGGCCTGCCAGGTGGGCTGTTCTCATCTTTGTGAATCTTCGGGAGGAGGTATAGAGTTGGCACTCTAGGAAATTCTGTTGTTAAAAAATCAAAGTCCTTCTTGGAGATAATTCCATTGTCTTTCACTCTCTGTATCATTTTTTTGTATATTTCTAGAAAGTCATTTGTAGGATTGAAGGTAAGTTTCTTATAACATAGCTTATTGTTTAGCTGTTTATTCAGTTCTTTTATGTAATTATAACGAGACCAGAGAACCACATTTCCCCCTTTATCTGAGGGTTTAACAATGGTATCATCCCAGCTCTGAATCTCCTTCAGAGCCTTCTTCTGTTCATTGCTTAGATTCTGATGGTATCTAGAATGTTTCTTCTTAATTTCTAGATGATCTAAATCCTTGCTTACAAGATCCAAAAAGACCTTGACTTGTGGGCAGATGGCAGGATCTGGGTAAAAGGTGGATCTTCTTGTCAATGTGATTTTTCTTGGGGATACTGATACTGGAGTATGATGTACATCATCTTGTGATTCATATGGTGCATTTTCCAGTTCCTCCAGTATAGCCAAAGTTTCGGTGTCTTCCTTTGTAAGAGTCTGAGAGCTAGAGTGCGGGTTTTCTTGATTTTCTCTTTTGGCGAAAAATTTCTTTAGGAGTAATTTCCTAGCAAAGAGATTTAGATCTTTCTCTAGGCTGAATCTATCGAAGGTTTGAGTAGGTGAGAAAGAGAGTCCCTTATTTAGAACCTCAATCTGGGAAGATGTGAGAACATGATCGGTTTAATTAATGATCCTTAAGGAATCAGTCTCCGTTATTTCCTGTAATGTCTGTATTCCCTGCGGTCTTCTCTCCATTCCCGTGGTCCTCTCTTTCCTTTTCTTACCTCTTCTGATCCTCTTATATTGCGTCCTATCATATCTCGGGTTTCTCTTGGAGTAACCCCTAAAAAATCCTTTTGTTGATTTCTATAAGAGGGCTGTCCACTAGTGGATTCATTCTCTGATGAGTCCATCTCAGAGGTACTGTATCCTTCATAATTATCTGCCACGTTTCTCCTTTTAATGTGACTCCATCGATAGACTGTTTTAGAGAGAAAATCGTTCTTGTCCCTCTGTAGCTTACCCCTTTTCCTGCTAATGACTTCCTTTTCAATAATATCTATCTCCAGTTTGTACTTATCATACATCCTCTGGAATTTCTCCAGAGTCTCATAATTTTTCAGCTTCTCCCCTATGCCAGTAATTTCTTGTCTGTACCTCTCTAACATCACATCATCGTGTTTGATCAAAATGTTGATCAGATTAAGGGAACATGTGGTCAAGGTTTTCTCCCATTCCTGTTTTAGTGTTTCTGTAGCCAATTCAAAGGATGGGAAAACACGTGGCCTCAGGCCCCTCGGAGTGATGGATAGTTTAACATAATTTTCAAATGTCAGTCTGTTCCAAAATGTTTTGGTCTGTTTAATCAGTAATTGCTTCAACTGAGACAGATCATTCATCCAATCTCCTCCTGATACATCAGCATTTGCCATCTCTGTATCAAAAAGTGTTTCCACATTATTTTGTAGTCTAGATTGTCTATCATTTAGTTCTTTGCTGAGACTAAAACCACTTCCATTTGATTCTGTTATCCTGGGATTGGCCATTTTAGCCAATAAATCGCACAGATCGGATCTAGGGGGCAACCTGGCTCCTAGATAAGATGAATTATACAGTTTCAAATATGTGCTCAGATTGTATCTTCACACTATAGTGATCTGAGTTAATGTGGGACTGTGCTGACCCAGAAAGAGTGCCAAGCACTCAAAGAGATACGGTTATACACAGAAAGGAAAGGTCGCACAAGTCGTTTCTATTTCTTCTAACTAACCCCCTTAAATATTTATAATTTTATTCATGTGAATTGTCTTCACCGGGGGGTGCTACCACAGGCAAAGTAGGGTAATATGTATACAAAAGAGACAAAAACAAAATTGCCTTTTTGTGATGCACACTACTAATAATAAAAATTAACTTTTAATTTGTATCAATAAAACCATTGCGAAATATAGGGTAAAATATAAAGAGATGAAAAGATAGAAAGAGTATTTTAAAATATATGACTTCCTGCGCACAGGGCGTCCGCTAGACTGCAGGTTCTGTATGCTTATATAATATGCAAATATCTATACGTCTCTCCGTATTGATTAGTAGACGTTATATAATCTCCAGCAGTGATTCGTATCTTATTCCGTATTGATAAGCAAATGTACAAATACTAGCAGTTTATATCTTATTCTTTATTGCCTTTGTTGGCATATTGTGTGATTATTTGAGGTTATTTATATGTTGTTTAATACTCTTTATTTTCAGTGTAGCTGTTATAGATCGTATATAGCAGGATAAGCTGCCACTCAGTCCATGTGTAAGAGAAGCATTTGTATTGATCTCTGAGAAGTCAGTCTGTGCATGAAAAGAGCCCTAAAGTATCGGTCTCTTTAATTGTATCACTGGAGGATCACAGTGATTAAAAGTTTTATGACCTTCACAGTTTAACTGTGACTCATATGTGGCCCCTCATTGTAATCAATTCTATGGGATTAGTTCCTTTCTATACAGATACCTATTAACATATATAATCACACAGAATGTGTGTCCTTTATTGACAGTAAGATGTGACACAGTCTAATTGTAGCTTATGTATAGCTCGAAAAGTTTCAATAATGTAGCTCTTTCTCACAGAAATGACTTCTATTAGCACACACAGTTGTTAATTGATGTTGTTATACTGTATCCATTCCCTTCATTGGTAACCCAGTTGCAGAGTCTTGCTATGACTCATGTAGTGCTGCGTGTATTACAATTCTGTAACAGTTTCAAATAGGAATACTTTTCATGCAAACAGCTATTATGACATGAGACACAGTGCGCATTCTTCTCTAGTTATATATAAGGTGTTACATTGAGTTTATATCATGTGTTAAATCTTATACTATAGTGTGCTGACAGTAATAGGTAGTAAGAGTCACTATTATTCCGTCTCTCTATACACTGATTATATTCTTATAGTACTGCAGGTCTAATGGATGTTATTATTTTACGTATCTGTTCTTCGTCTGCAATGCTTTCACATAGGCTGGTTGTGACTTGTGTATTCCCGCATGTGTTTCACTGTTGTAATTAATTTGATGAGATTGATTCCTGTCAGCACAGACAGCTTTCTATGAATGTGATTACACAGCGTTTATCTTTTATTATCAGCACAGGTCACACACACTCTGGCCGTAGCTCAGTAGTCAGTATTGTTACTGTCTCTAAAGAGCTCGGCTCCTATTAATGGATGTGATTACACAGCATTTATCCTTTATTATCAGCACAGG